>NC_133970.1:45387286-45987286 GCF_031877795.1 Strix aluco | reverse complement strand
GGGTTGACCCTGGCTAGACACCAGGTGCCCACCAAAACCTCTCTATCACTCCCCCCTCCTCAGCTGGATAGGGGAGAGAAAATATGACAAAAGACTTCTGGGTCGAGATAATGACAGGGAGACATCACTCACCAATTACCATCATGGGCAAAACAGACTCAACTTGGGGAAATTAGTTTAATTTAATACCAATCAAATCAGAGTAGGGTAATGAGAAATAAAACCAAATCTTAAAAACACCTTTCCCCCCACCCTTCCCTTCTTTCCAGGCTCAACTTCACTCCCAGTTTTCTCTATGTCCTCCCCCCAAGCATCACAGAGGGATGGGGAATGGAGGTTGCAGTCAGTTCATCATATGTTGTCTCTGCCACTCCTTCCTCCTCAGGAGGAGGACTCCTCACTCTCTTACCCTGTTCCAGTGTGGGGTCCCTCCCATGGGAGACAGTCCTCCATGAACTTCTCCAACGTGGGTCCTTCCCACAGGCTACAGTTCTTCACAAACTGCTCCAGCGTGGGTCCTTTTCACAGCATACAGTCCTTCAGGAACAGACTTCTCCAGCATGGGTCCCCCACAGGGTCACAAGTCCTGCCAGCAAACCTGCTCCAGCGTGGGCTCTCCACGGGGTCACAGCCTCCTTTGGGCACGTCCACCTGCTCCAGTGTGGGGTCCTCCCCGGGCTGCAGGTGGAGATCTGCTCCACCGTTACCCTCCCTGGGCTGCAGGGGCACGGCTGCCTCACCATGGGCTGCACCAGGGGCTGCAGGGGAATCTCTGCTCTGGCACCTGGAGCACCTCCTCCCCCTCCTTCTTCACTGACCTTGGGGTCTGCAGAGTTGTTTCTCTCACATATTCTCACTCCTGTCTCTGCTGATGTTCCTGTTGTTGTGCAGCAGTTTTTTTCCCCTTCTTAAATACGTTATCCCAGAGTGCTTTGCTGATTAAGGATACCAAGTAAACTCAGACACCAGAGTGAAAAGAGCAGGCGTATTTTACTGGTGATAACCAAATAATGTAACAGTGTAATACAGAGAACATGCAGTAAGAAAAGGCAGAATAGTGCACTTAAAGCAACAAATAGAAAAATACAGGGTAATGCATCAAATCATTACTACATGAGAGAGAGAACAGTGATTAAGAAAGATCCATCACCACTTGCATATATTATCATCGTCATCCAGATCCGCAGGCGCTGGGCAGCCCCGGTTACAGCGAGGATTTGGAGAGCCTGTCCCGGCAAGTGGGAAATCCTACGCGGTGCGTCCACCCGTAGGTGAGGCTTCCAAAGTCGTTGCAAACGGGCCCAGCCTTATATACCAGAGATCGACAAGCCAGAATAGCTGGCACCTTTGTTTTGAGCGGAAAATTTCTGGTTTCATTCTCCTGTTGGATTCCACCCAAAGCCTGTCCAGGGCTCAGGGGGGAACCAAGGGAGTTTCTAACAAGGCCAAATACTTGAGTTCTCAGCCTTGAACAAGGCTAAACAAGGGAAGTTGGATACATTCTCTCAGCATTTTGTCCTCACTACTGATCATGTTCTAAGCTGCATCTTTCCCTAGTGAGCTTACATACTTTGTTAATGACTACATGCTAAGTTAGCAGCTTTGGCTTGGGGCCTGTTGTTCAGGCTGCAGTATTTCAATGCTTTAGCACTTTTTACACCAGCATAAGTGGGTTGTTATAACTTAGTACAATACCTACTAGCACAATGGTTATCAGTGATAAAATATACAGGATTCATCTATAGGTCAACTCTGGCTTGGGCCTGTTGTCCAAGCCTTAGCACTTCACAGAGGCGCTACCACCATTGCTGATTGGCTCAGCCTTGGCCAGCAGTGGGTCCATCTTGGGGATGGCTGGTGTTGGCTCTATCGGATATAGGGGAAGTTTCTAGCAGCTTCTCACAGAAGTCACCCCTGTAGCCCCACTGCTACAAAACCTTTGCCATGTAAACCCAATACAGTAAGCCACCTCACATTAGAAATATAAACTGGTTTGTCTTCAGCAGGATTCTACCTTATGTTTTTTCTTCAGTCTCTGTTTTTTGGCACATGAGCAATTCACTGAAAGCACAGTGTGTGTACCGTGTGGGTTAACTGTTCCTGTTAACTATTCTGGTCAGGAAATTCACTCCTTAATGGCAGCAGGAGTAAGTTTGTACTTACTGGAGAGTACAGTGTGTGAAGAACAAGTACAGAGCAGCCAAGATAATGCATGGTTCTGTGGTAACAAGTTCATGTGACAAAGTCTTGGCATAGGCAAGCTCTGGGAACTCATCTCTTTCCTAATGAGGCCAAAACAACCACATAAATATTCATCTTAGGGGTGATCCCCCTGTTTACACCACAAATCACTCTTTTGACTGAAGTACACGCTCATTAAGAAATCAGACACTATCTATTACAAACAATAGCTCATTAAATCAGTGCTTGCTATATTGCTTATCTTCTTTTAACTGTCAAAATTGTAATCTTTAAGAAATTTTCCCTAGCCAGTGAAATCCTCTTATTTTAGGAGGTAAAGGAGAGCTCCGTTACAACTGCTGAGGGTGAGAAGTTGTCAGCTCCTCCTCTTCTGTTGTTGAGATTTTCAGTGAAAATTCCCAGCCTTCTCTGACTTACAGTAACTTGGGTATTCTCAACGGTAGGAATAAGTATTTGCAGGTAGTACTCAAACACTGTAAGTACTGCTAATAAAATTAAGTATGTCGAAATCTCTTAAGAAAATACTGGCCAACTTTCAAGGATGCCCAGTACCTTTTAGTTCAAATTGGATTGTTACTGGAAAAAGCTATGCTTTAAATTCATTTCTAAATTCTGAACAGAATCAGATGGTGTTAGTACAGTATATTAATTGGATGCAAAAGCAAGTAGAATATTGATGATGTGACTCAGAGACTGTAGAATCCCATCCCAAGAGTGTGGCTGTTTCTGTATATCTGGCCATTGTATGGCACTGCAATATTTTTAATGGTTTTGTTCTTCCACGTCCAGAACCCAAAACCTAGGAGTAGTAACACTTGTCTACTGCAGAGAGGTGTTGTGAGGTTTTATGAATGTTCTACACTGAGAAAATGTAAAGACTATAAAATATAGGAAGCCAGACTGTCAAAGCAAGAAAGATCAAATTTAACAGCTTGTTCTCTATTCAAGCATTTAGCTACACCAATAGCTACTGGAAACTAGTGTGCACCTGTAGCTCTTGGTGAAAACTGAAGGACTTCCAAAGCTGAGACTGTTAACTTGGGTGCTTGTATATTGAATTCCATTTCTAAAATTCAGACAGAGACTTGAAAATGCAGAACTTATATTCTCCTTTTTATATAGATATGTATTACTGTGCATATATATTTAGATATATATGCAATGATATATAATTTGTGTGTCTTGCTCATCCATCTCTGTATTTTAGGCATTCTCTTGCTTCCAGGAATGATTTGCAGGTGGCTGAAGCCTGCTTCAAACCACACAGTAACATTAATACAATCTGACTGCATGTTGTTTAGTTTAAAGCTGGACTGTTGTAAAAGTCCTGAAGCTCAGTGTCCTTCTGCCCTTCCATCCTGCCATTACTCTTACAGGTTCCTTCCTCGGGCCCTTTCTAGGATCCTTTCCCGGTTTTAGTTTGTATTAATGAGCTTTTTAATACACAAGTTTTAGTGCAGATGATATTTGTCCACAGCCAGAAACACGTCCCAAGAAGTACCATAGCTCAATAAATAAGTTCAAAAAGCATCTTAATGAAAATAAACAGTCAAATGAAATATCGCTTGGATCAAAACAGAGATTAGTAAGTATCAACCCCTACGAGCACCATAACTGGCCCCTTTTTACCTCCTTCGTCTTAGTTTTAACAGTTTGATCTAGTACACAAATATATGAAATAGAAAACTTATTTCATGACTATATATATGATTTAATGAGACTTGATAACTTAATCTGCCATCACCTGTGCTGCATTAAAAACAGGATATTGTGCATCCCTCTAAACTGTACCAGATAAAACTGTTCACTCAGAGTGTAGTGTACTTTATGTTGCAAGAGCATGGTAACACAAGCCTATTACCAAGGACAGTGGAGAGTCCCTGGAGAAATCCTGGCCATGGTTCTTCCATATAGCTGGACTTTCTTCTTTGTGTGCATGCCATTAATTTTATTTAATTTGCCTTAATTTTATTTTTGCATGTAAATAACAAAGCAATGAAGGCATACTGTTGATACTTCATGATAAGCATAATTCCTATGAAAGTATGTCACAGTCCCTTACAAGGAACAATGGTAAAAAGCAAAAATGAACTGTTATCATTATAGTTGAAAGAAGTACTATGAAATGTTAATGAACAGCTCATTTACTTGATTTTCTTAGTGGACTTTAAGAGTAGGAATTCATCCCTTAGCATTGAAGATTTTATATCAAGATGTGACTTCTGCATTTGATACATTCAAGAGGAACAAAGTTGAGATACAATCATAATGAATAACTGTCCTGGTTTCAGCTGGGATAGAGTTAATTTTCTTCCTAGTAGCTGGTATAGTGCTGTGTTTTGGATTTAGGATGAGAATAATGTTGATAACACACTGATGTTTTAGTTGTTGCTGAGCTGTGCTTACACTAAGTCAATGACTTTTCAGCTTTTCATACTGCCCTGCCAGTGAGGAGGCTGGGGGTGCACAAGAAGCTGGGAGGGGGACACAGCCGGGACAGCTGACCCAAACTGCCCAAAGGGATATTCCAGACCATATGATATCATGCTGAACAATAAAACTGGGGGGAGTTGGCATCCTGGTTTTGTCTGGGATAGAGTTAATTTTTCTTCTTAGTAGCTAGACTAGTGCTGTGTTTTGGATTCAGTATGGGATTTGGTATGGGAAGAATGCTGATAACACACTGATGTTTTCAGTTGTTGCTAAGAGATCAAGGACTCTCCAACTCCCCATGTCCTTCCCATGTGCAGGTGCACAAGAAGCTGGGAGGAAGCAGAGCCAGAGCACCGGACCCAAATTGGCCAATGGAATATTCCATATCATGTAACATCATGCTCAGTATATAAAGGAGGGGCATCCAGGAAGGAGGGGGTTCTCTCTCGCTTCTGGGATTGTGATTGTGGGATCTTGGTATTTTGGGATCGCTAGCAGGGAAAGGTTTGGGTATCAGTTGGCAGGTGGTGAGCAATCGCATTGTGCGTTACCTGTTTGTACTTTCTATTATTGTTATTTTATTTTATTTCAATTATTAAACTGTTTTTATCTCAACCTACGAGTCTCCCTTTACTTCTCCAATTCGTTCATCCCCTATCCCCCAGGTAGGGGAGGGTGAGTGAGCAGCTGCATGGTATTTGGCTGTCGGCCGAGTTCAAAAAATGACAGTTGGCCAGGGGGTGGCAGCGGGGACTAGCTGGGCATCGGTCAGCGGGTGGTGAACAATTGCACCGTGCATCGCTTGTTTTGTATATTCTATTATTATTATTTTCCCTTCCCGTCCTTTTTGGCACCCAACGTGGGGCACAAAGGGTTGAAATAATGACAGTTCTGATGAGAGTGTGTTAAAAAAAATTTGTTATAAGCATTCATTATATTAATAGTCACTGATCACAATGTTTGCTCTCAGAGCTGTTGTGCTTGTTCTCAGAGTTGTGTTATGTAACATCTTACTTGTTGTATATGTTCCCTGTTGTGCTTTTTATTATCTCTGGGGGCTGGTTTAAGGTTATTATTTTGCTGTACTGTTGTCACAGAAAGAGAGGCATGCACTTCACTCACAAGACAGAAGCAGCAATATACTTTATTTATATAAAACAGTGAGCTAACAAATTTCAATGGTAAATGCGACAGTGATTTAACAAGATCCAATGGCAAGGTACACTTGAGCATTTACTGCACAGAGGACAAGGTCAGACAAAACTGTTAGGGAGACCTTCCCATTGAGTCATGAGGTTCAGAAAGGACCCCCTTGCATTCTAAACTCCTTTTCAGAGAGGAGCCTAGGTGCAGTTGGATCTAGACTTAGTCCCAGACTTGGTCAGTGGTTTATGTCTGAAGGATTAGATATACACAATCAATCCTTTATATCACTTAGCTAAGATTTCAAAGTTTCAGCGTGCTTATTCCCAATTAACTTACCGAGCATCTCATGCAATAAGGATTCTCTCAACCTCGAGGAGTAACCTTGAGAGGCGTCCCTATTCAAGGGGAGATCCTGGCGTGCAGCCTATTGCCATGCAGGAGAGCTCAATGGGCCCTGGGCTGTCCACTATTTATGGAGTAAGATGATTGACTTATAGTCATATTTGCATACCACCGGGATGTCTGGGTCACTGTGCAAGACAGCCCTTAGTTACTGTGTTGCCATCCGTCTCCCCAAAGTCCAACTTAAGCCAGATGCATCCATCCTGACCACCAGTGGTGGTTATTGCTTAAGTAGGGGGGGAGCACACTGCCACAACTGTGTAACACTGGCTTATGATATGATAAAATTACTGGTCATGAGACTAATCTGGTATTTGTACTCAGCACTGCTGTCACCTCTGTACTTCGGGAACCATCTCTTGGAAACAATAATTACACTCTTTACCTTTTTTTCTCAGAGAGATAATCTATGGGGGACACAAGGGGGGACACTTTCCTTCCCCTTCCCCTTCTCCTCCAGTCTAGTTACAATAGTGTTGCGTTTAAGGTGAGGCTAAATTTGGTAAGAGATGAATTCCCTTGCGTTCTAGCCGATCCTCAGAGATTAGAGAGGCTAGGGGCGGCTGGACTTATCTCTTAATAGGTATGCCAATTGGGGCCATGACTATAGGCCTGACACCAGATGCGCGAACAGCCCCTATGCTGTAGGTCTGGTTGCATTCAAGAGAAGCAGTCAGCTTCACGAATAGTACGGTTTATTTTTTATGCAACATTTGCAGATTCTTTAAGATTGCCTACGATAAATGCACAAACTGCAGGTTGGTTATATAGCACTACACACAAAAAGAAAAACGATTGCAATCACACACACACTAAGTTCCCAGGTAATCACTCGGCATAGCCGAGGGAATCTTACCAAAAGGCGTCCCTTCTGGGGGGGGAGAGAGCACAAACCCATCGATCTGTCCCTCTGATTTGGTGTCGGATTATTGTCCTCCCCAGTTAGGTACAAACTCAGGGTAGTATTTATCTAAGTGTGTATGTGTGAGTGGGTGGGACTGTGGTCAAGCCATTATCTCTTGAATAACGGCACAGTAGAATCATAGAATCATTCAGGTTGGAAAAGACCCTTTGGATCATCGAGTCCAACCATCAGCCCTACTCTACAAAGTTCTCCCCTACACCATATCCCCCAGCATCTCATCTAAACGACCCTTAAACACATCCAGGGATGGTGACTCCACCACCTCCCTGGGCAGCCTATTCCACTGTCTGACCACTTTTTCTGTGAAAAATTTTTTCCTAATGTCCAGTACATTCCTTGGTGTGAGGGGTGCACTGTTTTTTGTGGGAGAAGAGGAAGGGTGAGAGACAAGGTGGCAGACTACTGCAAAACAGTCCTTGAGAGGAGATAAGTGAAAGAATGGGACCGCGCGGCCTCCACCTCGCTTTGCATTCCTCCTTGGTGCCACAGCAAACACAAATCACTGGATCTTCATCCCGTCCTGTGTTTGTTCTGGGCACCATGTGTCAAGGAAATGTGTGTTTTGCAGATTTTTCATTGTTTTGCTTTTCCCACACTTCCAACACCTAACAAATAGCTCTTGAGAATTTTGAATATCCTTGTGATGTTCAAACCATCATGTTCCTATTGGTGTGTCTCTTGAATGTGTTTCAGGTCTTGTTTAAGATGAAACAACTATTTAACAGTACCACCCAGAGATCTGCCCCGAGGCTGGATAGTTATGAGTGGCAGGGTGTGTGGGATAGTATGGGCAAGTATCTAGTACAGTGGGTCCCTCCAGTGTTTTGGAACTTCACCCCTGAACAAGTGCAGAATTCTGAAAAACTAGTAAAATATTTGGAAAAAGTATGCTCTCACCCTGGCAATTCTAGAGAGACACAAATCACTGCAACATGCTAGGGCCTGGCCCATGCCTACCAAGACCTGTTCAACACTATTCAGTACCCTCAAGGGGAAGAAAAGGTCTCTGGATCTGACAACAAAGCGACAGGCACTGCGATTACTCCAACCCCCGCAACAGGCACTGCAGGTGAAACAGAGAACCAACCCATGCCAGTATCACTCACCCCTTGTTTTTTTCCTTAAACAATCTATTTCTGTTTCTTTAAATTATCTTTTTCCACCATTCCAAAGTAATCTTGCACCTGAAGCAAACAGACACGTAAGATGGTTCACATAGTCCCAAAAACTTCTGTGGCTCTGCTCCAACTTTCCCACAACTGCCACTGGATCAAACCACTTTTCCTTCACCCATTGTACATCTGGGGGAGAAGGGACACAGCTGTGCCTCTGTAATAGTTCCTCTATCAACATCCTGCCGAATACGCCAATTAAAATGCTGTGGAGGCTCTCAAAATAAACAAGCAATGATAAAAATAAAATTTATTTTAGATACAATCGATTGGCACTCCAGCAATTATTCATAAATGGCAGATCCAAATGTCTGTGAGAGAAAAAAAATATTACTGCACAAAATTCAATAAACTAGGATTTAATGATAATCCATACTGCTTAACCGCTCACCTAAAAAGTGAGGGCTCTCAAACTCGAGGAGTTTCCTTGGGTGGCATCCTGACCCAAGGGGAGAGTCCTCAACCGCAGCGTGCTGCTCCAGGGGGAGCTAGCTCAAAAGGGCTCCTGCAAGGGACTCCATTTATACCCAGCCGAATTTGATCTGTGGTCAATATCAGCCCTTATTCGCTGAGAACAAGAGCACAAAAAAAGAAATCAAGGACCATTATGTCTCAGCAGCCAAGAAGCCCCATCTTCATCAGAGTGGGTGCACCTGCCACACCCCTATACAGAAAAAGAAATATTGGATGCTAAAGTCATCTCATTTACTAAGGGAAGAAACTCCTACTAAGAAGGGGAAGGAGGAAGAAGAGGACAAGGCAGGATGCTCCGAAGCAGGGCCATCACACGAAGAGGAGGTGGAAGAGGCAGAATTCATAAGTGATGTGGTAACCACCCGATCCCTATCCCTGAGTGAGCTGCAAGATATGTGAAAAGATTTCAGCTGCTATCCAAGCAAGCACATTGTCACCTGGCTGCTCTGATGCTGGGATAACGGGGCCAGTAGCTTGGAATTAGAGGCTAGGGAAGCCAGGCATCTGGGATCCCTGTCTAGGGAAGGGGGCATTGACAAGGCGATTGGAAAAAAAGACACAAACCCTCAGCCTCTGGAGGTGACTTCTGTCAGGTGTAAGGGAAAGGTATCCCTTCAAGGAAGATGCTACATGTCACCCAGGCAAGTGGACCACCATGGAGAAAGGTATCCAGTATCTGAGGGAATTAGTCATGCTGGAGGTGATTTATAATGATCTAGATAATGAGCAGTTACCCCGAGATCCGGATGAAGTCCAATGCACACAACCCATGTGGCAGAACTTTCTACGAAGTGTACCACTGTCGTATGCCAACTCATTGGCAGTAATGGACTGGAAAGAAGGCAAGGGACAAAATGTGGATGAAGTGTCTGGCCAACTCAAGCAATACAAAGAAAGTCTCTCTTCCTCCCTATGGGCTTGCATCTCATCTGTGGAGAAACTGTAATGGGAGTTCCAGTAATTCAAAGAGGATAGATCCTACTCCCCACCTTGTATGGACCAGTATCTCAGCTATTAGGAGTAGGCATTCCTCTGCTCAAGAGAGAGGATATAGAACGTACACTCTATGGGGGTACCCTGTGGTTTTACTCATGTGACCACGAAGAGGACATGAGGAAGTGGGATGGAAAACCTACCTCAATCCTGGAGGCACAGGTACGTGAGCTTCAAGGAAAAACAATCACAATGGGGGTTCTTCCAGGAAAAATGCCACTCCAGTTTCCAGTGGGCAATTCCCCAGACAGAGCAGAAGTACTGATCTTCCGGTACTAATAAAGGGACTTCTGATTCATTTTTACAAGCTGTGAGTAACGAGTACTATGACCAGGACTAGAGGGGCCCTGCCTCCAGCCAGGTGGAGGAAGAGGACGACTGGGTTTATTGGACTGTGTGGATTCGATGGCCTGGCATGTCAGACCCACAGGAGTATAAGGCTCTAGTGGACACTGGTGCACAGTGTACCCTAACGCCATCAAGCTATAAAGGCATAGAACTCATCTGTATTTCTGGAGTGACGGGTGATCCCAACAGCTAACTCTATTGGAAGCTGAAATGAGTCTAACTGGGAATGAGTGGCAAAAGCACCCCACTGTGACTGGCCCAGAGGCTCCATGCATCCTTGTCATAGACTACTGCAGGAGAGGGTATTTTAAGGACACAAATGGGTATCAGTGGCCTTTTGGTATAGCTGTCCTGGAGATGGAGGAAATTGAACAGCTGCCCACCTTGCCCAGTCTCTCAAAGGACCCCTCTGTTGTGGGGTTGGTGAGGGTTGAAGAACAATGGGTGTCAATTGCTACCACAACAGTGCACTGGCAGCAATATCACACCAACCGAGACTCCCGGATTCCCATCCATAAGCTGATTCGTTGACTGGAGAGACAAGGGGTGATCAGCAAAACTCTTTAATATTCCCATATGGGCAGGGTGAAAAGCTAATGGAGAAGGGAGACTAGCAGTAGACTATCGTGGCCTGAATGAAGTTACACCATGTGGCAGGTACACCCACCCAATGAAAATAGGGCTTCTTGGCTGCTGAAGTGTAGCAGCTATTGAGTGCCCTTGTTCTCAGGACTTCACAGTAGTTGGGGCCTTTGGCCAATGGGAGCTGCTACTGACCATAGATCAGATTCAGCTTGGGTATAAATGGAGTCCCTTGCAAGAACCATTTTGAACTAGTCCTTCCCCTGGAGCAGTATGCTGTGGTCTAGGGGTCTCCCCTTGGGTCGGGACACCACCCAAGGAAACTCCTTGAGGTTACTTAGGTCGGGACACTGCCCTGAGAAGTTCCTCAAGGTTGAGTGTGGGAGATATGGACAGTGCAGACTATCAATGTGATTAAGCAATGCCAATTTTATTGTGGTGAAGCAAGCCTTTTATAATGCAGGTGAGAATCACATGATATAATCACATGGTATAATTCTTTCTGATTGGAGAGTTAGCTTTGCACATGCGCCTTAAACTTTCTTCTGATTGGATGAAAACTGTCACATCGACATTGTACAAACTTCCTTCTCCGCCCAAACCCACACCCTGAAGTTGTTTAACTTCCTGTGTTCTTCTTCATTCTTTCCGGGTTATGTCCTTGCCGACACTGAGGCTTTACCAGTCTTGCTCATATGCAGGATTGCTCACACGTCCATTTCCTCGCAGGAAATCCATCCGAATCCCCACAGTTGAGAATACTCATTGTTAGGTGAGTGATAAAGTGTTTTGAGTTGTCATGAAACCCTAGGAAGTTGTGCTTTGTTCTGCGTTTGGGGTTGTCGTTAAACTCTAGGACATTGTTCTGTTCTCCTCTCATGGGCATTTGAACCTGTAGTTGAATGGTTGCAGAGGGCTAGTTAATTGTGTGGATAATAAATTTTTAATTTTTGGTGGTTGTTAGTTTATTTTGAGAGTCTCTGTAACACGTCACTGCTGACTGCTACCATGCTGGACATGCTAGAACTTCAATACAAACTGGAGTAAAAGGCAGCCAAGTGGTACGCCACAATCGATATCGCTAACGTGTTTTTCTCCATCCCTTTGGCAGCAGAGTGCAGGCCACAGTTTGTTTTCACTTGGAGGGGTGTCCAATACACCTGGAATCGACTACCCCAGGGGTGGAAACACAGTCCCACCCTTTGCCATGGACTGATCCAGACTGCACTGGAAGAGGGCGAAGTTCCAGAACACCTGCAAGACAATGATGACTCATCATATGGGGCAACACAGCAAAAGAAGTTTTTGAGAAAGAAAATAGTCCAAATCCTTCTGAGAGCTGGTTTTGTCATAAATCGAGGTAAGGTCAAGGGACCCGCACAGGAGATCCACTTTTTAGGAATAAAATGGCAAGATGGACATTGTCAGATCCCAATGGATGTGATCAACAAAATAGCAGCTATGTCTCCACCAAATAGCAAAAAGGAAACACAAGCTTTCTTAGGTGTTGTGGGTTTTTGGAGAATGCGTATTCCAAATTGCAGTATGATTGTAAGCCCTCTCTATCAAGTGACGTGGAAGAAGAATGATTTTAAATGGGGCCCTGAGCAATCCCAAGCTTTTGAACAAATTAAATGGAAAATTGTTCATGCAGTAGTAGCCCTTGGACCAGTCCAGGTAGGACAAGATGCTAAAAATGTGCTCTACACCACAGCTGGGGAGAATGGCCCTACCTGGAGCCTCTGGCAGAAAGCACCTGAGGCTAACCCCTAGGGTTTTGGAGTCGGGGATATAGAGGATCCAAGGCCAGCTATATTCCAACTGAAAAAGAGATATTGGCAGCATATGAAGGAGTTCGAGCTGCTTTGGAAGTGGTTGGTACTGAAGCACAGCTCCTCCTGTCACCCTGACTGCCAGTGCTGAGCTAAACAAAGGGAGGGTCCACTCTACACATCATGCAATTGATGCTACATGGAGTAAGTGGGTTGCACTGATCACACAGCAGGCTCAAATAGGAAAACCCAGTCACCCAGAAACCTTGGAAGAGATCATGGTCTGGCCAGAAGGCAAAGATTTGGGAATATCACCAGAGGAGGAGGTGATGCGTGCTGAAGAGGCCCCACTGTATAATAAACTGCCAGAAAATGAGGGGCAATCTGCCCTGTTCACTGTGGGAAAGCATCGGAGGTGGAAGGCTGCTGTGTGGAGTCCTATATGACAAGCTGCAGAAGCTGCTGAAGGAGAAGGTGAATTGATTCAGTTTGCAGAGGCGAAAGCCATCCAGCCAGCTTTAGACATTGCTGACTGAAAAAAATGGCCAGTGCTCGCTCTCTATACTGACTCATGGATGGTGGCAAATGCCCTGGGGGGGGGGGGGGGGGCTGGTTGTGAAAGTACATCACTTAGATGCTCATGTACCCAAGAGCCAGGCCACTGAAGATCGTCAAAACAACCAGCAGGTGGATCAAGCTGCTAACATTAAGGTGGCTCAGGTGAACTTGGACCAGAAATATAAGGGTGAACTATTTATGTCTCAGTGGGCCCATGACTCCTCACGACATCAAGGAAAAAATGCAACATATAGATGGGATCGTGATTGAGGGGTGGACTTGACCATGGACACTATTGCACAGGTTATCCATGAATGTGAGACATGTGCTGCGATCAAGCAAGCCAAGCAGTTAAACCCTCTGTGGTATGGAGGACAATGGCTGAAATATAAATATGGGGAGGCCTGGCAGATTGACTATATCACACTCTCACAAACCCACCAAGGCAAGCACCATGTGCTTACAATGGTGAAAGCAACCACCGGATGGCTGGAAACATATCCCGTGCTCCATGCCACCGCCCAGAACACTATTTTGGGCCTTGAAAAGCAAGTCTTATGGCAACATGGCACCCCAGAAAGAATCGAGTCAGACAACGGGACACACTTCCAAACCAAACTCATAGACACCTGGGCCAAGGAGCATGGCATTGAGTGGGTATATCACGTCCCCTATCAAGCACCACCTTCCGGGAAAATCAAATGATACTGTACTGGGTGTGGCTGAGCCAGAATCGGTTTTCCCCTATAGCAGCCTTCATGGTGCTGTGTTTGATGTTGGGAGCTGGCAGGGTGTTGATAGCACCCTGGTGGTGTGGCTACTGCTGAGTAGTGCTTACACAGCACCAAGGCTCTTTCCGACATTTCCCCCCCCACAGTGGGACGGGGTGGGCAAGATCTTGGGAGGGGACACAGCCAGGACAGCTGACCCCAACTGACCAAAGGGATATTCCAGACCATCTGACGGCTGCTCAGTATAAAGCTGGGAGAGAGGAGGAAGGGGTGGGGTCACCCTTGGTCCTCCGAGGCAACCCCTCCGCGTATGGGAGCCCTGCTTCCTGAGAAGGCCCGACATCGCCTGTTCATGGGAAGTAGAGAATAAATCTGTTTGCTTTTTTTTGCTTCCGCGCGTGGACCTTTGCTTTTGCTTTGCTTATATTAAAACTGCTGTTGTTTTACCCACAAAGGTTGGTTTTTTTTTTTAAATCTTATTTTCTTTCCCCTCTTTGCCCTGTTGAGAAAAAAAGGGGAAGGGGGGGAGTGATAGAGCGACTTGGTGGGTACCTGGCATTTAGCCAAGGTCAAACCACCACAGTCTTTTTTGGCGCCCAACGTGGGGCGGGACAACGGCAGTTTTATATTAATTGTGCTATAGCTATAGCAGTTAGTAAGCGACAAGCTCTTGTGCTGGTCACGGGTTTGTTGATTGTGCTGCTTATATTTATTTTGCTAAGCTCGGGAACATGCTGGAAGAAATTGGGAACATCATGAGTGGTTTTATTCTGCAGGATCCTGAAGTACTCATTCATCCTTACGTTAGCTCTTTGATACTGTTCATTAATGCTGTTCGCCTGTTGTGAGTTGTGTGGAGCTCGTTATGTCTTTGGTGTAAGAGAAGGCAAATTTTGGGTGAGAGAATACCAAAATGTGCCCTGAGGCGGCCTGTCCCTGGGTGGCAGGGGGAGTGGAAGGATTTGGGCAGATTCCTAGGACGGTTATCACCTTCTGTAGCCTGGGATCTTACCCCTGAACAGGCAAGCAACCCCGCAAAACTGACACAACACCTGATAGAAGGGTGCCTTGTCTATCCCGATGAAAATCAGCAACTCCCAGCGCTGTACTGGGGCCTGGCCTGTGCTTATCGAGCTGCAGTTCAGTGCTCTCAAAGGACTGTGGTGGAGATGGGAACTCAAACAAAAACAATAACAGCAGAGATTGCCCCAGTAGTAAAAAAGAAACAGTGGACAAGGAGAACAACAGGTCCATACCCTCGATTAATAAGGGACGAAAAAGAGGAGGAAGAAGCGGGTCCTTCAGCAAAGGGGTCAGAAGAGGGAATAACAGAACTCAAACAGGAGGCAGAAACTACCCGGTCCCTGACGTCATCAGAACTGCGAGATCTGCGGAAAGACTATCGCCGCCAGCCGGGTGAGCGGATTGCTGCCTGGCTGCTTCGATGCTGGGATAATGGGGCTGATGCTCAGCAGCTGGAAGGTAAGGAAGCCCAACAGCTGGGTTCCCTTGCTAGAGATCGAGGAATTGAAAGGGGAATTGGAAAAGAAACAGGAATTTGCAGTCTGTGGAGACGGCTCCTTTCAAGTGTTAAAGCAAGATATCCTTTCAAGGAAGATCTTACGGACAACTCCCCAGGGAAGTGGGCTACTGCAGATGAAGGTGTCCAGTACCTGAGAGAACTAGCAGTGCTGGAAGTCATCTATGGTGATCCAGATAATGATGAAGCCCCTAAAAATCCAGAGGATGTCCTGTGCACACGGGCCATGTGGAGGAAGGTGATTAAAGGTGCACCATCCTCGTATTCTGCGGGCTTGGCTGCGATGTACTATCCAGAAATGGATGTGGGAGAAGGACTAAGATGTACGCCAACTGTGGAGGCAGTCTCTTCCTGGCTTCAGAACGTTGAAGAGAGTCTTGGTACCTCCTCATCTCTACGGGCGAGCGCCCTGGATGTCAGGAGCACCCCAAGAAATCAGTTCTCTTCCACCCCAGTCAGAGGGAAAGGGAAACCCAGGCGCATGACACGTGGCGAACTTTGGTTCTTCCTGCGTGACCAGGGGGAGGACATGAGGAAGTGGGATGGTCAACCCACCTTCAAGTTGGAAGCTCGTGTACATGAATTACGAGGAAAGACCCCTGCCAAGAAGAAGACATCCAAGAAGGTTGTTAATGTAGCTGGTGTGAAACCGCAAGAAAGTAATCAGCGATCTCCCAGATACAGGAAGACTGAGATCACCTCCCTTGGCCCTGATGAAGGAATCTCTGGCCTGGCACGGCAAGGGTCAGACAGTGAATACTCTGACCAAGAACGGGAATAGAGGGCCCCTGCCTCCAGCCAGGAGGAGGAAAGGGATGATCGGGTGTATTGGACAGTGTGGATTCGATGGCCTGGCACATCAAATCCACAGAAGTACCAGGCTTTAATCGACACCGGGGCACAGTGTACATTAATGCCATCAAGTTATAGAGGGGCAGAACCTATCTGGATCTCAGGAGTGACAGGCGGATGTCAAGAACTGTCAGTACTGGAGGCCGAGGTTAGCTTGACCGGGGACAAGTAGGAAAAACATCCCATTGTAACTGGCCCAGAAGCCCCTTGTATCTTGGGCATTGACTACCTCAAGAGGGGGTATTTCAAAGACCCAAAAGGATACCGATGGGCTTTTGGTGTGGCCAGTGTGAACACAGAGAAGGTCAAACAGTTGCTTAATCTGCCTGGCCTCTCAGAAGATCCTTTTGTTGTAGGACTGTTGCGAGTTGAAGAACAACAGGTGCCAATTGCTACGAGGACCGTGCACCGACGGCAGTATCGCACGAACCGAGACTCTCTGGCTCCCATCCAAGAACTGATTTGTCAACTGGAGACCCAAGGTGTCATCAGTAAGACACATTCGCCTTTTAATAGCCCAATATGGCCAGTGCGAAAGTCTGACGGAGGGTGGAGGTTAACAGTAGACTATCGTGGCCTGAATGAAGTGACGCCACCACTGAGTGCTGCTGTACCAGATATGTTAGAGCTCCAATATGAACTGGAGTCAAAGGCAGCCAAGTGGTACGCCACAATCGACATCGCCAATGCATTCTTTTCAATTCCTTTGGCAGAAGAGTGCAGGTCACAGTTTGCTTTCACGTGGAGGGGTGTCCAGTATACCTGGAATCGACTGCCCCAGGGGTGGAAGCACAGCCCCACTATTTGTCATGGACTAATTCAAACTGCACTGGAAAAGGGTGATGCCCCTGAACATCTACAGTACATCGATGACATCATTGTGTGGGGCAACAAGGCAGAAGAAGTGTTCAAGAAAGGACAAAGAGTGATTGAGATTCTTCTGAGAGCTGGGTTTGCCATAAAGAAAAGCAAGGTCAAGGGACCAGCACAGGAGATTCAGTTCTTGGGAATAAAATGGCAAGATGGACGCCATCATGTGCCTATGGATGTTGTCAATAAGATAGCAACTATGTCTCCACCGACCAACAAGAAGGAAACACAAGCTTTCTTAGGACTTGTGGGATTTTGGAGGATGCACATTCCAGGTTACAGTCAGCTGGTGAGCCCTCTCTATCAAGTAACCCGAAAGAAGAACAATTTTGAGTGGGGTCTTGAGCAACAACAAGCCTTTGAGCACATCAAACAGGAGATAGCTCGGGCGGTAGCTCTTGGGCCTGTTCGGAGAGGACCAGCTGTGCAAAATGTACTTTACACATCAACTGGGGAGCATGGCCTCACATGGAGCCTCTGGCAGAAGATACCAGGTGAAACTCGAGGTCGACCATTAGGATTTTGGAGCCGGGGATATCGAGGATCAGAAGCCCACTACACTCCAACTGAAAAGGAGATACTAGCAGCAGATGAGGGGATTCGAGCCACTTCCGAAGTTGTTGGTACAGAAGCACAGCTCCTCTTGGCACCGCGATTGCCTGTACTACATTGGATGTTCAAAGGAAACATCCCTTCTACGCACCATGCAACCAGTGCTACCTGGAGTAAATGGGTAGCGTTAATCACGCGACGAGCTCGACTGGGAAAACCCAACCGTCCAGGGATCCTGGAAGAGATCATGGACTGGCCAGAAGGTAGAGATTTTGGAGCACTGCCTGAGGAGGTGACTCGTTCCCAAGAGGCACCGCCATATAACGAGTTACCAGAAGATGAAAGGCGGTATGCTCTGTTTAATGATGGATCCTGTCGTGTGGAAGGAAGCCATCGGAAGTGTAATGTGGGATGCATTGGCCTGTCAGCCTTGCAGAGCCTCTGAGAAATAGCTAGGCCTTTATGAAAAACAGGCCTTGGAAGAAAGATAAGAGGCTGCTGAGTTGTGCCAAGGTGGCAGGGAAAAACAATGGACAGCTGCAACACTAAACTGTGGGAAAGTACTGAACTGTGAGAAGATGCTACCGCGAGAAGAGCGCGTGAACAAGAGGGTGATTGGTCTGCACAGCGCATGTTAGAGTGGTCTGATGCTGATAGGAGAAAAGGTTGATAGCTGTCTAATTGCTGATTTGTTAACTATGAAGTAAGAGCTTTACCAACAGCATCCGAGAGCATAAGTATGTACTGTTGTAACAATAAACTCTCTTTCTGGATTTCATCGGGAGTCTGTGCCTCAGTTGCCACAGTGGAAAGCTGCTGTGTGGAGTCCCACAAGACAAGTCATTGAGGCCACTGAAGGAGAGGGTGAGTCAAGTCAGTTTGCAGAAGTAAAAGCGATCCAACTAGCCCTAAAGATTGCTGAACAAGAAAAGTGGCCAGTACTGTATCTCTACACTGACTCCTGGATGGTGGCTAACGCCCTGTGGGGGTGGCTACAGGAGTGGAAGAAGACCAATTGGCAGCGCAGAGGTAAGCCCATCTGGGCTGCTGCATTGTGGCAGGACATCGCTGCCCAAGTGGAAAACGTGGCTCTAAAGGTACGTCATGTAGATGCCCACGTGCCCAAAAGCCGTGCCACCGAAGAACATCAAAACAATGAGCAAGTAGACAAGGCTGCCAAAATGGAAGTAGCTCGGCTGGACCTGGACTGGGAGCGCAAGGGTGAGCTATTTGTAGCTTGATGGGCCCATGAAACATCCGGGCATCTCGGGAGAGATGCAACGTACAGATGGGCTCGTGATCGAGGGGTGGCCCAAACCAAACCCCTTCACACTGTGGGAGGAGATAAGGTCCCTGTAGTACACACAGGGCAATGGCTGGGGAAGGCAGTGTGGATTGCTCCTCCCTTGGGAAAAGGCAAGCCCACTCGTGGGATTGTTTTTGCTCAGGGACCTGGATGTACTTGGTGGGTAATGCGGGAGGATGGGGCTACTCAGTGTGTGCCTCAAGGAGATTTAACCTTGGGGGGGAAATAATCTGTGGGTTGAGTTGTATGTTGCAAGAAGTGATGGAGGAAGTAGGAACGACGAAGAGTGAACCAGATACGTGCGATGATGACCCAAACCTACCCGGTGCTGGAGTCCAACAGTCAAACATACTGTTCTGTCCTGAACATCCATCTTGACAGATGGGAGCCAAGTCACTGAACATCTGGAGGAGTGAAGAAAGCTTACGGAATGGATAAATGAGTGTTATGTGGGACCTGGGCATGACGTAAATGGTATGGAATAAGGGGTGGAGACTGTACTGGGTCTGACTGAGCCGGAATTGGTTTTCCCCTGTAGCAGCCCTCATGGTGCTGTGTTTGATGTTGGGAGCTGGCAGGGTGTTGATAGCACCCTGGTGGTGTGGCTACTGCTGAGTGGTGCTTACACAGCACCAAGGCTCTTTCCGACATTTCCCCCCTGCAGTGGGATGGGGTGGGCAAGATCTTGGGAGGGGACACAACCAGGACAGCTGACCCCAACTGACCAAAGGGATATTCCAGACCATCTGACGTCTGCTCGAGTATAAAGCTGGGAGAAAGGAGGAAGGGGGTGGGGTCACCCTTGGTCCTCCGAGGCAACCCCTCCGCGTATGGGAGCCCTGCTTCCTGAGAAGGCCCGACATCGCCTGTTCATGGGAAGTAGAGAATAAATCTGTTTGCTTTTTTTTGCTTCCGTGCACAGACCTTTGCTTCGCTTTGCTTATATTAAAACTGCTTTTGTTTTACCCACAAGGGTTGTTTTTTTTTTTTCTATCTTTTTTTGTTTCCCCTCTTTGCCCTGTTGAGAAAAAAAGGGGAAGGGGGGGGAAGTGATAGAGCGACTTGGTGGGTACCTGACATTTAGCCAAGATCAAACCACCACAGATACAATGGACTGTTTAAAACTACACTGAGAGCAATGGGTGCTGGGACCTTCAAACGCTGGGATACACATTTAGCAAAGACCACCTGGTTAGCTAACACTAGAGGATCTACCAATCGAGCTGGCCCTGCCCAATCAAAACTTACACATACTGTAGAAGGGGATAAAGTCCCCACAGTGCACATGAAGAATATATTAGGGAAGACAGTCTGGGTTACTTCTGCCTTGGGCAAATGCAAACCCATCTGCAGGATTGCTTTTGCGCAAGGACCTGGGTGCACTTGGTGGGTGATGCAGGAGGATGGGGAAGTTCAGTGTGTACCTCAAGGGAACTTGATTTTGAGTGAGAATAGCCAGTGAATTAAATTGTATGATGTTAATTTCTAAATAATCCTGCCACTGCATGTCATCACTACTATGGTTGCTATATGCCATATCAATGGTATTACAGTAAGAATCATCCTGATTAATGAAGAACGAATTCTGATGAAACCAAATGAAGTGCAGAACCAGACAAGCGCAACGGTGATGGAACCAGAACTGGGTTCAGCATGCAACAATCCAACACCACACACCATCTCTCTTGCCCTGAAGGACTGTTATGACAGATGGAGCCCAAAGTCATGGACTAAATGAACTCAACGGACATTTTAGAGGGATGGCCCATAGACTAAGGGAATGATATCTCTGTGTATATATTAAGAAACAAGAAAAGTGGTTGTGATTAATTGGGATGTATTGGAAAGTGGGGGACCCGGGCATGACAGAGATGGTATAGAATAAGGGGTGGATATTGTCCCGGTTTCAGCTGAGATAGAGTTAATTATCTTCCTAGTAGCTGGTATAGTGCTGTGTTTTGGATTTAGGATGAGAATAATGTTGATAACACACTGATTTTTTAGTTGCTGCTGAGCAGTGTTTATACTGAGTCAAGGACTTTTCATCTTCTCCTACTGCCCTGCCAGTGAGGAGGCTGGGGGTGCACAAGAAGGTAGGTGGGGGACACAGCTGGGACAGCTGACCCAAATGAGCCAAAGGGATATTCCATACCATATGACATCATGCTCAGCAATAAAACTGGGTGGAGTTGGTCAGGGGGTGGAGGCTTGCTGCTCAGGAACTGGCTGGGTATCAGTCAGCAGGTGGTGAGCAATTGCATTGTGCATCACTTGTTTTGTATATTCTATTGTTATTATTTTCCCTTCCTTTTCTGTCCTATTAAGGTCTCTATCTCAACCCTTGAATTTTTACCTTTTTTCTGATTCTCTCTCCCATCCCACTAGAGGGGAGTGAGCGAATAGCTGTGTGGTGTTTAGCTGCCTGCCGAGTTAAACTACAACAATAACATATGATCATAAAAGTGAGGGATTGCTGCAAACTTGTACTGCCACCAAATGGTCGATTAAATGAAAAGCACCTATAGGCACAATGACCAGTATTCCCTGAAATTACTTATGTCGCCTGTTAGAAAAACATGGCTTTATTAATAAAATAACAAATTTGGTACACTGCTTAGTATTTCATGAGTAGAAAATAGGAAATTAGGTGTTTCAGATCCAAAGGAGAATTATTGCTGGGTTAAATAAAAATGCTAAACCTTTTAAGATCCCTTTCTTCTTCTTCATTATTTGACTTCTAACCTTTATTACACCGTGCCCTCACTGAGACCTGAACATCTTCTGTCTGAACTGGGAATTCCCCCTTCATTGTCACACCACTTCTTTTCTCTTTTAATACTTTTCTACAGCTTGTGTTCCACAAGCCTATCAACATTAACTTGCCAGGAATTTCCTGTCCCTCCATTAGGGCAAAAAAGGAAAAAAACCCAACTAACTAAGCTATATGCCTCTCCTTCAGTCTGCATGGCTTTGTCTACTAAATTAATCTTATCTACTTCAAGTTCTGCTTCAGGACTTGCTCCTTGGGCAAAGCATGCAAGAGACTGACACTGGCTAATGGCTGATGACAGAGCCACAGTCCTGGTGCACGATTTAGTGCTGTTCCTCAGCGAGCAGTGCCAGCCACAGCAATCAGTCACCCTGATGCACATTTCAACTTGTTTGCGTTCCTATGTTTGCTTCCTCAATTAAATTTTAAGTTCCGCAAAGCAAAGTCTGTATCTCCTTATATGCTTGTATGGTGCTAAGTACAGTAGAACCCTGATTGGGACATCTGGGTACTATTACAAAACAAAAAATGAATCATGCCAATAATAACTAGGACTTTAAAAAAGCAACAGAACTTATGGTCAGATTTTGGTGTTTGCAGCATGGGAATGTAAGAAGTGCATCTCTTTTCTCATGGTCTCATGCACAGACTATCCTAATTTTGGTACTTCGGCTAAATTAAAAAACACATGGTAACAAAGATTGACTTATTTGGGGTGAGGGCTACTCTTGTACAGTATTTATGTACAGTACTTAGTGCACAGGAGCTCTGAGGGACTTCAAGACGTTGCCCCAGTACAAACATGCTACCACTGGCTCAGATACCCATGCAATGAGATGGAAAGGTCTAGCCCTGCCCTCTTGCCCTCAAGCCTTGCACTCTTCTGCACCAGACATGGAAGTGGGTGCTGAGCTGTGGGGAAGAGCAGCATTCTGTCAGCCTGCCACAGACAGCAAAACAGTTAAAACCTTTAGCCTGCGCAGACCTCCGGGCAGCACTGTGCCTTCCTATCTGTGCCTAAACAGGACTTATTTATCAACATCCACAGGTGCACTAGAGCTGAAACAGAAGTGGTGAATGAAGAGAAGATGAATGGCAAGATAAAGTACTAAGATTGCTAGTAGATAGAGAAGTCAAGTGACCAGCTTGGGATAACTAATTTTGTATTTCCTGGCACTATTCTTCACAGAAATAAAGCTGTCACTCTAGTCATCATAGAATAGTTTGGGTTGGAAGGGACCTTAAAGATCATCTAGTTCCAACCACCCTGCCGTGGTCAGGGACACCTTCCACTAGATCATGTTGCTCAAAGCCCCGTCCAACCTGGCCTTGAACACTTCCAGGGAGGGGGCAGCCACAGCTTCTCTGGACAACCTGTTCCAGTGTCTCAGCACTCTCACAGCAAAAAATTTCTTCCTTATATCTAATTTAAATATACCCTCTTTCAGTTTAAAGCTGTTACCCCTCATCCTATCACTACACTCCCTGATAAAGAGTCCCTCCCCATCTTTTCTGTAGGCCCTCTTTAGGTACTGGAAGGCCACTATAAGGCTTCTCTTCTCTAGGCTGAACAACCCCAACTCTCTCAGCCTGTCCATAAGGGAGGTGCTTGAGCTCCCTTATCATCTTCGTGGCCCTCCTTTGCACCTGCTCGATCAGGTCCATTCTGTTGGGGCCCCATAGCTGAACACAGCACTGCAGGAGGGGTCTCATGAGAGTGGAGTAGAGGGGGACAATCCCCTCCCTCGACCTGCTGGTCACACTTCTCTTGATGCAGCCCAGGATACGGTTGGCTTTCTGGGCTGCGAGCACACATTGCTGGCTCATATACAGTTGTGGTGGTTTGACCTTGGCTAAATGCCAGGTACCCACCAAGTCGCTCTATCACTTCCCCCCCTTTCCCCTTTTTTTCTCAATAGGGCAAAGAAGGGAAAGAAAATAAGATAGGAAAACAAAACAACCCTTGTGGGTAAAACAAAAGCAGTTTTAATATAAGCAAAGCGAAGCAAAGGTCCGTGCGCAGAAGCAAAAAAAGGAAAACAGATTTATTCTCTACTTCCCATGAACAGGCGATGTCGGGCCTTCTCAGGAAGCAGGGCTCCCATACGCGGAGGGGTTGCCTCGGAGGACCAAGGGTGACCCCACCCCCTTCCTCCTTTCTCCCAGCTTTATACTGAGCAGCCATCAGATGGTCTGGAATATCCCTTTGGTCAGTTGGGGTCAGCTGTCCTGGTTGTGTCCCCTCCCAAGATCTTGCCCACCCCGTAGCCAGACCCGGTACACCCTGTTATCTTGTTTACACACACAAAGAAGGATACATGTTTTATGATGTTTAAGCTACATTTTCTATACATATTTCATTAATGACTACATACTGAGTTAGCAATTTCGGTTCAGGGCCTGTTGCTCAGGCTTCAGTATTCCCACCTTTTACATCAGGATAGGTGGTTTGCTATAACTTAGTATAATACCTATTAGTACAATGCTTATCAGTTATAAAACATACAGGATTCATCTATAGGTCAACTCTGGCTTGGGCCTATTGTCCAAGCCTTAGCACTTCAGCAGGACAGTATCAAATGCTTTGCACAAGTCCAGGTAGATGACTTCTGTCACTCTTCCCTTATCCACTAGCACTGTAACCCTATCATAGAAGGCCACCAAGTTTGTCAGGCACAATTTGCCCTTAGTGAAGCCATGTTGGCTGTCGCCAATCACCTCCTTATTTTCCATGTGCCCTAGCATAGTTTCCAGGAGGATCCGCTCCATGATCTTGCCAGGCACAGAGGTGAGACTGACTGGCCTGTAGTTCCCCAGGTCTTCCGTTTTTCCCCTTTTAAAAACGGGTGTTATGTTTCCCCTTTTCCAGTCAGCGGGACCTTCACCAGACTGCCACAACTTCTCAAATATCATGGATAGTGGCTTAGCAACTTCATATTCCAGTTCCCTCAGGACCTGTGGATGAATCGCATCAGGTCCCATGGACTTGTGCACCTTCAGGTTCCTTAGATGATCTCGAACCTAAACTTCTCCTACGGTGGGCGGTACTTCATTCTCCCAGTCCCCGACTTTGGATTCTGTGAATTGAGTGGCATGGCTAGAGCACTTGCCAGTGAAGACTAAGGCAAAGAGTTGTTGAGTACCTCAGTCTTCATGTTAGTTGTAGCCAGGTCTCCAGTTTTGCTCATCAAGAGGGGGTACAGTTTCTTTCATCTTTCTTTGTTGTCCTATGTACCTGAAGAAGCCCTTGTTATTTTTTATGTCCCTAGCCAAGGTCAGCTCCAGCTATGCCTTGGCTTTTCTGATCCCCTACCTGCACTCCTGGGCCATATCCCTATAGTCTCCCCAGGATGTGTATCCCTGCCTCCACTGCCTATGCATTTTGGTTTTGTGGTTTAGTTTGGCTAAGAGGTCTTGACTTAGCCAAGCTGGCCTCCTGCCTTCCCTGCCCGACTTCTTGCACATCGGGATTGTGAGCTCTTGCACCCTAAGAAAAATGTCTAAATACCTTCCAGCTCTTGTTCACTCCTTTATCTCTCAGGGGTTTCCCAAGGGATCCCACGCACTAGCACCCTAAACAGCTGAAAGTTTGCCTTTCTGAGTTTTAGGGTACTGACTCTGCTTTTTACCCATCCTGTACCCCTTCAGATTGAAAATTCTACTAGGGCATGATTGCTGCAGCCCAGGCTACCTCCAATCTTGACCTCTCGGCGAAGTTCTTTCACATTAGTGAGCAACAGGTCCAATAGTGCCTCTCCTCTGGTTGGGCTCTCCATCACCTGTACTAGGAAGTTGTCCTCAACGCACTCCAGTAGTTTCCTCGATTCCTTGCAGTTAGTTGTGCTGCTTTTCCAGCAGATGTCCATGTGGTTGACATCCCCTATCAGGATCAAGGTCTGCAAGCATGATGCTTCCTGCAGTTGAAGAAAGAACTCTTCATCAACCTCCTCTCCTTGATCAAGTATCCTGTAGTAGACACCAGCCACAAAGTTTCCTTTGTTGGCTTGTGTCCTGATTTCGACCAGGATGGAGTTAATTTCCATTGGAGTATTTCATACCATGTGATGTCATGCCCAGGTAGGCAGGCTCTCTCGCTCGCTCTCGCTCTCTCTAGCGCACGTCTCTGGTCCTCTGCTTGTCAGGCCATGTTGTTGCTGTGGGGGGCTCGATAAGCCACTGCTGCATTTTACCCATTTTCTTTCTGAACTTACTATTGTTACTGTTGTTCTCTTGTTATATTTAGTAAATTCTTTCTTTTTATTCAACCCACGAATTCTCTTCTTTTGTTCCTCCCCTATCTTACCAGAGGGGGGAGGTGGAGGTGAACAGCCGGCCACGTGGCATCTGGCTGCTGGCTGAGACCAAACCTCCACAGTTTTTGGCGCCCAACGTGGGGCACCGAGGCTTTTCTTTTTGTTTGAGATAACAACAAAATGGGTAAAATGTGGATTGCTTGGCTCCTTAAGATCTTATCACCTCATTTGCAATACGTGTTTCCCATGCTGTTGCTCACCTTCCGTGAGAGGTGGGTTAAGGTTTAGTTTCTGTTGCACTATGTGATGCTCATCTATGATAGCATGCGGTCATCGGCCCTGGGGCTATTTACAGTTGTGTTTGAGAAATTTGGGGAGTTCAAATATCTTTGGAATGTTGACAAAAACATGTTTGCCATGATGTTCGGAGCTAGTGTTTTCCTGCATGTGGTTCAGGTTTTGTTTATGGTTAAGCTACTATTTAAGAGTAACCAAGTAACAGAAACTGCAGCCACTACAAGCCCGAGGACGGGCGCTGCAGCTGAACCAGAGAACCAACCCACAACAGTGTCAGTTGCTCCCAGACAGAAGAAGAAATACACAAGAAATTCCCCTCGCAGTGTACAGGGTGATGATGAACCAGGCCCATCACGAGAACAGGAGGAGGAGGCAGAGCCAGTGATAGTCACCTAATCCTTGTCCTCGAGTGAGTTGTGAGACATAAGAAAAGATTACAGCTTCCAAGCAGTTGAGCAACTCGCTACCTGGCTGCTGCGGTGCTGGGATAGTGGGGCCAGTAGCATGGAACTAGAGGGCAGGGAGGTGAGGCAGCTGGATCCCTGTCTAAGGAAGGGGGCATTGACAAAGCCATTGGAAAGGAGACACAAAATCTCAGTCTCTGGAAGCGACTCCTGTCAAGTGTGAGGGAGAGGTATCCCTTCAAGGAAGACTTTGCATGTCGACCAAGAAAGTGGACCACTATGGAGAGAGGCATTCAATACCTGAGGGAGCTAGCTGTGCGGGAGGCAGTTTACTATGACCCAGATAATGCACGGCTACCCACAGATCCAGATGAAGTCCGATGCACCCGGCCCATGTGGAGGAAGTTTGTACGGAGCACACCCTCATCATATGCCAGTGCATTAGCAGTAATGGAATGGACAGACAAACAGGGACCAACAGTGGATGAACTGGTTCGCTGACTAAGACAATATGAAGAAAGTGTCTCTTCCCCCATCATCACGGCTGTGAACAAATTATCTCAAGATGTCCAGCAACTTAAAGAGAACATGTCCTACTCCCCACCTGCACAGACCAGAATCTCGGCTATCAGGAGCAATCGTTTCTCTACTTGAGAGAACTGGTACACACCACAGGGGAAGCTGTGGCATTGCCTGCGTGACTATGGAGAAGACATGAAGAAACGGGATGGAAAACCTACCTACCTCCTAGAAAGACGAGTATGTGAGCTGGAAGGAAGAACAAGTACAGAACGTCGTCCTTTCAGAAGAAATGCTGCTCCAGTTTCCAGTAATCAAGTGCCCAAGCGGAGCACAAAGGTCGACTTTGCTCATGATCCTATGAGAAGAACTCCTGACTTGTATTCACAAGAAGTGAGTGATCAAGATGAGGCTGAAACCCGTGCACACCACACTAACCCATTTGTCGTTAGCGAGTATTATGACCAACATTAGAGGGGCCCTGCCTCCAGCCAGGCGGAGGACAGGGACAACCGAGTTTACTGGACTGTGTGGATTCGATGGCCTGGCACATCTGACCCCCAGCAGTATAAGGCTCTAGTGGACACTGGTGCGCAATGCACCCTAATGCCATCAAATTTTAAAGGGGCAGAACTCATTTGTATTTCAGGAGTGACAGGGGGACTCAAGAGCTGACTGTATTGGAGGCCGAGGTGAGCCTAAGTGGAGAAGAGTGGGAAAACCACCCCATTGTGACTGGTCCAGACGCTCCATGTATTCTTGGCATAGATTATCTCAGGAGAGGGTATTTTAAGGACCCAAAAGGGTATCGGTGGGCTTTTGGTATAGCTGCCTTGGAAACAGAAGGAATTAAACAGCTGTCTGTGTTGCCTGGTCTCTCAGAGGATCCTGCTGTTGTGGGATTGCTGAGGGTTGAAGAACAACGGGTGCCAACTGCCACTACAACCGTGCACCGACAGCAATACCGCATCAATCGAGACGCTGTAATCCCTATCCATAGACTGACTTGTCAACTAGAGAGCCAAGGAGTCATCAGCAAGACGCGCTCCCCCTTTAACAGCCCCATATGGCCAGTGCGAAAGTCTAATGGAGAGTGGAGATCGACAGTGGACTATCGTGGCCTGAATGAAGTCACGCCACCGCTGAGTGCTGCCGTGCCAGACATGTGGGAACTGCAATATGAACTAGAGTCGAAGGCAGCCAAGTGGTACGCCACGATTGATATTGCCAACGCATTTTTCTCCATCCCTCTGGCAGCAGAATGCAGGCCACAGTTTGCTTTTACCTGGAGGGGTGTCCAATACACCTGGAATCGGCTGCCCCAGGGGTGGAAACACAGTCCCACCATTTGCCATGGACTGATCCATGCTGCAGTGGAACAAGGTGAAGCCCCAGAACATTTACAATACATTGATGACATCATTATATGGGGTGATACAGCAGAAGAAGTTTTTGAGAAAGGGTAGAAAATAATCTAAATCCTTCTGAGAGCTGGTTTTGCCATAAAGCGTAGTAAAGTCCAGGGACCTGCACAAGAGATCCAGTTTTTAGGAGTAAAATGGCAAGATGGACGTCGTCAGATGCCAATGGAGGTGATTAATAAAATAACAGCTATGTCCCCACCAACTAACAGAAAGGAAACGCAAGCTTTCTTGGGTGTTGTGGGTTTCTGGAGACTGCACATTCCAAATTACAGTCAGATTGTCAGCCCTCTCTATCAAGTGACTCGGAAAAAGAATGATTTTATATGGGGCCCGGAGCAGCGACAGAATTTTGAACAAATTAAACAGGAAATAGTCTATGCAGTAGCCCTCGGGCCAGTTTGGACAGGGCAAGATGTTAAAAATGTGCTCTACACTGCAGCCGGGAAGAATGGTCCTACCTGGAGTCTCTGGCAGAGAGCACCAGGGGAGACTTGGGGTCGACCCCTGGGGTTTTGGAGTCAGGGATACAGAGGATCAGAAGACCGCTATACTCCAACCGAAAAGGAGATACTGGCAGCATATGAAGGGGTCCGAGCTGCTTCAGAGGTGATCGGGACTGAAGCACAGCTCCTCCTGGCACCCCGACTGCCAGTGCTGGGCTGGATGTTCAAAGGGAGTGTCCCCTCTACACACCATGCAACTGATGCCACGTGGAGTAAATGGGTCGCATTAATCACACAACAGGCTCGAATAGGGAGCCCCAGCCATCCGGGAATATTGGACGTGATCACAAATTGGCCAGAAGGCAAAGATTTTGGAATGGTGCCACAGGAAGAGGCAGCACGTGCTGAAGAGGCCCTACCATATACTGAGCTACCGGATAATGAGAAGCGATATGCCGTGTTTACTGACGGGTCCTGTCGCGTTGTGGGAAAACATTGAAGGTGGAAAGCAGCTGTATGGAGCCCCACATGACGGGTTACTGAAGCTGCTGAAGGAGAAGGTGAATCGAGTCAGTTTGCAGAGGTGAAAGCCGTCCAGTTAGCCTTGGATATCACTGAACGAGAAAAGTGGCCAGTGCTCTGTCTCTATACTGACTCATGGATGGTGGCAAAGACCCTGTGGGGGTGGTTACAGCAGTGGAAACGGAGCAACTGGCAGCGCAGAGGCAAACCCATCTGGGCTGCTGAATTATTGCAAGATATTGCTGCTCGAGTAGAGAATCTGGTTGTGAAAGTACGCCATGTAGACGCTCATGTACCCAAGAGCCGGGCCACTGAAGAACATCAGAACAACCAACAGGCGGATCAGGCTGCCAAGATTAAGGTGGCTCAAGTAGATCTGGACTGGCAACATAAGGGTGAACAATTCATGGCTCGCTGGGCCCATGACTCCTCAGGCCATCAGGGAAGAGATGCAACATATAGATGGGCTCGTGACCGAGGGGTGGACTTAACCATGGATGTTATTGCACAGGTTATCCATGAATGTGAGACATGTGCTTGTGGCAGTTGCATCCACCCAATGAAAGCAGAGCTTCTTGGCTGCTGAAGTGTGGCAGCTCCTGGCTGTCTTTGTTCTCAAGGCCTCGCGGTAGTTGGGACCTTTGGCCAGTGGGAGCTGCTATTGACTACAGGTCAGATTCGGCCTGGGTATAAATGGAGTCCTCTGGGGGAGCCATTTTGAGCTCGTCCCCTGGAGCAGCACGCTGTGGAGAGGACTCTCCCCTTGGGTCAGGACGCTGCCCAAGGAAACTCCTCGAGGGGTCTGGGGTTGGGACACTGCCCTGAGCAGGTCCTCGAGGTTGAGAGCCCTCACTTGTCAGGTGAGTGATAAAGCGTTTTGGGTTGCCATTAAACCCTAGGGAGTGGTGCTTTGTTCTGCATTTTTGGTTGCCGTTAAACCCTAAAAAGTTGTTCTGTTCTCCTCTCACAGTCATTCGAACCTGTAATTTACGGAGAGCTAGTTAACTGTGTTAATAATGAATTTTTTATTTTTGGTGGTTGGTTGTTTATTTGAGAGCATCCGTAACAATTGGCGTAGTCGGCAGGATGTCGATAGAGGAGTTATTACAGAAGTATAGTTGTGCCCTTCTCCCCCAGATGTACAATGGGTGAAGGAGAAGTGGTTTGATCCGGTGGAAGTTGCGAGAAAGTTGGAACAAAGCCGGGGAAGTTGGTGGAATAGCAGAAGTGAAGGACAAATGTCCGCCATATTAGGTGCCTGCTTGATTCAGGCGCAGGATTATTTTGTAGCAGTGGAGAGAGATGCCTTAGAGGAGCGGTTGGAAATCGATCATTTAAAGACAGAATTATCACGAGGAAGAGAGAGAAGGCAGTTATTAGAAAAAAAAATTGAAGTTATGCTGGCACGAGCAAAAAAGCCCCCTAGTGTTGTTCAGATTCGAAAGTTAATTACCAGTGTAGATCTTGAGGAGTGGGATGGAGATATTTGGGGAGAGTCTGATGAAAGTGGCTCAGAGGAAATAAAGGAATTGGAGGAAAGACATGTGCGACCTCTCATTAAAACAGAAAGGCATACAGGTCCACAAGGTGGGAACCCCCAAACCTCCATCCGTACAACCCCCTGGATGGGACGCGAGCTTAGTCAGCTTCAGGTTAAATATTCGCATAAACCGGGTGAAACTGAAACTGAGTATTTGTGGAGAGTTTCTTTAACGGGGGGGGGATCGAATTTTGTTGAGTGATGACGAGGTTTCTGGGGTCCCAGAGTGTTTTTAAGTGATGGACCAGCGGGTAACCAGTCGATAACATCTCGAGTGGCTTACTGGGCTGGGGGTGTGGACCCTAAGGAGAGGGGGGAGCCTGTTACCATTAAAGTAAAGGGACTGTCGGAGCTGGCGGAGGGAGTACAAAAGGCGGCTGGCATTCAGGCGATGGATGAGAGGGGGCGGTGCAGAATACCGCTTGCCACGCCAGTTGATCCCAGCCACCTTAAACCTCTTATTAGTGACGTGCGGAGTAGCGATTTTACAACCAGTAAGGTTATAAAGAAGTGCAGGAGATATGGGCAGTGCAGACTATCAGTGTGATTAAGCAATGCCAATTTCATTATGGTGGAGCAAGCCTTTTATAATGCAGGTGAAAATCACATGGTATAATTCTTTCTGATTGGAGAGTTAGCTTTGTACATGCGCCTTAAGCTTTCTTCTGATTGGATGGAAGCTGCCACATCGACATTGTACAAACTTCCTTCTCTGCCCAAACCCACACCCTGAAGTTGTTTAACTTCCTGGGTTCTTCCTCATTCTTTCTGGGTCATCACGTCACATCCTTGCCAACGCTGAGGCTTTACCAGTCTTGCTCATATGCAGGATTGCTCACAAGTCCATTTTTTCACAGGGACTCCTTCCGAATCCCCACAGATCCCTCTTTTTGTTTTTGAGCAATCCAAACTCCTTGTAAGCCTTTTCCCAGCGATTGTCTAACACAAGAAATTAAGCATGGCAAAATAATAGCAAGCACAATAGTCACAATAATTACAATGATTACTCCTTTTAACAATTTCTTCAACCATCCTACAATGGGGGTACTAACATTCAGATCCGCAATTGCTGGGGAACCCTGGATGCAGCGAGAATTTAGAGTGCCCTTCCTCGCAAACCGGAAATCCTACGCGATGCGTCCATCCGTAGGTGAGGCATCCAACATCGCTGCAAGCAGGTCCAGCCTCTATATCAACAGGCCAAAATAACTGGCAATTTTCTTTGAGCGGAAACATCTGATTTCATCCTCCTGTTGGGTTCCACCCAGAGCCTGGCCACCACTCAAGGGGGAAAACCAAGGGAGTTTCTAATAAGGTTAAACACTTGAGATCTTAATTCTTAATATTGCTAAACAAAAAAAGTTGAATACACACATTTTTATAGCATGTCATCCTTATTAATAACTACATTTTGTCTAAGCTGCATCATCTTTCACTAGTGACTAGTAAGCCTACATGTTTGCTGGATGAGCATTAATCGCTGTCAGAACCATTACAAGGCCTAGAATCACAAACTTGATCTCCTTTCCAAGGCCGTACCCAGCGAGATGGAACCCACCGCAAGCCATGATCTGTAAGCAAACACATATAACCTCTGCCAGTTAATTGTACTTTAACAGGTCCCTCCCATTGGCCTGTGCTTAAATCTTTGAACATGACCAACGGTTGCTGTGTGCCCATAGACTGTTTGGCATCACCCTTTAATGCTAAACTGTGAATCATCATTGGAGGTTCTTGACGTGTTCCTGTAAGTCGCAGAAAATTTAAGACATACAAAGCTTTGTTTAAACATTCAGCTGGCATCATTCCTGACATTCCACCTTTTTGTTTTTGAAGCAACTGCTTCAGAGTTTGATGGGCATGTTCAATGATCTCTTGTCCAGTGGGAGAATGTGGAATTCCTGTGTAGTGCTTAATACCCCATAAAATGCAAAAATGTTGAAAGCGACTAGAAAGATATGCAGGACCATTGTCTGTTTTAATTTCTCGTGGTACCCCAAGCACTGCAAAGGAACTATACAAATGTTTTTCTACATGTTTTGCTGTTTCTCCCGTTTGGGCTGTAGCCCAAACGGCCATAGAAAAGGTATCAATAACAACATGTACAAATTTTAGTGTACCAAATTCTGCTATGTGAGTGACATCCATTTGCCATAGTTGCAAAGGTGACAGGCCCCGTGGGTTGACCCCTGTTCCGAGGCCAAACCCTATTTCTTGACAGGACGGGCAGGAGGCTACAATTCCTTTCGCATCTGCAAGAGGAATTTTGAATTGTCTATGTAACATTTTTGCTGGCTGATGAAAAAAGTTGTGAGATTCTCTAGCTTGTGCAAACAAATCTGGAGAAGGTCCAGACCAGGCTGGAGCAGCTAATTGATCGGCTAAGTCATTCCCATAGCCTAACCCCTCCTTAGATTGGTGACTTCTGATATGAGTAATAAAATAGAAAACTTTTCTCTGATCAAGAGTGTGAATTAACTTTTGTAGTAGTTTCCCTAAGCGTTCATTTTTTACTTCCTTTACCTGTCCACGTTCAATCCGCTTCACTATTCCCACTACATATAATGAGTCAGATACTACATTTAATCCTACATCTGGACAGGATAAAAACGTCCACAAAACTGCTTGGAGTTCCAACGTTTGTAAAGAGTCTTCTTTTTGACCCTGAATAATATGATACTTCCATGCGTTTTCTTCTAACCAGGTGCACGCAGCTCGCCTTGACCTTTTTCCAGCATCTGTAAAAACTGTTAGCCCTTGAACTGGTATTTCTGATTGCATTGGAAAAGTTTGAATTGTTTGGTTCATTAATAATGGCAGTAAACGATGGGCCGGATAGACATCAGACAACTGACCAGTATAATCTTCAAGAGCAATTTGTAACACTTCCGAATGTGTAAGCAGCCATTCTAAATATTCTTGTGCCAGGGGAACAACAATAGTTTGGGGATCTCTGCCTGAGATCTCAATAATTCTATTTCTACCTTGCATGATCAGTTGCGATAGTAATTCTGCTCTTGTAGTTACTGTTTTCTTAGGAGTGTATGATGTGAAGATCCATTCTAGAATACGTAATGGTTGTTTCTGTTCTGAATCCCATTGCATAATGATAGCTAATGGGTATTGTCTGTTTCCGCCGCTATTAACAATCATCAATTGTAATGGGAGTTCTAATTGTATTCGCTGGGCATGACAGGATTCTATTTTATCTGTAATTTTTTGTAAAGCAATCTTGTGTTCCTGTGTCAAGGTTCTCTTTGTATCGGCCTGTACAGTAGTGCTCAATAATGGCATTAATGGTTTTAAATCATCATTTGTAATTCCACACAAATTTCTAACCCATTGAATGTCTCCAATCATTTTCTGCACATAATTTAGTGTGTGAATATCTGTATTGATCTTCAATTTCTGTGGTCAAATGGTAGCATCGGTTATGATCCACCCTAGATACTTCCAGGGTGAAGTAAACTGTACTTTTTCAGGGGCTATTCCAAGGCCCCTTTTTGACAATTCTGTATGTAAGTGACTTAATATAACTTCTGGTTGCATGTCCTTACCAGCTATTAATATATCGTCCATGTAATGATAAATGATTAACTGGGGAAATCTTTTCCTAATTGGTTCTAACGTCCAGGCAATGAAAATTTGACACATAGTAGGTGAATTCTTCATTCCTTGAGGCAACACTACCCAATGATAACGTTTTGCTGGCTCGGCCTTATTAATAGATGGAACAGAGAATGCAAATTTCTCTCTATCATCCTCATGAAGTGGAATAGTGAAAAAACAATCCTTTAGATCAATGATCAATATTGACCAATACTTTGGTATCATCGAAGGAGAAGGCAGTCCTGGCTGCAAAGATCCCATGGGTTCCATTATTGCATTGACCGCTCTTAAATCATGCAACAATCGCCATTTGTTGTTTTTTTGGGGAATAACAAAGATTGGAGTATTCCAGGCACTTTGTGAAGGGACAATGTGGCCCGCTTGTAATTGTTCTTCAAAGTGATGGATGATTTGCAGCCTTTCCTGTTTCAATGGCCATTGATCTATCCACACAGGCATTTCTGTTTTCCATTTGAGTTTGAGGATGGGCTGCTCATCAATGGCCATCACTGAAAAGGCTGTGTAACCAATGTTGTTCTGACTTGACTTAGGACATCTCGCCCAAGTAAGGTAATAGGAACTTCCATCACATAAGGTTTCGTGGTAACCTGAGCTCCATCAGGAAATTTGACTACAATGGGATCTTTGCTAATTCTGGTGGCTTGGGACCCCCCAATGCCAAACACTCCTGTTGCTGCTGCAATGGTAGGCCATGAAGCAGGCCATTGTTGAGCTGATATGATTGTAACATCAGCCCCTGTATCTATTAACATTTTTAATTTCTTCCATGTCCCATCAGAGGATTGGATAATCATGTCACATTCTGGTTTTACTCGACCTATATCAAAAGATAAATATACTTGCAGTTCACCGGTTGATCCGAATCCACCAGTCCCTCGATTACCTTCTCCTACATTGGGAACGCAGGCTTTAAACGGCACAAGCTGGGCTATTTTGCTACCTTTAGGAATAAACACAGGTGGCATTAAAGTTTGAACCATTATTTTTACAACACCAGTATAATCTGCATCAATTACTCCTAATAACACTTGAATGCCTTGATGAGTCGTTGATGATCTCCCTATTAAGAGAGCACTCAATCCAAACCCTAACGGCCCTGTTACATTACTATCCACTAAGTGGACCCTCTGATCTTGTATTGTAATGTCTACTGCTGTTTCCACGTCCACTCCAGCACTCCCTGCTGTGGCGGAGGTGATATTGGACAGGAAACTACCTCCTGCTCTTGATGTTGAGCTTGCCATACACCCCTCATTTGTGTCTGAGCGCGAGGGGGATTCGTGCTCTTCTTCACGTTTCCCGAGAGCTTTCTACATTCTGAAGTGTAATGATTGTCCTTCCGACACTTATCACACCATTTTTTAATTTTTGGGCTCTTATATTGACTTTGAAAATGACCTTCCTTGCTGCAATTGTAGCATTTTTTCCCCCATTTGTCTCCCTTATTCTTAAAAAATGGTGCAACCATTTCGCGCACTGCAGCGGCATAGACTGCAACATTGGCCTGTTGCATTCCTCTGTTGGTTAATTCAATCATGTCAGCTACAGATGCTCCCTGTGGGAGGGTCGCTAACAGATGCTTGGTAGATGGATTGGCATTTTCGAAAGCCATTAACTTACACATGTTTTCCTTCATCTCTTGGGTCATGTCAGATTGTTGTTCTAGAGAGTCATAAATATGATCTACAAATTTTGAAAAAGGTTCATTAAGTCCCTGTTTTACTGTTACAAACTTGTCTTGTTTCTTTCCTTCTGTATCAGGTACAGACATTAGGGCCTGACTGGCTATTGACTGTGATAACCGTAACACTTCATTAGAGAAATTAACCTGTAGATCTACTGCGGTGAAAGGCCCTGTACCCAATAGCATTTGTGCTTGGACAAGATGAAGGGGATCACCTTGTTGTCGTGGACGAACCTGTTCATCGTTAGCTAACTTCGTCCACGCACTTTCAAATAGCATTTTTTGAGATGGAGTTAAAATAACTGCCGCTATTTGATCGATATCTTTTGGAATTAACAATGATGACGAGAAGATATAGTTAATGATTTGCTTGGTTAATTGATGGTGGAGACCATTTTGAATTACTGAAGCCCTAGCCTTTTCAAGCAGCTTCCAATCTAAGGGATCCCACTCATTGGCACCAGTAACAGTATTAAAAGAAACTGGCAATGCTTGTACGCTTTCTGGGATAAAGGATCCTTCTACTATAGCATCTCTAATAATTCCCTTCCATCGGCACGTAGCTACAGAGGCACTCTGCATCTGTGAAGAGAAAAGATGTGAAGCTGCAGGGTGAGATGGTGGGGAAGCAGTCACCGTCTGTGATAATGATGAAGGGAAGGAATTAGTAGCAGGCACGGGAACTGAATATTCGAGCGATGGATCAGGAGGAGCAGATGGTTGCGGTTCCGTATTTGACGAAAAGGTATATGGTCTCTGCTCCATCTTCCCTCCCTGCGATACAGTCAATTTCTCAAGGCTGTTTAGAAGCTGCAGGAATAAGGTTTCAGTGTTTGAAGAGCCGACTTGTGAGGCGGGGGTGTGTTCTTCTGTGGTGTTGCCTTGTGAGGGAGGCGGAGGCGGGTACAAGTCCTTGCTACTCACGCCCTCATCTGCGTCCCGCCCACTATTGGAGTCTGTAGCCTCTTCCGGTCTCTCCTCAGTCCCTTTCCAGTTGGCATCAGATACGCTTCCGCTACTTCCAGCCCCTGATTGCGCAGTTTTGGTTTTAGCCCCTGTTGCTCGCCACCATCCCAGCAGCACAATCGATGAGGCAAACGGATTTTTCGGCTGACCCAGCGTGGCGGGAGCCGCAAGCAGCGTAGAGCACCCCCCTCCCTCGTCGCTCCGGGGCGAAGGGGCCGGACCGTCCTTCCGGCCGTGGCTGGGGCAGTGCGGTAGCGGCGGCAGCGGCGGCGTGGCTGATATATCAAGATTAGAGGCCGCTCCGAGAGCTGCAAAGGCAGAAGCCGCAGCCGCACGCTCACTACTCCTCTCCTGCAATGTTTCTCGGATTAATTTCCATAGCGTGGTGTAACCGCTCACTTCTTTTGCCGACTTTCCTCCATCACTAACCGAGTCCCATAGCTGTTTCCCTATGGCTTCCCAGGTAGCTGCTTCAAATACAAGCCCTACACTGGGGATAAGTCCCTTCTCTCGGCTCCACTTTAATAAGCCTTCTAAGGTGGACTTGTCATATTTTATCCCTCTCACGGAGAGGATAAGTTGGAGGAGTTTCACCACTGCTTGCTCGTCTCTAGTAAGTGTAGACCCCATTCCTCCCTGGCCGCCGCCAGAGGCGGATCCCTGCCTACCGCCTCTCGCGGAGCCTTAAAGTTACAGCGCGCTGATTCTCACCTTCAGACACCGGGGCAGCGTCTCGATCAGTTTCGACCGGCTTTCCACCCGTGACTGCACCTCACCGAGTCCTCATCAGACTTGTGCTAATCTTCGAGTCCCTGTATCGGACGCCATATGCGGGAGATATGGGCAGTGCAGACTATCAATGTGATTAAGCAATGCCAATTTTATTATGGTGGAGCAAGCCTTTTATAATGCAGGTGAGAATCACATGATATAATCACATGGTATAATTCTTTCTGATTGGACAGTTAGCTTTGCACATGCGCCTTAAGCTTTCTTCTGATTGGATGGAAGCTGCCACATCGACATTGTACAAACTTCCTTCTCCACCCAAACCCACACCCTGAAGTTGTTTAACTTCCTGGGTTCTTCCTCATTCTTTCAGGGTCATCACGTCACAGCCTTGCCGACGCTGAGGCTTTACCAGTCTTGCTCATATGCAGGATTGCTCACACGTCCATTTTCTCGCAGGGACTCCTTCCAAATCCCCACAAAGAAGGTATGTTTATTCAGCGCTGGGTGCACAGGGGATCGCTCCTCCACAAGTGTGCACATTTTGGAGCGAAAAGCAGCTCCTTTCTATAGCGTAAAGCGTTTACATATTCAGTATAATCCCAATAACAGGGAGAGATATTACAATTAGTTTTGAGAAATCATTATCATAAATCCCACACCAAGTCCCTCCCCGTTGTGCCTGCGCAGTGGCTCCTGGTGGTCTTGGGCGGGGGTCTTCAGGATGAAGATTGAAGATGCCTCCTCTTCCTCTTGTGACTTTTCACCCAATTAGGTCTTTTCAGCATGTCAATTTAGCATTCCTTGAATGTTCCTTATCTTGGGACTCAGTAGTTGCAGCTCCTCCCTTATCTCAAGAGCCCATCCTGCTGAGAGCCCACCCTGCTGAGAGGCCTGCATCTATTTTGTTAAGGTTCCTCACTTCAATTCCCCCCTTTCTTTTCCTAGTAATAAATTCTTTTACTTCTTTCGTGAGCTAAAATTCACTCATAATCCTTATACTAACTAATAGTTTTACCTACTGAAATTCACTCCCAATTCTAATACTTATACTTATGCCTACTTTCTTATATTTTAAATCTAGTTTTCAGGGCCCTATTTTTTTAGATATTGGAATAAAGTGAAGAGCCTCGTATATAGCCTGTATGCGTCTGGTAAGTCTCCAATTCCAGACATATATGGCTATAGTGAGAATTAGTAGGATCGCTACTGCTATCAGCAATGCTATAATTGGGTGGAGAGCTATAGTAAGTATTCCGGTAGCTGTAGGTGACCACCCAAGGAGAGTATCCCACCAGTGGTGATCAGTGGTTTTCTGTACTTGTGTTAGAATCTCATGAATTTGTTCTGTATCATGTTTTACTACAACCAACGTTTCTTTTCCTTTCCTTTTTACATCTTCTAGGATGGAGAGTAAGTCTTTATGTTGTAACATTTCTTTAATCCTATTCAAATTCATTCCTATAGAGACAGGATCTATTTTTCTAATCAAGGTATAATCTGATTCTATTACCTGAGAGGTTAGTACTGGGATAGTATAGGCAAAATCACACCCTTCAATTTTTGTGAAATTACATACACAATGATTGGAATAGATTCCTATCTTTACCCTATGATAGCCATCTATGAGCACACTTGTGCAAAGGGTACGAAGACATATGCACCCTTCTCCTATATATATCATGACTGTATCATTGTTTATGGATGACTGTATCTCAAAATGACACACTTTCTGATGTGTGTCTAAGCACATGTCTTCGGCCTGTATGCCGTTCCCTTCACAAACGTATCCCTGCTGGCCCATATTAATGCATAGTTCTGTGTTGACGGTTTGCCATTTATCCCCTTGCTTCCATGCCCATCTCCTATGCCCTGCTGGACTGATTATCATTCCCCCATGGTGTAGTCCTATAGAGGCAACAGGGTATATGCTATGCTGGGCAGCATCTACAACTGTTAATGCAAAGGTAATTATTTTGTCATCCTGACTTTCATATGTAAAATTCACCAGTTTCCACCAGGACTGCAACTCCCTCTCTTGAGGTTTTGCCTTATCCCAAATTATCTTTCTAATCTCTGTTGGGAGGATTCCTTCTTCGCCTTCTCTTAAGATATCGGAAATGACAATTTGCATCCACATTTGTGCCTGGATGCAACTAAGGGCCCAGGATACGTCTTTTGGTATCATTTCCAGTCCTTCTACTATCATCAAATGGTCCTTAATATTGTTTTTTTCCCAATCAGGGAGTAGTTTAGACGTCAGCCATTCATGATTCCCTAAGGCTAACAAGGATGATATCAAAGGTTATTTTAGTTTGACCAGCTCTCCGGTTGTGGATGCCCGCTTGTTCATTATTACTTCTGAGTCTATGCTGTTTAGTACTCCTAGTCCTGTTCCTAAGACCCCTGTCACATCCCTTTTTGACCTCATAGTGCGAGATTTTAACCACTCTCTCCATCCCTCCTGTGTTGCTTTTATAAATGGGAGGCATTTTTGGTGGATGCCTGACATATCTAGTTGCAAATGTAATTCTATTTGCTTCAATGACCATTTAGGATTGTACAATACAATCTGCTGACCTGTTTTCCAAATTATGTGTGGGCCTGTTTCATAAATGTGGTATCCAGGGTATGGGGGAGCCATTAACTTGACCATTGTTGTCATTGTTGTCTTAACTGTCGTCGTCATTGGCTTTATTGGCCTTGTTCCATTTTTAATTCTAAAAATTATGTTTTCATCTGGACGTTTCCATATACAGCTGACTTCTGCTGTCTCAGTTAATGAAAAACTCAGCCAAGTTGGTTCAGTTTGGACTTGGATTTGAAATTTAAATTTTAACCCATTTCCCTGTCGTTTCCATAGACATTCCACCATAACATTTTGTTCTAAAATGTGGTCGTGCCAACACTCAGGCTTACTACCATCACAGTCTGTAACGCTTTTACCCTGTGAGGTTGAAATTGATATCTGGGTGGACCCACTATACTTGGTTCCATCCACCATTCGACATCCTATGCTAATTTCTTCCCCGGATATCCCCCATATCTGAGGGATTCCTTCACCTTCATTCCATATTCCCTCTTTATATACATAACCTCCAGAGCCCTCTTTGTACATGACCACAGTAGCTAAAGTTAGCCCTTGTATATCTGATTTTTTCTCCATTGTCTCTGTGTGTGCCAAATGAGCCCGTGACCATGGCCACTTGTCATTGCCAACACCCGGGGTGCTACAGCATCCCAGTTCACAGCATTTCCATAGATCAAACAATCGTTTAGAAAACCTTGCGATTTGCTTCCGACTAGGGGGCGGATTAACAACACTTATATTACTTGCCAGTTCAAAACCGTTCCTTGCACAACCTATTAACATTCCCCCTTTTTTTGCCATGATTTCATAATTTCCTGCTTCCTCATCCCAGACCCATGAGTCATTCAGATACAGAGACACTTGTATTGCTACTACCGCTAAATGTTGGTTTTGCTTATTTCACTGAAACATATACATTGGTGACAAAAAAGAGCTGCTTCCCACTGCCATATCCTGACTCAATATTATGACCGAGATAAGAATAATTTCCCTGGTTGGACTTGTGTGATTCTCCATTGGGACTTAGGTGCCTTCTTCACTTGTGAGTGATGAATCCAGGCGTTCTGTTCCTTGATTTTGATAGCCGTGTAAGAGGTCAGCAGTGTTACGGAGGCTTCCAAATAAGCAACCCACCACCAATTTAAAAAAATAAATAGATTTATTTTTTCCATAAAACCACCAGTCAGCTCTCCGTAGATTGCAGATCCGGATGTCCACAAGAGGAGAACAGAATAACTTTCTGGGGTTTAACAATAACCCGAAATACTTTACAAAGCCCCACTCCCCGGGGGTTTAACGACAACCCCAAACGAAAACTTCACTTCGTGGGTTTAACGAGAACCCAAAACGTAAAACAAAGCCTCACACCCCAGGGGTTTAACGACAACCCCAAACGAAAACTTCACTTCGTGGGTTTAACGAGAACCCAAAACGTAAAACAAAGCTTCACAGCCTAGGGGTTTAACGACAACCCCAAACGTAAACAAAACTTCACTACCTAGGGTTTAACGACAACCCAGAACGCTCTATCACTCACCTAGAAAGTGAGGGCTCTGAACCTCGAGGACCTGCTCAGGGCAGCGTCCCGACCCAAAGTACCTCGAGGAGTTTCCTTGGGCAGCGTCCTGACCCAAGGGGAGAGTCCTCTGACCGCAGCGTGCAGCTCCAGGGGACGAGCTCAAAATGGCTCCCCCAGGGGACTCCATTTATACCCAGGCCGAATCTGACCTGTAGTCAATAGCGGCTCCCATTGGTCAAAAGGTCTCAGCTACCGCGAGACCCTGAAAACAAAGACAGCCAAAAGCTGCCACGTTTCAACAGCCAGGAAGCTCTGTTTTCACTGGGCGGATGCACCTGCCACAAGCAGTACTTGAAATGGTCCTTCCCACTGTGGTTCCAGGGTCTTATCTGCAAAAGACTTCACATATACAAAATCGCCAGGCGATATCTTATGTACGGGTCCATCAAGCCCCCTGCCTCTAGTACTATATACATGTTTCTCAATCTTTCTGAGTTGTTTGCTCAACTCTATGAGGTACCCATTCATTATTTCCTCCCCTACTTGTGATGATATCCCCATCTTTACAGAATACGGTCTTCCATATAGAATTTCAAAAGAACTTTTTTCCTCCTTGGCTCTGGGCCTTGTCCTGATTCGTAAGAGTGCCAGAGGCAAAGACTGTGGCCAAGCCAAATTTGCTTCTTGTCCCAATTTCACAATCTGTTGTTTAATCAAGTGCTTCATTTTCTCTACCTGGCCACTCGATTGCGGTCGATAAGGTGTATGCAGCTGCCAATCAATTCCTAACAGCAAACTCACTTGTTGAACTATTTTTGATATAAAGTGTGATCCCCTATCTGAGGACATTGCTGATGGCACACCAAACCTTGGAATGATCTCTTGTAGCAAGACTTTGGTGACCTCTCGGGCTTTTGCCGTTCTACAAGGAAACGCTTCTGGCCATCCTGAAAAAATATCCGTTAATACCAACAAATACCGGTACCCCCCTTTCCTTGGGAGTTCCGAGAAATCAATTTGCCACTGTTGCCCAGGCAGGTTACCTCTGCCTATCTGTCCTACTTCGAATTTTGGGCCTCCTTTGGGGTTAGTCTGAAGGCGAAGATCACACTGTTGAGTTACTTGCCTCACTGTCGTATACAGATTTCTTGCAACAATCTTCCCAATTAAGTATTTATATAATGCTTCCGTCCCCCAATGACCCTTTCTATGTTCTTCCCGAACTACCGCCCATATCATGTGTGAGGGGACTATGATTTTCTTCTGTGAGGTACTAGCCCATCCATCCTGATTATATTTTCCATCTAAATCCCCTATAAGTTTAAGGTCTTCCTTATTGTAGCGGGGTTTTTCCCCTAGTGTGACCTTACCATCTGGGATTAGTGCTCCCTCGGTTACCTGTTCCATCTGTGCCACTCGTTTTGCCTTTCTGTCCGCGAGCTCATTGCCTCTTTCTATGTCTGATTGTACTTTCTGGTGCGCCTTTATATGCATGATAGCCACCCTTTCTGGTAATTGAACGGCTTCTAAGAGTTTCAGAATCTCTGTGGCATGTTTGATGGCTTTTCCTTGAGAGTTCAAAAGTCCTCTTTCCTTCCAGACGGCCCCATGAGCATGCACCACTCCAAATGCATATTTCGAATCAGTCCATATGTTGATTTCTAGCCCTTTAGCCCTCTCAAGGGCCTTTGTTAAGGCAATTATTTCGGCTTTCTGGGCTGAAGTCGAAGCAGGTAATGGCCCAGAATCCAGGACTTCGCTGGTTGTTGTGACCGCATACCCTGAGTGTCGGGTACCGCTTACCATATAACTGCTTCCATTGGTAAACCAATCATCGGCTCCCTCCAACGGAGTGTCTTTCAGATCTGGTCGGCTGGAGTACACGGCTTCAATAGTTTCTAGGCAGTCATGTTCCAAAAGTTCCCCGTTCCTGCCATCTAGGAAAGAAGCTGGGTTGACAATGTTAGTCACCACTATTTCTACATCATCTAGCTCTGCCATGATAGCCTGGTACCTCAGGTATCTCTGTGGTGACAGCCAGTGACCACCTTTAGCTTCTAAGACTGCTGATACAGTGTGGGAGACAAACACAGTCATTTTCTGACCCAGGGTAAATTTACGAGCTTCCTGGATATTCAAGATTATGGCTGCCACTGCTCTGAGACATCCTGGCCATCCTTTCGCAGCCTTGTCTAATTGCTTGGAGAAATAGGCCACGGCCCTTCGATAGGGCCCAAGGTCTTGGGTTAGGATTCCCAAAGCTATTCCCTGTTTTTCGTGCGAGAATAGAGAGAAAGGTTTACTCACATCCGGGAGTCCAAGTGCAGGTGCTGACATCAGGGCCTTTTTCAAGTCCATATAGGCCCTGTCTGCATCTGGGGTCCATTCCAATCTGTTTCCGCTTGTGCCTGCCTTAATAAGGTCATACAGAGGTTTGACCAGGAGCCCGTAGTGGTATATCCAAAGCCTACACCACCCAGTCACGCCTAAAAAGGTGCGCAGTTCTTTCACAGTTCTGGGTTGTGGTGTTTGGCAAATTGCCTCTTTTCGGGATTGCCCCAGGGTACGGACTCCCGCGCTTATCTCATAGCCCATATAGACAACCTGTTGTTGTACCACTTGCGCCTTCTTCTGGGAGACTCTATACCCCTGTAGACCCAAAAAGTTTAGGAGGCTCACCGTCCAGGCGATACATCCTTCTCTGGTTTCCGTAGCGACAAGCAGGTCATCCACGTATTGGAGAATCTTGCCTTTGTCAGGTGGCTGGTCCCAGCTTTCAAGATCTTTAGCTAATTGATTGCCAAATATCATGTGGCTGTTCTTAAATCCTTGAGGCAGCACCGTCTGTCAGGTACGACCTGAAGGACTCAGACAGAACGGCCTGTACTGCTCCGTTGTTAGAGGGGGACGTACTGGAACTTGTAGGCTACAAACCTTGGGAGGCCTGATAAAGGGAAGAGAAAAGCGCTGAGAAAAGTGCTGATATGGTGAAGAATTGCTAACCTGTGAGTCATGCTTGATAAAGGGCCGAAGACGGTGCAGACAGCTAGGAATTTAGAGTTTTTTACAGGAGCGGCTTAGTTGCTATTAGTCCAATTGGTAAAGGTTAAGTAGCTACCAATTAGCGCGCGCTGATAAGAATTCTGAAGCATAGCAACCAATCAATTTAACACACGCATCTTCTGATTTTCTATAAAAATGAGCATTACATGTAATAAAGTGAGAACTTTGCTTGCATCAAGCCTGCCTCCCGTCTCTCAATTGCGGCAACCGTCCAAGTTAGTTGAGTTTTGCGACCTGTCTTGTGATTTTCCCATTCAAAAGCAAATAATTTCTGGCTAGACTCGTGGAGAGGGAGGCAAAAGAAGGCATCTTTTAAATCTAGAACGGTAAACCAGGCTAGTTCCTGGGTTAAGGTGGTGAGCAAGGTATAAGGGTTAGCCACTACAGGATATAGATCTTCTGTTATTTTATTAATTGCCCTTAAATCCTGCACCACCCGGTAGGACCCATCTGGTTTCTTTACTGGAAGGATAGGGGTATTGAAATCAGATTCGCATTCCCTCAGCAATCCCTGATCTAAAAATCTCTCAATGATGGGCTGAATGCCTTCCCAATCCTCCCGTTTTAGAGGATATTGTTTTATCCTTACTGGTTTTTACCCTTCTTTTAATTTTACTATAACTGGCATGGCATTCTTAGCCTGCCCTGGTATATCCGTTGCCCATACTCCGGGGTATACCTGGTCCATAATTTCTTTACTAATTACTTCTTTTTTTATTGGAAGATTTGTTAAAAGTAAGCTCATCATTTGTATATGTTGTTGATTATTTACCTTCAGAGTAACTTCCCCTTTTTTGAATGTAATTATGGCTTTCAATTGTTCCAAAAGATCTCTTCCCAGAAGAGCTTTGGGTGAATTTGGTAGATACAAGAATTTATGTATACCCATTTGCTTTCCCAATTTATATTTTAATGGCTTACAAAAATAAGAATCACAGAATCACAGAATCATATAGGTTGGAAGGGACCTTGAAGATCATCTAGTCCAACCGTTAACCTAACATTGACAGATCCCAACTACACCATATCACTAAGTGCTATGTCAACCCGCCTCTTGAACACCTTCAGGGATGGGGACTCCACCACTGCCCTGGGAAGCCCATTCCAAAGCCTAACAACCCGTTCTGTAAAGAAATACTTCCTAATATCTAGTCTAAACCTTCCCTGGTGAAACTTGAGGCCATTCCCTCTTGTCCTATCACTTATTACTTGATTAAAGAGGCTCATCCCCAGCTTTCTACAACCTCCTTCCAGGTAGTTGTAAAGGGTGATGAGGTCTCCCCTCAGCCTCCTCTTCTCCAGACTAAACACCCCCAGTTCCCTCAGCCGCTCCTCATACCACATGTGCTCCAGACCCTGCACCAGCTTCATTGCCCTTCTCTGGACACACTCGAGTCATTCAATGTCCTTTTTGTAGTGAGGGGCCCAAAACTGAACCCAGTCATCGAGGTGTGGCCTCACCAGTGCCAAGTACAGGGGTAAGATCACTTCCCTGTCCCTGCTGGCCATGCTATTTCTGATACAGGCCAGGATGCCATTGGCCTTCTTGGCCACCTGGGCACACTGCTGGCTCCTGTTCAGCCGGCTGTCAATCAACACCCCCAGGTCCCTCTCTGACTAGCAGCTCTCCAGCCACTCCTCCCCAAGCCTGTAGCACTGCTGGGGGTTGTTGTGGCCCAAGTGCAGCACCCGGCATTTGGCCTTATTGAAACTCCTCCAGTTGGCCTCAGCCCATCGCTCCAGCCTGTCCAGGTCTCTCTGCAGAGCCTCCCTACCCTCGAGCAGATCAACACTCCCACCCAACTTGGTGTCATCTGCAAACTTACTGAGGGTGCACTCGATCCCCTCATCCAGATCATCAATGAAGATGTTAAACAGGAGTGGCCCCAAAACCGAGCCCTGGGGGACACCACTCGTGACCGGCCGCCAACTGCATTTAACTCCGTTCACCACAACTCTTTGGGCCCAGCCATCCAGCCAGTTTGTTACCCAGCAAAGCGTGTGCCCATCCAAGCCTCGAGCAGCCAGTTTTTCCAGGAGAATGCTGTGGGAAACACTGTCAAAGGCCTTACTGAAGTCAAGGTAAACTACATCCACAGCCTTTCCCTCATCCAATAAGCAGGTCGCCGTGTTGTAGAAGGAGATCAGGTTTGTCAAGCAGGACCTGCTTTTCATAAACCCATGCTGACTGGGCCTGATCATCTGGTTGTCCCCCATGTGTTGTGTGATGGTACTCAGGATGAGCTGCTCCATCAGCTTCCCGGGCACCGACGTCAAGCTGACAGGCCTGTAATTTCCTGGATCATCCTTCCAACCCTTCTTATAGATGGGCATCACATTGGCCAGTTTCCAATCTGTCGGGACCTCCCCGGTCAGCCAGGACTGCTGGTAAATGATGGAAAGCGGCTTGGCGAGCACCCCAGCCAGCTCCTTCAGCACCCTCGGGTGTATCCCATCCGGTCCCATAGCCTTGTGTGTGTCTACGTGATGCAGTAGGTCACTGTCTCCTGGATTGCGGGGGGGTCATTCTCCCAGTCTCTGTCCTCTGGCTGAGGAGGCTGGATTTCCTCAATACAACTAGTCTTGTTATTAAAGACTGAGGCAAAGAAGGCATTAAGCACCTCAGCCTTCCCCTCATCACTTGTTACCATGTTTCCTCCTGCATCTAGCAGGGGATGGAGACTCTCCCTGGTCTTTCTTTTGCTGTTGACATACTTATAGAAACATTTCTTGTTGTCCTTGATTGCTGAAGCCAGGGTAATTTCCAGCTGGGCTTTAGACCTCCTGATTTCTGCCCTGCATAGCCTCACAGCCTCTTTGTAATCACTGTGAGTGGCTAGCCCCTTCTTCCAAAGGCTGTAAACTTTCCTTTTCTCCCTGAGTTCCAGCCAAAGCTCCCTGTTCAGCCAGGGTGGTCGTCTTTGTCGCCAGCTTCTCTTAAAGCACCTGGGGACTGCCTGTTCCTGAGCCATTAACACTTCCTTCTTAAAGAGTGCCCAGCCTTCTTGGACCCCTATACCCTTCAGGATCGTCTCCCAAGGTATCCTTTCAAGCAGGTGCCTAAACAAGACAAAGTCAGCCCTTTTGAAATCCAGGATGTCAATTCTGCTTAGCCCTCTCCTGGCCTCTCTAAGAATAGAGAACTCTATTATTTCATGATCGCTGTGCCCTAGTCGTCCTCCGACTGCCACATCCTCCACCAGTCCTTCTCTGTTCTCAAAGAGGAGATCCAGCAGGGCACCTTCTCTGGTCGGTTCTCTCACCAGCTGTGTCAGGATGTTATCTCCCACACATTCCAGGAATCTTCGGGACTGGTCCCGCTCTGCTGTGCTGTATTTCCAGCAGATGTCTGGGAAGTTGAAGTCTCCCACAAGAACAAGGGCAAGCGATCGTGAGATTTCTCCTAAATACCTATAGAATATTTCATCCACCTCTCTGTCCTGGGTGGGTGGCCTATAGTAGACTCCTACTACAACATCTGCCCTGTTGGCCTTCCCCCTGATTCTAACACAAAGACACTCCACCCTGTCTTCACTACACTTGTGCTCAAAGCAGTCATAACAGTCCCTAACATACAGCGCCACCCCACCGCCTCTCCTTCCTTCTCTGTCCCTCCTAAAGAGCTTGTAGCCATCAACAGGCGCACTCCAGTCATGGGAGACATCCCACCATGTTTCTGTGATAGCCACGATATCATCATTTTCCTGTTTCATCACGGCTTCAAGCTCCTCCTGTTTGTTACCCATGCTGTGTGCATTGGTATACATGCACTTCAGATGGGCTGATGTTTTTCCCCCTTCCCCCTTCAAATCTAGTTTAAAGCTCTGTCAATGAGCCCAGCTACCTCCTGCCCCAAGAACCTCTTCCCCCTCTGGGACAGGTGCATTCCATCTAATGCCAAAAGGTCTGGTGCCATGTATACCAACCCATGACTGAAAAATCCAAAGCCCTGACTGTAACACCAGTCTTGGTGTAACAAGCCCTGACTGTAACACCAGCTTTTTCAGTTTGTCCAGTAGCTCCTTTTACCATCACATATTCTTCTCCCAGGGGCATCAGAGCTTGATTAAGTACTGAATAAGTTGCTCCGGTATCTACTAAAAATTCTATTTCTTTTTGTTCTTTCCCTAGCTTTATTGTAACCAGTGGATCCGCTAGGGTGGACTCCTCCGGTCCCTGTCAATCTGTATTTATTGATGCAAGTACTTTCCGCTTTTGTTTCGGACAGGCAGCCTTCCAGTGTCCTCTTTCTTTACAAAATGCACACTGGTCTTTATCCAGAAACCCCTTCTTAAATTTTCTCCCCTGTAGTTCATCTATTACTGCCACCACTCTTTCTTGCCCCTTCCTATATTCGGCCTCCCTGTTGCTAAACACCCTCCATGCTTCATCCAGTAATACTTCTAGGTTCCTGCTTTCCGTGGTGCGTAGTTTCTGCAACTTACGCCTGATATCCCCTGTGGATTGCCCCAAAAATAACAATACCAGCTGTTGTATTCCTGCTTCGGATCCTGGGTCTAGTGGCGTATTTCGACGCATCACTTCCCTTAGCCGATCCAGGAATTCAGAAGGTGATTCCGAAGGACCCTGCTTAATTGCATATAATGCTGACCAATTTATATTTTTGGGCATGGCCCTTTCCAATCCCTTTAAGATTAAATCCTGGTATCCTTTTAACCTGTCCATTTGAGCAGAACTGTTCGGATTCCACCTTGGGTCCTGAAGGGGAAAGAAATCCTTACCCTCGTTCCCCGTGGTTCTGCAATAGTCTGAGGCCAAATCACCTGCTGCTTTCAAAACCAATTGTTTCTCGGTCTCTGTTAGGTAATCCAGTAGTAACTGTATATCATTCCAATCAGGATTATGTTGTTTCAGTATAAGCTGAAATTGTCTGGTCACGCTTATTGGGTCACTCCGGAACTCCTTTACAGCTCTTTTCCAATTTTCTAAGTCTGTGCTGGAAAAGGGTATTTTTATTAGCATGGCTGCCCCATCTGGACCGACTGCCTCCCTGAGGGGTGCCTGAAGAATTGTTTGGGCAGATTTTCCCCGTGTGCGGGAAGACACCGGGCTACCTGGGGGAGAGGGGGCAGGAGTAGGGTCTGAATCTGAGTCTTGTTCTTGTTTTTGTGGTGGTGGAGGAGACGGCTTTCGCGGGGGAGGCTCAAATAAGTCTGTCAGGTCGGGGTCTGATCCTTGGTGCACCTTTCCAATTTTTGTACATCTCTGGCCAATACTACATGCTGAGCAACATTGTCTCAGTTTTCCTTTTAATTCTTTATTGTTTTCTCGCTCAAAAGCGAGCACCAGGGGATCTTGTGGTATGATTAGACCACAATCTTTTTGCCAATCAGGATGATTATGGATAGTGAAAAACATGTCTGCATATGATATTTCATCCCACTTCCCCTCCCTTCTTAAGAACAACATTAACTGTAGGAGGGTATTATAGTCCAAAGTGCCATTTAGTGGCCATTGTGCCTCATTGTCCAGTTTATAAAGTGGCCACCACTGATTGCAATATTTTATAAGAGTCTTTTTATTTTCTGTGCCCCCAGACCTAATGATAGCTTTCCAATGCATTAGTATACATCATAAGGGGCTTTTCTTTAGGACTTCTTTACTGTGGGTATTTCCCATCCTGCTCCCACCCAAATCCCAAAGAGTTTGCTTGAGATTAAAGTGGGAACAAACGGGGGACACTCCTATACTTTCTCTTTACGCTTGAAATTTCCCAATTTTATCCCAAAGCACAACCTATCTCAACTGCAACAACCTTAATATTGGTACAGGCAATTACTACAACTGAAACAAGCCGAACCCCAGCGGCTTTTACACTATACACAGAGTCGATGTGTTACCACAGAATACGGCAACAAAAGCAACAAAGGATTACAACAATTATTATTCCGGCTACTATCCCACCAACAGTCGTCAGGGACATACAACCCATCATACCAGCCTCATACACTCTTAATATGTTAAGTTGGATATCCCCCTACGACCACTTTGCTCGCTTGGCAGCTGAATTCGCTTCGTTCGTCTCCGGCCGCTCTCCTCGCAGAGAACATGGAACCGCGGATCAGAACTCTGCACTCGCTTCGCAGCTGTGCTGTGTCTCACTCACACTCTGCAAGCACTCAGTCACACAGTTACTTAAAGGGCCCGTCTTGCTTTTTACTCACACTCATGCTACAAAGTGTACCAATTAAGATAATAGCTAAATTCGCGTACCACATAAATCGTAAACCGTTAATCGTTTACCACAGGTATAAAGCCAGTTAACTTAAATGTAACACATATAATTTCAATATTTCGATTTCCCATGGGTTACAACAGATGACATGAACGACAGCTATCCCGTTTAACACCTTAAACAGAGCTCTTTCCGAGGCGCCTTAACCAAACTGGGTACCCCTCTAGGCTGTGCGCCAGACGTCTCTGCGCGCCTTACCAGCCTCCCGTTACCCCGTAAACATACCTTTGCCTGTAGTTTAGATGGCTCTTGTCTGCTCCCGCAGTGAACAGCTGAGAGCGGAGTTCCTCCGAGAATTCCCGGGCCGCGGCTAGGACGTCCGTTCCTCAGTCGTTCCGGCAGCCAAGCAGAGACAGTCCCATCTGGGGTGCCAAAATGATGTGCGGAGTAACGACTTTACAACCAGTAAGGTTATAAAGAAGGTATGTTTATTCAGCGCTGGGTGCACGGGGGATCGCTCCTCCACAAGCGTGCACATTTTGGAGCGAAAAGCAGCTCCTTTCTATAGCGTAAAGCGTTTACATATTCAGTATAATCCCAATAACAGGGAGAGATATTACAATTAGTTTTGAGAATTCATTATCATAAATCCCACACCAATTCCCTCCCCGTTGTGCCTGCGCAGTGGCTCCTGGTGGTCTTGGGCGGGGGTCTTCAGGATGAAGATTGAAGATGCCTCCTCTTCCTCTTGTGACTTTTCACCCAATTAGGTCTTTTCAGCATGTCAATTTAGCATTCCTTGAATGTTCCTTATCTTGGGACTCAGTAGTTGCAGCTCCTCCCTTATCTCAAGAGCCCATCCTGCTGAGAGCCCACCCTGCTGAGAGGCCTGCATCTATTTTGTTAAGGTTCCTCACTTCATTAGAGGGCTCCCGGCTGCCTTAAAGATCCATGTCCAGTCCCTCAGAGAAAGGGTGCAAAGAACTATTGAATGCAACCCGCGAAACCCCCCCGCCCTTCACGTGCACATGTTAACGTGGGCAAAAGTGTTACATGACCTGGTTACTGATGGGCGAGAAATGGGCTGGACTGACCCGGGTGGGGGCGAAGATGGAAGCCCGAGGGTTCTGCAAGTCAGTTGGAAACACCCCCCCCCCACCACCAGCAGCCTCCTCGTAGAGAGTTTAAACCACCCCGGGATAAGTCAGGTCGATTTTATGATTCAGGAAGGAATCATCTTTGGCAGAAGGCGTTGGCACTGGGGGTACCCGGGCAATATTACATGGGCAATCTACTGGTAACATCTCGAAGCTGGTGCAATTGCTGGAGGGCAGAAATCGAGAACAAAGGAAAAATATTAGGGTTTGATGTTTTGGCAGGTAAACAGTGGTGTTTACCAGACAGCAGTATGGAGTTTTGGAGTTAGGGGGACAGAAGTTACCTGTGTGTCTCAATATCCACTGCCAACTGCTGCCAAACAGGGTATTTTTGAGGTGATTCATGATACTGAAAAAAGATTATAAATAGTACACATTCCCTTTAGAATTCTCCATTGTGGCCAGTCCCAAACCAAACAACAGGTGGCAATTAACAGCCGATTATGGGCGGCTGAATGCCCATCCAAGCCCTTTGTCAGCTGCAGGGCCTGGCTGGGTTGGACACAGCCCTGCAGGAGCCACCCGCCAGCTCTGGGACCGGTTTGTTGTGGTTTCTTTGTCAGAAGCAAGAGATGGCTTTGCTCCCCCATGGGACTGCGGGCTTTCGCCGACAATTGCTTGCTATGGACTGGCTCAAAAGCTCGCTAAAACCACGCCCAGAGAAGGGGTTAAGAGCTCTGGGACCCCCCGCACCCCTTCTGTGGGAGTCTGGCAGTTTCTCACTGTAAGGAAGCGCTGTGTGCAGTGAGATCATTATTGCCACACACAGCAGATAGAGAAGGAAACACCCAAATCAATTTAATCAGGGAACAGGAGCCACTTTACTGCCGGGGTGGTCCAGGAGTGGGCACACAAGGCATCAAGTGGGTGTTTCATACACCATATTACCCTCAAGCTAATGGCATGGTTGAGTGAATTAATGGCTTGATCAAGACATATGCCAATGTTTCACGACCTAACTGGGATATAGGGTTGGCACAAGCGGTGTTTATTGTTAATAACCACTGGGGACATTATGGGAAGCCAAAAAAACGAGCATTTTGTCCTATGGGATTATCAGATGATGACTTTCCTATATTTGACAATCATAAGGGTCAGTTCCCCCTGAAAATATATGCAGGCCAGCCTGTCATGGTGAAGTTGCCCTCAGTTGGCATTGTGCCTATGACTTTGGTAAAATCTAGGGGTTTACATGCCTGGGAGGCCTTAGATAAAGGTGGAAGAACTCACCATATTAGTGCCTGATGAATAATCCCTGATTTTTAACTTGATGCCTGGGTTCTGATCCGAGGCCTAGTTCTGTTTTTTTTGTTAGGATCTTGAAGGAACAGATGACTTCGGCATCCTGCTTGGCCATGGGGATCCATATGTCCAATCAAGACTTGGATGACAACGTGGTGGCGAATGAATCTTGTGAAATTGGCAGCATTCAGAAGAATGTGATTGAACTTGGTGCTATTGTGTTAATGTCACTGTAGGTCAAAAAATGAAGAAAGTGGCAAGAGACTTGAGGTAATTGTTGCTATATTAAGCATTAATTGATTAATTGGATATGTTTGAATGTTCCTTGTTAGAATGGTTAATCAGCTTCCTTCAAGTTTGATTGTAATACATTGTATGGTTGGAGGGTTGGTTGTTTTTAGGATTTGATTGTATAATCATCTAAGAATTACAATCCACGACGAGTATGGAGACTCACCGGGACTGCACTCCCTTTTAACCTTGCAGGCAAGAGGTGACTGCACCACCACTTCAAGGAAACCAGCCGAATCATGACTGTAGTCACGGGGTGGATTGTGGCAGGTGCATCCGCCCCATGAAAGCAGAGCTTCTTGGCTGCTGAAGTGTGGCAGCTCCTGGCTGTCTTTGTTCTCAGGGCTTCGTGGTAATTGGGGCCTTTGGCCAATGGGAGCTGCTGTTGACTACAGGTCAGATTCGGCCTGGGTATAAATGGAGTCCCCTGGGGAAGCCATTTGGAGCTTGTCCCCTGGAGCAGCATGCTGTGGTTGAGGACTCTCCCCTTGGGTCAGGACGCTGCCCAAGGAAACTCCTCGAGGTGCCTTGGGTTGGGACGTTGCCCTGAGCAGGTCCTCGAGGTTGAGAGCCCTCACTTGTCAGGTGAGTGATAAAGCGTTTTGGGTTTTCATTAAACCTAGGGAGTGGTGCTTTGTTCTGTGTTTTGGGTTGCCGTTAAACCCTAAAAAGTTGTTCTGTTCTCCTCTCACAGTCATTCGAACCTGTAATTTACAGAGAGCTAGTTAACTGTGTTAATAATGAATTTTTTATTTTTGGTGGTTGGTTGTTTATTTGAGAGCATCCGTAACAGTGCTACAATCAAGCAAGCCAAACGGTTAAAGCCCATTAGGTATGGAGGACGATGGTCAAAATATGAATATGGGGAGGCCTGGCAGATTGATTATATCACGCTCCCACAAACTCCGCGTGGCAAACACTATGTGCTTACAATGGTGGAAGCAGCCACGGGTTGGTTGGAAACTTATGCCGTGCCCCATGCCACTGCCCTGAACACCATTTTAGGACTTGAGGAGAAAGTCTTATGGCGGCATGGCACGCCAGAAGGGATTGAGTCAGATAATGGGACACATTTTCGAAACAACCTCATAGACACTTGGGCCAAAGAACATGGCATTGAGTGGATATATCACATTCCCTACCACGCACCAGCCTCTGGGAAAATTGAGCGATACAGTGGGTTGCTGAAAACTGCACTGAGAGCAATGGGGGGTGGGACTTTCAAACACTGGGACGTGCATTTAGCAAAAGCCACCTGGTTAGTCAATACCAGAGGATCTGCCAAGCAAGCTGGCCCTGCTCAATCAAACCTCCTACATACCGTGGATGGGTTTAAAGCCCCCGTAATGCGCATTAGGAATATGTTGGGGAAGGCCATCTGGGTTACTCCTGCATTGGGTAAAGGTAAACCCATGTGTGGGATTACTTTTGCCCAAGGACCTGGGTGCACTTGGTGGGTAATGCAGAAGGATGGAGAAGTCCGATGTGTGCCTCAGGGAGATTTGATTTTAGGTGAGAATAGCCAATGAACTGGACTGTCAAATAACCCTGTTATGGCAATTGGTGCCTTGCAACATCCCCGTGCCACATCCAAAGCCTCCTGCTCCATCGACTGAGCCAACTCCGCCTCATTCCTCAGCTTTATAGACTGTCATAACAGATGGAACCCGAAGTTATGGACTAAATGAACTCAGCAAACATTGTGGAAGGATGGCTCATAGACTAAGGGAATGATATCTGTGAGACCCGGGAAAAAAAGGGGGTGGTGATTCCTCAAGATGTATTTGGAAACCTGATCATAATGTCAATGGTATGGAATAAGGGGTGGAGACTGTCCTGGTTTCAACCAGGATGGAGTTAATTTTCATTGGAGTATTTCGTACCATGTGATGTCATTCCCAGGGATTTAAGTGGGCGGGCTCTCTCCCTTGCTCTCTTGCACGCACGCCGTCTGCTCATCAGGCGGTATTGTTGCTGGGGGGGGGGGGGGGGTGTCACTGGGCTCGGTAAGTCACTGCTGCATTTTACCCATTTCTTTTTGAACTCACTATTGTTACTGTTGTTCTCTTGTTATATTTAGTAAGTTCTTTCTTTTTATTCAACCCACGAATTCTCTTCTTTTGTTCCTCCCCTATCTTACCAGAGTGGGGAGGGGGAGGTGAACAGCTGGCCACAACACCATACATCGATCTCTCGCTCAGATTCCCAAATACTGCGCTGCCTGTTAAACTCTTCTTGTAACATGGCTACTTGCTTGAAGAGTTCCTCCAGCTGGGCACACTTGCACCCATGACATCCACCTCTGCCTTCAGACCCTAGCAGGAGTTCCAGGTTCTGGAGTTCCATGCAACTTTGGGTCTGGGCAGCTCTTTCAGTTCTTGGGAGGTCAGTCTGGGTGTAGGTGTCCTGTTTGCCCATCCTGGTCAGTAGTACTCCTTAGGGGCTGCCTTTTACAGGTGCAGGGGTTGGCCACAGTTGCTCCTAGCCCCACCCAAGCATTGTCAGCTGCTCTTGCGACAGGTGTCGGTTCCTGGCAGCGCTCTCCCTGACCCTGGCGTTTCCCCGGTTCAGGAAAGGACCCTGTACACCACGATCCTCTGCTCCACTGCAGAACGTCAGCACAGAGCTGATCACCTCAGTGAGTCCATGTATGTCAGCCTGGGGGACACAATGATAAGGAAGGATCAAGGTGCAGTGGAGAAAAAAGTGCAGCTGAGATTGAGGCAGTGTAAAAAACTGTATTTGTGAGATGGATGGGGCATCAAAGCCATGTCACTGCAGGAAGGATAGAGGGAGATAGCAATGCAGTAAGAGCAAATTTAAGTGCTCAACAGACGATTAGATAACAACAACAGAAGAAGAAAGTATCTTGTGAGAGACGAGAAACCAGGCCTGTGAGAAACTAAGAAAAACAGCCTGAGAAAGCAAAAGTTGAGGCTGATCAAAGAAATGCCTCAAACACTCGCAAGACAAAACTATGAGTCACAGGGTGCATTCTGTGGAGGTCGAAGCTGATAAGGCTGCCCCAATAACACAAGATGGGACTGGAGGAGGGAGCCCTGTGAAGACAGGACGGCTCTGCTCTGGTGCACCTGGCCAAATTTCAAGGGCCATCTGTCCGGTGAATGACCTTTGCTTCATTATCCACGAAATGCATATTAAAGTTAACACCCCTCAATATGCTAACGAGGGCTAACATGATCATGCTAATTACATCATCCCATGAAACACCTCACCCCTCCCCGTACATGGGATACGTAGGTATGGGGGTCGACCTAGGGGATGGACCCAAGGAAAGTGGGTATAAATCAAGAAGGGAAGGGGGGGGGGGCGCAGCCCGAGGAGAGAGAGTGCAGTGAAGCGAAGAAGACGGATGCCAGCGAAAAAGACAGATGTCTCCCGTGCCTCCTGGAACCCCTCGTCGGCAGGAGCAGCGCAGAAACCCAGACCGGTGATCTGTATTTCCCCATTCCCTCTATCTCCCTCTTTTCCCTTTCCTATTAAGCAATGCAAGGCATATTATATTGCTTGCCACAACTTGCTATATACTTAGCCAACTATCGTGTGTTCAATTAGTACATTGTGAGTAGTTAATAAATGTTTAGACTTGGAGACTTGTTGTCCGCTCCATTGGGGATTTGCGAATCTGAGTCACTTGTCCCCCTCGTCTGAGCGGGATGTGACATATCTATAGATCTATTTTGACATTATTATGCACAGAATAATTTGTAAATATGAAGTTAATTTTTCTAATGAAAGGAAATGCCAGAATATAAATACCTGTGGCCAGAAGACAGGTTCTAGTATGCCAAAACCAAGCTCTGGTATGCTGTTCCAGACAGTTCAGTCACAAAACTATATCTGAGTGTCCTGGTTTCAGCTGGGATAGGATTAATTTTTCTTCTTAGTAGCTAGAATAGTGCTGTGTTTTGGATTCAGTATGGGATTTGGTGTGAGAAGAATGTTGATAATACACTGATGTTTTCAGTTGTTGCTAAGAGATCAAGGACTCTCCAACTCCCCATGTCCTGCCCATGCACAGGTGTACAAGAAGCTGGGAGGGAGCAGAGCCAGAGCACCGGACCCAAATTGACCAATGGAATATTCCATATCATGTAACGTCATGCTCAGTATATAAAGGAGGGGCATCCAGGAAGGAGGGGGTTCTCTCTCGCTTCTGGGATTGCGACTGCGGGATCTTGGTATTTCGGGATCGCTATCCGGGAACGGTCTGGGTATCGGTTGGCAGGTGGTGAGCAATCGCATTGTGCGTTACCTGTTTGTACTTTCTATTATTGTTATTTTATTTTATTTCAATTATTAAACTGTTTTTATCTCAACTTACGAGTCCCCCTTTAACCCCTCCAGTTTGCCCATCCCCCGGGCAGGGGAGGATGAGCAAGCAGCTGTGTGGTGTTTGGCTGCCAGCTGGGTTCAAACCACGACACTGGGTTAACACAAATGTTAATGCATCTGAGCACACCTTATATTTTGTAGACTTATAAAGAAAAGTTAATTTCATTCAATTAAAGATAGTTATGAAAATGTATATAGAATCATAGAATCATAGAATCATAGAATGGTTTGAGTTGGAAGGGACCTTAAAGATCATCTAGTAGGCAGGGACACCTTCCACTAGATCATGTTGCTCAAAGTCCCATCCAACCTGGCCTTGAACCCTGCCAGGCAGGGGGCAGCCACCACTTCTCTGGGCAACCTGTTCCAGTGTCTCACCAGCCTCACAGTAAAGAATTTTTTCCTTATATCCTGGAGGGCAAGACATAACTAATATTGAGATCTTATCCTATACTTGTCTGTGGCAACAACACAGAGTTAAAAAAAATCAAGTAAATGGGATACTTTATGAAACCATGGAAAAATTAGTCTCGGTTTTCATATCCTCTGGAAAATTTATCACTGTGATGGTTCAGGATTAATTAGAGTTCTGACTCTGCTTTTAAGATAGAAAGCCAAATATTAGTCACAATAAAACAATAAGCATTGTATATAATGTGATTACCTCAAATAGTCACAACTACTGTAATGTCCTGAGAGGTCTCTTCCAGACCTTTGGTGCCCATCCTACTACACATATAACCTTTCTGCAACTGTAGCTAATAACATAGGCTTAAGCATCAGGACCTCCTCCATATTGATTTATGGACCAAAGAAGCATTGCCTAAAAAGCTGGGGAAATAAAGCCTCCCTGAGAGGACAATAGGTTTTCTGTACAAAACATATGTGCTGAATTTCAATGTTTTTACTCTTCTCCATCAGTTTCACTCAAGATGCATTGCAAGCTTTCTTGTTTTTCACATATGAATATCACCCATCCTGGAAAATAATCTCTTCTAGATTTTATGAAATAACAACATGCTTTTACTTTAACTGAAGGGGGGGGAAAAAGGAGAAGAAAAAATAAGCCTTAGTTGAAAATGAAAGACTTGTGCCAGACAGACTGGATCTGCATTTGCAATACCCTTGCTTCAGGGTATTTGGATGTATCCACAATTTTGATTCAGACGATTAGAGAGACAGAACCCAACTGTAAAACTCTAAGTGAGATCTGAGAAATGCTTAGAGTGTATTTGGATATAGAGTTTTGGATGACCTATTTAAAGGATAATATTGTGCAAGCAATTACTCCATAATCTAGGCAAGTGCCAAAATATATTTAATAGGAAAAAGTAGCCAAGACCTAAAAGTTTTTGCTAATGTGTAAGATCTGTTTCTTTTTTTTTATAAAGACTGAAAAAAAGTATTATATACCACATTGTAGAGTTTTGCTGATATCTCCCTGCAGAAGTCACCATTTCTCCTAGAATAAACAGCATTCAAATTAGAGGGGTCTATTTAGGATTATTTCTGTAAAACAAGACAGATTTACACTGGTTCTGAAACAACTATGATGGTCTTTTCTAGTAAGCTGGAAAATCTGAGCTACTGTGTAGTGATCTGTTTGGGCAACTTCACCTTACAGAGGATCAAAAACATGTCCCCCTCCCAGGGCTGTGCTTTATCTCTCAGTTCTTCTCTTGGCCTCTGCACAAAACCCAAGAGGGTTCAGCCACTATTATTATAGTTGTTAGGTCCTTCTAAAACACTGGACCAAAACTCAAGTGCTGTTAGAAACACTATTGCATTAGCACACTGAACAACAGGATGATAAATTAGCAAAGAAAAGGCATAATTCAGGGTCGACATAGCGCTGAGGGATATGGTGTAGTTGGGAACTGTCAGTGCTAGGTTAATGGTTGGACTAGATGATCTTCAAGGTCCTTTCCAACCTAGATGATTCTGTGATTCTGTGATACTGGACAAGGGATCAGGATTTTAATCTGCCTTCTGCTAATGATTTCTTTGTGGCCTAGAGGAGTATCACATATTCTGTCTGCCTTTGCTTCCACATCCTAGCTGCTCAGTAAGACGATAATGATCTCAAAGCTTGTTGTAAGAATTAGTGAATAACAATAAGCGTGTTGATAAGGTCAACTAGCAGTTTTGTGTAAGAAGACAGTGATCCTGAGCATGAATGAGCCTTTTAATGATGAAAAGCTGGTTTAAAGAAAACAGATTTAATCAAGAAAAAAATGCCTTTTGGTCAAACCAGAGTGTTGAAGAAATAGAAAGTCTATTACTGAAGAAAGAAGCTCCAGATTAAAAATGCAGACAGTATTTGCTGGTAAAAAGCAAGACTGTGTTTCTAAATATTCATAAATATTTGTACAAAGCCCCAAATCTACTCAAACACAGATCATGTCTAGTCTCAGAAAATAGGTCAAGTTTATAAATGTATTAGCTAACATACAGATAGGTATTACCACACACAGGACATCACTGCTAAAATTCATTAAGTGGGCTGGCTGATGCTGAGATGCTTCTCATTGTGGGATGATATATTCATTAAATTCCATCTGTTTGCAACAGCTTGATGGTAATGGGTTCAATTTGGTTTCTCTTGTGAGAAAAACAACCTCCTTCCTATTGGGATCTTCAACACTCTAGTAAGCCCCAGGGCATACCTGGAGACATCTAAAAATTAAAAAAAGGGAAAACATTCCATTCCAGGGAATGATATTTGGGATTGAACTTTATATGCAATCAACTGAACTAAATATATGTGCAGAAACCACTAACTGTGCAAGTTAGTCTTGTGCACGCAGGGGAAAGCTGGGAGGCTGGTGCTGGGAGAAGCTGTGCACTGTGCTGCTCTCCCCTCTGCAGTGCCACAATGCTTGCCTTCTATTAAGCTCTCCTTCTGGTGGGGTGGGAATTCTTGTGTTCCTAAATCACTCGTGGACAATTCATAAGCATAATGGAAATTAAATCCATTGAATAAAATATGTGCTGTAAATTAGGCAATTGTCTCTGTGTCTCTGAAAGCTTTGTCCATTCAATTTCAAATGATTCCAAAGACAGATACATGGATATAACTCTAGCCCTCAGGACTTAATGTCTGAGTACTTTACCATCTGTAGCATATTTATTCTCACATGACTTCTGTGATGCAGAGAGGGACTATTAAATCCATCTTAAGGATGAGAAATGAGAGCCAGAACAACACTGTGATCAAATAGGTGATCTGGGCTTGAGTAAGGTATGAATCAAAGTCTTCCTGATCATAGACTAAATCCTTAATTACTGCATGTTTCCCCTCCCAGTATTGTCTTTAATGGGAGCTTTTTCAAGCTGCAGAATTCCGTGGAGTTGGCAAAAATGATTCTATGGAAAATATTTCCTTTTTTATAGTCTATAGGGCTTTTCCCCAGAACAGAAGATTGTAAGGAGCTGGAGAGTGAAATCTGAGATACGAGTAATAGGTTTACAATCATAATGTGAAGGTAACTTTCATGATATCAGTGAGATAGAAATTCAAGTGAGGCCTCAAGGAGGGAGGGCTTGGGAGAATTTTCTTATAGCAGTGCTAAAAAATCCACAGGAGCGATACATTTCACTTTTCAGATCATATCAAACTCAAGCACGCTAGATGGCTATTACCCAGCACAGTCAGTTCTCTTGTGTCAGAGCTGCAGATAGATTTATTTTTTTCAACCTGACTTGTAACTCAGCCCCTGCTGCCCCTTACTGCCTTTTATTGTTCTCTGAGTGTGTAGCCCTGAAACATTTAGGCACTAGGTCACATTACACATCTAAACTGCTGTCCAACCTTTCAGTTTTGCTAATTTCCAGAAATAGTTATATTAGGTTGCATTTTTTCAGGCTGAATCACAGTTTAATACTTCCAACACATACTCCTTACCTCTGAATGTGGACATTATTATTACTCCTGGACTTCTTCATGTTTACTTCACTTCCCTGTTTTCTATCATCTGCAAACTTGATTACTATAGTTTTACTATCCTCTTCCATTGAATCAATACTGACATGCAATGAGACTAATCCCTATGACACTGTATGGATAATTCACCACCAGCTTGACCTATTGTCATTAACTGTTACTCTTAATTTATAACCCTTCAAGTAGTGAATGCTCTAATCATGTGCTTATTCACTTCCAAGTCAATTTACATTAATTTTCCAAGTTTTCAAGAAGCAATGAACAAATTCCTCTCATATCTGGCTAGATTTACTCTATATACAGTATCATACAAATCACTGATGCTGATTTCCATGCTGCGGTCAGAGGATGGTATGATCCCTATATCTCTCCCTAACTATCCTCATATAATCACTTCTATTTTTCAATAATTCTTTGCAGCAAGAGCACATGATCAGGCTGCAAAGTGTCCAGCACATCAAATGAGCCCACTCATAGGGAGTGCTGTTAGCCCACAGCAAATGGACTTAACATGCAAAGGAAAAAGTTTAAGTTCTTTTCAGTGACTTTGCAACTAGTAAAGGCTGGGAGAACATACACAATTACCATGGCTTGGATGACTTATGGCGACTTAATTGTATTTTTGAAATCAAGGGTGATAAATACTGTAAATGCTTATAGCTCACATTCCATTGGCTTTGACATTCCCACTATCAATGTATGCATATGTATCACAAACCATTGAGAGCAAATATAACATCAGTTTTGCCACTGCTAGCATTGTATTGCAGTGAAGGGACACCCTGACTTGTTGGGGAAAGCAGCTGGTCTGCCGACAACCTGACTGAAGAAGAGTTTGACCTTGACAAGATTCCGGTGTACCCTTGAGATAAGGAAGCTATGCTTAAAGCAAATAACTTTCAAGGAGCTGCTGACTACATAGCAGGATGAAGCAAGCAGGGAGGAAACTGATCAAGGTTATCCAATGAGAATGTTAAAAACAACTTTTTGACCAATTATATTGTAACACTCTGGCACCTGAAATCTATAAAAATGCATGCTTTTAGTAATAAAAAAACTAGCCGCTTGTTCACCCATGTGAGTGTGTGTGTGTCGCTTTGTCCGTCTCTACAGCGACAAATGGTGACCCCGATGCACAACAATGACGTGCAACAAGGACGAGATCATGATTTGACAAGGATGTGATTCGGGATTCACGACTTAGCAAAGGTGGGCTGCAGGACGACGTGCAGCGGAGACGGAGCCCGGTGAAGCTAAGAGCAGTGGGAATCTGCTTGGTCTGGACCTGAACTTTGACACCTAATATGGTGAGCCACCGGGAACGGGACTATAGACATGGGACAGCATTTAACGAAAGAAGAGCAAACAATACTGTCCACATGGAAAGCATTACTTAAACATAAAGGTGTTAAGACTAGTGAATACGGGCTAAGGCGAATGCTCATTTGGAGCAAAGCACAAGGATATGAAGCTAGCACTGTTACTGCATTTAGTGTGAGCAAATGGGAAGGACTGGGACAGAAATTGCTTGAGTGTGCCTCTCGGGGTAATAAAAATGCAACCAACCTCCTTACAACCCAGAGGTCGTTAAAAGAGACTTTAAAGGACTTTAAGGTGGAGAAAGAAAGCTCAGGGGAAACCCCTTATAATCCAGGGGCATCCACGGTCTGGGTCTTGGCAGCGAGAGGTCAAGATATGGACCTAGTGGGGGGAGCCTGTCCTAAACGTAGACCGCGGTTGAGGGTGAGGGGATTGTATGAGGACTCTGATGAGGAAGCACAAGATGACTTGTTTCCTCCACAAAGACCGAATGAGCAGAAAGCCCCTCAGGCAGCCCCCCCTTCGCCTCCCGTCGTGGAGCCCTCTGCTCCGCCACCACCCTCTGATGAGAAAAAAGCCATGCGCACTTTGCTTATTTGGTGCAAAAGGAATGGGGTCCCTGTGGATGCACTGTCTGCTTTTGATCTCGAAACATGGAAAGAGGCAGGGAACGCCTTAGTCGAGGTGGCCATAAGGAGGAATACCATCGCTGCGTCATCTTTAACTACAGGGCAACTGGTACATCAGTCCCTGAAACAGTTAAAAAGTGATTGGACTGCCGTGGCAGCTGCAGCTGATGCCACGTCACCTACTGGATCCGATTCTCAGACGGATCCTACAGCTCTGGCTGAGTCACCCCCAGAAAAGCTGCGAGCCCCTTCCACATGTCCACTACCTGCCAATAAGGACTTCATTTTTCTGTTATTAAAGAACTACAGAAAAGCGTTAATGAGGATGGACTTAAAAACTCACTTACAACAGGTATACTGGAGGCAATCGCTCATGGCTGTACTCAGCATTCGCACCCCCCCACCTGCAAGCGCGCAGTTGGCAGCGGTGGCCCCGGGGCTCCCTGAGCCCGGCACCGCGCTCTCGGCCCACGCCCCCCAACGCCAGAAGCGGCAGTTTTTACAGAAGGTGCTGACACTGGGATGCGGCGTCCCTTGTCTGCCAACACCACATAATCAACAAGCAAGGGCTTTATATATTCTTAATGGTGTTTTGATGTTTGTAGTGTTTGTCATTTGATGTTGTATGAGTGATAAGTGTGAGGGGCCCCTTTGTGTGGGTGTGGGACTGTTCTGCGGGTGTGAGACGCAGCCCAGCTGCAGCTGCGGAGTGCGGAGTTCTCTGACCCGCAGTTCCGTTATCCCGCGAGGGAAGCGGCCGCAGAGGAACGAAGCGCAGGGCAGACTCTGTACCAGTGGGGGGTAGTGCAGGACGAGGGAACATTCCTTAGTACAGAGCGCCCTAGTGCCCGCCCGCTGGGTCACTGGTGCTGCCTGTTTGTTCGGGCTCAGTGTTTGAAGTGTCACAGGTGAAATATCTCCTCTAGCGGGAGGCAGTAACTCTGTGTTCATTGTTGTCTTGAATTTAGGTGCGTACTCTGTGGGGAGAGCGCACCCTTGTACCATCTGCCTGAGGGGGTATTGTCAGCTTAATCAGGTAGTGTTTTAAGGTAAAGTAGACGAGATGGGAAGTGGCCAGAGTGGGGGAATAGTCAAAAAGAGTCCCCTAGGCTGTATTTGAAAATTCTGGAAGAAGATAGGGGGACCTCCAGGTGCAAGAGTGAACAAAAAGACACTAATCAGATATTGCAATCAGTGGTGGTTTATAATAATTTAGTCGATATCAATCAGGCGAGGACCTGGCAGCCTCCGACTCAGTAACTGTGGTGGTTTGACCTTGGCTAAATGCCAGGTACCCACCAAGTCGCTCTATCACTTCACCCCCCTTCCCCTTTTTTTCTCAACAGGGCAAAGAGGGGAAACAAAAAAAGATAGAAAAAAAAAAACCAACCCTTGTGGGTAAAACAAAAGCAGTTTTAATATAAGCAAAGTGAAGCAAAGGTCCGTGCGCGGAAGCAAAAAAAGCAAACAGATTTATTCTCTACTTCCCATGAACAGGCGATGTCGGGCCTTCTCAGGAAGCAGGGCTCCCATACGCGGAGGGGTTGCCTCGGAGGACCAAGGGTGACCCCCCCCCCTTCCTCCTTTCTCCCAGCTTTATACTGAGCAGCCGTCAGATGGTCTGGAATATCCCTTTGGTCAGTTGGGGTCAGCTGTCCTGGTTGTGTCCCCTCCCAAGATCTTGCCCACCCCGTCCCACTGTGGGAGGGGGGGAAATGTCGGAAAGAGCCTTGGTGCTGTGTAAGCACCACTCAGCAGTAGCCACACCACCAGGGTGCTATCAACACCCTGCCAGCTCCCAACATCAAACACAGCACCATGGGGGATGCTACAGGGGAAAACCAATTCCGGCTCAGCCAGACCCAGTACATATGGACAGACTGATTCAAGGTTAGATCTAATACTCTACCAGCAACAAACTTGGATTAGCAATAATGCAAACCTGTAACTACTTAATGATATCTAGACATGATTAATATTGAAGAAGCTTTTTTGGCTGTGTAATCGTATGGTGTTGCAGGGAAAAAAAGCCAGCTATTGTTATAAAAAAGCAACTATAAGAATAAGTTTAATTAGTTTTAGTAGTTTGATTTTAGACAGGTTATGTTTCAAAATCATCAAAAAGGATTAGTTTTTCTGAAGGAAAGTGCATGTATTCAACTTCTTGCAGTTTATATATGTATTTATATTCACATTTATGATTTTAATACAGTTTTTCTCTTGTTACTGTTTTGAAACCTAGTTAAAGAGAAAGAGACTGACATAGTATGCCTGTCTTTCCATTGGAAACAATAGGCTACTCATCTGAGTAAGATAATTTTATTTATATTATTCTTCTGTGCTATGATCGTGTTTAGGTGCTAAAAGTTCAAAGTCCCATTGTGTATGGCATTTTTACTCCTGCTGAGAGGCAATTTTATCCAGTGCTCATTATCAGTTTAGACAAGATGGATATAAAGGAAGGGAAATGAGGTAGAGAAGGAAAATTATTTGCTCAAGCTTATATATCATTACATCACACAACACTTAAGCTTCAGCTGTATAATCCACTTCATTGTGTCTGCAGTAAAAAAAATCTAAAACCAGTGGCTAGCTGCAGAAAATATAACCAGAAAATTAGGCAATGATCTTTTTTTCCCAGTGATCTAAATCAGTTTTAATACTTAGTGATGGCTACTGTATCCAGCTTAAGTAAAACCCAGTGAAACACACAACTTCAAGCAGAAGTGTGGTTAAACTGTGCTTATTAGCTTACTGATGCTATTGAAATTAGCTTACCGATGCTATTGCTAATGGAAGTGTGCAAGTCCTTGCTCTGCAGGACAGCAGCTGCTCCTTGTGTGCAAACCATGTGGGCCCTGTTATCTAGGCAGAACTGAGCAAGTTCAAGGTTGAATTTTCCTTTGTTTTGGAGGTCAGAGAGAAGCCCTCTACTATTTGAATGTCATTTTTACCAGGAATTGTACAGAATCCTGAGTACAGATCACTTCCTCTGTCACATAATTCTTTTTGTTTTTAGAGAAAAAACAGAAAAAAGAAAACTAATATGCAAACTGTTTCCCATTGTTGGTGTTCATTTTTCCATGTTTATGTTTGCTGTTACCATGCAACTAATCCGTGTATTAATTTCACAAAAATAAATGATTAATTTGCCTTGTGGATGGTTTATGAGTGCTTGCATACTGATGCTGTGCTTTGATACAGAAAACTAGTGGTATTTAGAACAGTTACATTGTATTTGGTGCCCTATGATCAGGGGCAATTCACGTGGATTCACTGTGTTGCGCTAGTGCCTCTCTAGTGTTGCAATCTCCTGGAAGATTTCTCCAGGTTGACCTTAAGTGCACTTTCCCCATGAGCAATGCAGCTGGGAAAGAGGGTGCAAAAAAGAAGAGAAAGAATAATTGAGTACTTCCCCACAGTGACCAGGAACAATGAATGGAAGAGATGATGTACTGAGTCATAGCTGAGTGTTACAATGTGTGCATGTTGCCATGGTCAGAACAATGAAATGTCATTTTATGTCCCTAGCTGTGCATGAGGCAAGTGCTGCTTTGTTCTGGAACAATGATGTATCAGTCTTGTGTAACTTTGGGTTCTTCAGCTGGCATCTAAAAGCAAAATAGAAAAGTCTCCAGGAAGGATGATGTGCATAATTAGAGGCAAAATGTATCTCACTGAAATTTAAGTCCATACTCCAAGCTCTGTGTTCCAGCTCCTTCTGTAGGGCTACCCTTTCTGCTAGGGAGATATCTTCAGAGGGCAAATTACTCTGTTCTAAGATAGCTGCCTAAGGCTATGTCTAGAAGTGCTTCCAAATTTCCAGGCCAGGGGATGCATCCTAGATGCGTCTTATTGCATGTCAAGGAATGATGTGGCTGCACATGTCCTGGTTTCTACACACAGGACTAGGCTGCTGGATGAGGACTACCTTCTGTTCTAGTGAGGTCCATGAGTGGGATGATAGACAGCTTCAGATCAATATGCAATGCAGTCCTAGCTTTCTGGGACGAGTCCAGCTGTTTCTCTGCCTTGGCTATTAACCTTGGGAGGTTAATGCCACCCCTCTGTGGCTCTTCCAGGTGTGTCACAGCATGCTGCAGAGGTGGTGGCTCCAGGTAGACAGATATTCCCAAGAACAGATGCTGCAGACCAGAGGGTAAACATGTAATTTGAGTAGAGATCTGCCAGATGAGTGGTGTTTGTGGGAGGGAAGCGCATGTCTTCAGAGTGAGAATTTGTCCTTCTGAAAAGATGTCTTGGTCTTGGCTGGCAGTATTTGAATACACTGATCCCTTTGGCTGGCAGAATGTCCATATATCAGCATTGCTTAAGAGTTTTCTGGCTCAAAATCTTTCATTTGTTCTATTCTCAAGAGAAACTCAGACTGATGCATACTATGAAAACAGTAACTGATGGAAGATTGTCATGAAATAAACTGGTGTGTGGGGGGGTTGTGTTATAAGAAGCCTACCCAGGAGATGACAGCTGAGAGATGGCTGTGTGGGATGAGCGGCTCCCAGCCTGCCCCTTGCCCAGGTGCTGGCTGTGCTGGGAAATACAGGTGCTGGCTTCGGCTGTCACTCATGAAACTGCTACATTTGCACTCAGGAATGAAGCTTTTACATTGCTCAACTTTAAACTAGAGTTTTTGGCTTTTCTCTCAGCTCACTTTTCCTGTAGCTGTGCAAAGAATTTGTAGTTTTACAAATTAACACATTTATTTGCTCCATCAAAAACATTAGAAAGAGGAAACTGCTAAAACTAATTATTAATGAAATGTAATGAAAGCAGACAATACTAACCACCCCCCTAAAGCTCTGAAAACTCAATCTTCAGCTCTTCTATTAAGTGTCCTTTGGAGGTGCTTGAAGAAAGAGAATTAAGAATAGGCTGATGACTAAATCAGGAAGTGGGGTTTTTAATACTTTAGGCCTATTTTTTATAAAACAAACTAACTGCAATTTGATCTTATCAAGTGTTACAAAAATTAGCATCCTGATGTATCTTTATAGCAGTTCTGTTTTAAAAATTCCATTTCTAATTCTTTAAGAGAAAGAGACAAATACATTTTAAAAACTGCTAGCATACCAAATCTGGTGATTACCTATGAATAATCAAACATAAATGGGGGCAGAAAGGTTGATTTAAAAGATAGAACTCAACTTTTCTGAGGCTGTGAAAATTATGTACACTTTATTACCTTTAAAAGCAATAAAAAGTTGAGGCAATTTAGCTATGGATTTTAAGATGCATTTTCATACCTTCATTTTCTTTAGTCTTTAATATGTAAACTTCTGTTGCACCTCAGTTTTGGATATAAAGGGTAATATACACAAGTCAGGATATAAGGAATCTGTCTTTCAGTTCTTCAGCACACTGAGACTTGGTAAAGGTGGAGTTTTGTGCTTTAAGATTAGGGTCATCTGATTCTGTATTATAGAAGTGTTAAAGTTGGTAGCCTGAAACTTTATGTACCACTGTTAAAATATGGAGGAGTTGAAAGGAAAAAAAGAGGAAGCTCCGTGAAAGTGGATAGTTTTCAGGTGGCAGTTACTGCTGTGACTGTCTTCCTATTCACAGCCAAGTTCCTCCTGTTCTTCCTCCCCCACTGTGCTCCTGCTGAAATGTTGCATTCAGTTTTCCAATGCATGTTGGGGAATAGCCAAAGGTGGTGTCAGGAGATGCTACTGCCAACCAATTTTGTACATAGTATAAAGTGCAGGGCATGAGACTGGCAGAATATGGTGTAATTTTAAATTCCAGTGAAGATAATCTCATGTTAGGTCTGAAGGCCTGACTGTGGTAAGGTTTTAACACCAACATAGCTGCACTCAGAGCTATCCAAATAGATATTTTGCACTAATGTGAACTGACTTATACTACAATATAGCTTACTGGTAGTGTTCTACTCATAACTATAACCTACAAGATTTTAAGTGCAGCTTCTTTGTATACCTAGCAGAGTCATCCCCTTAGGGTTTCCACTGTGTGCTACTGGAACAAAGACATATTTGGCCCCGTTTTATATAGTGCTTTTCCAGTAGCATTTCTTCTCTTTAGGGTGCTGTTTAAAAATGCCATGTTCAGCAGTATCCTTGGTTTTGTTGTAGTAATGCTGTTAGGCCCTCAGGTAGGCACCACAGAGATACAGTCCCTGCTCCCATAGAGCTTACATGCTAGCTTTCAGAAGTCAGTTTGATTAAAAACTCTCTTGTACATCCCAAATTTACACATAGGCTCATATGAAACTAACTCTGAGTTTGGAATTGATTCTAGTACTTCAGGACATCAGCAGCTAGATTCAAGACCAGAATCATATAACTTGAGTTTGCTGAAGGCATTCCTGACTTCTCTTGCTGCAAGCACAAAAAAAGCACATGTTGAAGCTCAACATTTCAGAATATTATTTCACCTGTAACATGCTGGTTTAAAAAACTAAAACAAACAAGCCCTTGTGCATAACACAAAATATACATATTTTCAGCATTATTTGCAGCTGTGCCAACTTAAAAGTGCAATAAACTCACCCATTACAAAAACTGAATTAGCCATTTAAGTATTAATTGTAAAGGAAAAATAAAACCAGTAACTTGAAGTAGTTAGAATACAAAACCTTACCCATTGCTATGCCTTCCCTTTATTTTAGGAAAAGTATCATGTCCAGGCTGGGAGGAAAATCCTGTTTCCTGGGACAGAATAAAAGCCAGTGAAGACTAGTGAATTGAATCATTGCTGCCTAATTGATAAACTGTTAAATCCCTCACGAATTTGGATGCCAGACATTGACCTGTACCTCCCACCTAAGGTGGAAGAAGGAAATCTGGTTAATGCCTAAATTTCCTTGCAAGCAGCACCAGAAATGGAAGATGCTGCCATCTGCTCTGTTGCAAAATTCTCCCTTTGGCCTAGAATGCATGACCCTAGTTATGTAGGAGCTTCCCACATGTACGGGTATAAGGTTTGTTTTTTTTCTCACAAATTTATACAAGAATTAAGGCAGACAATTTTTTATCTTTACTGTCAGAGCATTTGCCCTCAGGGTTCATAATTACAAGTCAGGAGCTTATTCTTTAGATTTATGCAATTAATCCTTTTTTTTTTTTTTACTTTTTAAATAATTGCTTTGAACCCAGCTGGCAGCCAAACACCACACAGCTGCTTGCTCACCCTCCCCTGCCTGGGGATGAGCAAACTGGAGGGGTTAAATGGAGACTCGTAGGTTGAGATAAAAGCAGTTTAATAATTGAAATAAAATAACAATAATAGAAAGTACAAACAGGTAACGCACAATGCGATTGCTCACCACCCACCAACCGATACCCAGACCGTTCCCGGATAGCGATCCCGAAATACCAAGATCCCGCAGTCGCAATCCCAGAAGCGAGAGAGAACCCCCTCCTTCCTGGATGCCCCTCCTTTATATACTGAGCATGACGTTACATGATATGGAATATTCCATTGGCCAATTTGGGTCCGGTGCTCTGGCTCTGCTTCCTCCCAGCTTCTTGTACACCTGCACATGGGCAGGACATGGGGAGTTGGAGAGTCCTTGATCTCTTAGCAACAACTGAAAACATCAGTGTGTTATCAGCATTCTTCTCTGTAGTGGCCAGAATAACAAGTCAGGGTTCCTCTTTTTTTAATGCAGGCAGACAGCTATATATCTTTTCTCCTACCAGCATCAGACCACTCTAACACGCGCTGTGCAGACCAATCACCCTCTCGTTCACGCGCTGTTCACGCGGCGGTAACTTCTCACAGTTCAGTACTTTCCCACAGCTCAGTGTTGCAGCTGGCCGTTGTTTTTCCCTGCCACCTTGGCACAACTTGGCAGTTTCTTATCTTTCTCCCAAGGCCTGTTTCTCATCAAAGCCTGGCTGCTTCTCAGGGGCTGCGTAGAGCTGACAGGCCGATGTCGACTTGCCTCTCTCCCACATCTCCCCCTTCTTTGTTTCACAGCTGCACCTGCAAGACTTGTTTCAAAGCTTTATCAATTAAGGTTTAGACAAACTTCAAAAAACACAGCATACTTAAAATAGTTCCACAGAAGGCTAGAAACAATACAGCAGTTACAGTTACTAGTTGAAAAGAGTAGGCTGGTTTCACTGCCAATAATAAAAGGATATGGCTAAATAGTGCAAAATAGACAGTAAGGAAAATACAGAATAGCACACTTACTTAATGGGGTACTAATATTCAGATCCACAATTGTCAGGGAACCCTGGATGCAGGGAGGATTTGGAGTACCTTTCCTTGCAAGTTGGAAATCCTACACGATGCGTCCATCCATAGGTGAGGCATCCAACATCGCTGCAAGCAGGTCCAGCCTCATATATCTAAATCAGCAGGCCAAAATAACTGGCAACTTTCTTTGAGCGGAAACATCTGATTTCATCCTCCTGTTGGGTTCCACCCAGAGCCTGGCCACCACTCAAGGGGGAAAACCAAGGGAGTTTCTAATAAGGTTAAACACTTGGGTTCTTAATATTGCTAAACAAAGGAAGTTAAACACACACATTCTTATAGCATTTCATCCTTATTAATAACTACATTTTGTCTAAGCTACATCTTTCACTAGTGACTAGTAAGCCTATATATTTTGTTAATGATCAAATACTAATAATTAATGCTAATAGTAATACAGATTTTACTAATTAACAAGAACTAATAATGGATAATGTTTAGTGTTTCAGACTTCCCCAAGTGACAGCTGCAGTCACCAAGTTCCTAGGGGAATGTAGCCTGCCTGTCAATTCCTGCCTCATCAGTCGAGGGGTCTGTGGCATCAGGTTGGAGGGTTGCTCCTTCCAGCTCACGATATGGCTTGACTTTCCTTGCTGGTATCCACCGAGGACCTGTGGGCGACAAAACACAAGCATACCCCTGCCCCCACACCAGCAGATCTACTGGTCCTCTCCAGGTCGGGTCTCCTTCGGGATCCTTATACAAGACCCGCGGTTTAATTGTAGAGTCTGTTGCGGTGCTAAAATGACATTCTGCTGCTGTCAAAGCAGAATGATTTCTGTTTAAGAAATTAAGAGTATATAAAGCCATTACCAGTTGATTATGTGGTGTGTCCAGAGAATTCCCCCTTCTTTGTTTTAAAATCAAGGCCTCTAGTGTACTGACCATTAGAAAGATTTAAAGTTAGTCCTTTTAGAATGTCTATACCTATTATATATTCAGGAATGGGGGGAATCATGACTGAATACAGTTGTCTTGGGAGATTTCCTATTTTCATTTCTATTTGTGTTTGTACAGCTTCAATTTGTTTTCCTTTCAAACCTGTGATAATTAGAGGTTGTCCTTTAAATTTCCTGGGATTCCGCTCCAGCGCCATTCAGGGCATTTACAGTTTGTGGGGACCATAATATTGATTCCCCTCCCTTGCCTCCTGCAAAGGGTACAAGTAAGAAAACGGTGCCCAATCCTCTTTCACCCCCGGAACCATTGATCCACCCACAGGGGCCCTCTGTGAGCAGATGCAGGGTCCCGTTGAGGTTTGAGAAGGGGCGCCGTAGGCTGAGTTGTCCCTGGATCCTTAGTTTCAGAACTATTCAGCCCTCTCTGTGTATATATTTGCTAAGGCTGTCTCAAGTGTCTCAATTCCCTGCAGTCCCTCGGGAGCCACACTCTCCAAGGTCATTCAGCTGCTGTATTTTTTTTTCTACCACATTAGAAAGGGGATTTCCTGTCTTATTAATCAAGAGAGGTATGATTACATTTTTATATGCTGGTGGGGCCGCCTTAATCAGTTTATTTCTCATGGTGACAGACAAGGGACGCCACATCAGAGTGTCAGCACCTTCTGTAAAAACTGCTGCTTTTGGTGTTCGGGGGAGGTGGGGTGGGTGGGCGCGGGCCGGGGGCACGGTGCTGGGCTCGGCCGCAGGCCCTGCGGTGGGGGGGGGGGGCTTGGGGAGGCCCTAGGATGCTGCTGCCAACTCTGCGCTGGCAGGTGGGGGGGCGCAAATGCTGAGTACAGAGATCCACACACTCGGTTTTCCAGATAGAATACTGTGCCAGCATTAGTACCGTTTTTAAAAGTGCCAGCCAATCCCACGGGACCAATCGATACCCATGAGCGATTGCCTCCAGTATACCTGTTGTAAATGAGTTTTGAAGTCCGTCCTCATTAAAGCTTTTCTGAGTTCTTTAATAACAGAAAATTGCAGTCCTTCCCAACATGGCTGATGTCCTGGGTCATAGATTACAGGAGCGACAATCTTTCTCACCATGTCCATATCCCCTTGTGCTGAGGCTTCTTGCCTCACTTTTACCCACGGATCATCCCCAGCTAAGGGAAGATACAGGCCAGGTTCTCTTTTAGGATCTACAGCATCCGGGTCTAAAGGATTATTGCAGTCAAAAGACCCAGCATATAAAATTTGCTGCAGGGGTTCAGAACATGTGTCCTCGCCCTCTGTATCATCAGATAAATCTATTAGTAAACGTCTTGATGCTTTGGGGCTGTATCGGGTCTGGCTGAGCCAGAATTGGTTTTCCCCTGTAGCAGCCCCCATGGTGCTGTGTTTTATGTTGGGAGCTGGCAGGGTGTTGATAGCACACTGGTGTTGTGGCTACTGCTGAGTAGTGCTTACACAGCACCAAGGCTCTTTCTGACATTTCCCCCCCCCACAGTGGGACGGGGTGGGCAAGATCTTGGGAGGGGACACAACCAGGACAGCTGACCCGAACTGACCAAAGGGATATTCCAGACCATCTGACGGCTGCTCAGTATAAAGCTGGGAGAAAGGAGGAAGGGGGTGGGGTCACCCTTGGTCCTCCGAGGCAACCGCTACGCATATCAGAGCCCTGCTTCCTGAGAAGGCCCGACATCGCCTGTTCATGGGAAGTAGAGAATAAATCTGTTTTCTTTTTTTGCTTCCGCGCGCGGACCTTTGCTTCGCTTTGCTTATATTAAAACTGCTGTTGTTTTACCCACAAGGGTTGTTTTGTTTTCCTATCTTATTTTCTTTCCCTTCTTTGCCCTATTGAGAAAAAAAGGGGAAAGGGGGGGAAGTGATAGAGCGACTTGGTGGGTACCTGGCATTTAGCCAAGGTCAAACCACCACAGGGGCATGCCGGCAACTTGGGAGGGTCCCCATCAGAGTCCTCATTGGCAGGTAGTGGACATGTGGAAGGGGCTCGCGGCTTTTCTGGGGGTGTCTCAGCCAGAGCTGTAGGATCCGTCCGAGAATGAGAATCGGATCCAGTAGGTGACGTGGCATCAGCTGCAGCTGCCACGGCAGTCCAATCACTTTTTAACTGTTTCAGGGACTGATGTACCAGTTGCCCTGTAGTTAAAGATGACACAGCGATGGTATTCCTCCTTATGGCCACCTCGACTAAGGCGTTCCCTGCCTCTTTCCATGTTTCGAGATCAAAAGCAGACAGTGCATCCACAGGGACCCCATTCCTTTTGCACCAAATAAGCAAAGTGCGTATCACCTTTTCCTCATATTTGATTCCCTGCTTCTCCAGAATTCTTGTCAAAATATGTAAAATAGACCTTTCCTGTGCGGAAATTTGCACCCCCATGTCAGTCCCCAGCTGCTCACCTTCTTCCAGGTGCCTTCAGTTGCTGTCCGGACTATTTGGCTCAATCTCCATGGACCATAGAGTTCAGCTGGGCTCCGCTACCACTGCTTGGCTTCCGCGGTCCTCGTTTTGTCCCAAATCACGTCGTGATACGCATGTCAGGGTCACCAGTTGTAGCGGCTAGAATAACAAGTCAGAGAGTTCCTCTTTTTTTTAATGCAGGCAGACAGCTATATATCTTTTCTCCTATCAGCATCAGACCACTCTAACACGCGCTGTGCAGACCAATCACCCTCTCGTTCACGCGCTGTTCACGTGGCGGTAACTTCTCACAGTTCAGTACTTTCCCACAGCTCAGTGTTGCAGCTGGCCGTTGTTTTTCCCCGCCACATTGGCACAACTCAGCAGTTTCTTATCTTTCTCCCAAGGCCTGTTTCTCATCAAAGCCTTGCTGCTTCTCAGGGGCTTTGCAGAGCTAACAGGCTGATGTCGACTTGCCTCTCTCCCACACTTCTCATACCAAATCCCATACTGAATTCAAAGCACATCACCATTGTAGCTACTAAGAAGGAAAATTAACTCTATCCCAGCCGAAACCAGTACAGTCACAAACTCAGCTGATAGCAACAATCTTGTTTGACAATCAAGATTAGAATCTAGGTTGTTTTTCAGAATGTTAAAAAACCCCACCCCAAAACATAACATTTCATAGAGACAAAATAAAGCCCAGTGTAACAGTATTGGTAGTGCTTCTCAACATGAAATTTGAAAACCAGTCATAACATTGCAGAGAACATACTGTAAGTGGTTACAAAATTCATATTTTCTCAGAAGTTTACAAAGGTTTGCTGGTGCAAATCATTTCTCTAAAACAGTATGGATGGAACTAGTCAATGTAAAAATGAGTTTTCTTCTCCCAGTCTGAAAGCAGTATTCACCACACATTCATCATCAACTTAATAGAAATTGTCCTTTACACATATGGTACTTATCAACTCAATTACAAACTGATGCTGTTCCACAATAATCTGAAATAAATTGTTTCACTTTGCAGTGGATCAGGAGAAGGGTTGCTGGCACAATATATTACTGTAAACTCCAGACCTGCCAGTTCTAAGAGCTAAGTTTGAAAGGCAAAAATTTGTAAGAAAAGGCGCTATAAATCATTTTGGAAAAAACAAACTGTCCTACAGTTACTCTTATAACAGAGTAGAATCTGTAAAATATTTTCATCTATAAAAAAGACACTTTCATTAGAAATGTTTGAATGTTATTAAGCTTTAAGGTACTCCAGCTGAAGAACTGACTGGATCACAACTACTGTTGGTGGCTCAGATCTCTTCTCTTTATCCACATAACTCATCATCTTCAGTCTTTGTACTTTGTGAGTTCTGTAATTTCATCTAGATCTTCTAAGTCCTGTGTCATTTTCTCATACTGTCTCTTGAAGAAGGCAAGCTGTGAGAAGTACTAAAATAACACCACATCAGTCAGTCATCAAGAGTTACATAGCTAAGCTAAATAGCATGATGGTAGAAATGCATGTGTGCATGCACACACATATGGTGTTTGATTTGTAGGCAATTCCTAACTGTAAAATGAAAGGAGATGGGCCTGGTGCAACTAAATGCCAGAACAGTAGTGCTGAGCGGCCAGTTGTCTCCCTGCCAAGATACAGGCATCTCCAGGCTGCTTTAATGTGCCAAGGAGTCCTTCAAGCACCAGTGCCCTGGCACACAGAAAAACTTTTCCCTCCCCTTAATCTAGGTATTCCTGGTAAATGGCTTTTTGCCCTCACCCTTCTCTTGTCTTTTTGTCTGTTCAGTGTATATCCTATCTTCCTGCTTCTGTTCCTCAGCTTTGCCCACTGGGAATATCATGGGAGTTCAGAGCCCAGCTGGGGAGCTGTGGAAAGAGGCAGGCAGTGTCAAAAGAAAACAAAAATGTCACTGCCCCTGTTTTGAACCACTGGCAACTCATTTATCATCTTCATGTTGCCAATTTCTATGGCGATCCATTTTAGAATTTTGCTTTTTAAAGCACTTCTAAATGCTCCCATCAAGGGTGAAATGCCAATGCAGTATTATTCTTACCACCAAACTGCACGTGCAGTTTTGTTCAGCACTAGAGAAGAGAGATTCCAAAGAAAATAACCCAAATGTATTTATCCCTTTCTGCTTTTCTTTTTAAGAATATAATCACCTATTTACTTTCCACAAAGCAGCAACCAATACTAACAGCAAGAACAGCCAAAATACTGCAAATCACAACACCAACTGGTATCTCAGCTTTCTCATCTGGCTTCATTATTGTAACTGGGATCCGAAAGCAGAGACATTGTGCATTAGGGGTTAATGTTAACTGCATATAAAGTAGGATTTGTACACCAAATACTTCACTAATCAAGAACAGCTGGACTGCACACATTCCAGATGAAGTGCTAAGTCTTGGACAATAGGCCCAAGCCAGAGTTGACCTATAGATGACTCCTGTATATTTTATAACTGATAACCATTGTGCTAACAGGTATTATACTAAGTTATAACAAACCACCTAGTCTGATGTAAAAGGTGGAAGTATTGAAGCCTGAGCAACAGGCCCTGAACTGAAACTGTTAACTCAGTATGTAGTCATTAGTGAAATATGCATAGAAGATGTAGCTTATATCCTTATCTTTCTTTGTGTGTGAGCAAGATAACAGGGCCACAGAGACAGTTGTCTGGCCTTGTGACCTGATGTGTGACCTTGCTCATAAATCAACTAGATAAGCAGGGAAGCTCCCTTAGCTTCTCCCTTGAGCCCTGGCCAGGCTCTGGGGGAACCTAATGTGAGATTGAAACCAGATATTTCCGCTTAAAAGAAAGGTGCCAGCTATTCTGGCTTACTGATTTCAGGTATATAAGGCTGGACCCGCTCACAGCGACTTTGGAAGCCTCACCTACGGGTGGACGCACCGCGTAGGATTTCCCACTTGCCGGGACAGGCTCTCCAAATCCTCGCTGTAACCGGGGCTGCCCAGCGCCTGCGGGTCTGGATGATGGTAACGTATGCAAGTGGTGATGGATCTTTCTTAATCACTATTCTCTCTCTCGTGTAGTAATGATTTGATGCATTACCCTGTATTTTCCTATCTGTTTAAGTGCACTGTTCTGTCTTTTCTTACTGTATGTTTTCTGTATTATTCTGTTATATTATTTAGTTATTTCTAGTAAAATACACCTGCGCTTTTCACTCTGGTGTCTGAGTTTAATTGATATCCCTAATCAGCAAAACACCAGGATCAATGACTGGAACACACCAGGCAATTACAGCCCTTTCACTGGTGTCCACGGGTACCTGGTTGTACTGCCATGGCACATGGCAGTGCCAGTTAGGGGCCCTCATCACTCTCGGCCATACATAACAGGCAGAGAAGCAATCTCTTCCTGCCAGCTTTCTGCCTCTCCATTAACAGGAGGTCTTTCAGAGTTGTCCCCATAGTGCCCAGATGCATCATCGCTAGGTAAACCAGACATGCATACATGCAGGCTGGGAATAGCCTGGTGTAGAGCCCTATCTGCTCAAAACAGACTTTTGCTGCGTCATCTGGAGAAGAACTACTTCCAACTGAGCATTATTGGAGCCTGTTATCTGTGGTGAGCAGCTGTAGAAGGCAATACAAATCATGGAAGCCAGACACCATCATGCACTCACTGCATCTGCTGAAATTTCTCTTGTCCTGCCAGGCAGGTACTTCTATCTCCTTTGCCTGCTGTTCCTGCCCACTAACAACTTGTTAGATCTTCTCATGTTAATCTGTGTTCTCCTGAGTCAATTGCAAGAATTTGCAGTAAGATGTATGGGTCAAACAGAAGTGTTTCTAGCATACCTATGATTCCTGAACTACAAGCAATGACAGAGAGCTCCAGAACAGCATATAGTGTCTGGAAGTTTAGTTTTCAGGTGACATCCTGTTGCAGATGAGTGATTTAGATCACTTAATCACCATCAAAGTTATTAGCAAAAAGTGATTTTAAGGTGAATTTGTAAAAGTGCGACTTAACAAAGTTTGATGGCAAGGTTCACTATTACTACATGGAAGAAACATACAAAGGAAAATTGAATTAGAATCAATTTAGAAGGATTTACACAGAGATCGAAGATGCAAAAGGGAGACCCTCCCATTGAGTTAGGAGGTTCAGAGTGGACCCCCTTGCTTTCTAAACTCTTGATGGAGCTTAGGTGCGGCTAGATCCAATCTTAGTTCCAGACTTGGTCAATGGTATATGCCTAATGGAAGGGATACAAAGGGTAAGGAAAACCTGTTGAGTCACAAGGTTCAGAATAGATCCTCTTGCTTTCTAAACTCCTTCTCAGAGAGGGGTCTAGGTGTGGCTGGATCCAGACTTAGTCCCAGCTTTGGTCAATGGTTTATGACTAATGGAATTAATATAAAGGGTAAGGAAAACCTTCTGTTGAGTTACTACACCAATTTCACAGAATCGTCTAAGTTGGTTGGAAAAGACCTTGAAGATCATTCAGTCCAACCATTGACCTAACACTGACAGTTCCCAACTACACCATATCCCTAAGCGCTAAGTCAACCTTACTCTTAAACACCTCCAGGGATGGGGACTCCACCACCTCCCTGGGCAGCCCATTCCAATGCCCAACAACCCGTTCTGTAAAGAAATGCTTCCTAATATGCAGTCTAAACCTTCTCTGGCGCAATTTGAGGCCATTCCCTCTTGTCCTATCGCTTGTTACTTGGTTAAAGAGACTCATCCCCAGCTCTCTGCAGCCTCCTTTCAGGTAGCTGTAGAGGGCGATGAGGTCTCCCCTCAGCCTCCTCTTCTCCAGACTAAACAACCCCAGTTCCCTCAGCCGCTCCTCGTACGACATGTGCTCCAGACCCTTCACCAGCTTCGTTGCCCTTCTCTGGACACGCTCAAGTAATTCAATGTCCTTTTTGTAGTGAGGGGCCCAAAACTGAACACAGTCATCGAGGTGCGGCCTCACCAGTGCCGAGTACAGGGGTAAGATCACTTCCCTGTCCCTGCTGGCCACAGTATTTCTGATGCAAACCAGGATACCATTGGCCTTCTTGGCCACCTGGGCACACTGCTGGCTCATGTTCATCTGGCTATCAATCAACACCCCCAGGTCCCTCTCTGACTGGCAGCTCTCCAGCCACTCCTCCCCAAGCCTGTAGCGCTGCTGGGGGTTGTTGTGGCCGGGGAATGAGTGATTATGGATCCTACACAACTTTGAGGTAGCAGCAATTTAAGATCTATTAGTACTATTACAGTAAATCACAAGATTAGGTTATATGATTTTAGACAATACTTAATCATCAGTCAATTATCAGAGTGCTTTAATAAAATTTGCTATAATCAACACTACAAAGTTTCCTAAATCAAATTGCACACACACAAACATACAGATATAAGCACAAAGATATAGAAGTTAACCTATGATCAAGATATTTCTCTTTGCCAATTGTAGTAAATAATTGGTACCAAATGATCTTTGAAACCTCATGTCATGGTGCAATTCTACACACACACACACACCCCCCCTCTACTTGCTGTGCTGCTCAGTGCTTGGTGTGATTCCAATCCTCTTCTGGGTCATACCAATCTGGGGAGGTAAAGACTACTAATGGTCAGGAACCAGAGGGTTAAGGCACCCCTTTGACAAGTCTGGCTCCTGCTCTCCTTTGAAGTGGTTATAACAGTCCCTCACCTCCTGACAGCTCAGTACATCTGTACTCGGATGCGTTTGAAGGAAAACAATAACAGGATTGCACATCCATCAAGCTCTTGTGTACCTGGTGAGAGCACCGGAACGCCCCATTGTCCGAGCTAGGCCGGAGTGATAAGTATCTGACAAAAGGCAATTATCTTGGACCCTATAAATACTGACCCCAAGTGAGACCTTTTGAGTTCTCTTGGATTGCAGCGGGCCTGTGACCAGCATCTCCCCTGAGCTGGGATGCCTCCCAGGTATCAGCTCCTTGAGGTATTGTCTGCTGTCAGAGCCGACGGGAAGCCAGGGCGAAGTCGATCCCCTTGAGTCTCAATTATCGCCTGTTGAGGAATGCCAAGGCATTGTGAGTATTTACTCTAAACTCAATAAGAGGGAAATTTTAACTTTGAGCTAGCTTCTCTTTCACCCACTCTCTCTGCTTACCCATGTGTTTGGGTATACACAGTTATTTCCACTAGCGTGGGTACATACTTATTTTAGTGGATCCAAGTATTTTTGCCTGTATGTTTTGTGTTTGTGAATATGCATGCATGTATATATTGATTTAAGTTACCATATAGTAAGTTAGAGTGAATCTTGTCATCTTTGAATCTGTAGTTAAGTTGCTATTTTAATTATAACATATTTTACTGAATTATTTTGTAAATCTTTGAATTGGTTAATGATTAAGTGCTGCTAGTCATTAATAAATCTTGATTTGCTGCTAAAACCATTACCGTGTTAATACTTTCATCTGCAACACCTCATCAAATCTAACTGTAGTGAATCACTCATTCTCCTTTGTCAGCATTTGTCAGCAGATGACCTTTGACCCCTTCTTATTCAGCATCATCTATCAGCAGATGATCTTGGAAATCCTTGTGAAATCTACTCTGAGAGGCATCCCAACTCAGGGGGAGATACTGGGTCACAGCCTGCTGCGATCCCGGAGAGCTCAAAGGGTCTCACTTAAGATCACTATTTATTGGATCGTGAGATGATTGACTTCGGTCAGTATATTTCCATTCTGGCTACAATTCTTGTCAGATAATTCTGGCACCTTCCAGGGTGGGCCATGATCCAGGAAGCTGGAGTTTCAGGTACAGTTCCACACAACAGGAGTTTCAGGTATAGTTGGGGAGTGCCTAATTGTCCTAACTCACTGTAACGTAACCAGGACAAGAAAGTACCAGATTGTCCCAACTCACTGCACTTGTAGCCAAAACAAGAACACAATGTTGACTGGTCCTGACATCACAACGTGGCCCAGGAGGTCTGTACCACCACATTCCCTATTTAGTTGGATTGTGTATGACCAAATATGCTGGTTTTGAATGGGATACAGTTGATTTTCTTCATAGTAGCTAGTATGGGGCTATGTTTTGGATTTATGCTGAGAACAGTGTTGATAATACAGGGATGTTTTAGTTACTGCTGAGCAGTGCTTATACAGAGTCAAGGCCTTTTCTGCTTCTCACACTGCCCCACCAGTGAGTAGACTGGGGGTGCACAAGAAGTTGGGAGGGTACACAGCCGGGACAGCTGACCCCCACTGACCAAAGGGATATTCCACACCAACTATATAGTTACACATAACATAGTTGCTCAGGGAAACATTGCTCTGATATTTTTGAACTGTCAAATCTTTGGATTTAACCTTGGAATGACATAGATTTAGCAGGAAGGGGTTTTTTTCCTTCCTGAAACATGATAAAAGAAGTCATGTTGGTTTACTTTCTCAGTGCATTTGTCTGGTGTAATTTAATCTTAAACTTTCTGGGAAACTTGCACTGGACTGACATCTCAGTGATTTAAGTAATTTCTGGTGGAAGGCTCCAATGTTGTGCTAGGTTTGTCTATATGTATACATTTCACTAAGGCAGGCTAGCTCTGCGTATTTTCTAACCAAATGGCCGTAATGATGATTATAGCACATTAACATTCTGTTCTCCAGCTGGCAGACCTTTCCAACTTGGAAAACATCTGAAAGCTTTTATGGAAAGATATCTAAGCAGATTCCCCACATAGACTCACAAGGCAATATTAATTCATTTGGCTACACAGCAACCCAGCTCATCCAAAATAAAGAGCCAATCTTGTATGTATGTGCAGTTTGCCTTAGTAATGCTTTCTCAATTAACTGTGAAGTGGCACTTTTGGAGAGGTAAATCTATGCCTAAGAACAAATGTCTTCCTTAAAGTAAAACTGTGGTTAGTAAGATACCACAGCTGGGATTCACGTCATCTAGTGTTATACCTACAGTATAGACTCTTGGCTTCCAACGGAGAATAGGCTCTTTTAGGGAATAATTCACCTTACCTATTTTTTAGAATCATCTTTAAGATGAGATGAACTACATCTCAGAAATACCTATTCTTTCTATAGATTAGGGTTTATAGAAGGGCTAACTCTGATGTGGATGATTAATGTAGATATTAAGTTGGATGAATCCTACCAACCCAGTTACTGGTCTAAAATAACAGGGCAAGTAGGGAAACGCTCAGATTGCTACTGCACTGTCCCATTCCCGAAGAAGTGTGAAGGGCACTTCTGGCCTGCCAAGAAGTATGTGCAGTGCTGGGTACTGACTCCATCGCTGAAGTGGCGAGGGAAACTGTCTGCCCTAGGGAGAGTGTACCTCCATCAGCTGGCACATTTGCCAAGACTTCTCACAGGGCAAGAAACTATCAAGTAAGGATCAGTCTGTAAGTCTCACCAAAAGCCACTGTGTTTCTTAGTAGCCCTGTGGCTAACTTTCAGGGTCTGTTCAGCCACTGCCTCAGAGCTGTAAAAGTCCCAGCTGCAGATGTTTCAATGGCTGGCTGAGGAATTACCTTTTATTTGTCAACTGACTTAATCAACAGTCGTTTGAATAATTATTCAAATTCTGTTTCTCCTGAAATGACCAACAGAACTGCTGGTAATGTAAATTTGGCAATATCATGGTCCAACTGTGGAAAAATGCCCAGTAATACATGGTTTATGAGCTACCTAAAAAGCCTGTACAATTAATTGGAATATTTGCATTGTGTATTAATGAGTTTCATCTCCTAGCAGAAATAATACCATTCCACAAAGATGAGGAACTCAGCACACTTCAAATACAGGCATGTAATTTTTCTGCAAAACCATGGCATTATTTCCAGAACTACACATATATTCCATTTGCTTCTTCAGGCACTGGAGGTTTCCCTGAATACAAATGGGTCTAGTTAGAGGTTCTTTAAAAGAAATGGAGCGATCCATGAGAAAACAATAACAAAAAAAAAAAAAGTACTGAATTATGGTCTTATTTCCACATTGAGATAGGTTAATCAATAACTGCTTTCGTACTTATTTGATTGATGTTTCCATTGCATGGGAATGGGCTATGCTATGCATTCTCACAGATATTTGACTCCCTTACTAACTTGCATTTTGGTCTTTAAAGGCCTTGGTTATTTTTATGGATAAAACAGTCTGGTAAATCCTGTAAAAAAAAATCTAAACTTAGTATTGCAAATGGAAGAGTGTTCCTCTCTAGATAGGCCAAGAGAACAAGGTATCTTTTTATTACAACACCACAGCACTAATGTATTCTTCAAGTGTTGTTTATGTTTGTATATAGTGGATGGAAACCTTAGGAGAAGGATTGTAGACTAACGAAGTGGTGGTTTGGAGACTTTTCTTGAGATTAGCTGTGTCTATGTTGTCCATATAACAGCCATTCCAAATGCAAAAACTCCACATTCTTTTACAAACGAGATTAAGTATATTTCCTGGAGACTTGTGCCAAACATCTGTCTACAAACATCAAACCAAATACACTTATAGAAGTAAGGCTATAAAACAGATTTTGTAAAATGTTTTCCAGAGCTCATTTATCTACAACAATTAATTCTGTTGCAGAAAGAAGTCCAAATTTTGATCTTTTCATGAACAGGAAGCTAAATCAATTTCAGAAGTTTCTAACTGAGTTTTGCTGATAGTTCTACAATCTATTTGAGATCTGCAGATTTTAACTAAGTCTGGTTTATATAGCAGTTGGCTGAAATTAAAACATTTTAGTAACTTCAGGGAGGTTGTATATAGCCAAAAGGATACATTAGTTCACTGAAAGTTAAATATTATCACTTTAATACAGTAAAAGATAAAGAAGTTGAAAAAAAATCTACTTATCATTTACAGTTAGGGTATTCTCTCCAATTATAAATAACTTGGGCTTATGTATATAGATTTCTGCCTCTGCAGAGAGTAGTAATGTGTGGAAAGTTGACTGAAAGAGAAGATTAAAAAAACTGTAAAGCTCTATTACAGGGTGTTTTGCTGATTAAGGATACCAATTAAACTCGGACACCAGAGTGAAAAGAGCAGGTGTATTTTACTGGTGATAACCAAATAATGTAACAGCGTAATACAGAGAACATGCAGGAAGAAGAAGCAGAATAGTGCACTTAAAGCAACAAACAGGAAAATACAGGGTAATGCATCAAATCATTACTACACGAGAGAGAGAGAATAGTGATTAAGAGAAATACATCACCACTTGCATATATTATCATCATCATCCAGACTCGCAGACGCTGGGGAGCCCCGGTTACAGCGAGGATTTGGAGAGCCTGTCCCGGCAAGTGGGAAATCCTACGCGGTGCGTCCACCCGTAGGTGAGGCTTCCAAAGTCGTTGCAAACGGGCCCAGCCTTATATACCAGAGATCGACAAGCCAGAATAGCTGGCACCTTTGTTTTGAGCGGAAAGTTTCTGGTTTCATCCTCCTGTTGGATTCCACCCAAAGCCTGGCCAGGGCTCGGGGGGGGGAACCAAGGGAGTTTCTAACAAGGCCAAATACTTGGGTTCTCAGCCTTGAACAAGGCTAAACAAGGGAAGTTGGATACATTCTCTCAGCACTTCATCCTCACTACTGATTATATTCTGTCTAAGCTGCACCTTTCACTAGTGAGCTTACATATTTTGTTAATGATTACATACTAAGATAGCAGCTTTGGCTTGGGGCCTGTTGTTCAGGCTGCAGTATTTCAACACTTTAGCACTTTTTACATCAGCATAAGTGGGTTGTTATAACTTAGTACAATACCTACTAGCACAATGGTTATCAGTTATAAAATATACAGGATTCATCTATAGGTCAACTCTGGCTTGGGACTGTTGTCCAAGCAAGCCTTAGCCCTTCACAGGGCAAATGGATTAGAATACAGACATCTTAAAATAATTCTCTTGCTTTGAAATTAAGACTTCAGAACCAGAAAAAAAATCACAGTATTAAGAAAATTAAAATTATCTTTCTTTTTATTTGTCCCAAGCTAATGTGTCTATGAAAGTAATAATGTATCAGTAATCCAGGCCTAATTTTGCTGGTTTTACTTATTGGCAATGAAACTGGAGAACTGGCTTTTCTTCTTTAACATATAGTTCAAGCAAAACAGAAGAATTTGATTATATACCCATTTTTATAGTTATTTCAAAGCTGTCACTGGTACTAGCAGGGAAGAGATGGCGAAAAAAATAACAGTGAAAAAAGGAGAAATAGCTCAGCAACAAAAGACAGATGGGGACATATTTCTGGCCTTTGTAAGACATGGAAACTGGATGTTCTTTCCCTTCTTTCCCCACTCCTATCTAATTATTCTGGTTTTCCCCATTTATTTCTTCCTGTCACTATCTGTTCCTCTCCACTGCTCAAATTCTGACATCGCTCCCTCAGCTTAAACAAAGATGACAACAAAAATCTTAAGCCAATTCCTATTTGAAAAGTGACCTTGTGCCATATACCACTTCCTTCTGCACATGTGTCCAGAGGCAGAGGAGCACGGCTGTGCAGACAATACCATCTCACTACTGTTCTTGCTGTGCATGGGAGCACTCACCAGTCACACCAGATGCAATGAGTGCTCTGTCCTTTTGCCTCCTCAACCATTTCTCTGCAGGTGGTTATAACAAGCCTACAGCCCCCATCAGGGCCAGGTACTGTGGGCTTGACACAGGGAACGTGAGCTATTGTGTGTCCGCAGCAGCCAACACACACTGAATTGACTGTCCCTGCAGTGTACAGTTATGGGAATACAAGGGATATTGGTGAGGAGGATTGTAAACACGCTCAAGTGACTTGCAGCTGGGGTGTTGAAAAACGCATATATTATACTAATTGTTTAGCTTTGCATGCTTGAAGGGTAGAATGTCTGCGTTTAGGTAACACAGGCCTGTGATAGACTCAGAGGCACCTTATCAAACATCCTTGAGATTCCTGCCCTGCTGTGAGAAAGATCAAAGCACAGTGGAAAAGTACGCCTGCGAAAATCCCCGATATATACAGGTGAAAGCAGCAGGTTCAAGCTCTTTTCTTTCTCCTCTTTCTGGCCAGCAAGGACCGAGCTCTGCAGTGCCTGCATCCCCGCTTGCATGCCTCTGCCCGGGTGCTGCTGTGGAGATCCCCCAGGTCATGAGGTAACAAGAATAAATTTACTCTTTGCATTTCATCCGTGGTTTTGTGGTTGTTCCTGCATCCTGCCTGTGTTGGCTCACACACTCACCAACCTCACAGTAAATAATTTCTTCCTTATATGTAATCTAAATCTACCCTCATTCAGGTTAAAACCATTACCCCTCATCCTATCATGACACTCTCTGATAAAGAGTCCCTCCCCATTTTTCCTATAGGCCCCCTTGAAGTACTGTAAGGCCACTATAAGGTATCCTTGGTGAAGGGAAGTTGCTACAAGTATACTTGAAATTACAAGACCTCCTGACCTTGCTAATGTACAGGGACCAGTAAAGTAGGACATTTAGTTTTACCGTTACCCATCACTTGTGTTTTACTAGCTTTTATTTTTCCTGTATTTTGCTGCAATGTATATAATTTCGTTTATACTCTTTTCCTAACTACCCTCTGTAGTCATTACCCACTTGTAAGATGTTTTGAAACCTGTAACTCATTGCCTAGTGGAGATAAGACAGTCCTTGGACAGTCTGGAAAACTCCCTGAGTACATCCCTGATAACAGGAACCTAAAAGCAAGTGCCTAAGAAGACGCCAGTGTCAAGATAAGCGACTGGAAGCTGGTCTAAACTAACCTCCTTGGAACAAACAGGAGCTGAAGGATGGATGAAGTAACTCTATGACCATGTATGGACACGAGAAACCTAAAGTTCACTAAGGGACAGTGTGAGAAAGGCTGTGTGGACCCCTAAGGAGGGGAGAAGACCCTCACTCTATTTTTACTACACATGCTCAGATTATGTAAATGAATTCTGAGAATCCATTAGCATAAGACTGCCTTTTCTAAGAAATCTAATGCATATGTATGCTTTTTGTGTATATTAGTCAGAGAGTTTTGTTAGTAAGTGCGGCACTTGTGGTGGAGCGATCCCCAGTGCTGCCCAGTGCTGCGAATAAAGAATACCTGCTTAACACTTATACTCAATTCTGACTGTTGAGTGAAACTCTTTGTTTCAGAATCACCTCCCTTGACCTGCTGGCCACACTTCTCTTGATGCAGCCCAGGATACAGTTGGCTTTCTGGGCTGTGAGTGCACATTGCTGGCTCATAGTCAGTTTTCCATCCACCAATACCCCCAAGCCCTTCTCTGCAGGGCTGCTCTCAATCCACTCATTCCCCAAGCCCATCACCTGGGAGAACAATAACAGAATTGCACACCCATCAAATTCTTGGCAACTAGCCAGAACACCTCATTGTCTGAGCTAGGCCGGAGTGAAAAGTACCTGACAAAAGTCAATTATCTTGGACCCTATAAACAGCAGCACCAAGTGAGACCCTTTGAGCTCTCCTGGACTGCAGCGGGCCTGTGACCAGCATCTCCCCTAGAGCTGGGATGCCTCCCAAGCATTAAGTCCTCGAGGGACTGTCCACTGATAGAGCCGATGGAAGGCCAGGGCGAAGTCAACCCACTCAAGTCTCAATTATTGCCCATTGAGGAATGCTGATGCATTGTGAGTATTTGCTCCAAACTCTAGAAGAGGGAAATTTGACTTTGAGCTAGCTTCTCTTTCACCCACTCTCTCTCTGCTTACCCATGTGTTTGGGCATACACAGTTATTTTCACGAGTGTGGGGACATACTTATTCCACTGGATCCAAATACTTTTGTCTGTGTGTTTGTACGTTTTGTATTTGTGAATGCGCATGTATATATGTATTGATTTAAGGTACCGTATAGTAAGCTAGTGTGAATCTTGTCATCTTCAAATCTGTAGTTAAGTCGCTATTTTCAATCATAACATATTTTACCAAATTATTTTGTAAATCTTTAAACTGGTTAATGATTAAGTGCTGCTAGTCATTAATAAATCTTGATTTGCTGCTAAATCATTACCATGTTAATACTTTCATCCGCAACATTGTTAAATTTCATGAAGTTCACACAGGCCTATCTCTCAAGCCTGTCCAGGTTCCTCTGGATGGCACATCCCTTCCCTCTAGTGTGTTGACCTCACCACACAGCTTGGTGTAGTCGGCAAACTTGCTGAGAATGCACTCAGTCCCAATGTCCATGTCACCAACAAAGATGTTAAACAGCACTGGCCCCAACACCAATCCATGAGGAATGCCACTTGTGGTGGTTTGACCTTGGCTAAATGCCAGGTACCCACCAAGTCGCTCTATCACTTCCCCCCCCTTCCCCTTTTTTTCTCAATAGGGCAAAGAAGGGAAAGAAAATAAGATAGGAAAACAAAACAACCCTTGTGGGTAAAACAACAGCAGTTTTAATATAAGCAAAGCGAAGCAAAGGTCCGCGCGCGGAAGCAAAAAAAAGAAAACAGATTTATTCTCTACTTCCCATGAACAGGCGATGTCGGGCCTTCTCAGGAAGCAGGGCTCTGATATGCGTAGCGGTTGCCTCGGAGGACCAAGGGTGACCCCACCCCCTTCCTCCTTTCTCCCAGCTTTATACTGAGCAGACGTCATATGGTATGGAATATCTCTTTGGTCAGTTCGGGTCAGCTGTCCTGGTTGTGTCCCCTCCCAAGATCTTGCCCACCCCGTCCCACTGTGGGGGGGGAAATGTCAGAAAGAGCCTTGGTGCTGTGTAAGCACTACTCAGCAGTAGCCACAACACCAGTGTGCTATCAACACCCTGCCAGCTCCCAGCATAAAACACAGCACCATGAGGGCTGCTACAGGGGAAAACCAATTCTGGCTCAGCCAGACCCGATACAGTCTCCACCCCTTATTCCATACCATTTACGTCATGCCCAGGTCCCACATAACACTCATTTATCCATTCCGTAAGCTTTCTTCACTCCTCTAGATGTTCAGTGACTTGGCTGCCATCTGTCAAGGTGGATGTTCAGGACAGGAGCAGTATGTTTGACTGTTGGACTCCAGCACCGGCTAGGTTTGGGTCATCATCGCATGTATCTGGTTCACTCTTCGTCGTTCCTACTTCCTCCATCACTTCCTGCAACATACAACTCAGCTCACAGATTATTTCCCCCCCAAGGTTAAATCTCCTTGAGGCACACACTGAGTAGCCCCATTCTCCCGCATTACCCACCAAGTACATCCAGGTCCCTGAGCAAAAACAATCCCACGAGTGGGCTTGCCTTTTCCCAAGGGAGGAGCAATCCACACTGCCTTCCCCAGCCATTTCCCTGTGTGTACTACAGGGACCTTATCTCCTCCCACAGTATGAAGGGGTTTTGTTTGGGCAGGACCAGGACGGTTAACAGATCCTCTGGTATTAATTAGCCAAGTGGCTTCTGCTAAATTTATATCCCAGTGTTTCCATCCCCCATTGTCCAATGCTCTCAACATAGTCTTCAACAGTCCATTGTATCTTTCAATCTTTCCAGACGCTTGTGGGTAATAAGGGATGTGATACACCCACTCAATGCCATGTTTCTTTGCCCAGGAGTTTATGAGATTATTTCGAAAATGGGTTCCATTGTCTGATTCGATTCTTTCAGGAGTACCATGTCGCCATAAAATTTGCCTTTCAAGACCTAAGATGGTATTTCGGGCAGTGGCATGATTTACAGGGTACGTCTCAAGCCAACCAGTAGTTGCTTCCACCATAGTGAGTATGTAGCGCTTGCCTTGGCGTGTTCGTGGCAATGGTCCAATATAGTCAATTTGCCAGGCCTCACCATATCGAAAACTCAGCCATCGCCCTCTGTTCCAGGGAGACTTTACTCGTGTGGCTCGCTTGATTGCAGCACATGTTTCGCATTCATGAGTGACCTGTGAGATGGCCTCCATGGTCAGGTCCACCCCTCGATCACGAGCCCATCTGTACGTTGCATCTCTCCCGAGATGCCCGGATGTTTCATGGGCCCATCGAGCTACAAATAGCTCACCCTTGCGCTCCCAGTCCAGGTCCAGCTGAGCTACTTCAATTTTAGCAGCCTTGTCTACTTGCTCATTGTTTTGATGTTCTTCGGTGGCACGGCTTTTGGGCACGTGGGCATCTACATGACGTACCTTTAGAGCCACGTTTTCCACTCGGGCAGCGATGTCCTGCCACAGTGCAGCAGCCCAGATGGGTTTACCTCTGCGCTGCCAATTGGTCTTCTTCCACTCCTGTAGCCACCCCCACAGGGCATTAGCCACCATCCAGGAGTCAGTGTAGAGATACAGTACTGGCCACTTTTCTCGTTCAGCAATCTTTAGGGCTAGTTGGATCGCTTTTACTTCTGCAAACTGACTTGACTCGCCCTCTCCTTCAGTGGCCTCAACGACTTGTCTTGTGGGACGCCACACAGCAGCTTTCCACTTTCGATGGTTTCCTACCACACGACAGGATCCATCAGTAAACAGAGCATACCGCCTTTCATCTTCTGGTAACTCGTTATATGGTGGTGCTTCTTGGGCACGAGCCACCTCCTCAGGCAGTGCTCCAAAATCTCTACCTTCTGGCCAGTCCATGATCTCTTCCAGGATTCCTGGACGGTTGGGTTTTCCCAGTCGAGCTCGTTGCGTGATTAACGCTACCCATTTACTCCAGGTAGCACTGGTTGCATGGTGTGTAGAAGGGATGTTTCCTTTGAACATCCAATGTAGTACAGGCAATCGCGGTGCCAAGAGGAGCTGTGCTTCTGTACCAACAACTTCGGAAGCGGCTCGAATCCCCTCATATGCTGCCAGAATCTCCTTTTCAGTTGGAGTGTAGTGGGCTTCTGATCCTCGATATCCCCGGCTCCAAAATCCTAATGGTCGACCCCGAGTTTCACCTGCTACCTTCTGCCAGAGGCTCCATGTGAGGCCATGCTCCCCAGTTGATGTGTAAAGTACATTTTGCACATCTGGTCCTGTCCGAACAGGCCCAAGAGCTACCGCCCGAGCTATCTCCTGTTTGATGTGCTCAAAGGCTTGTTGTTGCTCAAGACCCCACTCAAAATTGTTCTTCTTTCGGGTTACTTGATAGAGAGGGCTCACCAGCTGACTGTAACCTGGAATGTGCATCCTCCAAAATCCCACAAGTCCTAAGAAAGCTTGTGTTTCCTTCTTGTTGGTCGGTGGAGACATAGCTGCTATCTTGTTGACAACCTCCATAGGCACATGGCGGCGTCCATCTTGCCATTTTATTCCCAAGAACTGAATCTCCTGTGCTGGTCCCTTGACCTTGCTTTTCTTTATGGCAAACCCAGCTCTCAGAAGAATCTCAATTACTTTTTGTCCTTTCTTGAACACTTCTTCTGCCTTGTTGCCCCACACAATGATGTCATCGATGTACTGTAGATGTTCAGGGGCATCACCCTTTTCCAGTGCAGTTTGAATTAGTCCATGACAAATAGTGGGGCTGTGCTTCCACCCCTGGGGTAGTCGATTCCAGGTATATTGGACACCCCTCCACGTGAAAGCAAACTGTGGCCTGCACTCTTCTGCCAAAGGAATTGAAAAGAATGCATTGGCGATGTCGATTGTGGCGTACCACTTGGCTGCCTTTGACTCTAGCTCATACTGGAGCTCTAACATATCTGGTACAGCAGCACTCAGTGGTGGCGTCACTTCGTTCAGGCCACGATAGTCTACTGTCAACCTCCACCCTCCGTCAGACTTTCGCACTGGCCATATTGGGCTATTAAAAGGCGAATGTGTCTTACTGATGACACCTTGGGTCTCCAGTTGACGGATCAGTTCTTGGATGGGAGCCAGAGAGTCTCGGTTCGTGCGATACTGCCGTCGGTGCACGGTCCTCATGGCAATTGGCACCTGTTGTTCTTTAACTCGCAACAGTCCTACAACAAAAGGATCTCCTGAGAGGCCAGGCAGATTAGACAACTGTTTGACCTTCTCTGTGTTCACACTGGCCACACCAAAAGCCCATCGGTATCCTTTTGGGTCTTTGAAATACCCCCTCTTGAGGTAGTCAATGCCCAAGATACAAGGGGCTTCTGGGCCAGTTACAATGGGATGTTTTTCCCACTTATCCCCGGTCAAGCTAACCTCGGCCTCCAGTACTGACAGTTCTTGACATCCGCCTGTCACTCCTGAGATCCAGATAGGTTCTGCCCCTCTATAACTTGATGGCATTAATGTACACTGTGCCCCGGTATCGATTAAAGCCTGGTACTTCTGTGGATTTGATGTGCCAGGCCATCGAATCCACACTGTCCAATACACCCGATCATCCCTTTCCTCCTCCTGGCTGGAGGCAGGGGCCCTCTATTCCTGTTCTTGGTCAGAGTATTCACTGTCTGACCCTTGCTGTGCCAGGCCGGAAACTCCTTCATCAGGGCCAAGGGAGGTGATCTCATTCTTCCTGTATCTGGGAGATCGCTGATTACTTTCTTGCGGTTTCACGCCAGCTACATTAACAACCTTCTTGGATGTTGTCTTCTTGGCAGGGGTCTTTCCTCGCAATTCATGTACACGAGCTTCCAATTTGAAGGTGGGTTGACCATCCCACTTCCTCATGTCCTCCCCCTGGTCACGTAGGAAGAACCAAAGTTCGCCACGTGTCATGCGCCTAGGTTTCCCTTTCCCTCTGACTGGGGTGGAAGAGAACCGATTTCTTGGGGTGCTCCTGACATCTAAGGCACTCGCCCGTAGAGATGAGGAGGTTCCAAGACTCTCTTCAAAGTTCTGAAGCCAGGAAGAGACTGCCTCCACAGTTGGCGTACATCTTAGTCCTTCTCCCATATCCATTTCTGGATAGTACATCGCAGCCAAGCCCGCAGAATACGAGGATGGTGCACCTTTAATCACCTTCCTCCACATGGCCCGTGTGCACAGGACATCCTCTGGATTTTTAGGGGCTTCATCATTATTTGGATCACTATAGATGACTTCCAGCACTGCTAGTTCTCTCAGGTACTGGACACCTTCATCCGCAGTAGCCCACTTCCCTGGGGAGTTATCCGTAAGATCTTCCTTGAAAGGATATCTTGCTTTAACACTTGAAAGGAGCCGTCTCCACAGACTGCAAATTCCTGTTTCTTTTCCAATTCCCCTTTCAATTCCTCGATCTCTAGCAAGGGAACCCAGCTGTTGGGCTTCCTTACCTTCCAGCTGCTGAGCATCAGCCCCATTATCCCAGCATCGAAGCAGCCAGGCAGCAATCCGCTCACCCGGCTGGCGGCGATAGTCTTTCCGCAGATCTCGCAGTTCTGATGATGTCAGGGACCGGGTAGTTTCTGCCTCCTGTTTGAGTTCTGTTATTCCCTCTTCTGACCCCTTTGCTGAAGGACCCGCTTCTTCCTCCTCTTTTTCGTCCCTTATTAATCGAGGGTATGGACCTGTTGTTCTCCTTGTCCACTGTTTCTTTTTTACTACTGGGGCAATCTCTGCTGTTATTGTTTTTGTTTGAGTTCCCATTTCCACCACAGTCCTTTGAGAGCACTGAACTGCAGCTCGATAAGCACAGGCCAGGCCCCAGTACAGCGCTGGGAGTTGCTGATTTTCATCGGGATAGACAAGGCACCCTTCTATCAGGTGTTGTGTCAGTTTTGCGGGGTTGCTTGCCTGTTCAGGGGTAAGATCCCAGGCTACAGGAGGTGATAACCGTCCTAGGAATCTGCCCAAATCCTTCCACTCCCCCTGCCACCCAGGGACAGGCCGCCTCAGGGCACATTTTGGTATTCTCTCACCCAAAATTTGCTTTCTCTTACACCAAAAACCTAACGAGCTCCACACAGCCCACAATAGGCGAATAGCATTAATGAACAGTATCAAAGAGCTAACATAAGGATTAATAAGTACTTCGGGAGCTTGCAGAATAAAACCACTCATGATGTTCCCAATTTCTTCCAGCATGTTCCCGAGCTTAGCAAAATAAAGATAAGCAGAGCAATAAACAAACCCGTGACCAGCACAAGAGCTTGTCGCTTACTAACTGCTATAGCTATAGCACAATTAATATAAAACTGCCGTTGTCCCGCCCCACGTTGGGCGCCAAAATAGACTGTGGTGGTTTGACCTTGGCTAAATGCCAGGTACCCACCAAGTCGCTCTATCACTTCCCCCCCCTTCCCCTTTTTTTCTCAATAGGGCAAAGAAGGGAAAGAAAATAAGATAGGAAAACAAAACAACCCTTGTGGGTAAAACAACAGCAGTTTTAATATAAGCAAAGCGAAGCAAAGGTCCGCGCGCGGAAGCAAAAAAAAGAAAACAGATTTATTCTCTACTTCCCATTAACAGGCGATGTCGGGCCTTCTCAGGAAGCAGGGCTCTGATATGCGTAGCGGTTGCCTCGGAGGACCAAGGGTGACCCCACCCCCTTCCTCCTTTCTCCCAGCTTTATACTGAGCAGACGTCATATGGTATGGAATATCTCTTTGGTCAGTTCGGGTCAGCTGTCCTGGCTGTGTCCCCTCCCAAGATCTTGCCCACCCCGTCCCACTGTGGGGGGGGAAATGTCGGAAAGAGCCTTGGTGCTGTGTAAGCACTACTCAGCAGTAGCCACACCACCAGGGTGCTATCAACACCCTGCCAGCTCCCAACATCAAACACAGCACCATGAAGGCTGCTACAGGGGAAAACCAATTCTGGCTCAGCCAGACCCGATACACCACTTGTCACTGATCTCCACTTGGACATCGAGCCATCGACTGCAGCTCTTTGAATGCGACCATCCAGTTAATTCCTTATCCACTCAGTGGTCCACCCATCAAATCCCTGTCTGTCCAATTCTGAGACGCTGAAGAAAGTCTTATTCTTTCTCAACATCATTGCTATACCACTTCCTGGACTTTGCCTATCTGAAAAGGCTGCAGTGGAGACAGCACCAAGTTTAAACAAAAATGTCCCCGATGAAAACCACAGTATCCGTCCGAAGCTGGAAGGGAAACTTGCCTCATCATCCTTCATAGTGCCTACCTAGTTGTGCTTGCGCACGAAGCTGGATCAAGAGGAGGTTAGGGTGAGGAACATGTGCGGTGGCTGAAGGCATCACAGGTTGACCCTCCTGGTATGACCACTGTAAAGACTTGGGCATGCGCTCATGGAGGAACATGGGACAGTGATTATGACAATGAGTTCCTTTGAAGCGGGCTGACCCTTTGTAGTGCTAGGGCCTGAATAATAGGCCCTGAAACAAAGTTGACCTCTAGATGAACCTCACAACCAAACGTTATCCATTATTAGTATCTGCTAATTAGTAAAATCTGTGTTACCATTAGCATTTATTAATTAGTATCTGATCATTAACAAAATATGTATGCTCACTAGTGAAAGATGTAGCTTAGACAAAATATAATCAGTAGTGAGGATGAAATGCTGTGAGAATGTATCCAACTGCCCTTGTTTAGCCTTGTTCAAGGCTGAGAACCCAAGTATTTGGCCTTGCTAGAAACTCCCTTGGTTCTCCCCCCTGAGCCCTGGCCAGGCTTTGGGTGGAATCCAACAGGAGGATGAAACCAGATTTTTCTGCTCAAAGAAAAGTGCAAGTCATTCTGTCTTGCTGATTTTTGGTATATAAGGCTGGACCCTCTTGCTGCAACTTTGGATGCCTCACCTACAGATGGACGCATCGCGTAGGTCTCCCCACTTGCAGGGAAAGGTACTCGAAATCCTCGCTGCAACTGGGGCTCCCCAGCGACTGTGGATCTTGATGTTAGTAACGTATGCAAGTGGTGATTTATCTTTCTTAATCACTATCCTCCCCATCGTGTAGTAATGATTAGGTGCATTACCTTGCTTGTTCTTATTTTCTATAATTAACTGTATGTAGTAATAATTAAGTGTACTATTCTGTATTTTTCTTACTGCTTATTTTCTGTAGTACTTAGTTATATCCTTTAATTATTAACAGTAAAATCAGCCTACTCTTTTCACTCTGGTGTCTGAGTTTAATTGGCATCCTTGATCAGGAAAACACCCTTCTAAAAAAAGGTGGGGACTAGGAAGATAAAAGGACTGTGTGCTATTCTCTCGGTGAACTCCCCATCACCTGCACCTGACTGAGCCAACGGGATGCCGCTGGATTTGTGGTGGTGGTAACTGATCTTGCTGAATCTATTTAGTCCACTTGCTTATTTATTCTGACCTTTTCTGCTTCCCCCTGTCCTATCGCTATCATCTCATATTATAGGAATAAAAGCTGAAATCAGTTGTATGGCATCTGACCTGGTGTGTGTCTTAATTTCACTCCTGGGATCGTATAAGAACCCACCCCAATATTGGATTGGGACACCAATTTAGAGACAAGGATGTCATGTGGGACAGTGTCAAATGCTTTACACAAGTCCAGGTAAATGACACCAGTTCCTCTTCCCTTGTCCACCAGCGCTGTAACTCCATCGTAGAAGGCCACCAAATTTGTCAGGCACAATTTGCCCTTAGTGAAGCCACGTTGGCTGTCACCAATCACCTCCTTATTTTCCATGTGCCCTAGCATAGTTTCCAGGAGGATCCACTCCATCATCTTACCAGGCACAGAGGTGAGACTGACTGGCCTGTAGTTCCCTGCATCTTCCTTTTTTCCCTTTTTAAAAATGGGGGTTATGTTTCCCCTTTTCCAGTCAGCAGCAACTTCACCAGACTGTCACGGCTTCTCCAATATGGTGGATAATGGCTCAGCCACTTCATCCACTAGTTCCCTCACGACCCGCAGATGCACCTTCAGGTTCCTTAGATGGTCTTGAACCTGATCGTCTCCTACAGTGGTTGGTTCTTCATTCTCCCAGTCCCTGCCTTTGCCTTCTGCAACTTGGAGAGTGTGGCTGGCACCCTTGCCAGTGAAGACCGAGGCAAAAAATTCGTTGAGTACTTCAGCCTTCTCCATATCCTGGGTATCCAGGTCTCCTGTTCCCTTCTGGAGTGGGCCCACATCTTCCCTGGTCTTCCTTTTATCACCAACGTACCTGTAAAAGCTTTTCTTGTTGCCCTTGATGTCCCTTGACAGATTTAATTCTATCAGGGCTTTGGTCTTCCTAACCTGATCCCTGACTGCTCAGACAGTTTCTCTGTATTCCTCCCAGGCTACCTGTCCTTGCTTCCAGCCTCTGTAGGCTTCTGTTTTGTGCTTGAGCTTGTCCATTAGCAACTTGTTCATCCATGCAGGCTTCTTGGTGGTTTTACCTGAATTCCTCTTTGTCGGAATGCATCGCTCCTGAGCTTGGAGGAGAATCTTAAACTCCACCATTACATGGTCACTGCAGACAAGGCGGCCATTGAGCTTCACATTCCCCATCAGCCCCTCCTTGTTGGTGAGAACAAGGTCCAGCATAGCACCTCTCCTCGTTGGCTCCTCTATCACTTGGAGAAAGAAGTTATCATCAATGTATTCCAGGAACCTCCTGGATTCCTTATGCCTTGCTGTGTTGTCCCTCCAACAGATATCGGGGTGGTTGAACTCCCCCATGAGGAACAAGGTTCGTGAACTTGTCCAACGGATGGGGAAGTTCAATGTGTACCTCAAGGGGATTTGATTTTGGGTGAGAATAGCCAACAATTTGAATTGTGTGATGTTAATTTCTATATAGTACTGTATTTCATCACTACTATGGTTGCTATATGCCATGTCAACAGTATTACAGTAAGAATCATCCTGATTAATGAAGAAAGAATTTTGATGGAACCAGAACTGGGTTCAGCATGCAACAATCCAACACCACACACCATCTCTCTTGCCCTGAAGGACTGTTATGACAGATGGAGCCCAAAGTCATGGACTAAATGAACTCAACGGACATTTTAGAGGGATGGCCCATAGACTAAGGGAATGATATCTCTGTGTATATATTAAGAAACAAGAAAAGTGGTTGTGATTAATTGGGATGTATTGGAAAGTGGGGGACCCGGGCATGACAGAGATGGTATAGAATAAGGGGTGGATATTGTCCCGGTTTCAGCTGAGATAGAGTTAATTATCTTCCTAGTAGCTGGTATAGTGCTGTGTTTTGGATTTAGGATGAGAATAATGTTGATAACACACTGATTTTTTAGTTGCTGCTGAGCAGTGTTTATACTGAGTCAAGGACTTTTCATCTTCTCCTACTGCCCTGCCAGTGAGGAGGCTGGGGGTGCACAAGAAGGTAGGTGGGGGACACAACTGGGACAGCTGACACAAAATGGCCAAAGGGATATTCCATACCATGTGACATCATGCTCAGCATATAAACTAGGGGGAAAGCTGGCTGGGGGGCTGCTGCTCTGGAACAGGCTGGGCATTGGTCAATTGGTAGCGAGCAATTGTTTTTCATTTGCATCACTTGTTTTTCTTGGGTTTTATTTCTCTCTTTTTGTCATTTTCCTTTTCATTACAATTTTTTGTTATTGTTATTATTAATTTTTATTTTATTTATTTCAATAATTAAACTGTTCTTATCTCAACCCATGAGTTTTCTTACTTCTACCCTTCCAATTCTCTGCCACATCCCACTGTGGGGGGAGTGAGCGAACAGCTGTGTGGTTCTTAGTTGCCGGCTGGGGTTAAACCACAACAGCCAGGCACTGAAGTCTGAATTTCGTCCTTGTAATGGTTTGAGCTCAGAGGGCAACTGAGCACCATGCAGCCACTCACTCCCCCCTTCCCCCGCAGCGCTGGGAAGGAGGAAAGCAAAAGACCCAGGAATTTGAGATAAGGATAGGGAGGGATGATCTCGTCCTTTAAGGTACAGGCAATAACCAGACTCATTAGGGGAAGAAAAAAAGAACATAAAATTTAATACAGACACTAACAACAACACTTAACAAAATAGGACCGTGAGAAGCATTACCACATCTTGAAAACACCTTCCCCCATCTGTCCCTTCTTCCCAGGCTCAGCTTTACTCCTGATATCTCTACCTCCCCCTTCCCAGTGGCACAAGGGGGAGGTGCGACCAGTCCTGCCACTTCTTCCACCTTGCGATTTGTGTGTGTGTGTGTAATCGCAACTTCTGGCATTCTCCCCCTGCTCCCATGTAGCTCCTCTCTCACAGGAGACAGTCTTCCACAAACTCTCTCTGACATGAGTCACTCCCATGGGTGTGTGGGTCACTCCCACATATTGTGGTCCTTCCAGTGACAAACTACAACAGCAGGGCCTTCTTCCCACAGGGTCCTGGCCTCCTTCAGGCACAGTCACCTGTCCTGGTGTGGGGCCCCCCACAGGCCACAAATCCGTATCTGCTCCACTGTAGACCCCCATAGAGGGCAGAGGGGGTGGCCCTGCCATCTCACCATGGGCTGCAGGGGGGCTCTGCACCAGCACACTCCCCCCCTCCTCCTTTCTTCCACTGACCTTGGTGTTCGCACAGATGTTCTCCTCTCAACTCCTCCTCACAACTCCCTTTCCTCCTCCCAGGTTCCTCTTCTTAAATACATTATCTCAGAGGCGCAGCTAATTGGCCCGGCCTTGGTGCAAAGGCAGGTCTGACTTCAAGCTGGGGAAGCTTCAAGAAGCTTCTCACAGGAGGCCACAGCTGTAGCCCCCTCCCCTGCTATGAAACACCCCCACCACTCACTCAAACCAGGACAATCCTACATGAATTGCTTGGGAGCAACAGTTGAGATTATAGACTTAGTGCGCTCCCCAAAATAGTCTATATAATTCCTTTCTTTTCCGTTTTCTAAGACAAAATTCATTAGAAGAGCTTCTGGTATAGCAATCATTTAAATCTGATTAACTGTCTAGCTGGAATACTTGGCCTTGGCAATAAAACTATTTCTAGATCCAAAGTCTTTGCTTTAAGGCCGCATCGATGCTGCATGCTTGATTTATCAAATGTGAATTCCCTGTGGCACAGCAATTGCATTCAGGCACGTTGTTGGGAGTCAAGCAGAAGATGTGGGTGCCAAGGTCTAAAGCGAGGAAAAGATGACTGAAATACTGAAGTGAGGTCAAAATCGACTTTTTATGCTGAGTGTCTCTCCTTGACCTAAACAAACTGATATGCCAAAGGGAATAATTCTGGTATCCAAGAAAATAAACTGGGAGGGAGGTTTGCACACATATTCTCCTTTCCTGTGATAGGCACTACTAGAAAGAAAAAAAAAAAATTCTCTGAGAAGCTGGAAAATCAGTGACAATAACAGAAACAGTGAGGATGGGTACCACATACCAGTAAAAACAATGAAGCAAAAAACAAGTTGTCTGAAAATGTAGCCTGAATTCTGGTGTTATATGCATTTTCCTTTTTACTCCTCAATTTCACATTGAACATTATTGTTCCGTTTTTGCTGCTGATAACAAACTGCTGTTTGCTGTTGGAAATAAAGTTCATTGTTGTAAACAGAGGTACTAGATCACCTGTGGATCACAAAAATGTTGCCTCTAGTGAACAACACAAGCACAGCAAGACATTTCGTACGTTCTACACTCTTAAACCTTCTACTTTCTAAACCCTTTGACATGAAAAACTGTGATGGTGTTTCTTAAAACCGAATGGAATTAGTGTCTTCTTAAACCGCAAGACCTTGATTATGTACTGTCAGAGTCACTTTGCTGAATTTTCAAGGGCTCCACGCTGGTGGGAAGGTGGGCAGAGAGCAAGTGGTGGACTGGGATGGCAGCTCCAGGAAAAGGCAGCCCTGTCTCTGTGTACTGTATGTGCATGCATATATCTGCATATGGACTTGGAATATGTGCTGCCTGAACAGCTGATCTCTGCTTCCCAGTGGCACAGCCTGCTGCAGGATCCTCACTGCTCCCCAAGAAAGGTATTGAGATGGCTGCTGCAGCCGTTGTTGCTCTCCCAGCGCACTCTCTTTCCCATTGTCACAAACTGTCCATAAACAAGAAACTGTTCATTAAAGAGGATGTCTCAAACAACTCGAGTGGGACGCCCTGTGGGGGAGAAAAGTGGAGCGAGCTCTGCGGAGGTGGGGCAGTGGGCTGTTCCTCTCCCCCTCCCTCCTGTGGTTGCCCAGAGACAGAACTTGCCTAACTGCACAGGTACAAGCCAGAGAAAATGAGAACCTTCTGGAACAACCTACTGCGCATGCTTAAGAAAGACTATATAAAGGCAACACCCCACGTGTGTCTTTGTTGACCCACCACCTAAAGACCAAGCTGGCTACTCTGTGACAACGCGGGATCCAAGGGTAGTGATTTCCCCTTTTGCTATCCCCTCCTTTTTCTCTTTTCTCTTTCTGCTCTTTCTCTTTCTTACATATATTCATGTATATAAATTTTGTATGAATCGCAATCAATTGATTGTTGACGGGTTATTAGAAAAATAGTCTCATTGCCAAAGTGCCTTTATTCATTCCCTGGATGGTTATCAGTTGTTTGTTGCCAAATTGTTTCCATTCACTTACTAAAGTGGTCAGTTAATAAAGTCACCAGCACAATTGTTCCTCTGAGTCATTGTGGTGACTTGGCCTGCCCTGTGGCTCTGCAGAGCAGAGATCAGCTCTTCCACTGGCGCGCAGGCTCTCAGGGAGTTCAAGATTTACCCCCCTTGTAACCCACCACATGGGACGAGACACCCATTGTCAGCCATTCAGGCATGATTCTTCTAAATGCTCGCCATGTCCTCATCCCTAAGGTACCAAAACAGGTTTGTCTAAGCTGACAAGAGTCCTATTTCCATATCTGTGTTCCCATTATACCTCTTTTTCCTTGATTAGTTAAATAACTAGACAGAAGTGCTATTGATTCCCCCCTTCCGCTTTTTCTAAGTAGATGTTGAACTAGAAAGACATTATTATCCAGAAATTCACCCAGAGCCTACAAAGCAACTGATGAAAACTAACACCTGACCCAAACAATTCCATTTACCCATCATCTGCCTTCTGCTGAACATTCAGAACAATATCACAGATACAAAGTTCATCTTCATCACAGTCTTTAATAAAAGGAATCTATGAAAACCAAAAACATTTCCAGAATGACAGTGCTCAACTTTAACATTATCTACAGACAGTAGTGTTAAACACCTTTGAGGGGAAGCACATTCTTGTTTTGCAGATAAGAAAATCCCTCCAAAGGGCATTAAAAACTGACACATGAGTAACGTTAGTATATGTCAACTGATCCATAGGAAGGGTACAGTCAGAGTATTGTTAACCGACAACAAATATGATCTAAGAGGATCAGTCTCTCGTTTATTTACTTTTCTATTGTAGGCTAAACTAACCTAAATTACTTCATCTTTGCCATTAACTAGAAGTTCACATGACAGTGACATGGCTCAACCAACATGCTTGTGTGGTGGTTTGACCTTGGCTAAATGCCAGGTACCCACCAAGTCGCTCTATCACTTCCCCCCCTTTCCCCTTTTTTTCTCAATAGGGCAAAGAAGGGAAAGAAAATATCAACACCCTGCCAGCTCCCAACATAAGACACAGCACCATGAGGGCTGCTACAGGGGAAAACCAATTCTGGCTCAGCCAGACCCGGTACAGCTTGTTATGCCACGGTGGCTGGTGCATGTGTGTCTGTGTGTGAGAGCAAGCCCATGCAATACAGACAAAGGTATAAAATGAAGCATACAACACCCCTCCCCCCAGGTGCCTCCTTTCAGCCCAGTGACTTAACTAGAACATGCATTTTCACTTGCATGTACCTCTTCAGAGTTTGTGGAGGCCACATGCTATGCATGTGTGTATAGCCAGGTGTTTTAAAATAGTAAATCTGTATACTTACACTATAGGCCACAGATGTAGGAGAATAAACAGTTGGGAGAAATCTTGTGATCACTTGCCATTGTTCTTCTGGGGGACTTTAACCTCCCAGGTATCTGCTGGCAATAAAACACAGCAGAGAGGGAACAATCCAGGAGGTTCCTGGAATGTGTGGAGGATAACTTCCTCACACAGCTGGTGAGTGAGCCGACCAGGGAAGGTGCCCTCCTGGACCTGCTTCTTGTGAACAAGGAAGAGCTTGTGGGGGAAGTAAAGGTTGGAGGCTGTCTGGGGTGCAGTGATCATGAGATGATTGAGTTTTCGATCCTTGGAGAAACAAAGAGAGGAGTTAGTAAAACTGCCACCTTAGACTTCTGGAGGGCAAACTTTGACCTGTTCAAAAGACTGATTGACAAAATCCCTTGGGAGGCTACCCTGAAGGAAATGGGAGTCCAGGAAGGCTGGACATACTTCAAGAGCGAAGTCTTAAAGGCACAGGAGCGGGCTGTTCCCGTGTGCTGAAAAACAAGCAGGCGGGGAAGGAGACCGGCCTGGCTAAACAGGGACCTTTGGCCGGATCTCAAGAACAAAAGGAGAATCTATTGCCTTTGGAAGAGGGGCCAGGCCTCTCATGAAGACTATAAAGACGTAGTGAAGTTATGCAGGGAGAGCATTAAGAGAGCCAAAGCGCAGCTAGAGATCAACCTGGCTACAGCTGTTAAGGATAATAAAAGATGTTTCTATAAATTCATTAACAATAAAAGGAGGATTAGGGAAAATCTCCCTCCTTTATTGGATGCAGAGGGAAACATAGTAACAAAGGATGAGGAAATGGCTGAGGTACTCAACGCCTACTTTGCCTCAGTCTTTAGCAGTGGAACTGGCTGTTCCCTGGACACCCAGCCTCATGAGATGGGAGATGGGGAGGGGAAGCAGAATGACGTCAGGACAATTAAAGAAGAAGTGGTCAGAGACCTGCTACACCGCTTGGATGCACACAAGTCTGTGGGACTGGATGGGTTACACCCAAGGGTGCTGAAAGAGTTGGCAGATGTGCTCGCCAAGCCACTTTCCACGATTTACCTGAAGTCATGGCTGACTGGGGAGGTCCCATTGGACTGGAGGGTGGCAAATGTGACACCCATCCACAAGAGAGGCAGAAAGGAGGATCCAGGAAACTATAGACCTGTCAGTCTGACCTCGGTGCCAGGGAGGTCACCTAGCACTCCATACCATGGAGCAGGTCATCTCGAGTGCCATTACAAGTTATATAATGGACAACCAGCGGATCAGGCCTAGTCAGCATGGGTTTATGAAAGGCAGATGAAGTGCTAAGCCTTGGACAACAGGCCCAAGCCAGAGTTGACCTATAGATGAATCCTGTATATTTTATAACTGATAACCATTGTGCTAGTAGGTATTGTACTAAGTTATAACAACCCACTTATGCTGATGTAAAAAGTGCTAAAGTGTTGCAGTACTGAAGCCTGAACAAATGGCCCAGAGCTGAAGCTGCTAACTTAGTATGTAATCATTAACAAAGTATGTAAGCTCAGAAGTGAAAGATGCAGCTTAAACAGAATATAATCAGTAGTGAGGATGAAATGCTGAGAGAATGTATCCAACTTCCCCTGTTTAGCCTTGTTCAAGGCTGAGAACCCACATATTTGGCCTTGTTAGAAACTTCCTTGGTCTCCCCCCCCCGAGCCCTGGCCAGGCTTTGGGTGGAATCCAACAGGAGAATGAAACCAGAAATTTTCCGCTCAATACAAAGGTGCCAGCTATTCTGGCTTGCCAATCTCTAGTATATAAGGATGGACCCACTCACAGCGACTTTGGATGCCTCACCTACGGACGGATGCATCGTGTAGGACCTCCCACTTGCCAGGACAGGCTCCCTAAATCCTCGCTGTAACCGGGGCTGCCCAGCGCCTGCGGATCTGGATGATGGTAACGTATGCAAGTGGTGATGGAACTTTCTTAATCACTGTTCTCTCTCTCATGTAGTAATCACAGAATCACAGAATCATCTAGGTTAGAAGGGACCTTGAAGATCATCTAGTCCAACCGTTAACCTAGCACTGACAGTTCCCAACTACACCATATCTCTAAGCGCTATGTCGACCCTACTCTTAAACACCTCCAGGGATGGGGACTCCACCACCTCCCTGGGCAGCCCATTCCAACACCTAACAACCCGTTCTGTAAAGAAATGCTTCCTAATATGCAGTCTAAACCTTCCCTGGCGCAATTTGAGGACATTCCCTCTTGTCCTATTATTACTTGGTTAAAGAGACTCATCCCCAGTTCTCTGCAGCCTCCTTTCAGGGAGTTGTAGAGGGTGATGAGGTCTCCCCTCAGCCTCCTCTTCTCCAGACTAAACAACCCCAGTTCCCTCAGCTGCTCCCCATCAGACCTGTGCTCCAGACCCTTCACCAGCTTCGTTGTCCTTCTTTGGACACGCTCAAGTAATTCAATGTCCTTTTTGGAGTGAGGGGCCCAAAACTGAACCCACTCATCGAGGTGCGGCCTCACCAGTGCCGAGTACAGGGGCAAGATCACTTCCCTGTCCCTGCTGGCCACACTATTTCTGATGCAAGCCAGGATACCATTGGCCTTCTTGGCCACCTGGGCACATGCTGGCTCCTGTTCAGCCGGCTGTCAATCAACACCCCCAGGTCCCTCTCTGACTGGCAGCTCTCTAGCCACTCCTCCCCAAGCCTGTAGGGCTGCTGGGGGTTGTTGTGGCCAAAGTGCAGCACCCGGCACTTGGCCTTATTGAAACTCCTCCAGTTGGCCTCAGCCCATCGCTCCAGCCTGGCCAGATCTCTCTGCAGAGCCTCCCTACCCTCGAGCAGATCAACACTCCCACCCAACTTGGTGTCGTCTGCAAACTTACTGAGGGTGCATTCGATCCCCTCGTCTAGATCATCAATAAAGATGTTAAACAGGAAGGCCCCAAAACCGAGCCCTGGGGGACACCACTCGTGACTGGCCACCAACCGGATTTAACTCCGTTCACCACCACTCTTTGGGCCCGGCCATCCGGCCAGTTTTTTACCCAGCAAAGCGTGTGCCCATCCAAGCCTCGAGCAGCCAGTTTTGCCAGGAGAATGCTGTGGAAACGGTGTCAAAGGCCTTACTGAAGTCAAGGTAAACAACATCCACAGCCTTTCCCTCATCCAATAAGCAGGTCACTCTGTCGTAGAAGGAGATCAGGTTTGTCAAGCAGGACCTGCCTTTCATAAACCCATGCTGACTGGGCCTGATCATCTGGTTGTCCCACATGTGTTGTGTGATGGTACTCAGGATGAGCTTCTCCATCAGCTTCCCGGGAATCGACGTCAAGCTGACAGGCCTGTAATTTCCCGGATCATCCTTCCCACCTTTCTTATAGATGGGCGTCACATTGGCCAGTTTCCAATCTGTCGGGACCTCCCCGGTCAGCCAGGACTGCTGGTAAATGATGGAAAGCGGCTTGGCGAGCACCCCAGCCAGCTCCTTCAGCACCCTCGGGTGTATCCCATCTGGTCCCATAGACTTGTGTGTGTCTATGTGATGTAGTGGGTCACTGACTGTCTCCTCCTGGATTGCGGGGGGGTCGTTCTCCCAGTCTCTGTCTTCTGGCTGAGGAGGCTGGATTCCCTCAATACAACTAGTCTTGTTATTAAAGACTGAGGCAAAGAAGGCATTAAGCACCTCAGCCTTTTCCTCATCACTTGTTACCATGTTTCCTCCCCCATCCAGCAGGGGATGGAGGCTCTCCCTGGTCTTTCTTTTGCTGTTGACATACTTATAGAAACATTTCTTGTTATCCTTGATTGCTGAAGCCAGGGTAATTTCCAGCTGGGCTTTAGACCTCCTGATTTCCGCCCTGCATAGCCTCACAGCCTCTTTGTAATCACTGTGAGTGGCTAGCCCCTTCTTCCAAAGGCTGTAAACTCTCCTTTTCTCCCTGAGTGTGGCAGGTACATCCGCCCAGTGAAAGCAGAGCTTCTTGGCTGCTGAAGTGTAGCAGATCCTGACTGCATTTGTTCTCAGGGCCTCGCGGTAATTGGGGCCTTTGGCCAATGGGAGCTGCTGTTGACTACAGGTCAGATTCGGCCTGGGTATAAATGGAGTCCCCTGGGGGAGCCATTTGGAGCTTGTCCCCTGGAGCAGCATGCTGCGGTCGAGGACTCTCCCCTTGGGTCAGGACGCTGCCCAAGGAAACTCCTCGAGGTGCCTTTGGTCGGGACACTGCCCTGAGCAGGTCCTCGAGGTTGAGAGCCCTCACTTGTCAGGTGAGTGATAAAGTGTTTTGGGTTGCCGTTAAACCCTGGGTAGTGGGACTTTGTTCAGAGTTTTGGGTTTTCATTAAACCTAGGGAGTGGTGCTTTGTTCTGCGTTTCGGGTTGCCATTAAACCCTATAGAGTTCTTTGTTATGCGTTTTGGGTTGCCGTTAAACCCTAGAAAGTTGTTCTGTTCTCCTCTCACAGACATTTGAACCTATAATTTATGGAGAGCTAGTTAACTGTGTTAATAATTAATTTTTCATTTTTGGTGGTTGGTTGATTATTTGAGACCATCTGTAACAATTGGCGTAGTCGGCAGGATGTCGATAGAGGAGTTATTACAGAAATATAGTCGTGCCCCTGTCGCGGATAAAAGTATTGACATGGTAATATTTAGTAAGAAATCTAGGTTTGTTAATAACTAACAGCAATTTATTATTATAAAATAATTCAGAAATACTAAAAGAAAGAAAAGCGACTTATTCAGATTCTAAAATGACAAGATTCACACTAACTTACTTAACGGTACTTATATATATACATGCATGCACATAACAAAACAGACAAACATACAGAAACAAAGGTGTTTGGATTCAGTAGAATGAACACAGAACGGACATACACACACAGAAACAAGGGTACATACCCACACACACACACAGAGTAAAGAGAAGCTAGCTCAAAGAAAATTTCCCTCTCGAGTTTAGAGCAAATCCTCCCAATGCCTTGGCATTCCTCAACGGGCGATAATTGAGACTCGAGCGGGGACTTCGCCCTGGCCTTCCGTCTGGAGCAGACGACACCTTAAGGGTTTGGTACCTGAGAGGCGTCCCAGCTCAGGGGAGGTGCTGGTCACAGGCCCGCTGCGATCCAGGAGAGCTCAAAGGGTCTCCCTGGTGGTCGCCATTTATAGGGTCCAAGATAATTGACTTTTGTCAAATACCTTCTGGTGCCTTCCAGCAGTTACACAAGAATTTGATTAATGTGCGACTCTGTTATTGTTCCCATTCGACCCCATCCCAGGCACAGGTGTGCCAGGCCCTTAGGAGTTGATGGGCCGTTATAGCTGTTTCCGAGCAATCGGGAGGGGCAGGAGCCAGGCTCGTTAACATTATCAGTCCTTATCTCCACAGATTGGTGTATAGCTCAGGGGATGTGGGTGGAATTGCACCTAGCACCAAGCAGCTCCACAAAGGGGGGGGGGGGTAAGAATTGCACCACCACAGCCCCTTCTCCCCCAGATGTACAATGGCGAAGGAGAGGTGGTTTGATCCAGTGGAAGTTGCGAGAAAGTTGGAACAAAGCCGGGGAAGTTGGCGGAATAGCAGAAGTGAAGGACAAACGTCCGCCATATTAGCTGCCTGCTTGATTCAGGCGCAGGATTATTTTGTAGCAGTGAAGAGAGATGCCTTAGAGGAGCGGTTGGAAATCGATCATTTAAAGACAGAACTCTTACGAGAAAGAGAGAGAAGGTGGTTATTAGAAAAAAAAATTGAAATTATGCTGGCACAAGCAAAAAAGCCCCCTAGTGTTGTTCAGATTCGAAAGTTAATTACCAGTGTAGATCTTGAGGAGTGGATGGAGATATTTGGGGAGAGTCTGGTGAAAGTGGCTCGGAGGAAATAAAGGAATTAGAGGAAAGACATGTGCGACCTCTCATTAAAACAGAAAGGCATACAGGTCTACAAGGTGGGAACTCCCAAACCTCCATCCGCACAACCCCCTGGACGGGACGTGAGCTTATTGAGCTTCAGGTTAAATATTCGCGTAAACCGGGTGAAACTGAAACCGAGTATTTGTGGAGAGTTTCTTTAACGGGGGGGATCGAATTCTGTTGAGTGATGACAAGGAGGAAGGTTTCTGCGGTCCTGGAGTGTTTTTAAGTGATGGACCAGCGGGTAACCAGTTGATAACATCTGGAGTGGCTTACTGGGCTGGGGGTGTGGACCCTAAGCAGAGGGGGGAACCTGTTACCATTAAGGTGCAGGGACCGTCAGAGCTGGCAGAAGGAGTACGAAAGGCGGCTGGCATTGAGGTGATGTATGAGAGGGGGCGGTGTGGAATACTGCTTGCCGTGCCGGTGGATCCCAGCCACCTTAGAGCTCTTATTAGAGGGCTCCTGGATGCCTTAAAGATACATATCCACTGCCTCAGAGAAAGGGTTCAAAGAGGTATTGAATGGAACCAGCGAAATCCCCCCCCGCCCTTCACGTGCACATGTTAACGTGGGCAAAAGTGTTACATGACCTGGTTACTGATGGGCGAGAAATGGGCTGGACTGATCCGGGTGGGGGCGAAGATGGAAGCCCGAGGGTTCTGCAAGTCAGTCAGAAACTCCCCCCCGAGCAGGCTCCTCGTAGAGAGTTTAAACTGCCCCAGGATAAGTCAGGTCGGTTTTATGATTCAGGAAGGAATCATCTTTGGCGGAAGGCGTTGGCACTGCGGGTACCCCGGGCAATATTACATGGGCAATCTACTGGTAACATCTCGAAGCTGGTGCAGTTGCTGGAGGGCAGAACTCGAGAACAAAGGAAAAATATTAGGGTTTGATGATTTGGCAGGTAAACAGTGGTGTTTACCAAACAGCAGTATGGAATTTTGGAGTTAGGGGGACAGAAGTTACCTGTGTGTCTCAATATCCACTGCCAACTGCTGCCAAACAGGGTATTTTTGAGGTGATTAGTGATACTGAAAAAAGATTATAAAATGTACACATTCCCCTTAGAATTCTCCGGTGTGGCCAGTCGGCAAACCAAACAACAGGTGGCAATTAACAGCCAATTATGGGCGGCTGAATGCCCATCCAAGCCCTTTGTCAGCTGCAGGGAGTGGCTGGGCTAGGCGCAGCCCTGCAGGAGCCGCCCGCCAAGTCTGGGACCCATTAGTTGTGGTTTCTTTGTCAGAAGCAAGAGATGGCTTTGCTCCCCCATGGGACGGCGGGCAATTTACATTTGCATGTCTTTCCCCGACAATTGCTTGCTATGGACTGGCTCAAAAGCTCGCTAAAACCACGCCCAGAGAAGGGGTTAAGAGCTCTGGGACCCCCCCGCCCCCCTTCTGTGGGAGTCCGGCAGTTTCTCACTGTAAGGAAGCGCTGTGTGCAGTGAGATCATTATTGCCACACACAGCAGATAGAGAAGGAAACACCCAAATCAATTTAATCAGGGAACAGGAGCCACTTTACTGCTGGGGTGGTCCAGGAGTGGGCACACAAGGCATCAAGTGGGTGTTTCATACACCATATTACCCTCAAGCTAATGGCATGGTTGAGTGAATTAATGGCTTGATCAAGACATATGCCAATGTTTCACGACCTAACTGGGATATAGGGTTGGCACAAGCGGTTATTATCGTTAATAACCGCTGGGGATATTATGGGAACCAAAAAATATGAGCATTTTGTCCTATGGGATTATCAGGTGATGGTGCTCCCATATTTGACAATCATAAGGGTCAGTTCCCCCTGAAAATATATGCAGGCCAGCCTGTCATGGTGAAGTTGCCCTCAGTTGGCATTGTGCCTATGACTTTGGTAAAATCTAGGGGGTTTGCACACCCGATACTATCCTCAGGCTAATGGGCATTTTTGACATGCTTCGGAAGCCTTAGGGAAAGGTGGAACTCACCATATTAGTGCCTGATGAATAATCCCTGATTTTTAACTTGATGCCTGGGTTCTGATCCGAGGCCTAGTTCTGGTTTTTTTGTTAGGATCTTGAAGGAACAGATGACTTCGGCATCCTGCTTGGCCATGGGGATCCATATGTCCAATCAAGACTTGGATGACAACGTGGTGGGAATGAATCTTGTGAAATTGGCAGCATTCAGAAGAATGTGATTGAACTTGGTGCTATTGTGTTAATGTCACTGTAGGTCAAAAAATGAAGAAAGTGGCAAGAGACTTGAGGTAATTGTTGCTATATTAAGCATTAATTGATTAATTGGATATGTTTGAATGTTCCTTGTTAGAATGGTTAATCAGCTTCCTTCAATTTTGAGTGTAATACATTGTATGGTTGGAGGGTTGGTTGTTTTTAGGATTTGATTGTATAATCATCTAGGGATGACAACCCACAACGAGTATGGAGACTCACCGGGACCGCACTGCCTTTTAACCTTGGAGGCAAGAGGTGACTGCACCACCACTTCAAGGAAACCAGCCGAATCATGACTGTAGTCACAGGGTGGATTGTGGCAGGTGCATCCGCCCCATGAAAGCAGAGCTTCTTGGCTGCTGAAGTGTGGCAGCTCCTGGCTGTCTTTGTTCTCAGGGCTTCGTGGTAATTGGGGCCTTTGGCCAATGGGAGCTGCTGTTGACTACAGGTCAGATTCGGCCTGGGTATAAATGGAGTCCCCTGGGGGAGCCATTTGGAGCTTGTCCCCTGGAGCAGCATGCTGCGGTCGAGGACTCTCCCCTTGGGTCAGGACGCTGCCCAAGGAAACTCCTCGAGGTGCCTTTGGTCGGGACACTGCCCTGAGCAGGTCCTCAAGGTTGAGAGCCCTCACTTGTCAGGTGAGTGATAAAGCATTTTGGGTTGCCGTTAAACCCTGGGTAGTGGGACTTTGTTCAGCGTTTTAGGTTTTCATTAAACCTAGGGAGTGGTGCTTTGTTCTGCGTTTCGGGTTGCCGTTAAACCCCATAGAGTTCTTTGTTATGCGTTTTGGGTTGCCGTTAAACCCTAGAAAGTTGTTCTGTTCTCCTCTCACAGGCATTCGAACCTGTAATTTACGGAGAGCTAGTTAACTGTGTTAATAATTAATTTTTTATTTTTGGTGCTTGGTTGTTTATTTGAGACCCTCCGTAACACTGAGTTCCAGCCAAAGCTCCCTGTTCAGCCAGGGTGGTCTTCTCTGTCGCCGACTTCTCTTACAGCACCTGGGGACCACCTGCTCCTGAGCCATTAACACTTCCTTCTTAAAGAGGGCCCAGCCTTCCTGGATCCCTATATCCTTCAGGATCATCTCCCAAGGGATCCTTTCAAGCAGGTGCCTGAACAAGACCAAGTCAGCCCTTTTGAAGTCCAGGATGTCAGTTCTGCTGCCCCCTCCCCTGGCCTCTCTAAGAATAGAGAACTCTATTATTTCGTGATCGCTGTGCCCTAGTCGTCCTCCAGCCGCCACATCCTGCACCAGTCCTTCTCTGTTCACAAAGAGGAGATCCAGCAGGGCAGCTTCTCTGGTTGATTCTCTCACCAGCTGCGTCAGGAAGTTGTCTCCCACACATTCCAGGAGTCTCCAGGACTGGTCCCGCTCTGCTGTGCTGTATTTCCAGCAGATGTCTGGGAAGTTGAAGTCTCCCACAAGAACAAGGGCAAGCGATCGTGAGATTTCTCCTAAATACCTATAGAATATTTCATCCACCTCTCTGTCCTGGGTGGGTGGCCTATAGTAGACTCCTACTACAACATCTGCCCTGTTGCCTTCCCCCTGATTCTAATGCAAAGACACTCTACCCTGTCGTCACTACACTTGTGCTTGAAGCAATCATAACAGTCCCTAACATACAGGGCCACCCCACCGCCTCTCCTTCCTTGTCTGTCCCTCCTAAAGAGCTTGTAGCCCTCAACAGGCGCACTCCAGTCATGGGAGACATCCCACCATGTTTCTGTGATAGCCACGACATCATAATTTTCCTGTTTCATCATGGCTTCAAGCTCCTCCTGTTTGTTACCCATGCTGTGTGCATTGGTATACATGCACTTCAGCTGGGCTGATGTTTTTCCCCCTTCCCCCTTCAAATCTAGTTTAAAGCTCTGTCAATGAGCCCAGCTAACTCCTGCCCCAAGATCCTTTTCCCCCTCTGGGACAGGTGCTTCCCATCTAATGCCAAAAGGTCTGGTGCCCTGTATACCAACCCATAATTGAAAAATCCAAAGCCCTGACTGTAACACCAGTCTTGGAGCCACAATTTCATCTGTTGAGTTCTCCGGTATTCTTCTTCATCCATCCCCCCAACTGAAGGGATGGAGGAGAACACAATTTGTGCCCCCAACCCCTTAATCACTTTCCCCAAGGCCCTGAAATCTCTCTTCATTGCTTTAGGACTTCTCCTGGTGTTTTGCTGATCAGGGATATCAATTAAACTCAGACACCAGAGTGAAAAGATCAGGCGTATTTTACTAGAAATAACTAAATAATATAACAGAATAATACGGAAAACATACAGTAAGAAAAGACAGAACAGTGCACTTAAACAAATAGGAAAATACAGGGTAATGCATCAAATCATTACTACTTGAGAGAGAGAAGAGTGGTTAAGAAAGATCCATCACCACTTGCATACGTTACCATCATCCAGACCCGCAGGCGCTGGGCAGCCCCGGTTACAGCGAGGATTTGGAGAGCCTGTCCCGGCAAGTGGGAAATCCTACGCGGTGCGTCCACCCGTAGGTGAGGCTTCCAAAGTCGCTGTGAGCGGGTCCAGCCTTATATACCTAAAAATCAGTAAGCCAGAATAGCTGGCACCTTTGTTTTAAGCGGAAACATCTGGTTTTCATCTCACATTAGGTTCCCCCCCAGAGCCTGGCCAGGGCTTAAGGGAGAAGCTAAGGGAGTTTCCCTGCTGGTCTAGTTAATTTATGAGCAAGGTCACAAGGCCAGACAACTGTTTCTGTGGCTCCGTTATCTTGCTCACACATAAAGAAAGATAAAGATACATTCAACATAGACATGTTTTATGATTTTTAAGCTATATCTTCTATGCATATTTCACTAATGACTACATACGGAGTTAGCAGTTTCATTTCAGGGCCTGTTGCTCAGGCTTCAGTATTCCCACCTTTTACATCAGAATAGTTGGTTTGCTATAACTTAATATAATACCTATTAGCACAATGGTTATCAGTTATAAAATGTACAGGATTCATCTATAGGTCAACTCTGGCTTGGGCTTATTGTCCAAGACTTAGCACTTCATTCGGTCCTTTGACCTACAGGTGAATCATGGCTCTCAAACCATCTCTATGGTTAGTGACAATAGTTTTCATTCATCAGTTGATGATGTTTTGTCAGGCATGTCCCGATCCAATATCAGGGAGGGTTCTTAAACGATCTCAGTAGTGATCTTAAGACACAAACCAGGTTAGATACCATGCAACCTTGTAAACTCTATTTCCTGTAACAAGCAATAATAGCGATAGGACAGAGGGGAGAAGAAAGAAAAAGTCAGAATACCTAAGCAAGCAAACAGAAGAGATGCAGCAAAATCAGTTACCACCACGAATCCAGTGATGTCCTGTTGGTTCAGTCTCTCCTGAAATCTCAGTTCTGAGCCCTGAGAGAGGAGTACGCAGTCTTTTTATTGTCCAAGTCCCCACAATTTCTCCAAAGAGTCCGCCCATTTCCACGGAGCTCATTGTCATACGTGCCGCCCCGTGTTCCTCCAGGTGCATACGTCCAGGTGTTCACAGTGGTCGTGCTGGAGGAGGGGTGTCGGCCTGTGGCGTCTTCAGCTTCCGCACGCCTTCCTCACCCTGATTTCTTCTCCACCTGGCTCGTGCGCAAGCGCAGCTTGGCAGGCGCTGCCAAGGATGATGTCGTTCTGGCTTCAGGCAGATATAGTGGTTTCTTCGGGGACAATTCATCTCCTTCAGAGCGTACTCCTTCACGGGACAAGATGTTGAGGTCAGGTAGTGGTAGTGGTGCAGCAGCAATGTCGAGGCAATACAGTCTCTCACACTGCCCCATGGCTTGACATTGCTGTCCTCGTGGTGGCACAAAGGATAGAGATATAAAGAGAGAGAAAGAAAGGACAGAAATAGCGTGCAACATGACAACTAACGATATTTCTGACTAACGTATAACTAATAACATCTTTAACAGATATATAAATTTTCCATTAATAAACATGTAACTAACAATATCTTTAACAAATACAAATATCTTCAGTTAACAAGCATATAGCTAACAACATCTCTAACAAACATGTCATGCTCAAAATTAACTAACTCTACAAAACCAAAACATTCTACAAACCGATTTTAAGGTTGCAAGGAATCAGTAGAAGAACACAACGGCAGCTTACATGATTGACATTCACAGGGACAAAAAAGTTGTATTATAAGAACAAATAAGAAAATGATTATCAAGGCTAAGGCTATAAAGTGAATTGAAATTATTACTAACATATTATCCATTATTTTTCCGTGATTCTGGTAATATATCACTGAGTGTTTGTGGCTCTGGTAGTCCACGCAGTCTGTTGCCCTGGTCTGCCGAAGTTGGGGCCAGCATACGCAGCAGGAAAATCTCTTTCCACGCCCCTTTATCCTAAAGCACATGTGTCATCTGGGCCTAGAAACTTCTATCCCAGATTTAAACAAAGGTAAATGAGCAATAACACTACAAATAACAAATAAAACAATATTAACACTGACAATGGTTAACAACATCCTAACCAAAAATATAATAAAGGTAACAGTGACAATAACAATGTCAATTAACAATATTTTAACCAAACATATTTAACTAAAATGTGTCCCACGCTGGGTTTAATGGATGTACTCCCGGTCCTTGGGGATTGGGGGGGAGAAAGGTGGTTGACTGCATGAACAAGTACAATTACAGGATGTTTTACATGGACACTTATAAGACCAACACATACATATCACAAGGGAAAATATTCTGGTTGTTGCTGTCAATTGTGGAGCTGAAGATGGTCTGGCTCGCTGGAGCTGGGGTCTGCCTTTGCAGCAGGAAAATGAATTTCCATGCCCCCAGCCCAGAGTGCATGTGTGGTTTAGGTCTTGGTATTTCCATCTTGCCTTCATGGGCCCAGTAATGACCTTTTAAAGCCCAGGCCCCATTAGCAAAGGGACCTTCCCCTGATTTGGTGTCTGTTGTTTGCTCATAATACTGGTAACAGAATGACTTAAACCCACAAATTCGTTTTCCTCCCATTCTTGGTTAACACTTAGGAAGCCGGTGCTTCCCCCAGAACCAAGGGAGAGGGGAACAGTCACCCAAAGCAATTTTTGCAATGATAGACAATACATCTTAGAAATATTAATAAGACAATGAACATCAACACTGTATATAAAAAAAAAAAAAAAATTATATAAGGATCCCCCGTCGTGACTCAGAATATCTTTCTCCGGGGGGTTTACCTGCAAGAAAAAGGAAAGAAAAGCTTCTCGGTTCATTTTGAGAACCGGAAGTGGGTTATAATTAGAAAGATGGGATAATCCACCTTGTATTAATTTTGTGCTCCTTTCCATGAGCATCTTTGGCTTTCCAGGTGTACTTGTTTATTGGGGTATCCAATACCAATGGTACTGCTCCCACCGTGGGGAGTTCGACTAAGACAGGTTGTCCTGGCAAAGGAGATGGATTTCTGGGGTGGTCAGGGCCATGTGGGGCTGGCTTGATGCCCGCAATGCCACTGAATTCCCAGAAACTTCACTGTCTGAGACGGTCCTTGGATTTTTTCAGGGTTAATTTCCCAACCCTTCTGTTTCATATGATCTACCACTAATTCAGGAACGTCTTGTATTTCCTCATCATCATTTCCTTGAATCAAAACCTCATCTATATAGTGGCTTAATTGTGTGTGAGGAGGCAGCTGTATTTCATCTAAGTGTTCAGCTACAATTCTATAACAGATAGTGGGGCTATGCAACCATCCTTGTGCAAGCAAATGCTTTTCTGCAATTGGGATAGTAAAAAATGCACTAGTTAAATCTATTACAGTTCCTGGATGTTTCTGAACTTCTTCTATTAAAGTGACAGTGTCTGGCACAGCTGCTGCAAGCGGTGCAGTATGTTTGTTTACTTCTCTAAAATCCACTGTCATTCTCTAGGATCCATCACTTTTCTTGACAGGCCACACCAGATTGCCACCTCAAAACTTCTACATCTAATAAATCTCTAATTGTCTGTGATATCTCTTCATGTGCTCCCAGAATTCTATATTGCCTCATTGTAACTAACTTAGTTGCAGCCAGGATCTGCACAGGAGGCATTTTTTTTACTTTGCTGACCGTAACAGGTCTGGTACTAATACAGAGTTTAACTCCAAATTGATACTGACTATCAGAAAGATTTAAAGTTAGTCTTTTTAGAATGTCTATAATGATTTTATATTCAGGAATGGGGACAGTCATGACTGAATATAATAATTTTTGGAGGTTTCCTGTTTTCATTTCCATTTGTGTTTGTACAGTTTTAATTTATTTTCCTCCCAGACCTATAATAATTACAGGTTGTCCGTTAAACTTCCTGGGATTCCCATATATTAAGGAGGCCTCTGCTCCAGCCTCAGTTAGGGTATTTACAGTTTGTGGGGACTGGTTGTTCTAAATAAAAAACAAACAAACAAACAACAACAAAAGGAAAAGAAAAAAAAAAAAAAAAACACCAAAACTTTAAGTTCTACATGGGGCCATCGGTCCTTCTGCACTCACTGCCCTGGAACTTGGCCATTAATTCATATGTGCTGATTATAATATTGATTCACCTCACTTGCCTCCTGCAAAGGGTACAAGTCAGAAAATGCTGCCCAATCCTCTTTCACCCCCGGAACCAGTGATCCACTCACGGGGGGCCCTCCGTGGGCAGATGGAGGGTCCCGTTGAGGTTCGAGAAGGGGTGCCGTAGGCTGAGTTGTCCCTGGATTCTTAGTTTTAGCACTCTGCACTCTCTTGCTAGGTTTATTCAGCCCTCTCTGTGTATATATTCACCACAGCTCATTAGTTGGAACACCATAAATTTTTTCATGAGACATGCTGTCTTTTAACAAAGCCGTAAACATTTCCTTACAAGAAATCCTGTTTTCACTGCCTTTAGGGCTGTCTCGAGTATCTCGATTCCCTACACTCCCTCGGGGGCTCCACTCTTCAAGGTCACGTAACTGTTGCACTTTTTCTATTACTTCATCGAGGGGATCCCCCATTTCATTAATGCAAAGGGGCATAATTACATTTTTATATGTCAGTGGAACGGTTTTAATCACTCTGTTTCTCATAGTGACCGACAAAGGATGCCACATCATAAAGTCAGCGTCTCCTACAAAAATAGCTACTTTCATCCCTTCCTCTTTCATTCGCTGTATACAATCTCGCAAAGTATACCACTGACGGTCAGATGCCGGCCAATCATTCTCTGTAGGATATTTGGTATTACATCCCAGAGCAGCCAGTGTTAACAAATTAATATCCTGAGTGTTGTTTTGAAATGCATCCTGCACAAAAGCATTTGAACTTAAAATCAAAAACCTTTTAGAATCTCCTGCGTCTAGGTTTACCCCTGCCACTCCCTGATCATGCAAACGCACCATCCAAGAGAGCAAGGATTCCCCCGGTCTCTGCTTAAATCTTTCAATTATATCATTTACTTCATACTGTGTATAATCCTCTATCATATCCTTCCTCACAGCTTGCCCACTATTAGGATCTCTACCGGGATCCCACTGCACACCCGCTTCTGCAATCACCGCATGCCTTTTCTTACACTTTCTCCTTTTCCTATACTCATATTGTGCTACTCGCACCGCAGCTTTCTCCACCACTGTCTGATAAGTATCCAGCTTATCAGCAAGCAACTTATTCCAGCATTGCAACATCACTATTTGACTCTGTAAATCACATATCTGTCGCTCCATCTGGGAGCGCTCTAACAACAGCCTCTCTTTACTCTGGTGTTGTTTTCTACATGCAGTTAATGAAATCCACCCTCGTTTACTTGAATTTGTAGTTTCTTTTCCTTTTTCAATAGGTACCTTTTCATACAATTTAAAACATCTAATGGTTGCTTTAAATAATGGCATTTTTGTCGGATCCCACTTCTGACACCAAATTATGTTTTGCTGATCAGGGATATCAATTAAACTCAGACACCAGAGTGAAAAGAGCAGGCGTATTTACTAGAAATAACTAAATAATATAACAGAATAATACGGAAAACATACAGTAAGAAAAGACAGAACAGTGCACTTAAACAGATAGGAAAATACAGGGTAATGCATCAAATCATTACTACTTGAGAGAGAGAATAGTGGTTAAGAAAGATCCATCACCACTTGCATATGTTACCATCATCCAGACCCGCAGGCGCTGGGCAGCCCCGGTTACAGCGAGGATTTGGAGAGCCTGTCCCGGCAAGTGGGAAATCCTACGCGGTGCGTCCACCCGTAGGTGAGGCTTCCAAAGTCGCTGTGAGCGGGTCCAGCCTTATATACCTAAAAATCAGTAAGCCAGAATAGCTGGCACCTTTGTTTTAAGCGGAAACATCTGGTTTTCATCTCACATTAGGTTCCCCCCCAGAGCCTGGCCAGGGCTTAAGGGAGAAGCTAAGGGAGTTTCCCTGCTGGTCTAGTTAATTTATGAGCAAGGTCACAAGGCCAGACAACTGTTTCTGTGGCTCCGTTATCTTGCTCACACATAAAGAAAGATAAAGATACATTCAACATAGACATGTTTTATGATTTTTAAGCTATATCTTCTATGCATATTTCATTAATGACTACATACAGAGTTAGCAGTTTCATTTCAGGGCCTGTTGCTCAGGCTTCAGTATTCCCACCTTTTACATCAGAATAGTTGGTTTGATATAACTTAATATAATACCTATTAGCACAATGGTTATCAGTTATAAAATGTACAGGATTCATCTATAGGTCAACTCTGGCTTGGGCTTATTGTCCAAACCTTAGCACTTCACCTGGTAATGTCATCACTACCTACCTGAAAAACCAGGAGAGGGTAGTAGTCCTTGGGTCTCACTAGAGCAGGGAGTTTTGCCGTGAGGTCCTTTACCCAGGCCCCGGGGAGGCAGCAGACTTCCCTATGAAGCGGGTCCATTCTGCATATGGGGCCTTCGACACCCCTCAGAATGGAGTCACCCACTACAATGACTCTTCTGGGGTTCTTTTTAGAACTGGTTTTAATACCTGGTCTAGAATGACCCGGCCTTGGTGGACCTTGGTCTTCCTCCTTGTTGGTCTCATTTTGTTCCTCCTCTTCTTCATTCAAAAGTTCCAGGGCCCCGAATCTATTGTGAAGGGACACAATGGAGGGTGAGGGAGGTCGGGAGAGGATTTTCCTGCCTCCCTGAGCAGGGACCTGTTTCCGGCCTCCCCCATCTCTTAGGTCCCCTCCTTCTGCCTGGTAGCAAGAGGATGAGGGATTACCTGCCTCGTTTGGAGCCTCCATTTGCTCCTGTTGCTTCAGGGGTGCCAAGGTGCTACTCCACCAATCAATTTCCCTTTCACACTCCCTAATACTTCGTAATCTCTCAACCTCTTCTTTGAGTTCTGCCACCAGACTGAGCAGGTCATCCAGCTGATCACAGCACACACAGTTGTTGTCACTGCTGCCCTCTGGCAGGATTGACAGGCTCAGGCACTCCCTGCAGCCCGGGACCTGGACCGCTGCATGTTTGCGTGGCAGCTCCGTCTGGGTCGCCACGTTCTTTCTGGTGGTGGTTTTGACCCGAGTGGAGACCATGGTTCAGTCTACTCGTGGAGGACGATAAGATGAAACTAGATAAGTTCTAGACCCCGGATAGGGACTGTGCCCTGTCCACTCACCCTGCCTGCGCGAACTGCAGCGCAAACTGATGCACCTCACCCTTCTGACATGCCACGCCCTGTTTGCCCGACCTGGTCGCCAGCGCTCCTGGTCGCCGGCGCTCCCTGGGGGCTGCTCTTGTATGTGAGGGGTGTGGGGCATCGTCACTCCAGGCTCCACCCACTCTGAGTCATCGCTGTCCTCTTTAGCAGCAGCTCACTCTTCCCGCTCAGGGGGGAGGCGACTTGAGGCTCTCCCTCTTCCCTGGGCTTCTGCCTTCACCTCTTGCGGTTTTGCCGCGGGTTTTTGATGCTTTCAGGAGGGTCCCCTGCCGCTGTCCTCCTCTTCAGAGCCCCTCTCCTCAGCAACTGAGCTGAAAAGGTGGAGGCAAGGAGTTTAAATGATTTGATGCATTACCCTGTATTTTCCTATTTGTTGCTTTAGGTGCATTATTCTGCCTTTTCTTACTGCATATTTTCTGTATTACTCTGCTACATTATTTAGTTATCATTAGTAAAATACACCTACTCTTTTCACTCTGGTGTCCGAGTTTAATTGGTATCCTTAATCAGCAAAACAGCAGGTCCTGCCTGACAAACCTGATCTCCTGCTATGACAAGATGACCCGACTACTGGATGAGGGAAAAGCTGTGGGTATTATCTACCTGGATTTTTGAAAAGCATTCAACACAGTTCCCCATAGAATTCTCATAGAAAAACTGGCTGCCCATGGCCTGGATGAGTGAACGGTCTGCTGGGTCAAGCACTGGCTGGATGGACGGTCCCAGGGAGTGGTGGTCAATGGAGCTAAATCCAGCTGGCGGCCGGTCACAAGTGGTGTTCCTCAGGGCTCGGTGTTGGGACCATTTCTGTTTAACATCTTTATTGATGATCTTGATAAGGACATAGAGGGTATTATCAGTAAGTTCGCAGATGACACCAAGTTAAGCGGGAGTGTCAATCTGCATGAAGATAGGGAGGCTCTACAGAGAGACTTGGATAGATTGGATCGGTTGTCCAGCATTAACGGGATGGGCTTCAACAAGGCCTAGTGCCAGGTCCTGCACTTGGGCCACAACAACCCCCTGCATCACTACAAGCTTGGGGACATATGGCTGGAGAGCTGTCTGGAGGAAAAGGATCTGGGGGTTCTAATTGACAAGCAGCTGAACATGAGCCAGCAGTGTTTCCAGGCGGCCAAGAAAGCCAACGGCATCCTGGCTTGTATTAGAAATAGTGTGACCAGCAGAAGTAGGGAGGTGATAGTCCCCCTGTGCTCTGCACTGGTGAGGCCACACCTTGAGTATTGTGTCCAGTTTTGGGCACCTCAATACAAGAGAGATATCAAGGTGCTGGAGCGAATGCAGAGGAGGGCAACAAAGCTGGGGAAGGGCCTGGAGAATAAATCCTGTGAGGAGCGATTGAAGGAGCTGGGACTGTTTAGTTTGAGGAGGAGAAGGCTGAGGGGAGACCTCATCACTCTCTACAACTACCTGAAAGGACATTGTAGAGAAGTTGGTGCTGGTCTCTTCTCACAGGTAATTAACGATAGAACAAGAGGGAATGGCTTTAAACTGCAAGAGGGGAGATTTAGACTGGACATTAGGAAAAAATTTTTCACAGAAAGAGTGTTCAGACAGTGGAATAGGCTGCCCAGGGTGGTGGTGGAGTCACCATCCCTGGATGTGTTTAAGGGTTGTTTAGACGAGATGCTGGGGGATATGGTGTAGGGGAGAACTTTGTAGAGTAGGGCTGATGGTTGGACTCGATGATCCCAAGGGTCTTTTCCAACCTGAATGATTCTGTGATTATGTGATTCTGTAATATATATATCAAGGACAGGGCTGGAGCCAGGATTTTCAAGGCCAATGTCAATGCGCAAACTAAGGGAATTCACTGTATCAGAAGGTTCCTGTAAAACACATGTTCAGATGATAACATCCAGCACAGCAAATAGGGTAAAATTGGTAATTCTATTGTAAATTTATAATGCATAGTAAAATCATACTTGCTCTAAACAAGTAGTAACAATACAAAGCTTCATTTCTTTACTGAAATAATTTTGTGATATTGCCTAGTGTGGGTTCTTCTTGCTAAACAGCTTTTAGCGCCATTTCCATGATAAAACTCCTTTTCCTAGGATTCCTGGAGACTATTCATCACAGTCACTTCTAGGGCTAAGGAACACGCAGATTCTCTGCAGCTGCAGAAGCTGGTCCTGCAGAAGTCAAATTCCTATTCCACTCTGCCTCACTATCACAGATTGCAGCTGAACCTGAGCAACACTAAACCACAACATACTTCATGTCTCCTCTGTTTCTTAGTACTGTATGGATACTCTTCTAGTCCTGTAGCTCATGGCTCCACAATGGCACTAAATGTGATCAACAAATCAAAGATATTTGCATTGCAAAGCAAAGCAGGAATCAAAGTCCTCTGACTTTCTAAATACCTGACCTAGCATCATGCAAGGGGCATATGGCAGCTCTCAGGGCTGTGTTCGGTCTTTGGTTCTGGAGAAAGATGGAGACTTTATTTTTATTTTTTCCTACACAAATTGTGTATACCTAGGGCTATCATGCACCAGAAGTCTGCCTGAGATGTTGTTAGTTTAAGATAAAACACTTGCCACACAAGTCAGTTCTTAAAGAATCTACTCAGGGAAGTTAAAATCTACTGAAACTATGGACTATGGGCTCTGTGTTATGTCAGATCTGCAATACATAATTAAGAGAGGCCTCTTCTGTCCTAAAAAGCTGTGATGAGTATGACAGTTATTAGTGTCTTTGAAATCAGAATCTTACTCAGTATTTTCCAGTTGTGGGGAATTTGAAAAATGTAAATCATTGATTACACCATGCATAAAATTCATCTTATAGACATAAAATTCATCAGCGTCTTCCTCTGATCATTTTTGTTACGTAAGGCTGCTTGCAATTGCACTTACCTGTACACTGAAGATATCATTAAAACAATTATCCTTGTGACATACCACAAGATTCCTCTACATGTACCTTTCATTATTTTCTAGAGGACTAGAGATCTACGTCCAACGTTGCATTGTACTTTATAGCTACAAGAAGAATAACAGTACATTTTTTGCTGAGTCTGACTGCCCATGATCTCATTACTATGCTCAACATTACAGATTAAGGCTTTCCAAACCACACTAAATATTTTACTTTTTTCATAGCTTGCTAAACACAGAGCAGTCTAAAAATGATAAAATTTTATTGTGTTTTCCAAAGCAGTCAGACAGGTTTAAATCCTGACGTAAGTTCTCATCCACAGAGAGTACATTAAATGGCAATCAATCCAGTCTCCATTGCAGATGTCTGAGCCTGCAGCTCAGGCAAGAAGACAGTCAGCAGGGCCAGGATTATACTAGATAAAGGGGCCTTGCAACCATATCCTTGAACTCTGAGGAGACTATAAAGAACCAGCATCTTCTCTTCAATCACATAATAATTTCTGTCTTCTTCTCTTCATGTTACAACTAATACAGTGTGGAATTTTATAGTTAACATGAGTTCCTAAAGGCACTATACATAGCACTGAAGTAGTCCAACTGGCGTTATCCATGACATGTACATTTAAATAGCTTCATGAGAAGCCAGTGCTAGTTTCAGAAATATTTGGTGCCCTCCTGTCCTCTGAAATGAAGAGCTTCTCCCCACTGGCATCTGCACTGAGCCTATAGATTTATTTTTTTTTTTTCTGAAGAGAAAAGTCTCCAGTCTGCTGTTGAAACTATCAGCTCACAAAGCCTCTGTCCTCATGAGTAGCATCCTCCAGAGATACCCAGTTTCCCTTCCTAATGTCTCTTGCTGTATTTGAGTGATATCAGCTGAAGGACCCTGCCTGGGTCCCTTCCAGCAGCCTCCGCCACCAGCTCCCCACTGCATGCCCTCGCTCTGCCCCCCAAGCTGTCTTGGCTTTCAATGGTTTGATGATACATACTTAAAAGAGGTTTAGTCTAATGCTGTTTTTCAGCTAGCTATGATAGCAGCAATGAAATCTCTGAACACATAGAATCAAAGCGCTTTTTGTTTTGTTTGTTTTTCTGTCTAATAAACTAAATGCTCAACTTGCATCTGAATCATCAAGTGCTTCCTTCCTAAAAGAGTTTACCAACCATAGCAGAAACACATTTCCATCTGCACCAACTGATAAATCAGTAATGTCATCGTCAAATAAGTCTCTATGGCCATCTACTGATCTTCCAAAGAACTGGAGGTGTTGTCCAAAACCAGAATCTGATCCTAAAATTTTCTGGGAAAGAGAATTTGATTACTGAGTGTGCCACAAGGGTGGTTAAGTCTGTAGATAGCAGCCTAAGCAATGGATTTTCACTGATATTCCCTGTATACACAATGCATTTTTTAAACAAAATGCTTTTGTGGATGTTTTCTCAGATGCTTTTAAGCACTTTTTCCTCCCCTATTGGAGCAGACAATGGGCTAGATTTTTCTGTCTTGGGAGTAGATCAATTAACTGGCTGCTGTATGCCATCTAGTACTTACTGGAAACTTTTTCCATCTCACATTGAGCAACTCAGAGAATAGGAAGCTTAATAGGACTTCTAACAAATACTTTCTGCAACCAGAAAGTCTGCATGGAAAGTGACATTAAAATTATCATTATATTAGCATATGGGATACAAAAAGATCCTTGAAAGTATTTTCCTTTAATACTACATACTTATAATTTACAGAGCTGGGATTTATCCAATCTTCATTGTTGTATATCAGCCCAAAGAACCTGAATAATGAGTGTCAAAAAATGTATATCAAGTCAGCTGACTGGCTTGACAGGCACCAAAAATTATAAGAGGCTCAGATAGAGCATCCTCCAAGTCCTTTTCCTCTGTAACCTTCAGCTATAAGCACCACAACATCATCCAGGACATGCTAACAGATGACAGTAAGGAGAGGCACAAAACTTGAAATAAGCCATGAGAAGAACATTACTCCTTTAAGAGGATGAAATAGTAGCCAATAAATAGATATAAAATCCTTATGTTTTCCTCTAGCAGATCTAAAGGCACTGAGTACAACATTATGCAACAAAGTTGTTTACCTGAGAATATTTGGTAATTATAGTCTTTTGAAATCCATTGTAAATGTAAATTGCTCCAGAGTTTGGGTTTTCCAGTGGTGCAAGCATTGCGATCACCAATTGTTTTCTGACCCCATGGACTTTCTAAGTTCTTGCTGATCCAAAATTCCCTTTAAAAATAAAAAAAAAAAGAAAAAGCAAACACACAACTATCATTGCATCAGATTAGACATAGGAGCAGTATCTATGTGCATTGGTTTCTGATCTTGCTTTCCAATACATTCCCCCAGAATGCTCAACCCTGAATTCCTTCCCCATTGTATTGCCCATTCAGTCTGCGTTATGTCTCAGAGTCTTGGCAAGCATTACACAGCACAATTAAAGCATGCTATGCAAAGCACTAACGGCAAATATAACCACATGTATGAAGCTTAAATGCTCTCACTGTCCTCATCTGACTGTTCTGAAAGTTTCACAATACATTGAAAAATATAGTTTCCAGTTTTGAATTACCAGTTTTTATGCACACAGAATGGAAATTATGTAACTGGACATAATTCTTTGAAACAGAAATGCAATTTCCTAACTAAACTAATGCAAAAAACCATGTGTCCAAATGCTAAACTCCTGACCTCTCCAGTGCCAATGAAGAAAGAAAGATTGGAGATCTTTATAATTATAATAATCACATTTACACTAGCTTAAATTCAAATGTCTGGCAAATATCATTCTCATCTTTAACCTCAGTTATCACACTGTGCTTAGAATTTTAGAAATACCAGACAAGTTATTTATTAAAAATGGCTAGAATAGTATAATTTGCATAACATAGACAAGTTGCACAAATCCAGGTTCTTTTAAAAAAATAAAAATAGTTCTCTCATTATTCTTATTATTTAACTTTAAATAATTTTAAACTTAACATTTGACAAAGTCTAAAAGTGGTAAGGTCTTCAAATTTATTCAGTTTTCAAAACATGAATACATATTTTGTGTCTAATTACACAGTCACAAAGACCAGTGTCAGTTGCCAGCAGTACCACTTCTAGCACCTTCATCTACTTTGAAATCGCCTTAGGGTACAGTTTCCTGTTGCTGCAGGATGATCTGACTATAAGCTGCTCTTGAAGAGGATGATCATTCCTCTCTATTTGATTTCAATTTACCTAGTAAAAAGACCATGTTCTGTTTTCTTTGATGGATAGCAGGTATTAATTTACTTTGCATATCCAGACATCCACAATTGATTCCGAGGCTGTTCAATAGTGCCAGAGACTTCAGGACTGTATTGGGGTCACCATTAGCCGGGGTCCTTATTTCTCCATGCGGGAACAGAAACGACGCAACACCAATGTGATGATCAGGTCGTCCATCTTTTTTTATTCCAATCCTGGTTACATTTATATTCTACTAAGTTCTGTACTTATATAAACTTATATAAACTGATTATGGGCAGTTATGTATATTATTTTGAAGCTGGAGTGAATTCTGATTGTCTGCTGTCCAATAGAATAATACAGGTACAGGAAGTCACATGCCCTTGGGGCAGTGTTCATAACACTTTACATTGATTGCACATTAGACTTCATATAACATTTAAGTTACATGGACCTTTTTGTTTTTTTTCACTAGTAATACATACATCCAGTGCACTGTAAGTAAATGTACACTTACTAGTTCTGTGACCTAAGTGTGACTTGTTGGTCACCATCTACAATTGTGCCTCAGTTGATCAGAATTTTCAACATCTAACAGTAATGTGTTAAAACTGCTGTGTTTCCTCCCCCTTATTTGACAGTAAAAGATAAAGAATCGTTTAATGCATTATTATGTACTACTTTTAATAATGGATAAATTTGATTAAATGCACGCAAATCCAACCTGGTGGAAATACATGTAGGTGCTCTGTAATGCACTACGGGTGAAATTCTGTGGGCTGTAAGTAGAAAAATTGAGGCCACAATAGTGGTGAGAGATTTAATGCTGAGAAGACTTGGCACCCCATGGGCTGAAACAAAATGTTGCTCTGTGAAGGAGAACTGTCAGCAGGTTCCTGATCTGTGCAGATTTGCTAGCTCATACCTTAGTGTGGTAGCAGCACAGCAGCTCTCCACTGCTACTGCTGGCTGAGAATCTTGTTCCTTATAAATGTGTGCATGTAGTTAAGAGCACAGCCCTAAGGGCTCTTGCATGCTGTTCCAGAATCTAAAATTTACAGGTTTTTTAAATGTATGTTAATACTTTGATACAGCTGTTTATATTGTATGCTAACTTAGCATATATTATATAGAATTCACTTTGCAGTTGAAACTACATATATAGGTTTAGGTTTTCCCAAGCCACCTTTATAGTGAACTCTGCCATTTAAATTGTGACATTAATAGTCCAACTTTTCAGTTGAACATTTAAAACTGATCATGACAACTTGCCTGCTAATATTCAAAAAGTTTTCAACAGTAGATTGCTATTACCAATGACACAAATCCTTCTGCATTTATGATTCTTGCAATGTTTTTGGAAGAAAATTGAACCTTAAATGTTAAAATCACAGCTAGTACTTGCACAAATACATTTAATCTCTTTGTAAACTGGATGTAATTATCCACAGTTCCATTTTCATCTAGCACTAATAGATGTAAACATTAAACAATAAACTATGTCGTAAACATATAGTTTTGCATTCAAGAATGAGCATTCTCTTCAAAATAAACTTCATGACCTACTCAGTTTCAAAGATTATTCTCCCTGTTAGGGACTGGAAATCAAGGCATTACTATGAACCGTGAAACCTGGACTCTTAAAATCAATGGGGGTTTTTGCCAGTGACTAGCTGAAAACTGCTAGCTACAGCTATAAGAACAGTCTAATCCAGACCAACTGGCTTCAGTTCAGAAATTCATGCTATGAATATGCACAGCACAGAATTTGAAGAAACTTAAAGCTGCTTAAGCCCTGGAGCTGCTGTAACTGCTTTCTGAACTGAGCAATGGTGTGGTCTGCCTAGTATGTATGTACAAGTTACAACTTCAGTTCTTTATCCTCAAGTGTCACACAAAGTCCCTGTAATGCAAGGTTGTATTAATCTATCTCAAAAGTGGAAGATTTCTCTTAAATAAAGCTTTGTGTTTAAACTCCTGTGATTGAGGTGTCAACATGAGGGATCAGATGCAAATCCTACTTAACTTTTGTTTTTTTGGTTTTTTTAGCCTTGTAAAAATTGGTTCTGATGTACTGAATAAATCAGTGTACTAATTTTTGTACCCTTTTATTTTGAAATTGTTAAATATTGCACTTGTACAATATAACAAATGCACAGGTTTTTGTTTTTTTTTTATTGCAGTAATTTCTCATCTGGAACTGATTTGGGATCACTGAAAGGGTCTCTTGCATATGTTAAACTAAATATTTGCAAATAGTATCTGCTCCTGGTTTGCAAATTTGTAATGCTGACCACAAATGCAAGGTGTCAAGGTGCAAATAGCTTTTAATTCTTATATAGTTTTTTGGCCCTCTTGTGCATTAAGGCAAACATGGTTTTTACTTTGTCTTGGTATCTGGAAGTTAAAAGTAAGTTTCTGGCAGGAGTATACTGTATACATAGTTTTAAATAAAGTAAATTGGTATGATAAATAAGTTTTGATGGCCAAAAGTTTCCTGATGGAACAGAGTTGGTTTTTTGGGGGGTTTTTTTGATACAGTGTGGGGGAGGGAGAAAGGGGGACTGACAAGCTATTTGAATCCAGAACAGTTGTTTGTTGTGTAACTTTCCTATACTTTGTAAATCTCGCTGTTGAAACTGCTTTCTTCAGATGTTCCTACTGATCTTGCAGACCTTTTTTTAACATCGCACTAGTATCTGCCAATAGGCTATGAAACAAAACTTAACTGAGAAATCTGCCAGGGTTGTAAGGAGGCAGTTTATGCAAATATACAAATTGGTCAAGTATGTTACTCTGTATTCCCAAACTTACTCCAGTTGCATTACATTTGCATTATGCAAGTTGCAAGTTGCATTATCTTGCCTTTGTGTTGTAATTTTTTCAAAAACATGGATAAACATGATTGTCCATGTGCAATATAACTCACTAGGTAATGGATAAAAATTTAATCTTGGTGGTTCAATATTTTAAAAAACCTTTCATGATTGTTTTGATATGAGTGTTTAATACAAACTTGGAAATAAATTTTATTTTACCAGTTGATTACTATTGTAAGATATAAAGTCCTGTTCTTTAACAAAGATGTGTCTACTTTCTATGTTGTGGGTTGGTTTTTTTTTTGACAAAGCTGAATGCCTCAAATGCTTGTTTATTACTAACTTCTTAAACTCTCAGAACTTAAAACTAAGTAAACATACTAAACCATCTTGTTTGAAACTGTGTGCATGCTGTCTTCTGGTGTTATATAGGTTTTAAATTAATAGACAAACTTACACTTATTTTAAAAACAACAGTAATTATTATTTTAGAATAAGCAGCAACACGGCAACTAAAATTATTGCAGAATTTCCAGCTAGGCAGGCTGGGTGCCACCAACTGTGCTAGCCTGGTGACTGACTATTTTCCCTTAGATCCTATAAACCCTCTTACAGCAAAATGGAATTTGAGATGGAAGGAACACTGGGAAAGTCCCCTTTTGCACTGCCCTGTGGTGACTCGCCTTATCAAGCATCTTGCACTTTGCTCTTTTCATGCACCATGGATGGTTCTTTTACCTTGATATTTGCCCCTATAACTAGGGAGCAATTTAAAACCCTATAGTCTGTCTTTTCTTTTTCTTCCTTTTGGGAAAAAAAGCAACCTCATATTTATTCTTGGTAATTTTTCCTTGTAGTATTTCCTGCTCTTAACAGATTCCTTGTGAAGAGGTGACTGCTCTCACAAGTAACAGTCACATATTGTCAGTTTTGTGTGACACATGGCATTTCCATCTTCCTTCACCTTTCCCTTTGTGGTACTTGCCTTCATAGTTGAGCAGGTGGTAACTACCCAGACTTGCATATTATCATCTCCTTGCATTCCCACAAGTAGTACTTCTGTACTTAACTATGCAACGTACTTAGTGCTGCTGTTATTAAAATCCTCAAAGCTGTGTCTCCTGCCTTGCAGCATGGAACAGGGCAGCTAGGCTTGCCCCCAGGGTGCTCCTTTACTGGGGATGACAAGGATCTGGTTGATGATGACTACATTAACTGGGTGCATGCAACTGAAAGAAGAAAGGAAATTCTCTTAGAAGATTGTGTAAAGAAAAGTAAGCAGCTGAAGGATGAACGTGCATGTTTGGCTGAAAATAGGAGGTACTAATACTATCTTGCTCTTTTTTCATAATGTTAAATAGTATTTTAATCCCTTTTCTAAACACTAGGTAATTTGCTAGCAACTGCATTTGCAATTTTCATATTTGAAAAACTGATCATTCCTTTCATTCTACCTTTATTGTCCAGTACTAAATAAGTTGTTTTCTTTGATGGTGTTGGTAGCTGTAAAATGAAGCCTATATTCAATCTCATTTTTCTGCATTCACATAAGAAAAAATGATAGGAGGAGGGAGATAAAAAACTGACTGGATCTGAAGAGTGTCTTTGCGTTAGAATCAGGGGGAAGGCCAACAGGGCAGATGTTGTAGTAGGAGTCTACTATAGGCCACCCACCCAGGACAGAGAGGTGGATGAAATATTCTATGGGCACTTAGGAGAAATCTCACGATCGCTTGCCCTTGTTCTTGTGGGAGACTTGAACTTCCCAGACATCTGCTGGAAATACAGCACAGCAGAGCGGGACCAGTCCCGGAGATTCCTGGAATGTGTGGGAGATAACTTCCTGACACAACTGGTGAGAGAACCAACCAGAGAAGCTGCCCTGCTGTGCCGAGGTCCTTACTTCTCCATGCGGGAACAGGAACGACACAACACCAATATGATGATCAGATCGCCCACACTTTATTTCCCAATCCTGGTTACATTTATATTCTACTAAGTTCCGTACACGCACTCATCTATCTTCTAATAGGCTACAGGTCATCTACACGCGCTGTTCACGCGCCTCTACAAGCATTTGCATTGGTTAATTGCAATTAGCACGTAAAGCCCAAAACTTGCCAAAACTCCCTTATCTCATACCCTGTTTTGCTCAGACTTGTGTGCTTTTGCTGACCACAGGTGTTTCTCACTTATCTGCTATCTTGTGTGTTTTTGCCAGCCTTATTTTGCTGGCCTTGTCTTCGTCCTTGCATTCTTCTGCCTGCACTAACTTCCCTCCAGCGCGGCCCAGACTCCTACATCTCCCCCTTTTTTTTTTTATTTTATTTGCTCAGCCAAACTTTGCAGCATCCGCTGCAAACATTGGAACAAGCAAGGAAGAATCAACATCAAAAGCAGCAATACCATCAGTACCATCAATGCTCCTTTGACCAATGTTTGTAACCAACCTCTCAGTCCGAGATCAATGAGCCAATCTGAAAAGGGGCCATGTCCCTCTGTAATATGTTTCATGTTATGTTGCATTTTCGCTAATCGTTGGTGTATGCTCTGCGAATGGTCAGACAAATTAAAGCAACACATTCCTTCAAAATCTTCACATCTATGCCCATGTGCCAATAATAAAAATCTACAGCAGCACGATTTTGCAAAGTAGCATGCCTAACACTATCAACATCAGTAAGCAGCGCACTCAGCATTTGCGAAGTTAGATTAAATTGCTTTTCACTCCAACATGCTAATCTACGTATGTATTTTCGCATTTCTGGCAGCCATTCCTTGCGGAAAGAAGAAAGAAGTAGCTATAACAGTGGCTAATGAAGATAGCCGCACCTTGTCGTTGCAGGTGTCGTCAAAGGTTCGAACAGATCCGCGTGATCTTATCCTTGTGCACCTGCCAACTTCGAGGAACGTTTATTCCAACACCACAGCTCCTATCCACGACCTTATTATTTTGCCTAATACATTGCAAAGCTAAGCGTTTACAAAGCTCAAAACTAATTTCTGCTAAAACTCTTTGCCCAAGATCTTCAATTAGGCTTAAAGCCCTAGAAAACGGCTGTTGTTCTCTAAAACTCTAATCTGTCCTTCTGTACTAACAGCTAATCGCTGATATACTGACCTACCTATAAAATCAGACAACCAATCTGCTTCGGTAAAAGATAATCCGGTCAGCACACAAGTGACATTTATACACACTTTCCCGATCATGCGCACGTGTGACTCTCCAAGTTGCCCTGTCACACCATGCACAATGTATAAAAACCCAAGGTCGACAGTTTAGACCATGTTCCGTACTAGCTGTGTCATGTTCTTCAAGCTGTTTTATGGTGAGCGGCTGTGTTCGAATAGCCGCATAAAATGACTGCAGGTTCGGTAAAAGACACAGAACTTCACTGTTCGCTGGATGTAGTGCCGTTAACAACGGCGTCAGGACCAAGTTCAATCGATGTTGGTGTCTCTGGAGTGCCTCGGGATGCAGGGTTGGTGTCGTCATTCTTTGCGATCCATGGTTTCACCCACTTTGCGGGGGCCCACTTGGGTGGATCACTACCTGTGGAAACACAAGCATAACCTCTTCCCCAAGTTAGCAACTGCATAGGTCCCTCCCATTGCCCAGATTGAGGGGAATACAATTGCACTTGAATTTTTTGAAAAGAATAATCATGCTTGTTTGTTTGCATATGTATTCACGCAGGCAGTTCATCTTGCCCTCCACGTATATTAAGCCAATTTAAAACAAATAATGTTTTTGCCAATATCTCATGAGGGGAACCCCCTGTCTCCCCCTGTTTTTTCAAAATAACAAGGTGATGTTTCAATATACGATGGGCGCGCTCAACGATTGCTTGCCCGGTAGAGTTGTGTGGTACTCCGTGGAGAAGCTGAATTCCCCAATGTTGTAAAAAGGCAGTGGTGGAGGCTGCCCGATATGCAGGACCATTATCAGTTTTAATTTTCTTTGGACACCCCATAACCGCAATCGCTTGCGTCCAATGTTGACGAGCTGCTGCTGCCGAGGCAGAAGCATGAGCAGAGGCCCATATAAATGAGGAACAGGTATCCACTGACACATGTAAGTAGCGAAGACGCCCAAAAGGCGGAAATACAGTGATATCAGTTTGCCAAACTTCCCGTGGCTGTAAGCCACGAGGATTCGCACCACCGTCCTGTAGCGGTGTGGGAGTGGCACAGTCTGGACAAGCAGCCACTATCGCCCGTGCTTGGGTCTTAGGGATGTTAAATTGCTTACGTAATGCAGTTGCAGACTGGTGAAAAAAGGCATGAGATTTGTAGGCTTCTTGAACAATGTTATGCGTGTCTGCTAAAGCGGCAACCAACTGATCAGCTTGAGCGTTGCCTTCTACAAGACCTCCAGGGAGCCTAGTATGGCTCTTTAGATGCATGCTAAAAACCCGATGCGTGCGATGATTAACAGTATTTCGTAAGTGGACGAAAGCCTGAAAAAGGGTGGGATTGTTCACATGTCCTAACAAGGCCCTTTCGATTCGTTGTACTACACCTGCCACATATAAAGAATCAGTCACAATGTTTAAATCTTGAATGATCCAGCGGTTAAGCACAGCAATCACAGCTTTAAGCTCCAAAATCTGTACAGATGTATCGCAAACAAAGCGTTCTGATTGCCATATTCCATTCTCCTGCCAAACAAATCCTGCCGTTTTGGTCTTGCTGCTGGCATCTGTAAATACTGTTAAAGCCTGTAAAGGTTGTCGACTAATGACAGGAACAGCAGTCATTGTTAAAGCAGTTTTAAATAGTGGATGCTTTGGATAATGGTTCTCAGTTTGATAGGATTTGTTCATCACAGCCAGCGAGAAGGACATAGATGATTCACACATAGCCTGAATTAGGTCCAGTGCATACGGCACAACTACTCGATCCGGTTCCTTTCCAGCAATAGATATTGCTCGCTGAACACCTTTTCGGATAATACTTGCTATCGCATCCACACGTGCTGTTATTGTTCTATGTCCTCTGGCTGATAAAAATAACCATTCGATAATTCTGAGGGGATTAGACTGTTGTTCACACCATTGTCCTAGAAAAGCTGATACTTCTGACTCTGTATTATATACAAACAATTGTAATGCTTGAGCAGGGTCAATACGAGCTGCAGAATTAACACTCAATTTCAGGGAAATATTATCCAGGGCGTGTTTAGCTGACGCTGTTAGAGACCTAGGTTCTTGAGGATTACAATTTCCTTGCAACAACTTAAATAAAGGCTGTAAATCTGTGTTAGTAATGCCACAAATACTGCGGATCCACTGAATATCTCCCACCAATTTCTGTAGATCATTTAATGTTTCCCCTTTCTGTACTATTGATAGCTTCTGTGGCCTAACAGTAGATTCAGTTAAAGTCATCCCTAGGTATTTCCATGGCTCAGTCCGTTGTACCTTTTCAGGGGCCACAACAAGTCCCATTATATTTAGAGCTTCTATCAGTTCTTGAATCAGTTCTTCAGAGATGGGTGTTTTTTGGCAAAGCAACAAATCATCCATATAGTGATACAAAATACAGTCGATATGATGTTCTCGAAAGGGTCGTAGAGCTAAATCCACATACCACTGACATATTGTGGGAGAATTTTTCATGCCCTGTGGTAACACTACCCAATGATATCTCTCAGAAGGTTTTGCTCTATTTGTAGAAGGGACAGAGAAGGCAAATTTTTCATAATCCTCTGGATGCAAAGGTATTGTAAAAAAACAATCTTTCAACTCAATAACCACAGTGTCCCAGCCCTGAGGGAGCATGGATGGATTGGGTAATCCTGGCTGAAGTGCTCCCATGTCCTGCAGAACTGCATTAACTGCTCGCAGATCTTGTAACAGTCTCCATTTTCCAGACTTCTTTTTGATGGTAAACACAGGTGTATTCCACGGACTGGTAGAAGGGACAAGGTGTCCAGCATTCAATTCTTCTTGCACGAGATCCCTTAAATGAGCGAGCTTCTCAGTTGGTAGCGGCCATTGCTCCACCCATACAGGAGTATCAGTTAACCAGCTCAGTTTTAAAACAGGACGGGGGTCGCTCGCTACAATGGCCGCCTCTAAAAAGGCGTTTGTAATACACATCCCCACTGAGACAAGACATCTCGCCCTAATAACCAGAGTGTCGTATGCAGTACATATGGTTTCACTTGTGCTCTGAGACCTTCTTTGTCATCTATAATGGTGACAAAATGTGCACTTTGCTGTGTAGGGGATGCTCCTCCAATTCCTACAACCATGTTGGATGCCATAATCAAAGGCCAAGAAGGTGGCCATGCAGCATATGGTATAATGGTGACATCAGCTCCAGTGTCAAGCGTGACTTGTTCAGAGCGGATCTTAACTCCATCATTCCCAAGTATTGTGACTGTTCTCATAGGCTTATTGTTGGTGATCAATTGTGAAAAGGCAACAGTCACTGGTCCAGTAGACCCAAATCCTTGATCGCCTCTTTCGCGATCTTGACTCTTAATAACATGTGCTCGAAACAGAATTAATTGAGCAATACGGTCACCTTGATGCAATGTGGCTGGAGGGTTTAGAATTCTCACCATTATCCCAATTTGTCCAGTATAATCAGAATCAATGAATCCAGGAATAATCATAATTCCTTGCTTCGGTGCCGAGGATCGTCCTATCAATAATGCACTAAGTCCATGTCCTAACGGTCCTGTAACTGCGGAAGGAACTACATGCACTGAATCATCCACTATTGTGACGTCAACTCCCACGGCCAAATCGAGGCCTGCACTTCCTCGGGTGGCTGCTGAGAGCTCGTCAAGGCAGCCGCCACTTGGGGGAATTTGAGTGTCTTGGCGCCCCCCGGAAAGGCGCTCTGCGAGGAGTTTCCCGGCAAGGGGCTCCCGTCTTTCTTGAATTTTGATCGACACTCGCTGGCCTTATGCCCAAATTTATCACATCGGTTACAGGTACCGGCACATGGCGCTGTTATGGTAGCTTTCTTTGCCTGAGGACATTGTCGCTTAAAATGATCAGGTTTACCACATAAAAAACATCCTTCCTTTTTCCTAGCATTTTTAAGTCCGGGATCTCCTTTTCCCTGACTTGTAACAGGTCTTAAAGCTGCAGCAAGGGCTCTTGCGTGGATAGTAGCCTTTTCTTGCTCCTCCAATAATGGTGGCAATCGTGAACATGCCTCAACCATCTGTGTCAGGCTAGCACCTCGTGGGAGACTGGCAATCACTTGTTGGCATCTTTGATTTGCATTTTGATATGCCAAATCTTTCCCCACCGCTGTTTTAGCATCAGGTGTAAGATTAGGTGCAGTATCCAGTGCCGCTTTCAATAGATCAATAAATTGCATATATGGCTCATCTGGCTTTTGCTTCACTTGATGATAAGGCAGTCTCAGTTTTCCAATTTGAGGCAGCTCTTGAAGCGCCTCTAAGGCCAGTGCCTGAGAGTGTTGTGTTATACGAGGGTGCAAGGCTGCCTGTGCTGCTCCATTACAATACTGTCCTGTCCCCATAAGTTGATCAAGTGTAACAAATCTTAAAGGATCATGTCCATCCAACTGATGGAGGTTGTTTACCATTGCAATCTCACATTTTTCCTGCCATCTTTCTTTAAACATCATAAAAGCAGTAGGGGGAAGGATAATCTCCAAAAGTGCTCTGATATCAGTCGGCACTAAATCTTGATTGCGAAAGAAGGATTGTATCACGGTCATAACTTGTTTGTTATCATACCCAAAGTCCATGACTGTTCTTTGTAACTGAGTCACAGTCTTCCAGTCAAATGGATGCCACACCCGCCGGTTCCCTTGCACGACAACTGGCATTGCCATGACACTAGGTGGCAGCATCTGCCCTTCTATAACTGCATGTTCAATCACCCCCTTCCATCTCTGCCCCACAGTATAATTAGGGTCCTGCGGGGGGGGGGATGGATCAGGCGCGGGAGGACTGGATGCCGAAGAAGCGGCATTGTCTTCATGTCCTTTTCTTTCGTCTTTGCCCTGCAGCCATCCAGCAACCCGTTTTAATGGAGTCGTTGAACTAACTTCCCCTTCTCCGTTCTCTACCTGTTTATATTTTGCGTATGCTCGCCGTTCCTTTGATGTAAGCCCATTTCCAAATTTACCTCTCAGATAACTATCTGCCTCTTCTGGAGTCATCTCTCCGTCCTCTAACAGCTGCATTACCCAAGCTCTGGCTCTTTTTTCCTTCTCTCTCAATTTCTCCTCAGTAATCTGAGTCTCTTGTGGGGGTCTCTCAGAATTATTTTGCCCACCGGGCGCACCCCTAGCTTCTGGCCCACAGACGCTCTCTTCGACTGCTTTCAAACCATCCCTTATGGCTTGATGAGCCTTTTTATACGCCTCACGAATAGCCTGTTTGGCTGACCCACGGTCTAGCCGTTGCATTTCATCCAAAAGGTCAGACATTGCTTTCTCTTGTTCTTTTAACAGACTAGCAAGCTGTTCAGAATGAGGTTTAGGATAGACTGCCCGAGACGACTCATCATCCACATCCATAGGGAGCGGCACTTTAACTGGGTCTATGGAATTCGACAAAGTATCAGGAGGAGGTGAACCAGGCAAAGGTGGGGCAGAGGGCATTGTTGGCGGCACCCAGGGTTCGATCTCAATCCTAGGACCTGCCCAAAATTCCCTTTCTGACACGGGACACACAACTTTAGAGGACGCAGGCACACCATCAAATAACAAGTTCTTTTCCTCCTTCTCTTTCTCCTCCTTGTCACTCTCCTTCCACTCAGCGGCAGCAATCGCGCGAGCAGCGGCAGCAGCAACACAAGCCCGACCTTTCATTGCGTCCACTATCAATCGAACACTTTGATAAGTAGGTGCTAATTTTCTCGCTTCCTTGTTCCCTGCTTGAATCGATTCCCACAAATCAGTCCCAATAGATTTCCAAACTTCTTCATCATACAACTGATCAGTATTAGTGATTAATGTCCTACGTCTACACCAGAGAAGCAGCGTGGCTAAATCCCCTTCCTTGAGATCCACCTCTGTCTCCTCTGCGAGCTGCATCAAAGTTCGAACTGCAGCCTTTTCTGTCGCTGATGCAGCGAGCCCCATGCTGTGGGTATCTAAGCCCCTACTTTCCCGGCTTAGCGCGGATCCGCTCCTGCCTCTCTCGGGCAGCCCGGCTTACCTCTGATAACGCCGGCCGACAGCCTCCGCCTTCCTCCGGCTTCTGTTCAGATGATTCTATCAGAATCAGCAACGATTCTATCACGTCGTAAATCACGTCAATAGTAAATCACATCGGCTCCAAACGGACAGTTCACCTGATCACGTCGGTAGCAAATCACTCACGTTGATAGCAGGTCACATCAGCATGTCGACACGTTGGCACATCGGCACGTTGGCATGTCGGGGTCACCATTTGTCGGGGTCACCATTAGCCGGGGTCCTTATTTCTCCGTGCGGGAACAGGAACAACACAACACCAATATGATGATCAGATCGGCCACACTTTATTTCCCAATCCTGGTTACATTTATATTCTACTAAGTTCCGTACACGCACTCATCTATCTTCTAATAGGCTACAGGTCATCTGCACGCGCTGTTCACGCACCTCTACAAGCATTTGCATTGGTTAATTGCAATTAGCACGTAAAGCCCAAAACTTGCCAAAACTCCCTTATCTCATACCCTGTTTTGCTCAGACTTGTGTGCTTTTGCTGACCACAGGTGTTTCTCACTTATCTGCTATCTTGTGTGTTTTTGCCAGCCTTATTTTGCTGGCCTTGTCTTCGTCCTTGCATTCTTCTGCCTGCACTAACTTCCCTCCAGTGCGGCCCAGACTCCTACACGTATGTTATTTTTTTCTGCAATTTGGTGATTTAAAGATGGCACTTACCTGCGATGGAAAGCAGACCAGCTCTTGATTGATGATTTTGTGGAAAAGATTTATTGACCTATATGGGATGTTATGTTAGGAGTGGATGATACTTTCTTTGCATTTTATAATTCAATGTTTTGGGAGCGAGCCAGTTGTAATGCCTCCCACCTAGATATAAATGTTAACATAGACTCAAGCCCTCTTGGCCTTACACGAGCCTTTACTGGTGGAAATGCAATCCTTTCACCAGGATCTTTCACAATTCCTGTCCCGTGAAGCTATTGGGTACCTTGTTCTTACTTTCCTTTTGATTTCTCCTTTCACTCCTTCAAACAACCAGATTATTATGAGGCTACTTACACATTAGATATCACCCGTCCCTGGTGCATTAGACTCCCCAATGGAACGGAAATAAGATCCAGAAATCTGTCTAAAATAATGTGGATGCAGTCCATAAAAAACCCCACTTTGAGACCTTTAAAGTTTGTGGAACCACCCTCATGGGACCACTCACATCTCTGCACATGTAATAAAATAATTGATTGTAATACTGGGCCCGGGGACCCATCAGAAACATGGGTAATTGAAAGAGTAAGAGTATTAATTCGAGATGTGTATTTGTTGGGGTTATTCATCAATGGGTTATAGAAATAAGGATAAATGGTGCAACAAGACATATGATCAAGTGACTGAGTATAACTGAGCTCAATATTGTGGAGTCCCTTACACGCACTATCCTTTAAAAGGCACACAGATAGCCACAACACCAGCAATTCACCTTGTAAATTATAGTGATACTTGGACTTGTAAGGGCAGCAATTATCCTGCCCCCTTTGGTCTGGCCTGGGGATGCTCAAATGGAAAGTTTTATTCTAAATTAAATTTAGTTCAACATGCAGGGCTCGACTGTGGAATTGTTTTCCGTTCATTATGTCCCGGAAGAATTTTTAATTTTACACGATCTTATCATCCCCGAAGGCGACGGAGTTCTGACTCTTCTCCAGGGAGACCAGAGAGGGCCGTAATGGGAGTTGACATTCATGAATATTATACCACAGGCCAGATCATATCTTTGATGTTTAAAAATATATTTGCCCCTTCTGTGACCCTTAGACGACACCAATTTGTATTAGAAAATATCACTTGGCAAGTGCATGTGCTAAGTAACTGACGCAGGTACACATTTGGAGAACAAAACTTACAGGTCCAACAGGTATCAAAAATGGCCCTCCAAAATTGATTGGTATTAGATATGTTGTTATTAAAAGAACAAGGAGTTTGTGGAATGTTAAATTTAACAGAGTGAATGTTGTATTACTATACATAATGCGACCACCCATTGAAGAAGCACGAGCCAAGATGAGAGAAGCTGCACACAAGACCAGAGAATTATTTAAATCAATGCAACCTAAGGACTGGTTTGATGGACATTCCCCTGAATCATGGATTGGATCTATTTTACAATCATTAGGTCTCACTGTATGGGGGACATGGCTCATAAATATTGGATTTATGATTTTGTCAGTATATTTTGCAATAATGATAAGTATTGCTATAGTGAAGTGTATGATCTCTTGTATTCTTTGCTCTTTCTCCCTCTGTTCAATATATCCAGATTACCACCCTTGATGATGACTACCTTGAAGTTTCGCCAAATGTTTGAGTCATGGTGATATAGTATACTTCACATTTGCTAGTAGTGATAGTTAATAATTGTGCTAGTAGACATAGTTACTGCACATATGGGGGCAATTATGAGGTTTCAAAACCTGGTTGAACAAGACTTTGAATTGCAGTTGAGACAACCTTGATTATTGATAAGAAGTTTATTAAATACAAGCTTTGATCTCCAAGCCTTAGACAATAAGCAGAACATCCTGGACCATAAAAGAGAATGTGTGGGATTGTGTTGAGGATGCAGAACATCCTAGACCATAAAAGTGAATGTCTGGGTTACTTGGCAATGAAACTAACTTTTCAGTGTCCTGAAAGTGAACTACCTTCATTATAATGCTAAAAAACATACCCACAGGTCAGAAAGACTCCTGTCCAGGTTAAGACCCTTCCCCTGAGCATGCATCGTAGTAGAAGCATTATGTAAGCTGTATTATAATTGTATGTTAATCACTAACCAATCAGTATCTAATGGGTTTGCATGGAAAAGTACTAACTTGTGATTTTTGTGTATAAAAGGGGCATGAAAACCTGCTGTTGGTGTGCTTGATTTGTGGATGTGGTGGTGCAATTCTTAACACCACACCCCCCCCCCCGCCCCTCTTTGTTGGGCTGCTTGGTGCTAGGTGCGATTCCACCCACATCCCCAGAGCTATACACCAATCTGTGGAGATAAGGACTGACAATGTTAACGAGCCTGGCTCCTGCCCCTCCCGATTGCTCGGAAATGGTTAAAATGGCCCATCAACTCCTAAGGGCCTGGCACACCTGTGCCTGGGATGGGGTCAAATGGGAACAATAACAGAGTCGCACATTAATCAAATTCTTGTGTAACTGCTGGAAGGCACCAGAAGGTATTTGACAAAAGTCAATTATCTTGGACCCTATAAATGGCGACCACCAGGGAGACCCTTTGAGCTCTCCTGGATCGCAGCGGGCCTGTGACCAGCACCTCCCCTGAGCTGGGACGCCTCTCAGGTACCAAACCCTTAAGGTGTCGTCTGCTCCAGACGGAAGGCCAGGGCGAAGTCCACCCGCTCGAGTCTCAATTATCGCCCGTTGAGGAATGCCAAGGCATTGGGAGGATTTGCTCTAAACTTGAGAGGGAAATTTTCTTTGAGCTAGCTTCTCTTTACTCTGTGTGTGTGTGTGGGGGGGGGGTACGTACCCTTGTTTCTGTGTGTGTATGTCCGTTCTGTGTTCATTCCACTGAATCCAAACACCTTTGTTTCTGTGTGTTTGTCCGTTTTGTGTATGCGCATGTATATATGTATATATAGGTACTGTTAAGTAAGTTAGTGTGAATCTTGTCATTTTAGACTCTGAATAAGTCGCTTTTCTTTCTTTTAGTATTTCTGAATTATTTTATAATAATAAATTGCTGTTAGTTATTAATAAACCTAGATTTCTTACTAAATATTACCGTGTCAATACTTTCATCCGCGACAAATTGGCGTAGTCGGCAGGATGACAAGCAAAATCACCAAATACTTACAAAAACACGGTATCCAACCAAATCCCACCTTCCCAGAGGATTGGGCTTATAATAATTGGCACAACTGGGAAGAGGTAGAAAAACAGTTAACTATTGCTCGAGGTGCAACTAAATTTGGAAAAATAAAGGTATGATTTGTAAAATGTTGGGAGTGTGCCTGGAAGCTGCCTGTCATGAACGAGAGAAAGTTAATCATAAAATACAAAATTTACAAGATGAGATTACAGGGCACAAATCCACCAATCTGCTGTTATCGATTAAAATAGAGCAGCTGCAACAGCAACTTAAGGAATCCCAATTGAAACAACAAAAACTGGGGGAACGAGTTGAAATGATGCTAATGCAGTCTCCGAACCCCCCTGATATCGTTCAAATCAGAAAATTAATTGTGTCCCCTGAAGACTGGGATGGTAACATTTGGAGCAATACACATAATGACGACTCAGACAAAAATAATTATTTGCAGCTGCCTGAGTCTCCCCCTCTTGCAGTCAGACCAATTATTAAAACAGAAGAAGCAACAGGACCTCGGGGTGGTGTGAGAAGTCGCATCAGCAAAACAACCCCCTTTGATCCAATTCAAATAGCCAATTTACAAGATCGTTACGGCCGTAAGCCTGGACAAACTGAAACTGAATACCTATGGACAGTGTCTCTAAACGGGGGAGATAGAATGTTACTAGATGGCGATGAAGCCAGTGGATATTGGGGTCCTGGTGTCTTTTTGGATGCTGGTCCCAACCCCCCGAATGACCCCCACTCACTAACAAGCAGAGTGGCATATTGGGCTGGTGGCATTGATGCCTTAGAGAGAGGAGAACCTCTGTTAATACCTATCAAATCTCTAAATGAGCTCTCCACAGCTTTTACAAAGGCTGCCTGTATTCAAGCCATGCATCAGCGTCAGCCTAGTGATGTTCCTCTTTCGGCAACTGTAGCTCCTGCTATACTTAAAGTACTGATAAAAGGAGCCCCTGCCATGCTCAAACCTTTTCTCATTGCAAAACGGGATGAGATCCAGAGAGACTTAAATTATAATGAATTGGTAAATCTAACACAAACTATTGGAAATAGTGGGGAAGAAGAATTAGAACCAAGAGTATTACCCACTTGGGCAACTTTAGTGCATGAAACTGTAAATCATGCCCGAGAAATGGGATGGAATGAAATTCCCAATGAAACAAAAAATATAGGTCGCACTGTTAGGCAAATTAAACAATTGCATCAAAATAATTCTCAGGAACAAAAACCCTCTGACCGACAATCTAGGGGTCAGGAGTGGAGAAATGAACTGTGGAAGCAAGCATTGTCACTAGGAATTCCTAGAGCCGCGATTCAGAGACAGCCTAGCGGCGTCATTCTGAGTCTGATTCAGGCATTTCAAAAAGGTATGGCTCCAAATGCTCCAACCCCCCCCCTCCCCACGTCGCCAGCTCCCAGAGAAAAAAAAGATAACCCTTTCCTCCCTCAAGAGGATCAGTTGCAAAGCACAGGATCAAAAAACTGATAAGGTCCGGACGGCAATTGGGCCTGCCAGTCCGGCAAGTAGAAGCTTATCAGTGGATAAATGAGAACGGCCCTTACATTTTAATTCCAGTTGGTCCTCAACAACAATTAATAAAATTTTTAATTGATACTGGTGCACAAATTTCAATAATTACACAGCGAGATGCCAATAAGCTAGGCATACGACCTGGCCGGCGAAAGGTTAAAATTACCGGAGTCACAGGAATTAGCACTGTGTGCCAGACAGCAAAAGTTAATTTACTGCTCCCTGGCGAAAAACGTGTAACATCTCTTCGCTTTGCGATCAAGGAGCATTATGAAAATATCCTGGGTTTTGATGCACTGAACGGCCGGACCTGGCGTTTGCCAGACGGCAGTCTGTGGTCTTTTGGTTCAATTGCCAACCCCAGCCCTAATAAAAATCAACAAACTGCCACAGTGCGTGTACTCCGTGCAGCTCCAACACTTCCCGAATCAAAAATCACTAACGTCCCACAGTATCCAATTTCTGCTACAGCACAAACTGGAATTTCTGAAGTAATTGCGGACTTAGAAAAACGACAGATTATTTCCCGAACTCACTCCCCATACACTTCTCCTGTTTGGCCAGTCCGTAAACCAGACGGGAGGTGGCGTTTAACAGTCGATTATCGGCGTTTAAATGCCAGTACAGCCCCATTGACAGCGGCAGTCCCCAACATTGCAGCTTTAACCGCTACACTGCAAGCCGCCGCACATCCTTGGATGGCAGTGCTAGATGTAAAAGACATGTTTTTCACGGTCCCTTTAAGGGAAAAAGATAGAGAAAAATTCGCATTCACATGGGAAGGTATCCAATATACCTTTAACAGACTCCCACAGGGATATAAACACTCACCCACAATTGCCCATGCTGCACTTGCTGAACTTTTACAGACAGTTTCACTCCCTGCAGAGGTAAAATTATATCAGTACATAGATGATATTCTAATTGGAGGACCCTCTCCTGACAAGGTGGGAGAAGTGGCAGCAACAGTTTGGCAAACATTGCATGAAGCAAAAATTGAAATTCCACCTGAAAAATGTCAGGGACCAAGTAAAGAAGTGAAATTCCTGGGCACTTGGTGGATTGCTGGAAGTGCAGCAATCCCACCAGATACTCTAAATAAAATAGAACAATCAGAAATGCCCCAATCTAGAAAAGAATTACAGCAGCTAATGGGCACTTTAGGATATTGGAGAAAACATGTGCCTGGATTCTCCATCATTGCCTGCCCACTTTATTCACTTTTACGAAAAGGAAAATCGTGGAGATGGGATTCAGAACATGAAGAAGCAATTAAAACTCTAATACTGGAATTAAAAACATATCAATCCCTAGGACCTGTTCATCCTCTGACCCTATTATAGCAGAATGGGGTTTTGCAGAACATGGTACTTATTGTAACTTATTTCAAATCGGCCCTGATGGGCCAAAGAGACCTTTACTGTTTAGCTCAACTGCATTTAAAGAGACTGAACAAAGATATTCAGAGTGGGAAAAGGGTCTCTTGTCTCTAGTCCGTGCAGTTAAACAAGTTGAGAAAATACGTCAAGAACAAGCTGTTCAGACCAGAGGTCCCTTTAATTTATTAGACACAATCCTAAAAGGGACTGCTCCCCCAGAGGGAATTGCACAAAACCCTACAATTAGGAATTGGTATGCCTATCTAGTGGGTGTGGCAGATGAAATGCAATTAACTGAAGGACACACAAAAGTTTCTAAATTGCAAATGCCTATTAACACTGACCCCCTGGCATTACAACAACCATTCAAACCTTCACCAATTTTAGATGCACCTCCCTTCACTGAAGATTCTCCAACTGAGGGTGTCTGGTTTTCTGATGCCTCGGCAAAAAGAGTGGATGGTAAATGGCAATATAAAGCTGTTGCATTAGAAATCAAAACAGGCAAACAAGTTATTGAAGAGGGTGAAGGCAGTGCTCAAGTAGGAGAGTTAAGAGCAGTTGTTTTGGCAGCACAAAATGAAGCAAAAGCCATTTATGTAGACTCTTATGCTGTCTGGGCAGGTGCCACACAGTGGCTTTGTCAATGGGAAGCCCTAAACTGGGAGATAAATAAATCACCAATCTGGAGAACTGAAGACTGGCAATTACTATTAACCATGGCCAGAAAAACACCATTCCAAATAGGATGGGTAAAAGCTCATGCTAATGACAATAAACCAGCTACAAATTGGAACCAAAGGGTGGATGAATTGACAAAAATTAGGAAAATAGACATTGAAGATTCCTCAGACCCCACATGGTATCGATTGGGAGAATGGTTACATCAAAAATTAGGCCACACAGGTCGAGAAGCACTTTACTTCTCAGCCCAAAGCCGGGGATGGCCCCTCAGTCGGAAAACATGTGAAACCATCCTCACTGAGTGCCCCCAGTGTAAATTAAAATTGCAGATGGACCACCCTGCCAAAGCACCACCTTTACACATTAAAGAGGGGAAAACTTTGTGGTCTACTTGGCAAATTGATTACATTGGTCCTTTAAAATCCTCTGCTGGGTACAAATATATTTTAACAGGTGTAGAAATAATATCTGGACTCCTTACAGCTACCAAGTGCCAAAAGGCTAATGCACAGAATACTATCCGAGACCTTTCCTCATGGTTCTCAATTTTACCTGTCCCTGATTCTATCCAGAGTGACAATGGCTCACACTTTACTAGTAAAGAAGTACAGGAATGGGCAAAGCAAAAAGAAATAAATTGTGTATTTCACACACCTTATTACCCACAATCTAATGGTATAGTTGAACGAGCCAATGGACTGCTGAAAAAATATCTTAAACCACATGAAGGACAATGGGACAGACGTCTTTCTGAAATTTTACAGCAGTTAAATAATCGATATGGTCCCTATGGAAGTCCAATTACTCGAGCCTTCTTAACACCTTCTTCAGAAACAAACCTAAATAATGAGCTCACCTGGTCCTCAATGAAAGCAGGACAGCCCGTGATGGCAAAAATACCATCTGTAGGAACAATACCAGTAACCCTGGTCAAGCCACGAGGATTTCTAGCATGGGATGCTATTGATAATAATGGAATAAAACATAAAATCAGTACTAGATGGATTTATCCAGCATCCTAAGGGGTAACCTGTTCAGCCTCCGCACCGCGCCCCCCCCCCCCCCCCCCCCCGAGACCGTTCTCTTTTCTTTCCTTTTCAGAAATAACCGACTCCACCAACGACAATGTGGAAGCAGACACCATACCCAGCAAGTCCACCAGTAGCACTGTGGGAACAACCCTCATCTTCAATATGAGACTCTCCAGCATTGTGCCTACCCTTTCTCTCCCTCACCATCATACCTCGATTGCTACAACAATGGTGTCTATACGCCTCTTCTTCTCTCTTCCTTTTTCTGCTCATGAGAGTAAAGACACTTACAATGGCTCACACATCAAATCCTTGGGATCTTGCATTACTGAGATACACTGGAAGCATCAAAACACTACAAGAAAAGGCAGGTCTAATTGGTCAACTTTACTCACTACACAGAAGCTGATAGGATTATTGCATTTGTCCTCACTATACGCAGTGCTTCAGTGTACAACATATACCCAATCCTTGCATTAGGACTAAATCACAATGGAAACATACTCTGTCCCTCAGAACATAAAGTATGGGCCCGCAGAAGGAGGGGAAATGGCAAACAATTGATGTAAATGCATGTGCTGTGCGAGAACAACGAGGCTTCATTTGTGGAGGAAATACTCTTGAAGCTCAAGACATTCGTCTTGACACTGAACAAAACATTTGTCACTTTGAGATCCACCCAAACAAAACCCCTGAAAGCGTAGTCATATATGTTGGAAAAGGATGTGTTTGCATGCGAACACGATGTGATTCCTTATTAATAGATGGTACTGTCCATAACATAACCAATAACTTCAATCTATGTGTGTGTAACTTTTCTGTGATTATTGGCTGTGATTTTCATTTCTCTGTACCAATAACTACCTATGATGACTTATCTTTCGATTATATGCTATATCACGAGTTACAACCTACACCCATTGGGATGAGCCTAACCATAATTGAGCGACTCCTCCAACATCCTGACTTAATCGACCTCCTGCAACAAGCGCGGAAAACTGGACAAAAGACTCTTATCACGGTCCAACATGATATAGAAGAAATACATCAAGTGTTGTAGGAGTCTGGGCCGCGCTGGGAGAAAGTTAGTGCAGACAGAAGAATGCAAGGACGAAGACAAGGCCAGCAAAATAAGGCTGGCAAAAACACACAAGATAGCAGATAAGTGAGAAACACCTGTGGTCAGCAAAAGCACACAAGTCTGAGCAAAACAGGGTATGAGATAAGGGAGTTTTGGCAAGTTTTAGGCTTTACGTGCTAATTGCAATTAACCAATGCAAATACTTGTAGAGGCGCGTGAACAGCGCGTGTAGATGACCTGTAGCCTATTAGAAGATAGATGAGTGCTTGTACAGAACTTAGTAGAATATAAATGTAACCAGGATTGGAATAAAAAAAGATGGACGACCTGATCATCACATTGGTGTTGCGTCGTTTCTGTTCCCGCATGGGGAAATAAGGACCCCGGCTAATGGTGACCCCGACAAAGTGTTAACAAGAGTCAAAAGGGATGGAGAACATCAATGGTGGGAAAGCTTATTTGGATGGTCACCCACCGCAACAGGACTGTTTAATTCCATGTTCCACCTGGTCATGATTTTCTTAATTCTAATTCTAATATGTTTACTGCTTATAATTGTATTGTATATTAAGGTTTGGAGGATGGTTAAACAGATTACTCAGTATCCCCGTGTGTACACCATCCCCAAAATAATTTTTTTTCTTTTGAAGCTAATCAAACACAAAATTTCCTTCAATTGTAATTGGATTATGGCATCCTCTGTTTATAGGCATAGAGGCAAGAGGCAACCACACTGCCACTCTATGGACAAGATAAATTGACTTTAGTCACGGGGTGGATTGTGGTGGTGCAATTCTTACCCCCCCCACCCCACCCCTCTTTGTGGAGCTGCTTGGTGCTAGGTGCAATTCCACCCACATCCCCCGAGCTATACACCAATCTGTGGAGATAAGGACTGATAATGTTAACGAGCCTGGCTCCTGCCCCTCCTGATTGCTCGGAAATGGTTAAAATGGCCCATCAACTCCTAAGGGCCTGGCACACCTGTGCCTGGGATGGGGTCAAATGGGAACAATAACAGAGTCGCACATTAATCAAATTCTTGTGTAACTGCTGGAAGGCACCAGAAGGTATTTGACAAAAGTCAATTATCTTGGACCCTATAAATGGCGACCACCAGGGAGACCCTTTGAGCTCTCCTGGATCGCAGCGGGCCTGTGACCAGCACCTCCCCTGAGCTGGGACGCCTCTCAGGTACCAAACCCTTAAGGTGTCGTCTGCTCCAGACGGAAGGCCAGGGCGAAGTCCACCCGCTCGAGTCTCAATTATTGCCCGTTGAGGAATGCCAAGGCATTGGGAGGATTTGCTCTAAACTCGAGAGGGAAATTTTCTTTGAGCTAGCTTCTCTTTACTCTGTGTGTGTGTGTGGGGGGGGGGGGTACGTACCCTTGTTTCTGTGTGTGTATGTCCGTTCTGTGTTCATTCTACTGAATCCAAACACCTTTGTTTCTGTATGTTTGTCTGTTTTGTTATGTGCATGCATGTGTATATATAGGTACCGTTAAGTAAGTTAGTGTGAATCTTGTCATTTTAGACTCTGAATAAGTCGCTTTTCTTTCTTTTAGTATTTCTGAATTATTTTATAATAATAAATTGCTGTTAGTTATTAACAAACCTAGATTTCTTACTAAATATTACCGTGTCAATACTTTCATCCGCGACAGAAGGACTCGTGGGAGATGTGATGGTATGTGGCTGTCTTGGCCACAGTGATCAGGAAATGGTTGAGTTTAAAACTTTCAGTGTAATGAGAAAAAAGGTCAGCAGAGTTGCTACCCTGGACTTCAGGAGAGCAAATCTTAAGCTGTTTAGGGAGCTACTTAGCAGTGTCCTCTGGGAATCTTTTAGGGCTTAGGGGTCCACGAGTGCTGGTCAGCTTTTAAGAACCACCTTTTAGAAAGTACAGGAGCAGGCAATCCCATTGTGTCAAAAGTCAAGTAATCAGGGCAGAAGACGAGCTTGGCTTGTAAGGAACTGAAAGAGTTAATGGCTTAAACATTCATAGACCAGAAAGCCTCAAGGACAAATTGTGGCCTTTGTGGTTAGTCTAAGGAATGAATTATCTGCCTAGGGAAGCGCAGAGTGCATTGAACGGCGCATGGCTCTGCTCCCTTGCAGTTGTATTACCAAATTCCCTAGATAAGCCTCAAAGCAGGGAGATGTAGTCTGAGTAAAACCATATGTTTGGTTTAATGCCTACCCTTTAATTTATGACTATGTCCTTGAAAAAGAGCTAAAAGATTGATAAGAGAGAAAAATACCCGGCACCAGATAGAGCCAAAGGCTGAATAATTGCTCAAGAAGCTAAAACTGGGAAAAAGGTAAAGGTGGCAGGGGGAGATCATGACCACTGACTCAATTGGACGAATGGGTTAATGCACCCCATCCCCCCTCAGTTCATGCGCAGAACCCATGCTCCACCTTTTTCCTTGTCTCTCATGGAAATGAGTTCATGGAATACCTGCCTCTCTTTGTCTAGTATGCTAATCAGCTGATAAGATGAACTTAAAAGGCGACAGAAAACTTTGCTGTGTGTGCACCTGACTTGCGGAAAACAGACTCTACAACTCGAATAGAGTTATACAGCAGGTATGTTTTACTCCAGCCGGGGTGCAAGGGGATTTCTCCACAAAGCTTGCACACCCACCGCACATTTTACCAGAAACTTATCGAGTGTGAATATACGTATTCATTGGATTACATAACACAAACATACATATGCATGAGTAAGGCTGGGTTAGCTCTAGAGGCTGGTGTCAGCAGTTTATGTTCTCTTTGCACCTGCGCATTGCCTCCTGGGGGGCGTCTTCGGGGGTCTTTGGGAGGAAGGCTCGTAGTCTTTCTCACCTTGTACTTTTCCCCGGAGCATGCACAGATTCTCTTGGACAATTTCTTGAATAACAAGAGTGTTTTTCAGCCGGTTTACTCATTCTATCTTATCTAAGAGAACCAATGGAACTTCTACCATCTGTACATGGCTATCTTTACTCATTACCAAGACCCAACTAGTTAGAGCACATCTGTTTCCCAAGGGCAAAAACATGATATTTTGCTGAACACTGCAGTTCTTGGTAGATTTTCACAGTAAACTGCTTTGTTTTGATGGACACAGTAGTCCTTGGTAAAATTCCACAGAACAGTCTGGGCAAGCAGGATTCTTAGCAATATTCAAAAAATACTATAAGGAATACTATAAGTTGCTAGAAGTAAGTAAATAAGTTGCTAAGCAGTTTTCTATAAGTAAATAAGCAAATAAGTCTCAAAACAAGTAATCATTTCTCTTTATCACACCCACCACCCAAGATTACCGGACCTGAGACAACACTGGATCCTTGGGTGGTGATACAGATTCTTTGACTCTCTTTCTCTCGCTTTCTTTTCTTTTCTTTCTTATAGATTTATCAATAGGAGACCACATCACTTACTATCCTTTTCCAAGTTTAAGTTGTTTCTACTGCAAGTAAAACATTTTAACTGGTCCTCTGGTGTTGTTTCAGCTTAATTTAACCTGAGGGGATCATGAAAACTTTACGACTCCCTGGGGTCACAGTCCAGGTTGTAACATTTAATTGGCGTTACGGACAGGATCCCCTTCTTGGTGTTAAAGTGACTGTTGGGACCAGGCATTCACTATAGCCCCTCTCTGAGAGGAGTCATACAAAAAGGGGGAACAGTCCTCTGAGGTCTGACAAGTGATCTAATCCCTATAATTGTGTACTTATTATGGCCTCCCCGGGAGATCTGATTGTAGGCTCATTATGATCTCCCTGGGAGGTCCGATTGTAGATTCTCCTGGAGAAGTTAGAGAGCTATAATTCTTGACCTTCTCCCCCTGGTATGACTTGAGCTGGTAACAATTGGCATGATCCGCAAGCGGTAGTGGATGGAATCTCTACTTTAATTAAAGAATGGAGATTCAAACTAGGAAAAGGAAAAGCAGTGGTCTGTGCAGTTCTAGGAGCCGCTCTGGTGGCAGCTGTCACGGTCCACTCGGTGGACTCGTGATGGTTCCTTTGCTACGATCTCGAAAGTGCAAAATTAAAGTGACCAACACCAAAGGGGATAGCAGTAATCAAACAGTGAAACTTTATTGTGTTGCCCATGAAGCGGCACACGATAGTTAGAGATGGGTGAGAGAAAGGAGAAAGTAAAGTTAAGTTTAGAGAGAGGAGGGAGAGAGGTTATAGCTACCACCGCTGATCTCACGACGTCCTAACAGTCCCGGGTCCAGCTGATGCTGCGTCGTTGATCGTTGTGGTCCTTGGTGGGGAAGCTTCCAATTTTCGTTGTCCAGAAGTCATCTTTTATGCTCAGTAACACACCTTGCTCCTCCTCTGCCTCAGGGGTCTCCGCCCTTCTCAGAATTCAATTATCATATCTCCGCCCTTCTCGAGCGAGGCCATCAGGCGTGCGCAGGGGGGAGTGTCCGAGGTGTGGTCAGTCTTGGAGGCGGGTAACCTTCAACCAGGAGGTGTGTTTTGGTATTATAATGAAGCAAAGTTCATCTAAGGTTCATGATGTCTTCATCGATGTTATGGCAACAGTCGCGATTCATCTTTTTTGACAGTGGCTATGCATTATCTCTAACAGCTCTGGCTAGGCCCAGGTACCGAACAATAGCACAGCACTCTGTACTGCACGGCTCAGGCACCGAAGAACAGCACTGCACTGCCTGCACCACCCGGGTCAGTGCTCAGGAGAACAGCACAGCACTGCCTGCACCACCCGGGTCAGTGCTCAGGAGAACAGCACTGCACTGCCTGCACCACCCGGGTCAGTGCTCAGGAGAACAGCACTGCACTGCCTGCACCACCCGGGTCAGTGCTCAGGAGAACAGCACTGCACTGCCTGCACCACACGGGTCAGTGCTCAGGAGAACAGCACAGCACTGGCTGTGCCACAGAGTTCTGCATTCAGGAGCCTTTGCACCACATTCCACTCCAGGGATCAGCAACTCTGCTCCAAACAGGCCATTGGTGGGTACCTTACTATCCATGTCCCTGATGACAATGTTGAGACAATGCTGATCTTCTGACCGACTCTTACAGCAGCACAACAGGATAAATATGTAACCCAGCAGACAGAAGGGGAGGCAATAAAATCCCTTCAAGATCTGGTGAAGGCTTCGCAGGGACAATTAGAAAATGAGACAAAAAGCCTCTCCTATCAACTTGCTGCTGAGCGAGTGACTAACCAAAGCTTACATACCTCTTTAACAGAGGCTTTGGAGCGGGAGAGAATACTAAGGGAGCAGTTAGATGAAACCCACTCCCAAATCATTGTAGAAGACATGGATGAAGATTCTGACAGGAGAAAAGAATCAAAATTGTTATACCCTTTTAAAGACCTAGAGCATATCAGAGAAATATATTTCATTGAGGGGTGAGAAGCTGTTATGTGGCCATTGATTAAAACTGAGTCTGTCGATGACAGCCAGGGAGGGGCCCAACAAGTCACCACCCAAACTGTCCCCTACTCCCCTATTGATCTGGCTAAAATTCAGTGAAAATATTCCTGGGGATCCTGAGAAACAGAAACTGAATATGTATGGAGAGTATCTCTTACCAGGGGTGACCGTATCTTGCTGAGTGAGGATGAGGCAAGAGGGTATTGGGGACGGGGGTTTTTATAACCACCAATGACAATAGAGAGCCCTGGTCCCTGGCCCAGAGATCAGCATGTTGGGCTGGAGGATTAGACCCTATGGAAAGAGGACACCCCTTCTCAATAAAGACTCCGACAGCAGGACATATTCTGGAGAGCGTACAAAAGGCTGCATGTCTCCAGCTAATGCATGACCAATTACTGATTCTGCAACAGCCCTCTCCTATGCAATCTGTGGCAGATCCCGATAGATTGCTTCCTCTCATAAGGGGACTGCCTGATGCCTTGAAATTATATGCAGTGCAACTACAAGATCGTTTGAGAACACCCTGACCCCAAAGAAGGGGTGGCCCTCTGGAGATGACATGGGGAGAAGTAGCACAGGAGTTGATTAATTACGGGAGACAGATGGGATTCAGTGGTCAGTGGTCAGGGAGAGACAAAATCCAAAGCAGACCTTAGGAGGGTGGAAGGAGATGGGGAGATAAAAGCTAAGCCCTCGCACAATTCCTGACCTCCCCCCCCCCCCCGGTGAAGCTGATGCAACCTCCTCACTATGGACAGAGGGCATCTCAAAGGGGATTCCCTGGGAGGTTATGGACAGGATACCCACCCCCAATCTGGAAAGTTTAGTGAAAGGCTGTGACAAAATAAAGGGGAACACACCTCCCTCAAACCCCAAAGATCTTTCTCCCCTATCCTGGGAACTCAGAACTATAACCCCGTCTGTTCTGCGGGAGACTGAGTTGATTGATTTAAGCGTCCCTGAGTCAGGAAACTGGATGTGCCATCCTCACTCAGTAAGTGAACCAGGAGACGGCCAGTGGGTCCACTTAAGGAGGGTCACAGAAAATAGTAAGTGAGACATGTTGATTACCTTTCCCCTTGGCCCCCTTAAAAGTCCATCTAGATTTCTAGCAGACACGGGTGCTTAAATTTCAGCACTCCAAGCTGATATTGCCGATCGCAATGGCATACTTGCTGACACAAAGCAGATCTAGGTTACAGATGTTTTCGGAGGCTCTAAGCCACAGATGACTGCTCGGGTGAAATGCTGTTTACCTGGGAATGTGTGACAGACTATTCGTAAACAAGAAAGTGTTTGTAAAGAGGATGTCTCAAACAACTGGAGTTGGATGCCCTGTGGGAGAAAAGTGGAGCGCACTCTGCAGAGGTGGGGCAGTAGGCCGTTCCTCTCCCCCTCCCTCCTGTTGTTGCCCAGAGACAGAACTTGCCTAACTGCGCAGGTACAAGCCAGAGAAAATGAGAACCTTCTGGAACAACCTATTGCACATGCATAAGAAAGACTATATAAAGGCAACACCCCACATGTGTCTTTGTTGACCCACCACCTACGGACCAATCTCGCTACTCTACAACACATGGGATCCAAGGGTAGTAATTCCCCTTTTTCTATCCCCTCCTCCTCTCTTTTCTCTTTCCTATTTTTTTCTCTCTCTCTTTCTTGTATATATATTCATGTGTATAAGTTTTGTACAAATTGCAATCAACTGATTGTTGAGGGGTTATTAGGAAAATAGTCTCATCGCTAAAGTGCCTTTATTTGTTCCCTGGACAGTTACCAGTTGATTGTTGCCAAATTGTCTCTATTCACTCACTGAAGTGGTCAGTTAATAAAGTCACCAGCACAATTATTCCTCTGAGTCACTGTTGTGACTTGGGCCGCCCTGTGGCTCTGCCAAGCAGAGACCGGCTCTTCCACTGGCATGCAGGCTCTCGGGGAATTCAAAAAACTCACCCCCCTCATAACCCACCATGTGGACAAGACAGAATGAAACTGCAACAGAGGCTATTATGATCTTGGGAAATTTCCCCACAAATATTCTGGGACTCAGCCTATTGAAAGGATGAGCCTGGGTGGATTAGAAAGAAAGGGAATGGAAATTTGGGTTCCCAACTGCTCTATAAGATTTTTACAGCAAGTGCCTGCACTTCCTCCTTCTAAAATTGTTAATGTGAAACCCTGTGCCTTACTGTTAGGGGCCAGTGAGGGGATCACTCTGGTAATAGCGGAGCTGCGAGAACAAGGGATAATTATCCCAACTCACTCACCCTATAACCCCCCCGTGTGGCCAGTCCATAAACCTAACGGCAAGTGGCGACTGACAATTGACTATCGGCGATTAAATGCCAATACAGGTCCTCTAACAGCTGCAGTGCCTAACATAGCTGAACTGATTGCAACCATACAGAAACAAGCCCACCAGATTTTAGCAACTATGGATGTAAAAGACATGTTTTTCATGGTTCCCTTGCAGGAAGCAGACAGAGATCGTTTTGCTTTTACCTGGGAAGGAGTGCAGTATACTTTTACACTCCTCCCTCAGTGATACTGCCATTCACCAACCATCGCCCACTACGCAGGAGCTCGCCTGTGCTGCCCCAGAGGAGGGAGTTAAGGTATACCAGTATATTGATGATGTATTAATTGGCAGCCCTGATACCGAAGTAGTGGGACAGACCCAAAGGAAGATAATCACTCATCTGGAGAGCTTAGGAGTTCAAATTCTGGCAGAAAAGGTACAGGTCCTGTCTTCGGAAGCAGGGTTCCTAGGTATCTCGTGGAGGGGTTGAACAGAATGTATTCCTCCCAAAACCTTAGCTACCCTGAACAAGTGGGAATGCCTGAAAACAAGAGGGAACTCCAACACGCCTTAGGCCTGTTGGTATTTTGGAGAAAACACATTCCAGACTTCTCCATTACAGCCCAACCCTTATACGATCTAACATGCAAAAGTGTCTCTTGGGATTGGATCCCTGTCCATGAAGAAGCCTTAAAGCTGTTAATCTTTGAAGCAGGGGCATACCAGGCCTTAGGGCCAATACACCCAACAGATCCACTCCATATTGAGTATGGTTTTGCAATACATATGTGGCAACACAGGCCGGAGGGTCCGACTCGTCCCATCAGGTTTTATTTGTGAAGTTTTAAAGATGCAGAAAAATGTTATTCAATTTGGGAGAAGGGTCTTTTTGTGGTTAACCTGGCCTTACAGGAAGCTGAAAAGATCATAAGTCAACAACCAGCTATTTTGAGAGGGTCTTTCAAGGCCCTAAAATTGATACGGTATACTTCGCATTTGCTAATTAAGTTTATTGGTGCTTTCATTAGATGGCATTGAGCCTCAATTCTTGATGCCAAAATGGAATAGAGATCGAAATATTTGAGAACTCTTAGCCAGAGAAGTAACCAATACATCTTCCTTCTGTATATCTGCAGAAAGCTCAGTAGGAGGAATGTATAGTTCCTGCCTTATAAGGATACCAACTCCTTTAGAGTTTTTAAAAAACTATACTATGTTCTGAAATTCTGATGCCAAATTGACTTACCTTAACATATATAGTCTAGATAAATCGACTAAAATGAAAGAAAAAGGAATGTTGAGAGTGAAGGTGCGAGGAGCACTCCCTGAAATGCATTGTGTCAAGTTTGTAAATTGCTCTTCAAAATGTGAGAATTTAACTCTTCTGAAGCCTCCTCTAAGCTGCAATACCACCTAAAATTTAAGTTATACCTGGGTACATACTAGATTACCTATGGGCCAGTTTTTACTATGTGGGCAAATGGTGTATACCTACATACCAGCAAATGTGACTGGAGGACCATGTTCCATAGGAAGAATGGCTCCATTGTTATTAAATAAGGAAGACTTAGAACATAATAAATGAGTTAAGAGAAGCACACATCAGATATCTGAGGGTTGTGACTCCCAAGTCAAGTGAAATGTCAGCAGCAGCAGCTGTACTTGCCACTGGACTTGGAGTGGCTATGAATTATCACACAATAGAAAGAATTACTTGTGCCCTGGTGTCGTGGTTTGAACTCGGTCGGTAGCCAATCACTACATGGCCAGTCATTTATTTCCCCACCCCCCCACCCCATGATATAGGGGAGGGACAAAAAAAAAGAAATTCGTAGGTTGAATAAAAAAAAAATTAGTAATAGTAACAAAACAACAGTAACAATAGTAACTCCAAAGGGGTAATATACAATGCAGTTGCTCACCAACCAGTGACCAGTACAAATAAGGGAAGCTACTCTTGAAAATAGGGTAGCAATTGATTACCTACTTCTTAGACATAATCATGGCTGTGAGGAATTTCAGGGGATGTGTTGTTTTAATTTAACAGACAATTCTCCATTGGTAGAAAAGAAAATTCAACAACTGAAAAATCTGGCATCCGAATTTAAGGAACGAGAAGGATTAGATTTATCTTGGTTAGTCTCATGGCTCCCTGATCTCAAATGGTTAAAAAATTTATTTTTATTACTTATAATAATTTTGATTATTGTAACTTGTTGCTTGATTCAGTGTATGCTGCTTTGCAGACCAAAATCTATAAAGGAATGGTGTGAGACTTATGTTGTTTATAACATCATAAGTCTCAAAGGGAGGAATTGATATAATATACTTTGCATTTGCTAGTAGCCATGGTTAATGACTATGCTAGTAGCTATAGTTACCGCACATACGGGGAGCGATAAGAAATTCATAAAGAATAGGCTTTGATCTCCAGACCCTAGAAAATAGGTAGAATGTCCTGGACCATGAAGACAATAACTGGGATTGTGTTGAGGATGAGTTATTTGACAACCTGGCAGAGTGACTATTCGATTACTTAACTTGGCAATGAAACTAACTTCTGAGAGTCCTAAAGTGAACCACCTTCATTATAATACTAAAAACCACACCCACAGGTCAAAAAGACCCCTGACCAGGTTAAGACCCTTCCCCTGAGCATGAGTAGTAGCAGAAGCATTATGTAAGTTGTATTATAATTGTATGTTAATCACTAACCAATCAGTATCTAATAGGCATGTTTGGAAAAGTACTAACTTCTGATTTTTGTGTATAAAAGGAGCATGAAAACCTGCTGTTGGTGTGCTTGATTTGTGGAAAAGTACATCGAGCACCCAGGCCTGAATAAATACAATATCTCTCCTGAGCGTTTTAAGACTGGTTTATTGCACACTGGGCACAAATCCGCTTTTCGGATAACAAATCCAGTATTAGCCAGAACCTCACCCCCCACAGGGGTGGCGCAGTGAGAAACGGTCAGGAAGCGGTATGCACAATTAGATCACTATTGTCACACACACAAGATAGATAGAAGAAACTCCCAAGGTACTTCAGATACAGGAGCCACGTGATAACCAATCTGATCAGGAAACCCCCCAGCCAGCTCCTCCATTTGAATCTCACCTGAGGAATGTGTGCTTTACTGACACATGCTCAGAAAGAGAAGGGAAAGTATGGAAATTCTGGGCAGTAGCCTTACATGTTGATTCAGAGGAGCAGCTTGTAATGGAAGGGGAAGGAAGCACTCAGGTAGGGGAATTGATTTCAGTTTGGAGTGTGATAAAGAAAGAAGCTGAGAGCAAAGAGCCAGTGTTTATTAATACAGATTCTTATTGCTGTATTCCCCTTCTGGGAACAAAATCAGCGGGAAGTCAACCAAGAACCCATGTGGCAAAAGGAAAAGTGGGAAGAAATCTTAAATGTTGCTAAACAGGGAACTTTCCTGGTGGGATGGGTAACTGCACACCAAAAGGAAAATCACCCAGCCCACATTTGGAATAATCAAGTAGATTCATTAGCCTGTTTAGCTACAATCGCAGCAAAGTAGGAACATCTGTCAGAGTGGTTACATGTGAAACGTGGTCACTCAGGGGCCAAAGATCTGTTTAGAGAAGCTGGTGGCAGGGGTTGGCCTGTTACTCGAAAACTGTGCAACATGATTATTTCTGCTTGTGGTCAATGTTGCACCCAATTAGAAAGACACTCCTTGCAAGACCCCCCTCTCAACTTGAGGGACTGGGAGGGCCTCTGGGAGACTTGGCAAATTGATTATATAGGACCCTATAAAAAATCAAATGGGAAACAATACATTCTCATAGGGGTGGAAGTAGTATCAAGGTTCACTCAGGCTGAGACTGTTGTGTGGGCAACTGAGGAAAATACAGTAAAAGGGTTGAAACCATGGTTCAGTTACTTACCAAAACCTCAATCAATTCAATCAGACAACGGCAGCCACTTTACTGCCGGGGTGGTGCAGGAATAGGCAAAAGGAGAAGGAATACAATGGGTGATTCATACTCCCTACTACCCACACGCTAATGGGATAGTAGAGAGAAAAATGGGTTACTGAAACTTCATGATGCAGGATGGCCTACCCGTCTCCCTGATGCAGTTGCCAAAGTAAATAGTCGCTGGGGAACAAATGGGTGCCCCAGACTCACTGCGTTTTGCCCCAGATCTCCCTCTCTACTTCCTGGGGAAAAGGACCAGAAAGACTCATCAAACAGGACAATCAGTTTTACTGGACCTCCTGACAGGGGGGGAGGTGCCCCTAACCCTGAAGACACCACTCAATTTATATGCCTGGGTAGCCACAGATGCCCATGGAAAAGAACACAGAATCAACACCAGATGGATTGTTCCATCCTTCTAATGTATTCTGTGATTTTATGTATTTTGCGGATCCATCACAGAAGCTTGTCTCCTTATGTATATATGTTAATACCCTTGTTTTAACTTACATATGCCTTGTATTTGTGCTTTGTAGAATTAGAGAAAAACAGAGAAGGATGTTGAGGTATCCATGTTAGCCCTGGCTATATCAATTGTTATTTGAACTATCAGTTTATTGTTATTTGTAGGTTTTGTCTGTTGATATAGGGAAAGATGCTTTGGAAAGCCTTCTCCCTCGTCCTCAGGACAGGGAAAAGATTTTCCAAATTTAGCCTGGAATTTGATTCAAGGTTTTATGCACATCTGGAATAGCACCAGTCAAGGTGTCTGTATAGCATTATCGAAATCTGTCGACAAAGGAATTCAATTCAGCCTCATTAATCTAAACATCACCAATCTTGTGAAAAGGAGTCTTGTCTCTGGTAATATTTCATGTAGACCAAATTGCTCCTGGAGCAATGCCTCCGGGGGACCTTTCACGGCTCTAAAAACTCCTTCTGATGATTCAAAGATTTATCTTCTTCCCCGAGGAGGAAACCCTGAATCTCGTGACTTATGGAAAAGTGAGTGTTGGGAATGGAAAAATGGGTGGAACCCAAGTAGTGCTTGTAATTTTACTGGGGTAAAATGCTATCAGGAATCCCAAAGAATATGGAATTTTTTAAGGGACACGGGCATAAATGAAGCATGGTCTACCTAAGAATATAGATGTTCAAATGGCAAAATGTATTCCCATCTAAATATGCAACGACATGCTGGTCTAAAATGTGGAATTGGTATTCCAACGATGTGTCCACATAAGGTGTTTAATTATTCAACATCCCAACAGGGTCAAAGGTGCCAGGATGCTGATGGTCCTAAAGCATGACCTGAGTGGGCGATACGTGGCATCACAATATCTGATTATTATACCTTGGGAATGAAGGTATCCCTGATGCTAGAAAATATATTCACCACATATGTGACCCTTAAAAGACACCAATTTGTCCTGGAAAATATAACTTGACAAATGCATGTTTTGTCCAATTGGACACACTATGCATTTGGAGAATTTAACACTGAGGTTCAACAAGCATCAGAAATGATCCTTCAAAACAGATTAGCATTGCTTAAGAATTTCACTGATGGTTAACAACTTTTTTTCCAAATTTCTGATCTAAGTTTCTATCAGTTTGTTCTTTTGTTCTTGTGCCTTTAGTTAAAAGGAACATCTCCCATCTCCCTACATGTAAAATATCCCTTAGCTGAAATGCGCTTTTTAAAATATACCCCTCTTGAACATGAATGACCAGATCTATGCTATATTCCACATGAGTCTTTCCAGGGCACTATATAGTGTATTTGGTATTTCCCTGTCTCAACAAGAAGTGCATCTGGTAAACATAATTTCAGGCTATATTTGCTTTGCATGTTGGTTACATGCTTACAATCACCCTGTAATCAGCCAGTGCCTGATCTGTCTGCTCCTCTCTCTTCCACTCAATGAACTTCCAGTTTATGTCTACATTTCTTAAGATTAGTCCTTAAGGGCAAGTCTGTGCCCCTTTCTAATATTCCACTTCTCAAGTTCATCAGTTTTTAGCATGTGATCTCCCAGTTTTCCCCTGCATTAATGATGCATCTTAAATTTCTGACTGTGACAATGCTGGAACATTAGACCATTTCTTTTTTTTTTTTTTAAAGTAAAGATCAGCAAAGTTTGTTAGAACATTTTTATTTTTTGGTCAAAGATTAACATCACAATTTTAAGTTACCATTAATACGGAAGAAAACTAGAAAACAGGCAAATGAGATTGATCTAAAAAGAACTTTAAATTAAAAATAACTTCCAGATTCATAGTTACTGGTATATTGTTGCGGGAGGATATTGGACCTGCACAACTCTATGAGAGTTATAACAAGCAAAGCCGTTTATTTTTCCAATGGTACATACTTCTGCTCTCGCCAAAGCTCTTACTTCATAATTAGCAAATCAGCAATCAGACAGCTATCAACCTTTTCTCCTATCAGCATCAGACCACTCTAACACGCGCTGTGCAGACCAATCACCCTCTCGTTCACGCGCTGTTCACGCAGCGGTAACTTCTCACAGTCCAGTACTTTGCCACAGCTCAGTGTTGCAGCTGGCCGTTGTTTTTCCCTGCCACCTTGGCACAGCTCAGCAGTTTCTGATCTTTCTCCCAAGGCCTGTTTCTCATCAAAGCCTAGCTGTTGATTCAGAGGCTGTGCAAGGCTGACAGGCCGATGCCTCCCACATTATATATGATTTCTTTTGTACCTCTCACCTCTGTAAATATCCATCTTTTCCAGGAAAACTAATCATGCCCCATGTGGCAGCTAAAAAGAGTACTTATCTCAAGATCAGATAATGTAGATATACTTCCTTTCTCTTGTCAAGAAAATCTGCCATCTTGTCAAATATGTTAGGATAGTTTGATGTGGTCTGCCACTGGTAAAGCAGTGTCGATTTATCTCATTTTCCATTTACTTCTGCCTTTAGTTGCCTTTTTTCAATATTCTTGAGAAAAGGGTGATAATGCTGTTTACTCTCTCTTCTCTTCCTAAATACAGATGGTGCATTTTCTGTTTTCCAGACTGTCCTGACTGCATAGGGCAATCAGAAAGTATATGTAATGAAGCTATCATTTCTTTCAGAACTGTTGGATGGAGTTTATGTAGAGGTTATGTTTTTTCCTTGAGTTCCTAGCGTGATTTTCTTTTAAAAAGACGCACATACACACCCGCAATATCCTCATGACAAAATACTTTCTCATTATCTGCCTTTTTTATCTAGGTACTTTTGTAAAAATCCTTCTAATATCAGATGTGTGGCTGTCATGCAGCCAGCTGGTTGATCGAACTGAAAACGTTTCTCTTTACAGAGATCATTTTCAGCAAAGAATCAAGATTATTTTCCCCGGAATGCAATGAAACATGTAGTTGAGGGGTATGTGAGGCCAGGGCCAAGCTACTTTTAGCTAGAGCTAAATTGGACAGTGCATACTGTGAGGCTGTACCCTCACTGGAGACAATGAAGAAGTTTAACATGTAAAGAAGTGAATTTCCCTTGGGAAGAAGGTTTCTCAAATTAATAAATGTCTGTTTGTGCACTGATCATAAAATTCTTCAGTCTGGTCAGACTGTTGATGGTAATCGGACATACCACAAAAAAAGCTCCTCTTCATGTTTGCAGAGACCTGCATGCTCATAGCTCTGATGGCACCTCCTGGTTAGTGGAAGTACTTCTCTGCACACTTAGCGATGTGCAAAAGGAAAAAATACACATTAATATGTGAAGTTGAGTAATAGTTTCTTTCATGTAATGATTTTGAGATTAGTTAATCCAATTATTTCAGTGATTTCTGAGTTCATCTAGCATAAAAAAATCAGTTGCTCCAAGTTAACGTTTTGCAGTTGAATAACTCAGGAGAATTGAAACAATATTGTAAAGCTGACATATTTCTAGACAGTGACCAAGATGTAAATAAATAAAGTCTGAAAATAATTCGTCTAATATTTATAAAGTTAATAATATTTCTTTAAAGCATATTTCAATTAGAAATTAGAGAGAATAATAAATCAGATCTATTTTTCATGCTAATCAATCTTAAGATTTTCTTGACAAAATAGGTCCTCTTTGTAAAATTCAAGTGTGGTTCAAGCAACTTTCAACTGAAAATACAGGAAGGTTGTCTCTTTCTCGTAGCCCTTCATCTGAATAAAAAAATTTCTTTAAAAAGTCCTCCGTATTTGCATAAATTGAAGTTTTAATTTATCAAGCACTTGATGCTAGGAAATGGCAAAAATTAAGAAATATTCGAGTTTTTCTTCAGGAAAACTACACATACTATTTTTATTGCAGTTTTCTATATTGGTATTTCAGTTCAGTAATGAAATAATTTCAATAATGTGAATAATCTGAACTATGTTTGTGTTCTGTGTACAAGTCTAAGATTAAGTATTTATGTATAAGCCATATTAATTTGGATTTTAGATGTAAATGTTCTCTCAAGGACATCTCCTTACAATACACCTAAAAAAAAAGAAATTTTGTATCTTTTTCCATCAGCTTGTATGCTGTCATTTGCACTTCTATTGGCAAAAGAGGGCTTTAGCTTTTTTTTACCATTTTATTTGACAGTCTTCTGAGCATCATGAGTGCATAAAAGCATGGCAAGCCTAACCCCAAGGTGGACAGTCTTAGGAAATTTTCACACTGTTTCATAGAATCATAGAATGGTTTGAGTTGGAAGGGACCTTAAACATCATCTAGTTCCACCCCCCACCCCACCCCCCCATGGGCAGGGACACAAACCCATTTTATCTTGAGTTGCAGGACCCTGGGAACTAAAGCAGTCACTTATCTACTTGCAATAGAGGGGTGATAATACCATTTAACAGGGCAGTAAAATCCAGTATGTAAGTGGCAACCAGAAGCAGCTCCAGTCAACTTCTTGCAGTCATTAGAATGTATATCACTGCCTTAAAACACAGTGATGTAGGAAATTAGATATGGTAAATTCAGCTTCTCTCACACTTTTTCTGAAATAAGTAGTTCTAAAATGTTGATTTTTATTTTTTAAAGGATGTTCTGCTGCTGGATGCTGTTGGGGCTTATGACTGGAGTGAAATGGTAGTTCAGGAGTCTTCAGAGTCACCACCTTTCCAAACCATGTGTTTGAAAAAATTCTACAAGATAGTGAAGTGCTAAGGCTTGGACAACAGTCCCAAGCCAGAGTTGACCTATAGATGAATCCTGTATATTTTATAACTGATAACCATTGTGCTAGTAGGTATTGTACTAAGTTACAACAACCCACTTATGCTGGTGTAAAAAGTGCTAAAGCATTGAAATACTGCAGCCTGAACAACAGGCCCTGAGACGAAGCTGCTAACTTAGCATGTAGTCATTAATAAAATATGTAAACTCGCTAGTGAAAGACAAAATATAATCAGTAGTGAGGAGAGAATGTATCCGACTTTCCTTTCGCAGCCTTGTTCAAGGCTGAGAACCCAAGTATTTGGCCTTGTTAGAAACTCCCTTGGTTCGCCCCCGAGCCCTGGCCAGGCTTTGGGTGGAATCCAACAGGAGAATGAAACCAGAAACTTTCCGCTCAAAACAAAGGTGCCAGCTATTCTGGCTTGTCGATCTCTGGTATATAAGGCTGGGCCTGTTTGCAGTGACTTTGGAAGCCTCACCTACGGGTGGACGCACCGCGTAGGATTTCCCACTTGCCGGGACAGGCTCTCCAAATCCTCGCTGTAACCGGGGCTGCCCAGCGCCTGCGGGTCTGGATGATGATGATAATATATGCAAGTGGTGATGTATTTCTCTTAATCACTATTCTCTCTCTCTCATGTAGTAATGATTTGGTGCATTACCCTGTATTTTCCTGTTTGTTGCTTTAAGTGCACTATTCTGCCTTTTCTTCCTGCATGTTTTCTGTATTACACTGTTACGCTATTTGGTTATCACCAGTAAAATACGCCTGCTCTTTTCACTCTGGTGTCCAAGTTTATTTGGTATCCTTAATCAGCAAAACAGATAGAAATCATAGTTCGTATCTAGGTAAGGGGCTGAAATACAAAAAGAACATGGAAAATTCTGCTCTAGCCTGACAGCCAGACTCCTGTTAAGAACTGATTTGAGAATAAGAAAAGCATTTTGCATCCAAAAAGTTTTTATTTACTGGTCAATAATTCATTGAATGAAATCTTTATTGTTTTGGGTTTTTTTTTTTTTTTAATTCTACTCATATGAATGTGGTAAGCTGAAAAAAAAATCAGGCTCTGTCACAGAGAAATAAGGAGTCATGGGATTTGAAAAAGCTGCTTAGTGTATCATACTGATTGTTCTGGGTACCTTCTATTTTAACATTTGTATGTACTTCCCCAATTACATGTGAATGAGAAGCTGATTGACTTGCTGTCATTTCATCTGTGCTCTCTCTTTTCTCGGCCTTTTCCAGTTCAGTTTATAGTTTTAGGAATATTGCTGCAGTTTAACAGAGATCTTTTTTACAAGGCCCATATATTTTCTGATGTATGTTTTTGTGACCCAATAAAGCCAGGCAGTTTGTCTTCTCAGTACATTGAAATGTTTTCTGCAAACCTGCAACATGCCTGCTTTGGCAATTCGTCCCTGAAGAATACAACTGCAACTATGACTTTCTTATCCTTCAAGTTATTTAATGAGATGAGTTATTTTTCCAATTCATATGTAATCTTTTCCCTATGGCTTAGCAGTATCCAACACAATGAAAAAACCTAAACCAAACCTTATGAGCAGTACATCTTTTGCATGTCTGAGCTCTACAGATTTTCTATTCTTCCCTTTTCTAGAATAATTCTGAAAAGGTCAGGTCACTTTCCTTCAGCACTTTTCCACTAGGCGCTTTCTAGAGTATTGGCCTAAATCTTTTTGGAGCAAACAATGTTGTCACCTTTTCTTACTCCTCATTGACACTGTTGCTGTCTCCTCATTTCCCTTCCACCTCCTTCTTTCCCCCACTAAGAGCTCTCCATACTAGTGGGGAGCCCAAGCTAAAGGGCTGCTAGCACAATATAGCTTACTAGTTTTGCCCCGGTTCTGCACTGCACCCTCTCACTTCAAATGGCTGTGTGATCTATTAATTAGGAATGCATAGTCTTAACCTGCAGAATAAAATCTTGTTTCATTGTTGCTTTTTGAACTTCTGGTCTCTAGTGATGTTCTCTCGCTAGAAAAACATAGTACTGCACACAAATGTGAAATAGACTTGTATATGTAATGACCAAGGCATTTAGACTGTGCTCTTCACTTTGTACTGCAGCTTGCTAAAGACCTGCATGTTCTGTCCAGTGACTGGGATTTTGTTATTCAGTTTAATTATAGTCTTTAGAAAGGATGATTTTGTTTCCTTCTCTTAAAATAAATTTGCTGCAATTAAACCACAGAAATGAAAAATAGGTAGTAATGCTAATACATGTTTAAAATATTTGCAGGTATTAAAAGATGCTTCTTGAAAGCAAATAATGGTAGAATAATGGGGATGAGGATTAAAATGTTCAAAGAAGTTCAATCAATCTAAGCCCTTCAGCTGACAAGCTATTAATATAGCCTGTTGTATTCAGCCAAAGCACTGGGCTATGATTTGGTGAGCTGTAGGGAAAATGCACTACAAGCTTTGCAGAAGCTAGGTGTTCTTCCCTGGTTTGAAGGCTGGCCCAAATGTTGATTTCATGTTTATCTTTATTTCTTAATTCCAATGATACTCTTCTTCCTATCTCCTTCACAAGCATGACATTTTTGTGGTCTATGTTTTACTAAATAGGCTAGCCTATTGATCTGTGTGTCATTGTTCTCTCCAGAAGACTATTGCAAGTTTGATGTGTCCACTTAGTTTCCCGTCTGGAAGCATAATTCTCTGCCACTAACACACCAGGTTGACTCATCCTCTGTGCCTTTACGGATAACCAACTGACAACTTGTAGTTAATGGTCTCTCACACATGTTAAATGTTGGCTTCTCTCCCCAAGTTATTCTGTTGCTGTTCTCTCAACTCAGAGCTCTGTCTATTTTGTTTCTGGTGCACCAAGATCCAACTACACTGGCAGAGTAGTGGTTTATGGTGTTGACAGCCATGGTAATATCACAATTGTGCAGTCCCAGAGAGGCAAGCAGGCAAGTATATTTTGGTCATGAATGCAGATTTTGCAGGCATCTGTTTTCATTGACGCAGCAGTAAATTGTGATGCATTTATTTTGAAAATTCCTCTTTCTTGCAATGCAGTTAGAATCCCACTTGCACTTTTCTCTGCCACTAGACTATTTCAATGAGGTTAACTGCAACTCTTAAACAGTATTTTAAGAAGTCGTTCAATTAGTGGTAAAAGATAATCTACAAAGCCACTTAATGTATCATGTTGTCAACACTTCTAATTGGGAGAGACTCAGTGAGCTCCACTCTGCCTGAGAAGTTGTGATGATATCAAAAGAGAGATTTGGAAGCTCGTTCTCTTTTTCTCCATTTGGGAAAGAGCAGAAAGTTTAGAGGGTTTTGGTTTTGGTTTGGCTTGTTTGTAAGACAAATCTGAGAGTAAATCAGAGATTGGGTAGTTTCACATGCACAGTTTAACATAAAAAAAATATATCTCCCATATCTCATTCTCTGTTTGCATTCTTATTGTTGAGTGGTAAAACCATAGCAGTAGCTACTGGGCAGAAACACTGGACACATAGCAAGAATATGTGTCCTGGTTTTGGCTGGGATAGAGTTAATTTTCTTGAGCTGAGAGGGAGCACAGCTGGAGAGCCCGACCCGGATTTCAGCTAGGATAGATTTAACTTTTCTTGAGCTGGGAGGGTGTACAGCCAGAGTGCCAGGCCTGGATTGGCCATTGGAGTATTCCATATCATGTGACATTATGCTCAGTATATAAAAGAGGTGGGTTCTCTCTTGATTCTGGTTGGGGATGGTGGGATCTTGGTTCTTTCAGGATCGCTGGCCAGGAGCAGGCTGCGTATTGATGGTGAGCAAGTGCATTGTGCATTACCCGTTTGGACTTTCCATTATTGTTATTGGTTTGTTTTATTACAATCACTAAACTGTTGTTTTTTTTTTTTTTTTTATTTCAACACACGAGTTGTCCTTGTGTTCCTCCAGTCTCTTCCCGCATTCACCAGGTGGGGGAAGGGTGAGCAACCAGCTGCATGGTGTTTGGCTACTGGCCAAGTTCAAACCACGACAATAGGATTCTTCAAACACTTGAGCATGTTATATAGTAATTCTTTCCAATGGGCAATTTCATTCATTAGTATTGGACTATTTCTGGGTGTAAGAGTTTACTGAGTTAGGGGCTAAAACATTATGCTTTACAAAATCCACATACAAACACAACTCTCTTACTACTGATTTCAGATTGGCTCTTATTTTGGCAGTGTGGTGTGTTCAGTGGATGTTAACAGGGATTCTGTGACAGATGTGCTCCTTGTGGGTGCATCAATGTTTATGAATGACCCGAAGAAAGAGAAAGAGAGAGTATACATGTTTTCCATCACAAAGGTAAGAATGGCACTGTAGCAAAGCTGGAATTGGCTTTCTGCCTCCCTGTCCATGATAAATGGTGATATTTTCATTTGCAGCTGGAGGGATTTGCTGTTGTTCCCTAGACTACAGTTTTGCCAAGGAAAAAGCAGTCCAAACTGCATTAGTACTTGGTGGCAATGTCTGCTCTGTTAAATCAGAGAGTGATCAGAAGAGTGAACCCTGGCCCCATGGTGCATACTCGCTCAAGCCGGCATTGCTTTAGGCTAGCTTCTTTTAAAGTAGACTAGCCACATGCATGCTAAAAAGCCTTTGGCTCTGGATCTCTTCAGAGCCCCTAAATCATTAGTGTATCTTTTTCAAAGTGTTTGAAATACTGTGAGTGGCATTTTTGTAATGAGAAACAGAGCCTGTGTTTTGCCCAGGGTGTGGCATAAGTGCAGGGGTAAATGGTGTCAAGCCTGCCTGGTTTAGAGGACTGCAGATGGAGCCCTGCCCAGTGTGATCTTGCCCATTCTGCTTTTCAGGAGCAGCTTCAAACTTTCCCTAGAACCGCTTGTGCATGCAATCTGAGAATAAGCCAGCTGGAGCAGACCAAAATGGAGCCAATAAGCAAGTTAATAGCTAAGCACTATTAGTGACCAGTGGTCTGCTGCTCTAGGTGGCTCTCTGGTTTTAGGCACTGTACACAAATATAACACAAGGTTGACCATTTCTCTGAAAATCTTAATTGTTTGCCATTCGATTTTGGCAAATCTGTTCAACAACTAACAGTATTCCCAAAACAGTTCCAATAAATGCTCTTCTGCCAGTTTTCTGCATTGTTTTGTAGACTTTCACACTGGATGGTTGCTATTACTCATGTTGTCATCTTTTTCAGCAAAGCCATCTTATTTGTCTGATGCTTGACTGAATGTGGTTTTTATTCACACCTGTGGTAGGTGTTTTCAGAATATCTGTATTAACAGTTCTGTAGGAGTCTGGGCCGCACTGGGAGAAAGTTAGTGCAGACAGAAGAATGCAAGGACGAAGACAAGGCCAGCAAAATAAGGCTGGCAAAAACACACAAGATAGCAGATAAGTGAGAAACACCTGTGGTCAGCAAAAGCACACAAGTCTGAGCAAAACAGGGTATGAGATAAGGGAGTTTTGGCAAGTTTTGGGCTTTACGTGCTAATTGCAATTAACCAATGCAAATGCTTGTAGAGGCGTGTGAACAGCGCGTGCAGATGACCTGTAGCCTATTAGAAGATAGATGAGTGCGTGTACGGAACTTAGTAGAATATAAATGTAACCAGGATTGGAATAAAAAAAGATGGACGACCTGATCATCACATTGGTGTTGCGTCGTTTCTGTTCCCGCATGGAGAAATAAGGACCCCGGCTAATGGTGACCCCAATAAATGGTGACCCCGACGTGATAACGTGCCAAAGTGCAGACGTGCCGGCATGCCGATTTGACCTGCTATCAATGGGAGTGATTTACTATCGACGTGATTTATGACGTGATAGAATTGTTGCTGATTCTGATAGAATCGCCTGAACAGAAGCCGGAGGAAGGCGGAGGCTGTCGGCCGGCGTTATCAGAGGTAAGCCGGGCTGCCCGAGAGAGGCAGGAGCGGATCCGCGCTAAGCCGGGAAAGTAGGGGCTTAGATACCCACAGCATGGGGCTCGCTGCATCAGCGACAGAAAAGGCTGCAGTTCGAACTTTGATGCAGCTCGCAGAGGAGACAGAGGTGGATCTCAAGGAAGGGGATTTAGCCACGCTGCTTCTCTGGTGTAGACGTAGGACATTAATCACTAATACTGATCAGTTGTATGATGAAGAAGTTTGGAAATCTATTGGGACTGATTTGTGGGAATCGATTCAAGCAGGGAACAAGGAAGCGAGAAAATTAGCACCTACTTATCAAAGTGTTCGATTGATAGTGGACGCAATGAAAGGTCGGGCTTGTGTTGCTGCTGCCGCTGCTCGCGCGATTGCTGCCGCTGAGTGGAAGGAGAGTGACAAGGAGGAGAAAGAGAAGGAGGAAAAGAACTTGTTATTTGATGGTGTGCCTGCGTCCTCTAAAGTTGTGTGTCCCGTGTCAGAAAGGGAATTTTGGGCAGGTCCTAGGATTGAGATCGAACCCTGGGTGCCGCCAACAATGCCCTCTGCCCCACCTTTGCCTGGTTCACCTCCTCCTGATACTTTGTCGAATTCCATAGACCCAGTTAAAGTGCCGCTCCCTATGGATGTGGATGATGAGTCGTCTCGGGCAGTCTATCCTAAACCTCATTCTGAACAGCTTGCTAGTCTGTTAAAAGAACAAGAGAAAGCAATGTCTGACCTTTTGGATGAAATGCAACGGCTAGACCGTGGGTCAGCCAAACAGGCTATTCGTGAGGCGTATAGAAAGGCTCATCAAGCCATAAGGGATGGTTTGAAAGCAGTCGAAGAGAGCGTCTGTGGGCCAGAAGCTAGGGGTGCGCCCGGTGGGCAAAATAATTCTGAGAGACCCCCACAAGAGACTCAGATTACTGAGGAGAAATTGAGAGAGAAGGAAAAAAGAGCCAGAGCTTGGGTAATGCAGCTGTTAGAGGACGGAGAGATGACTCCAGAAGAGGCAGATAGTTATCTGAGAGGTAAATTTGGAAATGGGCTTACATCAAAGGAACGGCGAGCATACGCAAAATATAAACAGGTAGAGAACGGAGAAGGGGAAGTTAGTTCAACGACTCCATTAAAACGGGTTGCTGGATGGCTGCAGGGCAAAGACGAAAGAAAAGGACATGAAGACAATGCCGCTTCTTCGGCATCCAGTCCTCCCGCGCCTGATCCATCCCCCCCCCCGCAGGACCCTAATTATACTGTGGGGCAGAGATGGAAGGGGGTGATTGAACATGCAGTTATAGAAGGGCAGATGCTGCCACCTAGTGTCATGGCAATGCCAGTTGTCGTGCAAGGGAACCGGCGGGTGTGGCATCCATTTGACTGGAAGACTGTGACTCAGTTACAAAGAACAGTCATGGACTTTGGGTATGATAACAAACAAGTTATGACCGTGATACAATCCTTCTTTCGCAATCAAGATTTAGTGCCGACTGATATCAGAGCACTTTTGGAGATTATCCTTCCCCCTACTGCTTTTATGATGTTTAAAGAAAGATGGCAGGAAAAATGTGAGATTGCAATGGTAAACAACCTCCATCAGTTGGATGGACATGATCCTTTAAGATTTGTTACACTTGATCAACTTATGGGGACAGGACAGTATTGTAATGGAGCAGCACAGGCAGCCTTGCACCCTCGTATAACACAACACTCTCAGGCACTGGCCTTAGAGGCGCTTCAAGAGCTGCCTCAAATTGGAAAACTGAGACTGCCTTATCATCAAGTGAAGCAAAAGCCAGATGAGCCATATATGCAATTTATTGATCTATTGAAAGCGGCACTGGATACTGCACCTAATCTTACACCTGATGCTAAAACAGCGGTGGGGAAAGATTTGGCATATCAAAATGCAAATCAAAGATGCCAACAAGTGATTGCCAGTCTCCCACGAGGTGCTAGCCTGACACAGATGGTTGAGGCATGTTCACGATTGCCACCATTATTGGAGGAGCAAGAAAAGGCTACTATCCACGCAAGAGCCCTTGCTGCAGCTTTAAGACCTGTTACAAGTCAGGGAAAAGGAGATCCCGGACTTAAAAATGCTAGGAAAAAGGAAGGATGTTTTTTATGTGGTAAACCTGATCATTTTAAGCGACAATGTCCTCAGGCAAAGAAAGCTACCATAACAGCGCCATGTGCCGGTACCTGTAACCGATGTGATAAATTTGGGCATAAGGCCAGCGAGTGTCGATCAAAATTCAAGAAAGACGGGAGCCCCTTGCCGGGAAACTCCTCGCAGAGCGCCTTTCCGGGGGGCGCCAAGACACTCAAATTCCCCCAAGTGGCGGCTGCCTTGACGAGCTCTCAGCAGCCACCCGAGGAAGTGCAGGCCTCGATTTGGCCGTGGGAGTTGACGTCACAATAGTGGATGATTCAGTGCATGTAGTTCCTTCCGCAGTTACAGGACCGTTAGGACATGGACTTAGTGCATTATTGATAGGACGATCCTCGGCACCGAAGCAAGGAATTATGATTATTCCTGGATTCATTGATTCTGATTATACTGGACAAATTGGGATAATGGTGAGAATTCTAAACCCTCCAGCCACATTGCATCAAGGTGACCGTATTGCTCAATTAATTCTGTTTCGAGCACATGTTATTAAGAGTCAAGATCGCGAAAGAGGCGATCAAGGATTTGGGTCTACTGGACCAGTGACTGTTGCCTTTTCACAATTGATCACCAACAATAAGCCTATGAGAACAGTCACAATACTTGGGAATGATGGAGTTAAGATCCGCTCTGAACAAGTCACGCTTGACACTGGAGCTGATGTCACCATTATACCATATGCTGCATGGCCACCTTCTTGGCCTTTGATTATGGCATCCAACATGGTTGTAGGAATTGGAGGAGCATCCCCTACACAGCAAAGTGCACATTTTGTCACCATTATAGATGACAAAGAAGGTCTCAGAGCACAAGTGAAACCATATGTACTGCATACGACACTCTGGTTATTAGGGCGAGATGTCTTGTCTCAGTGGGGATGTGTATTACAAACGCCTTTTTAGAGGCGGCCATTGTAGCGAGCGACCCCCGTCCTGTTTTAAAACTGAGCTGGTTAACTGATACTCCTGTATGGGTGGAGCAATGGCCGCTACCAACTGAGAAGCTCGCTCATTTAAGGGATCTCGTGCAAGAAGAATTGAATGCTGGACACCTTGTCCCTTCTACCAGTCCGTGGAATACACCTGTGTTTACCATCAAAAAGAAGTCTGGAAAATGGAGACTGTTACAAGATCTGCGAGCAGTTAATGCAGTTCTGCAGGACATGGGAGCACTTCAGCCAGGATTACCCAATCCATCCATGCTCCCTCAGGGCTGGGACACTGTGGTTATTGAGTTGAAAGATTGTTTTTTTACAATACCTTTGCATCCAGAGGATTATGAAAAATTTGCCTTCTCTGTCCCTTCTACAAATAGAGCAAAACCTTCTGAGAGATATCATTGGGTAGTGTTACCACAGGGCATGAAAAATTCTCCCACAATATGTCAGTGGTATGTGGATTTAGCTCTACGACCCTTTCGAGAACATCATATCGACTGTATTTTGTATCACTATATGGATGATTTGTTGCTTTGCCAAAAAACACCCATCTCTGAAGAACTGATTCAAGAACTGATAGAAGCTCTAAATATAATGGGACTTGTTGTGGCCCCTGAAAAGGTACAACGGACTGAGCCATGGAAATACCTAGGGATGACTTTAACTGAATCTACTGTTAGGCCACAGAAGCTATCAATAGTACAGAAAGGGGAAACATTAAATGATCTACAGAAATTGGTGGGAGATATTCAGTGGATCCGCAGTATTTGTGGCATTACTAACACAGATTTACAGCCTTTATTTAAGTTGTTGCAAGGAAATTGTAATCCTCAAGAACCTAGGTCTCTAACAGCGTCAGCTAAACACGCCCTGGATAATATTTCCCTGAAATTGAGTGTTAATTCTGCAGCTCGTATTGACCCTGCTCAAGCATTACAATTGTTTGTATATAATACAGAGTCAGAAGTATCAGCTTTTCTAGGACAATGGTGTGAACAACAGTCTAATCCCCTCAGAATTATCGAATGGTTATTTTTATCAGCCAGAGGACATAGAACAATAACAGCACGTGTGGATGCGATAGCAAGTATTATCCGAAAAGGTGTTCAGCGAGCAATATCTATTGCTGGAAAGGAACCGGATCGAGTAGTTGTGCCGTATGCACTGGACCTAATTCAGGCTATGTGTGAATCATCTATGTCCTTCTCGCTGGCTGTGATGAACAAATCCTATCAAACTGAGAACCATTATCCAAAGCATCCACTATTTAAAACTGCTTTAACAATGACTGCTGTTCCTGTCATTAGTCGACAACCTTTACAGGCTTTAACAGTATTTACAGATGCCAGCAGCAAGACCAAAACGGCAGGATTTGTTTGGCAGGAGAATGGAATATGGCAATCAGAACGCTTTGTTTGCGATACATCTGTACAGATTTTGGAGCTTAAAGCTGTGATTGCTGTGCTTAACCGCTGGATCATTCAAGATTTAAACATTGTGACTGATTCTTTATATGTGGCAGGTGTAGTACAACGAATCGAAAGGGCCTTGTTAGGACATGTGAACAATCCCACCCTTTTTCAGGCTTTCGTCCACTTACGAAATACTGTTAATCATCGCACGCATCGGGTTTTTAGCATGCATCTAAAGAGCCATACTAGGCTCCCTGGAGGTCTTGTAGAAGGCAACGCTCAAGCTGATCAGTTGGTTGCCGCTTTAGCAGACACGCATAACATTGTTCAAGAAGCCTACAAATCTCATGCCTTTTTTCACCAGTCTGCAACTGCATTACGTAAGCAATTTAACATCCCTAAGACCCAAGCACGGGCGATAGTGGCTGCTTGTCCAGACTGTGCCACTCCCACACCGCTACAGGACGGTGGTGCGAATCCTCGTGGCTTACAGCCACGGGAAGTTTGGCAAACTGATATCACTGTATTTCCGCCTTTTGGGCGTCTTCGCTACTTACATGTGTCAGTGGATACCTGTTCCTCATTTATATGGGCCTCTGCTCATGCTTCTGCCTCGGCAGCAGCAGCTCGTCAACATTGGACGCAAGCGATTGCGGTTATGGGGTGTCCAAAGAAAATTAAAACTGATAATGGTCCTGCATATCGGGCAGCCTCCACCACTGCCTTTTTACAACATTGGGGAATTCAGCTTCTCCACGGAGTACCACACAACTCTACCGGGCAAGCAATCGTTGAGCGCGCCCATCGTATATTGAAACATCACCTTGTTATTTTGAAAAAACAGGGGGAGACAGGGGGTTCCCCTCATGAGATATTGGCAAAAACATTATTTGTTTTAAATTGGCTTAATATACGTGGAGGGCAAGATGAACTGCCTGCGTGAATACATATGCAAACAAACAAGCATGATTATTCTTTTCAAAAAATTCAAGTGCAATTGTATTCCCCTCAATCTGGGCAATGGGAGGGACCTATGCAGTTGCTAACTTGGGGAAGAGGTTATGCTTGTGTTTCCACAGGTAGTGATCCACCCAAGTGGGCCCCCGCAAAGTGGGTGAAACCATGGATCGCAAAGAATGACGACACCAACCCTGCATCCCGAGGCACTCCAGAGACACCAACATCGATTGAACTTGGTCCTGACGCCGTTGTTAACGGCACTACATCCAGCGAACAGTGAAGTTCTGTGTCTTTTACCGAACCTGCAGTCATTTTATGCGGCTATTCGAACACAGCCGCTCACCATAAAACAGCTTGAAGAACATGACACAGCTAGTACGGAACATGGTCTAAACTGTCGACCTTGGGTTTTTATACATTGTGCATGGTGTGACAGGGCAACTTGGAGAGTCACACGTGCGCATGATCGGGAAAGTGTGTATAAATGTCACTTGTGTGCTGACCGGATTATCTTTTACCGAAGCAGATTGGTTGTCTGATTTTATAGGTAGGTCAGTATATCAGCGATTAGCTGTTAGTACAGAAGGACAGATTAGAGTTTTAGAGAACAACAGCCGTTTTCTAGGGCTTTAAGCCTAATTGAAGATCTTGGGCAAAGAGTTTTAGCAGAAATTAGTTTTGAGCTTTGTAAACGCTTAGCTTTGCAATGTATTAGGCAAAATAATAAGGTCGTGGATAGGAGCTGTGGTGTTGGAATAAACGTTCCTCGAAGTTGGCAGGTGCACAAGGATAAGATCACGCGGATCTGTTCGAACCTTTGACGACACCTGCAACGACAAGGTGCGGCTATCTTCATTAGCCACTGTTATAGCTACTTCTTTCTTCTTTCCGCAAGGAATGGCTGCCAGAAATGCGAAAATACATACGTAGATTAGCATGTTGGAGTGAAAAGCAATTTAATCTAACTTCGCAAATGCTGAGTGCGCTGCTTACTGATGTTGATAGTGTTAGGCATGCTACTTTGCAAAATCGTGCTGCTGTAGATTTTTATTATTGGCACATGGGCATAGATGTGAAGATTTTGAAGGAATGTGTTGCTTTAATTTGTCTGACCATTCGCAGAGCATACACCAACGATTAGCGAAAATGCAACATAACATGAAACATATTACAGAGGGACATGGCCCCTTTTCAGATTGGCTCATTGATCTCGGACTGAGAGGTTGGTTACAAACATTGGTCAAAGGAGCATTGATGGTACTGATGGTATTGCTGCTTTTGATGTTGATTCTTCCTTGCTTGTTCCAATGTTTGCAGCGGATGCTGCAAAGTTTGGCTGAGCAAATAAAATAAAAAAAAAAAGGGGGAGATGTAGGAGTCTGGGCCGCGCTGGAGGGAAGTTAGTGCAGGCAGAAGAATGCAAGGACGAAGACAAGGCCAGCAAAATAAGGCTGGCAAAAACACACAAGATAGCAGATAAGTGAGAAACACCTGTGGTCAGCAAAAGCACACAAGTCTGAGCAAAACAGGGTATGAGATAAGGGAGTTTTGGCAAGTTTTGGGCTTTACGTGCTAATTGCAATTAACCAATGCAAATGCTTGTAGAGGCGCGTGAACAGCGCGTGTAGATGACCTGTAGCCTATTAGAAGATAGATGAGTGCGTGTACGGAACTTAGTAGAATATAAATGTAACCAGGATTGGGAAATAAAGTGTGGGCGATCTGATCATCATATTGGTGTTGTGTCGTTCCTGTTCCCGCATGGAGAAGTAAGGACCTCGGCACAGCAGGGCAGCTTCTCTGGTTGGTTCTCTCACCAGTTGTGTCAGGAAGTTATCTCCCACACATTCCAGGAATCTCCGGGACTGGTCCCGCTCTGCTGTGCTGTATTTCCAGCAGATGTCTGGGAAGTTCAAGTCTCCCACAAGAACAAGGGCAAGCGATCGTGAGATTTCTCCTAAGTGCCCATAGAATATTTCATCCACCTCTCTGTCCTGGGTGGGTGGCCTATAGTAGACTCCTACTACAACATCTGCCCTGTTGGCCTTCCCCCTGATTCTAACGCAAAGACACTCTTCAGATCCAGTCAGTTTTTTATCTCCCTCCTCCTATCATTTTTTCTTATGTGAATGCAGAAAAATGAGATTGAATATAGGCTTCATTTTACAGCTACCAACACCATCAAAGAAAACAACTTATTTAGTACTGGACAATAAAGGTAGAATGAAAGGAATGATCAGTTTTTCAAATATGAAAATTGCAAATGCAGTTGCTAGCAAATTACCTAGTGTTTAGAAAAGGGATTAAAATACTATTTAACATTATGAAAAAAGAGCAAGATAGTATTAGTACCTCCTATTTTCAGCCAAACATGCACGTTCATCCTTCAGCTGCTTACTTTTCTTTACACAATCTTCTAAGAGAATTTCCTTTCTTCTTTCAGTTGCATGCACCCAGTTAATGTAGTCATCATCAACCAGATCCTTGTCATCCCCAGTAAAGGAGCACCCTGGGGGCAAGCCTAGCTGCCCTGTTCCATGCTGCAAGGCAGGAGACACAGCTTTGAGGATTTTAATAACAGCAGCACTAAGTACGTTGCATAGTTAAGTACAGAAGTACTACTTGTGGGAATGCAAGGAGATGATAATATGCAAGTCTGGGTAGTTACCACCTGCTCAACTATGAAGGCAAGTACCACAAAGGGAAAGGTGAAGGAAGATGGAAATGCCATGTGTCACACAAAACTGACAATATGTGACTGTTACTTGTGAGAGCAGTCACCTCTTCACAAGGAATCTGTTAAGAGCAGGAAATACTACAAGGAAAAATTACCAAGAATAAATATGAGGTTGCTTTTTTTCCCAAAAGGAAGAAAAAGAAAAGACAGACTATAGGGTTTTAAATTGCTCCCTAGTTATAGGGGCAAATATCAAGGTAAAAGAACCATCCATGGTGCATGAAAAGAGCAAAGTGCAAGATGCTTGATAAGGCGAGTCACCACAGGGCAGTGCAAAAGGGGACTTTCCCAGTGTTCCTTCCATCTCAAATTCCATTTTGCTGTAAGAGGGTTTATAGGATCTAAGGGAAAATAGTCAGTCACCAGGCTAGCACAGTTGGTGGCACCCAGCCTGCCTAGCTGGAAATTCTGCAATAATTTTAGTTGCCGTGTTGCTGCTTATTCTAAAATAATAATTACTGTTGTTTTTAAAATAAGTGTAAGTTTGTCTATTAATTTAAAACCTATATAACACCAGAAGACAGCATGCACACAGTTTCAAACAAGATGGTTTAGTATGTTTACTTAGTTTTAAGTTCTGAGAGTTTAAGAAGTTAGTAATAAACAAGCATTTGAGGCATTCAGCTTTGTCAAAAAAAAAACCAACCCACAACATAGAAAGTAGACACATCTTTGTTAAAGAACAGGACTTTATATCTTACAATAGTAATCAACTGGTAAAATAAAATTTATTTCCAAGTTTGTATTAAACACTCATATCAAAACAATCATGAAAGGTTTTTTAAAATATTGAACCACCAAGATTAAATTTTTATCCATTACCTAGTGAGTTATATTGCACATGGACAATCATGTTTATCCATGTTTTTGAAAAAATTACAACACAAAGGCAAGATAATGCAACTTGCAACTTGCATAATGCAAATGTAATGCAACTGGAGTAAGTTTGGGAATACAGAGTAACATACTTGACCAATTTGTATATTTGCATAAACTGCCTCCTTACAACCCTGGCAGATTTCTCAGTTAAGTTTTGTTTCATAGCCTATTGGCAGATACTAGTGCGATGTTAAAAAAAGGTCTGCAAGATCAGTAGGAACATCTGAAGAAAGCAGTTTCAACAGCGAGATTTACAAAGTATAGGAAAGTTACACAACAAACAACTGTTCTGGATTCAAATAGCTTGTCAGTCCCCCTTTCTCCCTCCCCCACACTGTATCAAAAAAACCCCCCAAAAAACCAACTCTGTTCCATCAGGAAACTTTTGGCCATCAAAACTTATTTATCATACCAATTTACTTTATTTAAAACTATGTATACAGTATACTCCTGCCAGAAACTTACTTTTAACTTCCAGATACCAAGACAAAGTAAAAACCATGTTTGCCTTAATGCACAAGAGGGCCAAAAAACTATATAAGAATTAAAAGCTATTTGCACCTTGACACCTTGCATTTGTGGTCAGCATTACAAATTTGCAAACCAGGAGCAGATACTATTTGCAAATATTTAGTTTAACATATGCAAGAGACCCTTTCAGTGATCCCAAATCAGTTCCAGATGAGAAATTACTGCAATAAAAAAAAAACAAAAACCTGTGCATTTGTTATATTGTACAAGTGCAATATTTAACAATTTCAAAATAAAAGGGTACAAAAATTAGTACACTGATTTATTCAGTACATCAGAACCAATTTTTACAAGGCTAAAAAAACCAAAAAAACAAAAGTTAAGTAGGATTTGCATCTGATCCCTCATGTTGACACCTCAATCACAGGAGTTTAAACACAAAGCTTTATTTAAGAGAAATCTTCCACTTTTGAGATAGATTAATACAACCTTGCATTACAGGGACTTTGTGTGACACTTGAGGATAAAGAACTGAAGTTGTAACTTGTACATACATACTAGGCAGACCACACCATTGCTCAGTTCAGAAAGCAGTTACAGCAGCTCCAGGGCTTAAGCAGCTTTAAGTTTCTTCAAATTCTGTGCTGTGCATATTCATAGCATGAATTTCTGAACTGAAGCCAGTTGGTCTGGATTAGACTGTTCTTATAGCTGTAGCTAGCAGTTTTCAGCTAGTCACTGGCAAAAACCCCCATTGATTTTAAGAGTCCAGGTTTCACGGTTCATAGTAATGCCTTGATTTCCAGTCCCTAACAGGGAGAATAATCTTTGAAACTGAGTAGGTCATGAAGTTTATTTTGAAGAGAATGCTCATTCTTGAATGCAAAACTATATGTTTACGACATAGTTTATTGTTTAATGTTTACATCTATTAGTGCTAGATGAAAATGGAACTGTGGATAATTACATCCAGTTTACAAAGAGATTAAATGTATTTGTGCAAGTACTAGCTGTGATTTTAACATTTAAGGTTCAATTTTCTTCCAAAAACATTGCAAGAATCATAAATGCAGAAGGATTTGTGTCATTGGTAATAGCAATCTACTGTTGAAAACTTTTTGAATATTAGCAGGCAAGTTGTCATGATCAGTTTTAAATGTTCAACTGAAAAGTTGGACTATTAATGTCACAATTTAAATGGCAGAGTTCACTATAAAGGTGGCTTGGGAAAACCTAAACCTATATATGTAGTTTCAACTGCAAAGTGAATTCTATATAATATATGCTAAGTTAGCATACAATATAAACAGCTGTATCAAAGTATTAACATACATTTAAAAAACCTGTAAATTTTAGATTCTGGAACAGCATGCAAGAGCCCTTAGGGCTGTGCTCTTAACTACATGCACACATTTATAAGGAACAAGATTCTCAGCCAGCAGTAGCAGTGGAGAGCTGCTGTGCTGCTACCACACTAAGGTATGAGCTAGCAAATCTGCACAGATCAGGAACCTGCTGACAGTTCTCCTTCACAGAGCAACATTTTGTTTCAGCCCATGGGGTGCCAAGTCTTCTCAGCATTAAATCTCTCACCACTATTGTGGCCTCAATTTTTCTACTTACAGCCCACAGAATTTCACCCGTAGTGCATTACAGAGCACCTACATGTATTTCCACCAGGTTGGATTTGCGTGCATTTAATCAAATTTATCCATTATTAAAAGTAGTACATAATAATGCATTAAACGATTCTTTATCTTTTACTGTCAAATAAGGGGGAGGAAACACAGCAGTTTTAACACATTACTGTTAGATGTTGAAAATTCTGATCAACTGAGGCACAATTGTAGATGGTGACCAACAAGTCACACTTAGGTCACAGAACTAGTAAGTGTACATTTACTTACAGTGCACTGGATGTATGTATTACTAGTGAAAAAAAACAAAAAGGTCCATGTAACTTAAATGTTATATGAAGTCTAATGTGCAATCAATGTAAAGTGTTATGAACACTGCCCCAAGGGCATGTGACTTCCTGTACCTGTATTATTCTATTGGACAGCAGACAATCAGAATTCACTCCAGCTTCAAAATAATATACATAACTGCCCATAATCATTCCAAGCTCTCTGCAAATTGCATTCTGTGGCTAGCATTTTCAGTGCCTTAGTTAATTTAACTTTATTATAACTGGAAGCATCTGACTGATTTAGACATGCTTATTGCTGCAAAAGAAATAAGCCCATCTTCAAAATTATTGTGCAAGTATTTTAATAAGATTTGCACACATCTCAAAGAATTCTATTGTATGACTCCCTGGTCTTGGAGTTAAGTCAGCTTTATAAGAGTCAAGTGAAGAGGTCACTGATGGGGTAAGGGATATATCTGCAGATTTTCCTTGTGCATCAGCATCTGAAACTTTTTGACGGGATCTACAGTTGCTCACAGAACCTGATCTCTGTGGAGTTGCAGTCCCAGATTTTGCTTCAGTAATTTCATCTGGGGGGCAAATGGAGAGAGGAGGAAAATTAGTTATCAGTATCAAATCATTTATAGGAACAGTAAACATCTTCCCTTTCTCACACTTCTAATCTTGTTTTTAAAATATTAATACATTAACAGCTTTTGCAAACTGTATATACCTGATACAAAATAAAAGCTTATACATATAGCAACACAGAATCAAATGTCCTTATGCAAATTATTCTTGTGCTCTGAACTGTGCTCCAGGACTATCTGATCTAGTTTAGACCAGCACTTACCATATTTTTCATGAACTAGTTTCAGCAGCTAATAGTTCAACTGATTTAGTTTAAACTTATAACAGAAACAGGATAGCATCATAAGGTTAAGTCAAATAACAGTTTGAACATTTTGTAGATGCTTTTTGCTAGTATCAACTATTTTTATTATATTTGGGTTTTTTCTATTTGGTTATTTATACTTTGTTATTTGTATTTTTATTATAATTAATTGATACATTACTTGCTAGCATCTACATTAATTTATCCTTCATTTTTGGAAGTTTTTCCCCTTAATATACATTTGGGCTGCAGCAGTTTAAGTTTACTTCTAAGATGGAACTATTTCTTCTTCATACTGAAGGTAATGTTCTGCTGAAGTATCTCTATTCTTACTTTAAATATTCAACATTAGTTTTGACTCACACCTGGCACCAGAAAAAAATATTTCAAGGAGAAAGTGAACACAGGAGAGATTGCCTTTTCACATTAAACCTACTTTAAACTACAGTTTGGTAAGAGGAAGAGAGAACAGTTAGCTGTGGTGGACAGAAGGGAAAGTCAAATCAGCTTCACTGTTAGAAGAGAGGTGGCAAATCCATGCCCTTGGGTTGTATTTCCTCAAGAGTTGAGGCCAGGAATGCAGCAGGCTGCCCTCCCCCAGCTGCATGGCTCTAAGCAGTCATCTCCCCTCCAACAGGAATGGCATTTGTCCTATACTGCAGTAGGTCAGTACAGGAAAATGATTCATCCCCTGTATCAAAAACTACTGGGCCTAAGCAAGCACTTGTATTGTCAGAAAGGACAAGGCAAGAACTGCAGTCAGATCAGGTTAAACTGTCACAAGACAGAGCCTTAGCCACCTTATACTGTAATCCAGCCATATTCCAGTAAATCCTTTTTCCATGCCACATGTTTTCCTAGGCATGTCACGTACACCATTGGCTGTAGGTAATTCTGCTTTAGTCTACTATGCCCTTAAACAAGCATTGTGGCCAGTCTCTTATTAGCTCTTATTGTGCTGGTTTTGGCTGGGATAGAGTTAATGCTCTTCATAGTACTAGTATGGGGCTAGGTTTTGGATTTGTGCTGGAAACAGTGTTGATAGTTCAGGGATGTTTTAGTTCTTGCTGAGCAGTGTTTGCACAGAGTCAAAGCCTTTTCTGCTCCTCACCCCACCCCACCAGCGAGTAGGTTAGGGGTGCACAAGAAGCTGGGAGAGGACACAGCTGGGACAGCTGACCCCAACTGACCAAACACAGCATAAAACTGTTGTGGTTTAACCCCAGCTGTCAACTGAGCACCACGCAGCTTCTCGCTCACTCCCCCTGGTGGGTCATGGGAGAGAATCAGAAGAGTAAAAGTGAGAAAACTCGATGGGTTGAGATAAAGATGGTTTAATAAGTAAAGCAAAAGATGTGCATACAAGCAAAGCAAAACAAGGAATTCATTCACTCCTTCCCATCGGCAGGCAGGTGTTCAGCCATCTCTAGGAAAGCAGGGCTCCATTATGTGTAACGGTTACTTGGGAAGACAAAATGCCATAACTCCAAACTTCTCCCCTTCTTCCCCCAGCTTTCTATGCTGAGCATGACATCATATGGTATGGAATATCTCTTTGGTCAGTTGGGGTCAGCTGTTCATGTTGTGTCCCCTCTCAATTTCTTGTTCACCCCAGGCTTACTCATTGGGTGCAGCACAATGGGGAAAAAGAAAGACTAGATACTATGCAAGTACTGCTCAGCAATAGCCAGAACACTGGTGTGTTATCAACAATTTTAGTCACAGATCGAAAACACAGCACCATACAGGCTGCTATGAAGAAAATTAACTCCATCTCAGCCAAACCCAGTACAGCAATGTACAGCCCAAGTCAAATTTGCATGCATAGATACAAAGTTTTAATCTTTACTAGGAAAATATGTTCACATACTTACTTCAGATCTAAATTAGTGTTTAAATTTGAGGATGAGGCCCCAAAGGCAGTTTAGGTTTAACCAAATCTCGCCTCCCACAGTCCTTCCCTTTTTGCACCAATGGTATTAGTGATATAGTATACTTCACATTTGCAAATAGCCATGGTTAATGATTATGCTAGTAGCTATAGCTATCACACATATGGGAAGTGATAATAAATTCATAAAGAATAGACTTTGATCTTCAAAACTTAGAAAAATAGGTAGAACGTTCTGGACCATAAAGACAATGTCTGGGATTGTGTTGAGGATGAGTTATTTGACAACCTGGCAGAGTGACTATTCGATTACTTAACTTGGCAATGAAACTAACTTCTGAGAGTCCTAAAGTGAACCACCTTCATTATAATACTAAAAAACACACCTACAGGTCAAAAAGACCCCTGACCAGATTAAGACCCTTCCCCTGATCATGTGTAGTAGTAGAAGCGTTAGGTAAGCTGTCTTCTAATTGTATGTTAATTACTAACCAATCAGTATCTAATAGGCGTGTTCTGGAAAAGTACTAACTTCTGATTTTTGTGTATAAAAGGAGCACAAAAATCTGCTGTTGGTGTGCTTGATTTGTGGAAAAGTCCACCGAGCACCCAGGCCTGAATAAATACAATATCTCTCCTGAGGGTGTTAAGACTGGGTTATTGCATGCCGGGCATGAATCTGCTTTTCAGATAACATTAGTGCTGGTGTAGGCACAAAATGGAGCAGTTCAGGAGTTGATACAGCTAAAAAGCTATTATTTAAGGGATTAAGCAGCTAACCATTTGGTCACAGGAACACTAGACCAGGAAGGAATAAAGAAATACTGATTCAGATCTAGCTTGGCTTAAACTAATAAAGGGCAACATTTACTTCACTTCCAAATGAGTAAATTAAGACATATTTGCATTTAGAATTATTTCCCTTACAACTCCATTAACTTATATAAGTCTTCACACACCATCAATGCTACGGAAGTCCAGTAAGTACGTCCTGCTGTCCACCTGATACAACTGTAGACTCATTTTGGAATATGCACTTGTCACTGGATTCTTCCTTCGAACACGCAGATAGTACGGATTTACAACCTAGTACAAGATATTTGAGTTAGTAACTAGAACTGCTTGAGAAACACTGTATATTGTTTTTCTTATTTCAACTCACTGGTATTGTTACTGATTTGTTATTAATATGACTTGATGATTTTTGATGATTTTGATAAGGAATGATTAGGCCTAATCAATTAAATGGAATTTCACAGGAATATCGGTTTTATAAAAGATACTTGTGTAATGTTTTAAGTAGTCATAGAAATATTGTATTTAGTTTAAAATAACCATACAACCAGTTATGCTGCTACAAAGTCCTTTGTAAAGTCCCAGGCTAAGGCCACATAGGCTAGTAATAATCATTAACCAGATTTCTATTCAAAGAATAAGACTCATGACAAGGTACCACTGTTAGACTGTTCAGTGAGGATGATTTATTGCCCTGTAGACCAGGATGCTCTAAAAGTTACATTGTGAAAGGCCCTCGAAGCATGTTAAAATTGTAATGTGAGCCAAAGTCCTTGAGTCAAGGATATTGGAGGGTCTTTCTTTTGAGTCAGTAGTCTGTGGTGGTCGCAAAAGCAGCCCCCCGACTCATTTCAGGGCTCAAGTGCGCATGACCGGAAAGGGGTGGGAATAAGAAAATGAGTTACAGGAATTATCATGTTTATGTATGAGAATTTGATTATTATGTATTACTGTATCCTATATAATCAGCACGCTACATGAGTTAGGTGTGTGCTGTTGGTGAGACGACTCCCCTATGCACTGGGCTGTTAATAAAGGAGTGTCTGCTTATCTACATCACATTGGTGTCAATAAGTTCTTTTGTCCTGTTTTGGTGACAGTATTATCAAGTAATTTCAGGCTTATCTGTTAGAGCATTTTTTTTTTTTTGACAGCCAAAAAAACCCACCCCACTCAATACATTCCCACAGCCCCAGTAGAAAGATTAAACATGTTAGCAAGATTTTTCCTATTAGCATAAATAGTCTCCCCCAAAACCCTTCCTGCATAGCAAGCACAAGCAGTCAGCACAGGCACATGAGATTATTTTCCAGCACAGGAGAATGTAGTTTCAGACTTCTAGGCTATGTAATTACACAACTCAAACAAAAATTTACTGTTGTCTGCTGTAAAGATCTTTTATTCTTTTACCTTCCATTCATAATCCAGTTGTTTAATTGCTCGACAAACTTCAGCCATGATATCATTAGGTCGACTCTGACTTCGTATTCCCAAGTGCCACTTAGCTCTTCTTACACCTTGGTGTTTTGACTTCTGTGGATTCAGCTCATCAAGAGTATGGCGAGGACGTGGTGCTTCAGCTACTAAGAATGGCACTCTTTCAGGATGAGGGCGAGACAGATTTTGATCATCAAGAAAAGAATCTGGTGGACTTGTAGCCAAATAGAAGTCTTTGGCCTCATTCATTATTCTTCTATTGTCTATAATGAGGTGATAAGCAACCACTAAAGGGTCCTGATGATTTTGGTTGTATAGACAACTTAGCACTTCCTCTTCAGTGCATTCAAACTTCTCACACACTTCTTTTAAGGCTTCATCATCAATCATTGTAGAACTATATGATGGGTCTTCAGGAAACAAGTATTTGGGAAGGTCCTGTTTAAACCATTCATGTTCCCTAGATTTAAAAATAAACAAAGTCTGAGTATATACATGCAAAGCAAGCCTTTTTAGTATTAATTTATTTAAAAAATAAAATTATTCTTAGTCTGTACAAAAAACCCACAGTTGTCAGTCCAAGTTCCCTTTTGTGCAGCACAACAGTACATAATGGAAAGCAATCACCTCCTTCACAAGATTTTGCTAGACATTTTGCAGAAGACTGAGAAAAATCCTCTTTCCTGTAAGGGTTTCAACTACCTGATACAAAAAATATCTTTGTATAACTCAACCAGCTTTTTATGTAAATGGTTGTGGTTTTTTGGGGGTTTCTTTCACTGTTGTTTTTACAGCCACCATCTTAATTTTGAGATATTTTCAACTCTTTCAATTCTCTCCCCACCAAGGGGGAATGAGCGAGTGGCTGTGTGGTGCTTAGTTGCTGTTTGGGGTTAAACCATGACAGCTACCCACACAAGTTGTCCCTCCCCAAGTACACACATAACAAATTGAAGAAATCTTGATACTGAATAGTTTCTTTGGTAGATGTTTGGACAAGGATTTTTGAACATTAAAGTCACGTGCTCCCCACTCCTGATATAGTATACTTCACATTTGCTAGTAGCCATGGTTAACGATTATGCTAGTAGCTATAGTTACCATGTGGGAACAATTGCAAGGTCAAGCAAGAAGAACAAGCTTCGATCTCCAAACCTTAGAAAATAGGTAGAACATCCTGGACCATAAAGACAATGTCTGGGATTGTGTTGAGGATGAGTTATTTGACAACTTGGCAAAGTGACTATTTGCTTATTTAAATTGGCAATGAAACTAACTTCTGAGAGTCCTAAAGTGAACCACCTTCATTATAATACTAAAAAACACACCTACAAGTCAAAAAGACCCCTGACCAGGTTAAGACCCTTCCCCTGAGCATGCGTAGTAGTAGAAGCGTTAGGTAAGCTGTCTTCTAATTGTATGTTAATTACTAACCAATCAGTATCTAATAGGTATGTTATGGAAAAGTACTAACATCTGATTTTTGTGTATAAAAGGAGCACAAAAACCTGCTGTTGGTGTGCTTGATTTGTGGAAAAGTTCACCGAGCACCCAGGCCTGAATAAATACAATATCTCTCCTGAGCGTGTTAAGACTGGGTTATTGCATGCTGGGCACAAATCTGCTTTTCGGGTAACAGTCCGAACAAGCTGCCTGTAATTTTTTCATTCAGAAAACCCCCTGCTGTCTCTTCAAGACTTAAAGAGTTGAGGGAAGGCTATGGAAGAGTCAATCTGTACCTCTTTACTACTGTATCCATGGGCTAGTATTCATAAAAGGGAAAGGAAATATACAGAAGAAACCAAATACTTAAGTTGCCCAATCATACAGAAAAAAATAAAACTACTTTGTGTGCCTAGAGTAAGTTGCTTAACTAGCCAAAGGGTATGGCATGACACTAATTTTAAAAGCATCCTAGTCTATAGCATAAAGACCTTGCTACAGATTTAAAAGCAGTTATATGGATTAAACTCTAGTCAGTATGAGCCTGAGAACATGCCTCACCACAAATGAAAGTGCATTTTGTTCAATGTATCATAAACAAGCAGTTAATTTGGAAGTAGAAAAAGCTTTTCCTAACCTTGCATGCACACACACCCCCCTAGAAAAATTAAGGTATTCAATTAAACTCAAGACTTTGTCCTTTAAACTGAGATGACATGTCTCATGGCTAACAGGACAAAATTGTTTAGGATTCAAAATCCATTCATGCTCTGTAGTCAACATTTTTCAACATCTTTTTCACATCTCTTCTCTTCCAGACTTATTTAACATGACTTAGATGAATGGATAGGAACTTAGCTTAACTTTTACAATGTTTAGTTCTCACAATGCTTGGATTTCTGCAAGAAAGTACTTCCCATTGTAATAAGTATCATGGGATGTGTGTACCACATTTTTTGTTCTCCTGAAAGAACATGAACATTGCCAACTTCCTAACTTCCAACCCTAAAAGAGGAAGCATTTTCACTAAGGTAGTATTTCAGAGCTCCCTCCTTAGAGCTTCTTATAAAGGAAACAGGAAAACCTCACTAAGCTACTGTGTGAAGGACAGCTTTATCAGCTGCCTTTTTTTTTTTAATTCTACCCACTGTGCACTTGTCAAAGCGGTCACCCTCTCCAGAATACTATCTTGGTATCTGGAGCCCATGATGGTTATCTGTAGCTACAAGCTTTAATATCAGTATTCTATGTAGTAATTGTCACTAATACACAGGTTCATGCCAGAATTTTGAAGCTAGAATAGAAAGTGCCATCTGATACATGGAATATTCAGCCTTAACAGATGATTCTTCAGAGTATGCAGAAATATGAATAACAGCAGTAGTTATCAGGTTAAATTCATAACTTCCCCTCAGACATTTACAGTACAGAATAGCAGGTTTTAACAGCAAAGAATTTTCTTGTCCAGTGAAGTCAATACAGTGCAGTTTTTGCAAACCATTCTACAGGTAAACAGGTTTGCTTCAGCAGTCTTAAATCTAGAGTTTCTCAGAATTTCTATATGTAACATATATTTGTTTTACTGTGACCTCCAATAGATACTTCATTGGCCACTGGAGATCACAGCCAGAGCTAAAGCCAAACAATCAGAAGTTGAATTTTTCATCTCAGACTATAAAACAGGGACCAGCTATATGTAGGATTTCTTTGTTCTGCATATTTTCACTGAGATTACCATTCCAGCATCCTGTGATCAGACATAAGTTAATGTTTTACCTAATGTTTCTGATTGTTGCTCTCCTCATTGGATCTACTTGCAGCATGTGTTTCAGAAGACTAATTACAGATGGATTCAGGTACTGAGGGGCAAAAAAGATACCATCACATATCTTCTTAAAAAGGGTTGGCACGTGATCATCATCAAATGGAAGTGTTCCACATAACAAAGCATAGAGAATAACCCCACTGCTCCAAATATCTACTTCTGGACCTGCATACAATCTGGGAAAAAGTTAACTATTAGTGATTTGTGCTTAATACATTTAAACAGATTTTTTTCCTACTTTCTTACATTCTATCACATTAATTAAGAGTGTGTGAACTTGGGACAACTAATCTGTAATTACTATACCATTTCAGTGCTATACCTCCCTTGAACTCTAATGTCCTTCCCCTTCAAATATGTAACAAAAGCTAGGTCACAAGTACTTAGTTTTCCTCTCTACTGTATAAAAATAATCCACAGATAAAATTTAAGACAATGGTAAACAAAGAAACTTGCACCTACTACCAAGAAAGCCCATGTTATACACTGTTATCACTGTTTGAGTGGAATCTATGCAGTCATCTAGCCTCCAAATCTTGGGGGCTGAAAAGTTTAAGACAAGTCCATATAGCAGAACTTGTCACATCTTCTATACTACTGCCTGAATAAAACATACATTTGGCCTCCAATCAGCAAGAAATATTAGGGTGGGTAGCCAAAAGCAGCAGATTTGACAATCACTGAGTCAAAAAAAAAAAGGGGGGGGGAAGTTACTTTCAGACTGAATTCTGCAGCAGATATTTCACCTCTACTCAACTTCACAGCAGACTTTGCCTGTATTTCTATCTACTTCTAAGATCTGAGATGTGAGATTTTTAAACCAGTTCAGGCTTTACATCACTTCCACCTTACAGGAACTATTCAAAGCTAGTTCATTGAAGCCTTAAATACTTATGAAAAATTATCAAGGCAATTAAGAGTTCAGCCCACAGTTTCTCAGGATCAAGCTTGTCAACTTCATTAGTTTTGTAGCCTTTAGAATTAAGCAGCAAAATGACTGAAGTACATGCACACATGCATCCAACAGAAAAGAAACTACCTTCCTGAAATTACTTCTGGTGCAGCATAGTTAGGAGAACCACAGCTTGTTCTTAAAAATTCTCCATCTGACATCATATTTGATAGACCTGAAAGTGTATAAGAGTAACTATTAAAGATTCAGAGAGAAAAATTATTTCACACTGCATACACCACACAGAAAAAATCACTAGTATTTCAAATTAGGAAGTCAACTAATTTATCTCAGTAAGGAAGCAACATTTTTTGGAATTATTGAAATCTTTATATGAAAATGCCACATTATCCTGCATTTAGTTTACCAGAAATTTGAGTAACATCAATCCATTATTGCACACAACCTAGGAATTTTTGAAAACATATTCATTCCAAGACAAAAACCGGCCCATTTTGGATTACACAGGCATGATTGAGAACAAAGTTGCTCTAAGGGAGAAAGCAGCATAGCAAGATAGAATTTTGGTCACTAACAAGAAAGCATCTTAAAAACCACATTTGCTTCTAAAAGCCAAAGTAGACGATGCTACCACAGAATTGCCTAAAATTCTGCAAGAGGTTATATAGAATAAGGGAACTGAGGAGTGCACACAGCTTTGCGACAATTTAGACACCTACACTGCTTCAACCGGTTCCTGAATCACTTCAGTTTAGTATAGCTTGATTTTTAGATACTGTGGGTGATTAAAGCGTACTTTAGAACTAGGTCATCTTCATTCACCAGCTCTCAGCATACCCTACGATCAGTAAAGAATTACCACTTTATCTGTGGAAAACATCTTCCAGTTTCCTCAGTGGAGGCTGCATAATCAAGATTACTACAGGCCAGAGAACTTGGTCTCAGAGAAGGAATTATGCCCTTTTACAGGGGGGGGGGGGGGGGGGGTGTGGGGTGTGTAATATGAAAGAACACAGACTGGCTAACTCTCATACTTTAATATACAAAAATTTTTATTAAGTTCTTGTTTAATAAGCATGTCATGATTAACTGAGTGCTATAGCTTTTCTGATACTTGAGTTACAGGAAGATATAATACAGAGCTCGTGAAGAGGGCTTTAAACTAAAGTTGCCAGGGGAGAGTAACCTCAATCCATCCCTCTCCTAGCAGCTTGAAGCCAGTACAAAAGAATTCCAGCCAGAAAGTCAGCTTCATCGGGGGCCCAACTTAAATGCCTCTATGCAAACACACGTAGCATGGGGAATAAACAAGAGGAGCTAGAGATGTGTGCACATGCCTGCAGGGCTACAATCTTAATGGCATCATGGAGACATGGTAGGATGACTCCTATGACTGGAGTGTTGGAATGGAAGGATACAGGCTCTTTAGGAAGGACAGGCAGGGGAGACAAGGAGGGGGTGTCGCCCTCTATGTCAGTGACCAGCTGGAGTGCATGGAGCTCTGCCTGGGGATGGATAAGGAGCTGACCAAGAGCTTATGGGTCAGGATTAAAGGGAGGGCAGGGACAGGAGATGTTATAGTGGGGGTCTGCTACAGGCCACCTGACCAGGAAGACCGAGCAGATGAGGTCTTCTATAGACAGATAGGAGCAGACTCACGTTCACAAGTCCTGGTGCTCATGGGGGACTTCAACCACCCTGATATCTGTTGGAGGGACAGCACAGCAGGGCATAAACAATCCAGGAGGTTCCTGGAATGCGTTGATGATAACTTCCTTCTCTGAGCCAACGAAGAGAGGTGCTATGCTGGACCTTGTTCTCACCAACAAGGAGGGACTGGTGGGGAGCATGAAGCTCAAGGGCAGCCTTGGCTGCAGTGACCATGTAATGATGGAGTGCCAGAACCTTAGGGCAGCGAGGAGGGAGCACAGCAAGCTCACTACCCTGGACTTAAGGAGAGCAGACTTTGGCCTCTTCAGGGATCTACTTGGCAGAGTAGCATGGGATAAAGCCCTGGAGGGAAGAGGGGCCCCAGAAAGCTGGTTAATATTCAAGGGTCACCTCCTCCAATCTCAGGAGTGATGCATCCTGACAAAGAGAAAGACAGGTAAGAACACCAGGAGGCCTGAATGGATGAACAAGGAGCTCCTGGACAAGCTCAAGCACAAAAAGGAAGAATACAGAGGGTAGAAGCGAGGACAGATAGCCTGGGAGGAATACAGAGAAATTGTCTGAGCAGCCAGGGATCAGGTTAGGAAGGCCAAAGCCCTGATAGAATTAAAGCTGGCCAGGGACATCAAGGGCAACAAGAAAAGCTTCTATCGGTACATCAGTGACAAGAGGAATACTAGGGAAAATGTGGGCCCTGTCTGGAAGGGATCAGGAGACCTGGTCACCCAGGATATGGAGAAGGCTGAGGTACTCAACAACAACTTTGCCTCAATCTTCACTGGCAAGGGCTCCAGGCACACCACCCAAGTCACAGAAGGCAAAGGCGGGGACTGGGAGAATGAAGAACCGCCCACTGCAGGAGATCAGGTTCGAGACCATCTAAAGAACCTGAAGGGGCACAAGTCCATGGAACCTGATAAGATGCATCCACGGGTCCTGAGGGAACTGGCAGATGAAGTGACTAAGCCACTATCCATCAAATTTCAGAAGTTGTGGCAGTCTGGTGAAGTTCCCACTGACTGGGAAAGGGGAAACATAACCCCCATTTTTAAAAAGGGAAAAATGGAAGACCCGGGAACTACAGGCCAGTCAGTCCCACCTCTGTGCCCAGCAAGATCATGGAGCGGATCCTCCTGGAAACTATGCTGGGGCACATGGAAAATAAGGAGGTGATTGGTGACAGCCAACATGGCTTCACTAAAGGCAAATTATGCCTGACGATTTTGGTGGCCTTCTACAACAGGGCTACAGCGTTGATGGATAAGGGAAGAGCAACTGACGTCATCTACCTGGACTTGTGAAAAGCTTTTGACACTGACCCACACAACATCCTTGTCTCTAAACTGGAGACACATGGATTTGACAGGTGGACCACTTGGTGGATAAAGAATTGGCTGGCTGGTTGCACTCAAAGAGTTGCGAACAACGGCTCGATGTCCAAGTGGAGACCAGTGACAAGTGGCGTTCCTCAGGGGTCAGTACTGGGACCAGTGCTGTTTAACATCTTCGTTGGTGACATGGACAGAGGGATTGAGTGCACCCTCAACAAGTTTGCCAACAACACCAAACTGTGTAGTGTGGCCAACACTCTGGAGGGAAGGGATGCCATCCAGAGGGACTTGACAGGCTTGAGAGGTGGGACCATGCAAACCTCATGAAGTTCAACAAGGACAAGTGCAAGGTCCTGCACATGGGTCGAGGCAATCCCAAGCACAAATACAGGCTGAGCGACGAGTGGATTGGGAGCAGCCCTGCAGAGGACTTGCGGGTATTAGTGGATGGAAAGCTGAATATGACCCAGCAACGTGTACTCGCAGCCCAGAAAGCCAACCGTATCCCAGCAGGTCAAGGGAGGGGATTCTCCCCCTCTATTCCGCTCTCATGAGACCCCACCTGCAGTACTGTGTCCAGCTCTGGGGCCTCCAGTATAAAAAAAGACATGGACCTGCTCAAGCAGGTCCAGAGGAGGGCCACGAAGATGATCTGGGGCTGGAGCACCTCCCCTGTGAGGACAGGCTGGAGAGAGTTGGGGTTGTTCAGCCTGGAGAAGAGAAGGCTCCAGGGAGACCTTATAGTGGCCTTCCAGTACTTAAAGGGGGCTTACAGGAAAGATGGGAAGGGACTCTATCAGGGAGTGTAGTGCTAGGACGAGGGTTAACAGTTTTAAACTGAAAGAGGGTAGATTTAGATTAGATATTAGGAAGACATTTTTTGCAATGAGAGTGGTGAGACACTGGCACAGGTTGCCCAGAGAAGCTGTGGCTGCCCCCTCCCTGGCAGTGTTCAAGGCCAGGTTGGACGGGGCTTTGAGCAACCTGGTCTAGTGGAAGGTGTCCCTGCCCATGGCAGGGGGGTTGGAACTAGATGATCTTTAAGGTCCCTTCCAACCCAAACCATTCTATGATATTTTATAAGTTAGTTTACTTCATTTATTCACCAGATAAGCCATTTCACCCAAAGCATTTTCTTTTTCTGCACTTGAGAAATCACTGTGAATCCTGGTGCCCATAAACTTGAACACCATACTTTTAAGATATACTTAGAATACTCAGCATTACCTAGCATCTTTCAGAGACCTCCAAGTACTTTACAAGGGCAGGTGTTATCTAGTACGCCTACAAGAAATATATTGTTATGATGTAGCAGTATGGATACCTTACTATGCTTATATGGTCAGGTTTCCCGATTCAGATAGTTTCAAGAACTAGCTACCAGTCTTTTCACCAGCTGTGTTAAACGGATACTATAAACAATTAAGCTTTTCGATTAGTTAGGCAGCTATACAGCAAAAAGCACAGGAGTTTGCAAGATTAACAGTTCTTATTTTACTATTTATGCTTTAATTACATTTTTTCAATCACATCTTCAGGGCTTTTAAGGTGAATTTAGAGTAGTTTCGTAGGAAAAGTAGTGTATTTTACTAGAGCAATGTGGTTCTTAATTATTATGAAGTGTCTTTGCACTGTACTTCCAAGAGAGCTAAGCATCTATATTTTACAGATGGAGAAACAGGGAATAAGAGAATTAATTTTGAAGTGACAAGGTGGGGAACTAACTCTATTTAGTATTTCAGAGAAAATATTAAGCAAGACCAAACAAGGCAGTTCACAATTTCACCCAGTCACAGAAAATACCTGACTTGAAGAGAAAGCTTTAGAGGAAAACAAATTCTACATATGTGCACACATTTTGTTTTACATTCATACTCTTCAGGTTTTCGTATATTATTTCCTACCACCAGGATATTCAGGTATACACATTTTATTAAATATTTCCCATAGTAATTAACAGGATCTAAACAACACCAGAAATGTGATCAGAGATAAAATAGCAATGCTTACCAAAGTCAGCTATCTTGGCATTCATGCGTGCATCAAGCAGCACATTTTCAGGCTTCAGATCTCTATGTACTACCATATGCCTGTGACAGTAAGCCACACCAGAAAGGATTTGCTGGAACAGACGTCTACTTTCCTTCTCATCAAGCTAAGACAAACAAATTTTGAGACAGTGGAAGATAACTTGTTTTTTCTCTATATGAATTAAAGGATATTTTCCCATGACCTAGTTATCATTCATAGTTTTGATACTTTATACAGCAGATGATCAGAACTTGTAGCAGAAAACTTCATAGCTTACATAATTTTTTTTGTACCACAGCTCTAAAATGACTAAACCAAAACAGTATCCACCAACTCAAGTCACTGAAACTTCTCAATCACACTTTTGAAATTGGTTAGGCAGATGTTATAAACTCAGCAATTAGAAATATTAGCACCCAAACTTTAACTTTGTCTAAGTAGAATATCAATGAACTTTGATATTTAAGCACAGTGTAAGATTTAAGCTGACAAAAGCTGCTGACACTCAGTACAGAAGTGATAAATTTTAGATGCTACTTATGCTCCTATTAGCAGCTAGCACCAAACAGCAGAATTAGCTGGGCATTTTCTATAAACACACCCTAATCCATGTCAAAGTTTGCTTTGTAAAAGTATCCTGGTTATCTAGATGGTTTGTCAAAAGTGACTTTAGGACTTTCACATAAATCATTCTATTAGTAGAAGAGTGTAATAAGGGCACAACAGTAGCTTTCCAATAATAGGTTATACTGAAGAAAGTTTTCAGGTACTCCAACTGGATACATATCCATCCAGTTTGTACACAGTAACTGTAAACTAACATATCAGTATCATTTATTCTTCAGTAGAGTAGAAAAATGATACGAAGTCATACATAAAGATCTGAAACGTGTTAACATATAACAAGATGTAGTCATGAAGCATATTTTAATTGCTAACTGCAAAATTAATGCTGATACATAAAAAACAAACCTTCATTTAACAGGAATGTTGCAAAAGCAATAACAGAATGCAAGTCATTGATTTGTAGAGTTGGACTACTTCTTACCCTTCCATTTTTACATATATAATCAAACAGCTCTCCTCCTGAAACATATTCCATCACCATGAAAATGTCAGTTGGTGTACTGATGACCTGATACCTGATAAGAGAAGGTATCTGTTAGTCTATGCACTCAGTAAAAGAAGCTAGTTACATTTAGTTAAAACCAGTTACGCAGAGTCAGATAAAAGCGTACTTGATATGTTTTCTACGCATCCTTACCTAAAAGTTGTTTATTTTTTCCCCTTACAGCAGTCAGAAGTGATTGATTTTTAATGTAAGAAGAAAATGCACACTGATAAAACTTCAGTCAAAATTCAGATACTATATTGAGAAGACAGGAGGTAGCAACTGGATGAAAGTAAATGTTTCAAGGTACTACTACTTTAAGCATACAAATATTCCAATTGTAAAAAAATAATTGAATTCACACATACACTACAGAACTGAATCATTCTTCAAAATGCTGATTCTACGATAAGGGGGAAAAACAGAGACACTTCAGCTTACTGAGACAAGTTATTCTTGAACTGCATAGAGAGCAATGAGTTCAGACTATCCAGGTGAATGTATGTGTGCACATATATATGCGTGCGCTGTGGTGGTGCAATTCTTACCCCCCTCCCCCGCCCCTCTTTGTTGGGCTGCTTGGTGCTAGGTGCGATTCCACCCACATCCCCCGAGCTATACACCAGTCTGTGGAGATAAGGACTGATAACGTTAACGAGCCTGGCTCCTGCCCCTCCCGATTGCTCGGAAATGGTTAAAATGGCCCATCAACTCCTAAGGGCCTGGCACACCTGTGCCTGGGATGGGGTCAAATGGGAACAATAACAGAGTCGCACATTAATCAAATTCTTGTGTAACTGCTGGAAGGCACCAGAAGGTATTTGACAAAAGTCAATTATCTTGGACCCTATAAATGGCGACCACCAGGGAGACCCTTTGAGCTCTCCTGGATCGCAGCGGGCCTGTGACCAGCACCTCCCCTGAGCTGGGACGCCTCTCAGGTACCAAACCCTTAAGGTGTCGTCTGCTCCAGACGGAAGGCCAGGGCGAAGTCCCCCGCTCGAGTCTCAATTATCGCCCGTTGAGGAATGCCAAGGCATTGGGAGTATTTGCTCTAAACTCGAGAAGAGGGAGCTTTTCTTTGAGCTAGCTTCTCTTTCACCTGTTCTTTCTCTGTTTATTGGTGTGTGGGTACGTACTTCATTCTACTGGAGCCAGATACTTTCGTTTCTGTGTGTGTGTTTGTACGTTTTGTGTATGCGCATGTATATATGTATAAATTAAGGTACCATTAAGTAAGTTAGTGTGAATCTTGTCATTTTAGAATCTGTGAATAAGTCGCTTTCCTTTCTTTCAGCATTTCTGAATTATTTTGTAATAATAATAAATTGCTGTTAGTTATTAATAAATCTAGATTTCTTACTAAATCATTACTGTGTCAATACTTTCATCCGTGACATGCGTGTATCTATTTTAACAGCTTAGTATTATAGTGTAACATTCTAATAACCTGAACATTATTCTTAGGCAGTAATCAACATGAGATCTTCAAAGTTAACTTTACCTAACATCTTATAGTCCAAGATGCTTTACCTTTACTAATTTTCTCTCAAACACCTTGGTTGAATGTATTTCATGTACTTAAACGTGAAGATACTGAAGCCATGGCTAAGACACTCTACAAAATTAATATTTTAATCCTTTTAATCCAAAAGTTACAGTGCAACCTCATTTCTAACAGCATTACTGTTAATGACCTTTCCCATAGTTGTGAAATCAATGAGCTCCATGCTTCAGGCAAACATGAACATCAGTTTATAGTTTAGATCTTCACAGTGATTTACCATCCTCTGGATAGTGAGATAGTGAACAATACTGGGGGATAAACCACTAAGCATCACTGAAAAGAATGAGCCATTCTGCACCTCACATGTTTTCAGCCTCTTGGAAGACTCAGCGATGCTTCTCTATAGTCAGTTCATATTTCTAGTTATGGAAAAGGAAATGTGGAATAGTTACATACCTATAATGTGTCAGGGTCACCATTAGCCGGGGTCCTTATTTCTCCGTGCGGGAACAGGAATGACACAACACCAATATGATGATCAGATCGCCCACACTTTATTTCCCAATCCTGGTTACATTTATATTCTACTAAGTTCCGTACACGCACTCATCTATCTTCTAATAGGCTACAGGTCATCTACACGCGCTGTTCACGCGCCTCTACAAGTATTTGCATTGGTTAATTGCAATTAGCACGTAAAGCCTAAAACTTGCCAAAACTCCCTTATCTCATACCCTGTTTTGCTCAGACTTGTGTGCTTTTGCTGACCACAGGTGTTTCTCACTTATCTGCTATCTTGTGTGTTTTTGCCAGCCTTATTTTGCTGGCCTTGTCTTCGTCCTTGCATTCTTCTGCCTGCACTAACTTTCTCCCAGCACGGCCCAGACTCCTACAATAATGTAAATAAGATTATCACACACAGCATGGGTGACCAGAATGCACAATGAAGCTATTTTATATAGGAAAACAAATTGCATTCTATTGCTAGAGATCAAAAACCACAAGAGAAGATGATCCAAAGGTTTTTATTTACAGCATGGCATGGAGGTTTGAGCTCAGCCGGCAGCCAGACGCCACGTTACCGGCCGTTCACCTCTCCCTCCCCCCTCTGGTAAGATAGGTAAGGAAAAAAAGAATGGAATTCATGGGTTGAATAAAAAGAAAGAACTTACTAAATATAACAAGAGAACAATACTAACAATAGTAAGTTCAAAAAGAAAACGGGTAAAATGCAGCAGTGGCTTACCGAGCGCAACAACCACCCTCCCACAGCAACAACACAGCCCGACAAGCAGACGGCGCGCGTGCAAACCCCAGTGAAAAGCCAAGAGAGAGAGCGAGAGACAGAGAGAGAGAGAGAGAAAAAAGGGAGAAAGACAGAGAGACAGAGAGAGACAGAGAGAGCGCCCGCCCACCTAAATCCTTGGGCATGACATCGCATGGTACGAAATACTCCAATGAAAATTAACTCCATCCTGGTCGAAACCAGGACAGTTTCCACCCCTTATTCCATACCATTGACATTATGCTCAGGTTTCCAAATCCATCCTAAGGAACCACCACCCCTTTCCCAGGTCTCACAGATATCATTCCCTCAGTCTATGAGCCATCCTTCCACAATGTCTGCTGAGTTCATTTAGTCCATAACTTCGGGTTCCATCTGTCATGACAGTCTATAAGGCCGGAGGAATGAGGCGGAGTTGGCTCAGTCGGTGGAGCAGGAGGCTTTGGATGTGGCACGGGGATGTTGCAAGGCACTAATTGCCATAACAGGGTTATTTGACAGTCCAGTTCATTTGCTATTCTCACCTAAAATCAAATCTCCCTGAGGCACACATCGGACCTCTCCATCCTTCTGCGTTACCCACCAAGTGCACCCAGGTCCTTGGGCAAAAGTAATCCCACGCATGGGTTTACCTTTACCCAATGCAGGAGTAACCCAGACAGTCTTCCCCAACATATTTTTAATAGTTTTCAGCAACCCATTGTATCGCTCAATTTTCCCAGAGGCTGGTGCATGGTAGGGAATGTGATATATCCACTCAATGCCATGTTCTTTGGCCCAAGTGTCTATGAGGTTGTTTCGAAAATGTGTCCCATTATCTGACTCAATCCCTTCTGGCGTGCCATGCCGCCATAAGAATTTCTCCTCAAGGCCTAAAATGGTGTTCCGGTCAGTGGCATGGGGCACGGCATGAGTTTCCAACCAACCCGTGGCTGCTTCCACCATTGTAAGCACATAGTGTTTGCCACGCGGAGTTTGTGGGAGCGTGATATAATCAATGTGCCAGGCCTCCCCATATTTATATTTTGACCATCCTCCTCCATACCAAATGGGCTTTAACCGCTTGGCTTGCTTGATCACAGCACATGTCTCACATTCATGGATTACCTGTGCAATAACATCCATGGTTAAGTCCACCCCTCGGTCACGAGCCCATCTATATGTTGCATCTCTTCCCTGATGGCCTGAGGAGTCATGGGCCCAGCGAGCCATAAATTGTTCACCCTTATGTTGCCAGTCCAGATCTACTTGAGCCACCTTAATCTTGGCAGCCTGATCCGCCTGTTGGTTATTCTGATGTTCTTCAGTGGCCCAGCTCTTGGCTACATGAGCGTCTACATGGCGTACTTTCACAGCCAGATTCTCTACCCGAGCAGCAATATCTTGCCATAATTCAGCAGCCCAGATGGGTGTGTCTCTGCGCTGCCAGTTGCTCCGTTTCCATTGCTGTAACCACCCCGACAGCGCATTTGCCACCATCCATGAGTCAGTATAGAGACAGAGCACCGGCCACTTTTCTCGCTCAGCGATATCCAAGGCCAGCTGGATGGCTTTCACCTCTGCGAACTGACTCGATTCACCTTCTCCTTCAGCAGCTTCAGCAACCAGTCGTGTGGGGCTCCATACAGCTGCTTTCCACCTTCGATGTTTTCCCACAATGCGACAGGACCCATCGGTAAACAGGGCATATCGCTTCTCATTATCCGGTAGCTCAGTATATGGTAGGGCTTCTTCAGCAAGTGCTACCTCTTCCTGTGGCACCATTCCAAAATCTTTGCCTTCTGGCCAATTTGTGATCACTTCCAATATTCCCGGATGGCTGGGGCTCCCTATTCGAGCCCCTTGTGTGATTAATGCGACCCATTTACTCCACGTGGCATCGGCTGCATGGTGTGTAGAGGGGACCCTCCCTTTGAACATCCAGCCCAGCACTGGCAGTCGGGGAGCCAGGAGGAGCTGTGCTTCAGTCCCGATCACCTCTGAAGCAGCTCGGACCCCTTCATATGCTGCCAGTATCTCCTTTTCGGTTGGAGTATAGCGGTCTTCTGATCCTCTGTATCCCCGACTCCAAATCCCCAGGGGTCGACCCCGAGTCTCCCCTGGTGCTCTCTGCCAGAGACTCCAGGTAGGGCCATTCTTCCCGGCTGCAGTGTAGAGCACATTTTTAACATCTTGTCCTGTCCGAACTGGCCCGAGGGCTACTGCATGAACCATTTCCTGCTTAATTTGCTCAAAAGCCTGTTGCTGCTCCGGGCCCCATATAAAATCATTCTTTTTCCGAGTCACTTGATAGAGAGGGCTGACAATCTGACTGTAATTTGGAATGTGCAGTCTCCAGAAACCCACAACACCCAAGAAAGCTCGTGTTTCCTTTCTGTTAGTTGGTGGAGACATAGCTGTTATTTTATTAATCACCTCCATTGGCATCTGACAACGTCCATCTTGCCATTTTATTCCTAAAAACTGGATCTCTTGTGCAGGTCCCTGGACTTTACTACGCTTTATGGCAAACCCAGCTCTCAGAAGGATTTGGATTATTTTCTCCCCTTTCTCAAAAACTTCTTCTGCTGTATTACCCCATATAATGATGTCATCAATGTACTGTAAATGTTCTGGGGCTTCCCCCTGTTCCAGTGCAGCATGGATCAGTCCATGGCAGATGGTGGGGCTGTGTTTCCACCCCTGGGGCAGCCGATTCCAGGTGTATTGGACACCCCTCCAGGTAAAAGCAAACTGTGGCCTGCATTCTGCTGCCAGAGGGATGGAGAAAAATGCGTTGGCAATATCAATCGTGGCGTACCACTTGGCTGCCTTCGACTCTAGTTCATATTGCAGTTCCAACATGTCTGGCACGGCAGCACTCAGCGGTGGCGTGACTTCATTCAGGCCACGATAGTCCACTGTCGATCTCCACTCTCCATTAGACTTTCGCACTGGCCATATGGGGCTGTTAAAGGGGGAGTGCCTCTTGCTGATGACTCCTTGGCTCTCTAGCTGACAAATCAGTCTATGGATAGGGATTAGAGAGTCTCGATTGATGCGGTATTGCTGTCGGTGCACGGTTGTAGTGGCAGTTGGCACCCGTTGTTCTTCAACCCTCAGCAATCCCACAACAGCAGGATCCTCTGATAGACCAGGTAACACAGACAGCTGTTTAATTCCTTCTGTTTCCAAGGCAGCTATACCAAAAGCCCACCGATACCCTTTTGGGTCCTTAAAATACCCTCTCCTGAGATAATCTATGCCAAGAACACATGGAGCGTCTGGGCCACTCACAATGGGGTGGTTTTCCCACTCTTCTCCACTTAGGCTCACCTCGGCCTCCAATACAGTCAGCTGTTGAGACCCCCCTGTCACTCCTGAAATAAAAACGGGTTCTGCTCCTTTAAAATTTGATGGCATTAGGGTGCATTGCGCACCAGTGTCCACTAGAGCCTTATACTGCTGAGGGTCAGATGTGCCAGGCCATCGAATCCACACGGTCCAGTAAACTCTGTTGTCCCTGTCCTCTGCCTGGCTGGAGGCAGGGCCCCTCTAATGTTGGTCATAATACTCACTAACAACAAATGGGTTAGTGTGGTGTGCACGGGTTTCAGCCTCATCTTGATCACTCACTTCTTGTGAATACAAGTCAGGAGTTCTTCTCATAGGATCATGAGCAAAGTCGACCTTTGTGCTCCGTTTGGGCACTTGATTACTGGAAACTGGAGCAGCATTTCTCCTGAAAGGACCACGTTCTGTGCTTGTTCTTCCTTCCAGCTCACATACCCGCTTTTCTAGGAGGTAGGTCAGTTTTCCATCCCATTTGTTCATGTCTTCTCCATGGTCACGCAGGCAATGCCACAGCTTCCCCCGTGGTGTGTACCAGTTCTCTCGAGTAGAGAAACGACTGCTCCTAATAGCCGAGATTCTGGTCCGTGCAGGTGGGGAGTAGGACATGTTCTCCTTAAGTTGCTGGACATCTTGAGATAATTTGTTCACAGCCGTGATGATGGGGGAAGAGAGACTTTCTTCATATTGTCGTAGTTGGCGAGCCAGTTCATCCACTGCTGGTCCCTCTTCGTCTCTCCGGTCCGTTACTGCTGATGCACTGGCATATGATGAGGGTGTGCTCCGTACAAACTTCTGCCACATGGGCCGGGTGCATCAGACTTCATCTGGATCTGTGGGTAGCCGTGCATTATCTGGGTCATAGTAAACTGCCTCCCGCACAGCTAGCTCCCTCAGGTATTGAATGCCTCTCTCCATAGTGGTCCGCTTACTTGGTCGACATGCAAAGTCTTCCTTGAAGGGATACCTCTCCCTCACACTTGACAGGAGTCGCTTCCAGAGACTGAGATTTTGTGTCTCCTTTCCAATGGCCTTGTCAATGCCCCCTTCCCTACACAGGGATCCCAGCTGCCTCACCTCCCTGCCCTCTAGTTCCATGCCACTGGCCTCGCTATCCCAGCACCGCAGCAGCCAGGTAACGAGTTGCTCACCTGGATGGCGGCTGGAATCTTTTCTTATGTCTCACAACTCACTCAGGGATAAGGATCGGGTGACTATCACTGGCTCTGCCTCCTCCTGTTCTCGTGATGGGCCTGGTTCATCCTCACCCTGTACACTGCGAGGGGATTTTTTTGTGTATTTCTTCTTCTGTCTGGGAGCAACTGACACTGTTGTGGGTTGGTTCTCTGGTTCAGCTGCAGCGCCTGTCCTCGGGCTTGTAGTGGCTGCAGTCTCTGTTACTCTTAAATAGTAGCTTAACCATAAACAAAACCTGAACCACATGCAGGAAAACACTAACTCCTAACATCACGGCAAACATGTTTTTGTCAACATTCCACAGATATTTGAACTCCCCGAATTTCTCAAACACAGCTGTAAATAGCCCCAGGGCTGATGACCGCATGCTATCATAGATGAGCATCACATAGTACAACAGAAACTAAACCTTAACCCACCTCTCACGGAAGGTGAGCAACAGCATGGGAAACACGTATTGCAAATGAGGTGGTAAGATCTTAAGGAGCCAAGCAATCCACATTTTACCCGTTTTGTTGTCATCTCAAACAAAAAGAAAAGCCTCAGTGCCCCATGTTGGGCGCCAAAACCTGTGGAGGTTTGAGCTCAGCCGGCAGCCATGGCCGGCCATTCACCTCCCCCTCCCCCCTCTGGTGAAATAGGGGAGGGACAAAAAGAAGAGAATTCGTGGGTTGAATAAACAGAAAGCATTTACTAAATATACCAAGAGAACAACAGTAACAATAGTAAGTTCAAAAAGAAACGGGTAAAATCAGCAGTGGCTTACCGAGCGCGGCGACCGCCCCCCCCCCCCAGCAACAACACGGCCCGATGAGCAGACAGCGTGTGTGCAAGCCCCCAGCGAAAAGCCGAGAGAGAGAGCGAGCTCGCCCACCTGGGCATGACATCGCATGGTATGAAATACTCCAATGAAAATTAACTCCATCCTGGTCGAAACCAGGACACATGGTATAGAAAGAAAATCTTATTGAGGCAGGCTTGCAACTGTATATACTGCTAAAGCATTGTATGAAATTTTTAATAAAGCACAGCAATTAGACATTTTCTAATTTGTAATATTCAGCTGAGGTAATCTGTTTATCCCAAATATCTTGAGCTGCTCTCTAGCAGTTCCCCCTCAATCCAGCTAATAGCACAAGCAACATGATCCTAAGTTACCAGCAAGTCTACCTACACAACAGTATCCATTATAGCTCAAATGCTATTTACACACAGGATAACCATCCTTCTGCTTTGGAAATGCAGGCTGACCAACTGAAAAGTGATCCATCAATTTTTCCATCATCTCCTACATCTTGTCCCTTCTCTCCACATGTAGGAGAGAAAATTTTCACCATAATTCCCTAAGAAATTGTCACCTGAAACCTGTTAAGCTGATTTAAAGGTTTAGCAGCACCAGAAGTACACATTCCTGTTCCACCCCCATATCTCAGTTGGTACACTGACACTTCCTATTTTGTTTTGGCTACAGCTATGTGCTTTGAACTCATTCATGAATTCTAACTGGCAGTACTAGAAGTTCTGCAGCCAGACAAATCAGCTCAATAGACTTCTGAAAACTGACCCACTGAAGAAGTTAGTGTGATGATCTGACACAATCTGATTTAGCTCCAGTATAAGTGCTGTTGCCAAATGAAAATAGTGTATAGGGATGGCATCTGTCAGTGGCAGCATGGTCTTAAGAAAAGACTGCCAATAAAAAAACTAAACTCCAACACCATGATTAACAGTGAAAGTCACCCACATTCTAGATGTGCCCTGCTAGATGTGCAGGTTCACTTTATAGGAAAGTAAAAAAGTCAACAGCATTTATAATTTATTTCCTTAGACCAGATATAAGGCGTCTACTCTGGGACATATTTAATTGTACTCTGAACTCTGCCGATGAACTATTGATCAAACAGATGTAAATAGGCACACTGTAAATATCACATTTATTTAGACAAGTGATAGCAGCTATATTGAAGAACTCTGAAATATCAGATCACATTTAACAGACTGCGTATCTTTCAGAAAAACCTTGCAGAGTGCCATCTACACAGGGAAAATATAGGTCACTGACCAACACATCCCTAAAAAATATTTTGAGTAAAGAAAACTTACTGTAGAAATGCCCTTTACAATCTTGTTCTTAACTCAGTTTCTAAGAAGAAAAAAATATCAAATATAACCAGAAAAAAGAATATGGAAGCAGCAGCTAAAAAACTGAGATGGATGTTACTATAAGTATCCATCATGCCACTACCATTTATATACCTGCCCAAAGAATTTGTAAGTAAAGATCTAATGGAAGCTCTCTGCCCTACAGATAAGATCAGTTTTGTGAAAATGCATTACAGAGTACACTGAAAATGGTTGCATACTTGGAAACTGGTTACTTTCCTAACTATATACTACTAATAGTATTGCCCTTTAAACATGTTTGAGATCAGCAAGAGCAAAAGATTACTGCTTAAATAGCAAGCAAAACTTACAGCTTAATTATATGAGGATGTCTGAAGAGTTTGAGGTTCTGAATCTCCCTGCGGATTTTTCCTGCAACATCAAGGCTGCGAATCTTCTGTCGATTCAGGATCTTCACTGCAACTTTATGGCCAGTTAACTCATGTTTGCCAACTGCAAGAAACAAGGATGTATTTAGTCAGAATTCTCAATTGTTCCATAAAGACATTAATTGGACCATTTCAACTACAGTCAAGAAATACCACAGTTAAGATATAAGCATTCCACATATCCCCATTATCTTTGGGGAAGTTGAAAACCAGATGGCATGTCATTTCTTCTGCCCTACCCCAATTCCTCCCACAATTCTGTCATTAGAAGATGAATTGGACATGTAGGAACAAACCTTAAACCTAACCCTCAGAAGTCTTGCAGCATAACTATGTTTTTGCACTATTGCAAGCAAACAAAACGCTTTGTATCCCAAAACACTGCCATCCTGTCTAATTAGGGAAACTATTTTCTTTCCCTGTACAAGTCACTCTAAGCTTCTGGCTCACTTGGTAACCCACTCAGACATGCTCTTCTACAGCTCTTCTACTTTATCTGCAAGACATCACTGCTATCCTTCCCCCTAGAAGCCTGTTTCAGCAATTACTCTGAATTACTGCTAAGAGTATCTGATCAGTTTACTTGAAAAATAATTATTTATCTGTCCTTGGAGCAGTCTGACCCTATATAAGCTCTGCATTCTGTGCAGTAAACACCAGGGCTTTATTATATAAAATAAGTGGCAAAAGTTATATGAAATGCACAAAATAAAATCTAATAGTAACTATGAGAAGCAATGTAAACATGCAACCCATTACTGTGGCAGGTGCACCCACCCGATGAAAATGGGGCTTCCTGGCTGCTGAAATATAGTGGCCATTAATTTCTTTTTTCTGTGCCCTTGTTCTTAGGGCTTTACGGTAATTGGGGCCCTCAGCTAATAAGGGCTGATATTGACCACAGATCAGATTTGGCTGGGTATAAATGGAGTCCCTTGGGGGACATATTTTGAGCTAGTCTCTCCTGGAGTAGTACACTGCAGTTGAGGGCTCTCCCCTTGGGCTGTGATACTGCCCAAGGAAACTCCTTCAGGTTCCTATGGGTTGGGATGTTGCCCTGAGATGTTAACCTTGAGGTTGAGAGCCCTCATTTGTTAGCTGAGTGACTGAGTGTTTTAGATTGCTGTTAAATCTTAGGAGCTTGTGCAGTAAGTTTTTTCCTCTCATGGACATTCAGATCTGCAGTTTGTGAATGATTGCTGGAGTGCCAATTGATTAATTAAAATAAATTTTATTTTAATTATTGTCTGCTTATCTTGAGACCCTCTGCAACACTTTAATTGGTGTAGTTGGCAGGATGTCAATAGAGAAGTTATTACAGAGGCACAGTTGTATCCCTTCTTCCCCAGATGTACAATGGGCAAATGAGAAGTGGTTTGATCTGGTGGTAGTTATGAGAAAGCTGGAACAAAGACATGGAAGTTTTTGGGATGGTGGAGATAAAGGAAATATGTGCACAATCTTGGGTGCCTGTTTGATTCAGGCACAAGATTACTTTAGAGTAGTGGAGAAAGATAATTTAAAGAAATGGCTGGAAATTGATTGTTTAAGGACAGAATTGTTATGAGAAAGAACACAGTTATTGAAACAAAAAACTGAAATTATGTTGACACAAGCAGAAAAAAAAAAACCCTAGTATTGTCCAGATCTGAAAGTTAATTATGAGTGTAGATCTTGTGGAGTGGGATGGGGGCATCTGGGGAGAGTCTGATGGAAGTAGTTTGGAGGAAAGAAATGTGCGACCTCTCATCAAAACAGAAAGGAATGTGGGTCTGCAAGGTGGGAACACCTGAACCCCTGTCCATATGACCCCCTGGACAGGAACCAAGCTTAGTGAACTCCAGACTAAGTTTTCATGTAAGCTGGGCAAAACTGAAACTGAGTATTTGCGGAGGGTTTCTTTAATGGGAGGGATTGAATTCTGTTCAGTGATGATGAAGCGGGAGGGTTCTGAGGTCCCAGAGTGTTTTTAAGTGAAGGGCCAGCAGGTAATCAGTCGATTATAACATCTTGAGTGGCTTACTGAGCTGGGGGTGTGGACCCCAAGGAGAGGGGGGAACCTGTTACTATCAAGGATTATTGGAATTGGTGGAGGGAGTACAAAAGGCAGCTTGCATTCAGGCGATGTATGAGAGGGGGTGGTACGGAATACCGATTGCTGCGCTGGTGGACCCCAGCCACCTTAGACTTCTTAGTAGAGCGCTCCCAGATGCCTTAAAGATATGTGTCCAGTCCCTTAGAGAAAGGGTGCAAAGAGCCATTGAATGCAACCAGGGAAGTTCCCCCCCCCCCCCCCAGGTGCATGTATTAATGTGGGTGGAAGTGTTAGTGGAAGTGTTATATGATCTGGTTGCTTATGGGCGTGAGATGGGATGGACTAACCCGGGTGGTGGCGGGGATGGAAATCAGAAGGTTCGTCAAGTTAGTCAGAAACTGCACCCCGAGCAGTCTCCTCATTGGGAGTTTGAACTGTCCCAGGACAGGTCAAGTCGACCTTATGATCCAGGAAGGAATGATCTTTGGCGAAAGGTGTTGGCACTGGGGGCACCCAGAGCAGTGTTGGTGGAACTGCCAGAGGGGAAAACCAGAGAGCAAAGGGAAATGCAGGCAACCACACTCCCTCAGGAAGGGAAATGTAACCCTTTTGTGACATTGCAAGTCAAAAAAAACTACAAGCTGCGCTTTGAGGGTTGGGCTGCCCACTCTGCATGGTGAATTCCTACCATAGTCTATTGACAATGAGCCTTATATACATATCTCTGTGAGTCCTAGATGGATAAGTTTAGAATTTTTAATTGATACAGGGGCCCAAATTAGTGTCTTAGACAACAAGACACTGAGTTAGGACTTAGATTATAAACATAATAGGTGTGATGGGGGCAGTAGAAAAATGTCCCATAGTGCAAATGCAGTTTTGGTTACCAGGGGTAAAGAGGATGACAGCTGTGTAGATGGCTTTAAGTCCTTATAAGGGATATATATCAGGGTTTGATGTGTTGGCAGGTAAACAATGGTATTTACTAGATGGCAGAGTGTGGAGTTTTTGAGGTAGAGAGACAAGGGTGACTCATGTAGGAATTTTGCAGGTTGCTCCTTTACTACTGCAATCTAAAGTAACCCATGTCTCTCAATATCCATTGCCAACTGCTGCCAAACAGGGTATTTTAGAGGTAATTAATGATCTTGAAAAAAAGGGAGATTATAAATCACACACATTCCCCTTATAATTCTCCAGTTTGGCCAGTCTGCAAACCAGATGGGCAGTGGCGGTTAACAATTGATTATCGGAGATTGAACAGTAACACCTCACCTTGAACAGCTGCTGTCCTGAATATATCATCAATAGTAACAGCAATACAGGCAGCTGCTCACCCATGGATGTTAAAGATAGGGGTTTTTTTTATGATTCCCCTAAGGGATAAGTCTCAGTTTGCCTTTACTTGGGAGGGGATGCAATACACTTTTAATTGACTCCCACAATGATATAAACATTCCCCCACTATTGCTCACAATGCTTTGGCCAAGCTTCCTTGTGGGGATTCTAAAGGAGTCCTTGCAAGAAAATGGGCATGTGAGCAATCCTGCATATGAGCAAGACTGGTAAAGCCTCAGCGTCGGCAAGGACATAACCCAGAAAGAATGAAGAACACAGGAAGTTAAACAACTCCAGGGTGTGGGTCTGGGCGGAGAAGGAGTTTGTACAATGTCGATGTGGCAGTCTTCATCCAATCAGAAGAAAGCTTAAGGCGCATGTGCAAAGCTAACTGTCCAATCAGAAAGAATTATACCCTGTGATTGTATCATGTGATTCTCACCTGCATTATAAAAGGCTTGCTTCACCACAATAAAATTGGCATTGCTTAATCATGTTGATTGTGTGCATGTCCATATCTCCCACACTTCCTGACATGGTGGAGGTGCCGTCGAGTGTCCATATATATCAGTATATAGATGACATTTTGGTTGGTGGAGATACTAAAGAACAGGTAGGGCAAGTGGCTGAAATCATTTAGGACCTGTTAATGAAGAATGGGCTAAATATTCCATCCTCTAAATGTCAAGGTCCTGGGCAATAAATTAAATTTTTAGGAACTTGGTGGGTGGCTGGAGCAGTTGTGGTACCCAAGGATACTCTATCAGTTATTGAAAAGGGGCAAATTCCAGGTAATAAGGCAGAGTTACAGCAGCTGCTGGGTACATTGGGTTATTGGAGAAAGCATATATCAGGGTTTTTGGTGATTGCTCGCCCTTTATATGATCTGCTTTGAAAAAACAGAGAATGGGATTGGACTTTACAGCATATAGAGGCCCTGAATATGTTAAAGGATGAACTTAAGACCTATCAGAGGTTGGGGCCCTTACACCCACACGATCCATTGAGGGTGGAATGGGGATTTGCAGAACGCGCCTCCTATTGCGGTGTGCTTCAGAAGGGACCACAGGGACTGGCTAGATCTTTGCTATTTTCTTCCACTTCATTTAAGGAAACTGAACAGCAGTATTCAGAGTGCGAGAAGGGGCTCCTCTCACTTACTAGAGAATTTAAGGAAGCAAGGAGGCACCCAAATTGACTACAGGTTCAGATACACAAGGAGTGTGGTTTACTGATGCATCTGCCTGCTGAGTGGGATCAAAATGGCAATATAAAGCAGTAGCTTTGGAAATTGGTACTGGTAAAATGATTATAGAGGAGGGAGAAGGTAGTGCACAGGTGGGAGAGTTACATGCTCCTTTGCTGGCAGCAGAGAACGGTGCCACTGTGATTTATACTGACTCCTAAGCAACTTATAAGGGTGCTACAGAGTAGATATGCCAGTGGGAATCCAATCAGTGGGAAGTGGGCCATACAAAGGCTTGGAGAGCTGAAGACTGGCAATGATTGGTAGAAATAGGTAGATCATGACCCCTAAAGGTGGGGTGGGTAAAGGGCCATGCAAAAAATGAGACTCCTGCTGCGAGATGGAATCAACAAGTAGATCACTTGGCCCAAATTAGGGTAGTTGATAGTGATAAAGATTAGGATTGATTGGCTGAGTGGCTACATATTAAGCGAGGTCACTCAGGGAAAACAGATCTCTATTATGAGTGTCGGTCCCAGGGATGGTCCATGTTGATGAAGATGTGTGAAGCAATTCTTGCTTGTCCACAATGTCGAATGAGGCTTAAGATTAACCATCCAAATCAAGCCCCAGCCCAGCATATTAAACAAGATAAGGTGCTCTGGAGCACCTGGCAAGTTGATTATATTGGTCCTTTGAAGCCATCTCATGGAAGGAGATATATCTTGGTGGGAGTAGAGGTAGTGTCTTGATTAACTATGGCTACAGCTGTTAGCACAGCTACTGGAGACCAAACAATCTGAGTTCTGTGAGGATGGTTTAGTATCTTGCCCATCCCTGAATGTATTCAAAGTGACAATGAATCACATCTTACAGCCACAGTGGTGCATGTCTGGGTATGAGAAGAAGGTATCAAGTGGGTGTTTAATACATCATATTATCCTCAGGCCAATGGCATAGTTGAGCAGGTTAATGGTTTAAGAGACATGCCAACATCTCACAACATAATTGGGACATATGATTATCACAAACAGTTTTTATTAATAACTGCTGGGGAAATTATGGGAATCTGAAGATTTTGCCCTATGGGGCTATCGGTTGGTGATACTCCTATATTTAATAATAACAAGGGCTGGTTCTTGTTGAAAATATATATATAGGCCAACCTGTTACAGTAAAGTTACCTTTGATTGGCATTGTGCCTATGATCTTAGTAAAACCTAGGGGTTTACATGCCTGGGAAGCCCTAAATAAAGGTGGAAGAACTCACTGTATTAGTGCCCAATGGATAACTCCTGCCTTTTAACTTGATGCCTGGGTTTTAATCTGAGGCATAGTTTTGTTTTCTTTCAGTATCTTGGAAAAACAGATGGTTTTGGTATCCCTATTGGCAATGGTGATCCATATTGGATGATCAAGACTTGGATGACAACATGGTGGTGAACAAATTTTTGTGAACTTCACATCTTTTAGAAGAATGTGATTGAATGTGGTGCTATTAAGGGAGGAAGGTGTATTTATATCTCACTTGTGTTAATGTCACTTCAGGTCAACAGGTAAGGAAAGTGGCAAGAGACTAAAAGCAATTGTTGATGTATTAAGTATTAATTGGCCGGATATGTTTGAATTTTATTTGTCAGAATGGTTAATTAGTTTCCTTCAATTTTGATAATGATTGTAGTTATGTTTATTATGGCTTGTATTATAATAGGTTATTAGTGTACTAGTGAAGTCCCTGTTATTAGTATTTTTTTGTTTCCATCAAGGAACGATGATCCACAACAAGCATTGAAACTCACCAGGACCGCACTCCCTTTCAACCTTGGAGGCAAGAGGTGACTGCACCACCACTTCAAGGAAACCAGCTGAATCATGACTGTGGTCACAGGGTGGATTGTGGCAGGTGCACCTGCCCAATGAAAATGGAGCTTCCTGGCTGCTGAAATATAGCGGCCTTTTCTTTTTCGTACCCTTGTTCTCAGGGCTTTATAGTAATTGGGGGCGCTCAGCCAATAAGGGCTGATATTGACCACAGATCAGATTCAGTTCAGGTATAAATGGAGTCCCCTGGAGAAACCATTTTGAGCTAGTCCCCTCTGGAGCAGTGCACTGCAGTTGAGGACTCTTCCCTTGGGTCAGGACACTGCCCAAGGGAACTCCTTGAGGTTCTTCCCCCTGGGTCAGGACACTACCCAAAGATTCCTTGAGGTTGAGAGCCCTCACTCTTTAGGTGAATGACTGAGTGTTTTGGATTATCATTAAATCCTAGGAGCTTGTTCAGTAAGTTTTTTCCTCTCACAGACATTCAGATCTGCAGTTTGTGAATGATTGCTGGAGTGCCAATTGATTGTATTAAAATAAATTTTAATTATTGTCTGTTTACCTTGAGAGTCTCTGCAACACTTAAATTCCTCAGTTTCTTTTCTACTTCTAGGAGAGTTTAATTTTTCTTTCAACAGGGGAACTTGAGAGTGTAAAACATTTCCTAGGCAGTCACTCCTCTTAAATTCCTTAATTTTGCAGGTGCTATTGGAAGAGTTGCTAAGAATATTTTTCTTCAACCCAACATTGGATCACAGATAAGCCACAAAAGGTAAGTATCTCTTCCACTAGAAAGCTTCACTATCTGCACTGGTTTCTGCACGCAGTGATTTAACACTACTACTACTACAACTACATCGCTTTCATCTACCACCCTGAATCCTACCTTCTGAAGGCAAGCCAGATTCCAGGGACACCTACATGGTTCATCCTTGTTCACTTGAATTGACATTACTAACAGACCTCTGCTGAACACAGTGATAGGGATATTGAAAAACTAACTAAAAGACTAATAATATAGGGATATGGAGAAACTAAAATGACTAATAATATTAGGCCTAAGAATTGTATGTTTAACCAAAGAATTGCTGAGCCTTAAAGAACAGAGATAGAGGCACCAAGGACGAAGGAGGTGAAACCATGGCAATGGAAGATAACGGACAATTTATTACGCAGAGGACTAAGACTAGGCCCAAGGATGCGCTATATTCTTCAGATAAGGAGGCTAACAAGCAAATTGACCAGAAACAACTGGTTCTGTGACCTGGTGATGTTACAACTGGGGAAAAGGTGACAAGGAAGACTGCCAGCCTTCCTCCTGAAGACCCCCGGAGACGACCACCAGGAGGCAATGTGCAGGCGCAAGGATGACAGACATTTTAAAACTGCTGACCCAAGTCTTTTGAATTAACCCCACCTTAGTTGTGCATATGTATGTTTGTATTGTGTAACCCTATGAATATGTATAAGATACCTGCATTTAAGAAGTAAGCTAAGGAGCTTGGGTGTGCATGATAAGTGGAGCGATCCCCCATGCACCCAGCACTGCAATAAAGAATGCCTGCTTTCTAAAACTCTAAAACTTTGAGTCTTAGAGAGTTCTTCAACCGTCTTTTTCGGTATCAACAGTACTTATTCATCTGGGTGTCTCGCCTCACTTGAAAATTTAACTAAGCCCCAGGCTTCAAGTTTTATTTAAATATATCCATGGGAAGCTGTGATCAACAGCAGTGTGTAAGGAACTGAAGGAAGTAATGCCTCAAACATTCATCGACACAGAAAACCTCAAGGACAAGCTGTGGCCTTTGTAATTAGTCTAAGGAATGTCACCCAAGGAAGCAGGAGTGTATGGAAGGATGCACCCCCCACTCCCTTGCAATTGTATTGACAAACTCCTTAGATAAGCCTCAAAGGGGGGAAATGTGGACTGAGTGAAACTAAATGTTTCCCATCAAGCACAAGGACTGCTAATCACTGGGTCCATTGTGTAAGCGGGATACTACAGGGCTCCACTGTATGCCAGACTGCATGCCTTGCTAACGATTTGCAATGTCACCATTGAAGAGGTGATAAGAACTGATAAGAGGTGAGCATTTCTGCCCCAGGAGCCTGATGATTGCTCAAGAGGCATGAAGTCAGCAAAATTCTGGGAACTGAGAAAAAAAAATGAAGTATGCTAATCATCTGATAAGATGAACTTAAAAGGTGACAGAAACTTTGTTGTGTGTGCACCTACCACCCAAGATTACCGGACCTGAGACAACACTGGATCCAGGAGTGGTGATCTGGATTTGACTCTTTCTCTCCTTTTTCTTTTCTTTCTTATAGATTTATAAAAGATCACATTTTCTTATTATCCTTTTCCAAGTTTAAGTTGTTTTCTACTGCAAGTAAAATACCTGAACTGGTCTTTTGGTGTTGTTTCACTTTAATTTAACCTGAGGGGATCACAGAACTGTTGCAACTCTCTGGGCTTCTAATCTGGGTCCTGATACAGTGATACACAAATCTTTCTGCATTCAACAGATAATTTTGACAGGATTAGCAAACAACTACCAATCTGTAAATCTTATTCCCAACTGTCCTGGTTTAACTAGGATAGGGTTAAGTTTCCCCAGCAGTGGGGGGAAGCTCTAGCCGGGTTATTTGGATACCACAGATACCATGCTGACATCACGTCCGGGCGCCAGAGCGCGGGAAGAACCGGTGAGTGCGTGGGTTGGCGCAGCCGGTTCTCTCACTGCTGTATTGGTAGATATCTTGCTCTGTCCATTGTTATTACTGTTACTGTTGCTGTTTGTTGTGTTGCTGTTGCTCTGTTGTATTAAACCTCTCCTTATCTCAGCCCCGGGGCTTTGTATTTCACTCCCTTTGTGGGGGAGGGGCAGCGGCCGCGTGGTCTCAGACCCCGGCAGGGGCTAAACCATCACACTAACACAAGACTTTCCTTCAGCCTTTTGTCTCTATATTGAGCTAAAAAACAATGCAAGTGAAAATCTTAGCAGAGACAGATAATGATAAGCATCTTCCAAGTTATTATTCTTACAATAGTAAGTGGCTGCTGTGTAAAATAAAGCAGTTTGTCTAAAGTCCTCTAGGGAAATAAGTAGTGGATCATCCAAGACCCTGAACCATCATGATGCAGTGGTGAGATGTCTTTTATACTTGAGAATACAGAAACACTCTGCCTGCAAGGTGGAAGAACACATCCCCTCCTTTAGAGGAGCCAACATACATCACAAGTTCTAGACAGACCACAAAGAGCAGTGATAGGCAAGGGCCTAGAACTGTAAAATCATATCACCTACAAGAATTATTTGCTTTCAATCAGATCTACAATTACAGCAATTACATCCCCATTTTTTCTTAAGTTCAAATGTGATTGAGGTTTTAAAGGAACCCAAATTATATCACCTATATCTAAACCCTAAGAAGTAACATAAAACACTAGAAAAGCAACTATTCCATTAACATTAAAGTCTTTGCCTATCAGTAATGTGAACTGATGTAAGGCAGAAATATTTAGAAAAAACAAACTTTAATAAGCAAATTAAAATTTAACATTAATTTGTTAGTAAGAAATAGCTTCTTAGAAACTAACCAGAAATCAGATACATTAAGAGTTTATCAAAACACATTTTTCATTCAAAGTAATTAAACAGTAACATTTACAGTTGACTAAAACCAATTCTAGCTGTCACAGCCTTCAAGATTGTGTGCCTCAAGCCTTGATTTTATTCATTAACTGGGAGAAAACAAGCTTTTCTGCTTCTTCAGCTGTTTGCCAACTTCAAATAAATTATTGAAATGAAAATATACTGTGGTTTTGTGTAGGTATAAAAAGATCCCAAAAAGCCTGTTCACTTGCTTAAGACTTTTCAAATTGAATGGCTATTTTCTTCAGTAATTTTCATTCCCCCTTCTTTTTATTCAATTTAAGATTATATCAAATTTAGCTTTAAGATATGAGTTTCTGCTAACCATCTACTTCATGAAATAAAGCTCTCTTCTTGGATATGATCCACTCAGTATCTATTTGCACTGTTCAGCTACCACAAGCCATATACTTTAAGTCTTAAACTATGTATTCTTTCTAGAAATCTTTCAGTCTTCCCAGACAAAAGTAATCTTCACTTTGCTGCATAATGTAATAGCAAATACAAGTTTTTCCACATGTATTTAATCAAGAGTTGCCATTTTTTTCTACTGTAAAGTGGCTTTGCAGCTTTGTTATTGTTTGTGTACTATCACATTAGAACTAAACTGTTAATTCCAAGGAGAAAACATACTGAACTGCTACTATGGTTTTAAGTTAAATTTTTATCCACATGCCATAAGAACTTATTGTATGATGAAGCAGTTCAAGGTATCTGGTATCAGCAAAACAGCAGACACTAACTGGTAACAGACCATTGACTACTTTTGAATTTGGCACTGATACAGAGAAATGATTACTTGTTTTGAGACTTATTTACTTATAGCAAACTGCTTAGCAACTTATTTACTTACTTATAGCAAGTTATAGTATTCCTTATAGTATTTTTGAATATTGCTAAGAATCCTGCTTGCCCAGACTGTTCTGTGGAATTTTACCAAGGACTACTGTGTCCATCAAAACAAAGCAGTTTACTGTGGAAACCTACCAAGAACTGCAGTGTTCAGCAAAATATCATGTTTTTGTCCTTGAGGAACAGGTGTGCTCTAACTAGTTGGGTCTTGGTAATGAGTAAAGATAGCCATATATGGACGGTAGAAGTTCCATTGGTTCCCTTAAATAAGATAGGATGAGTAAACCGGCTGAAAAATATTTTTTGTTGTTCAAGAAATTGGCTAAGACAATCTGTGCATGCTCCAAAACAAAAACAAGGTGAGAAAGACTACGAGCCTTCCTCCCAAAGCCCCCCCCCCCGAAGACGCCCCCCAGGAGGCAATGCGCAGGTGCAAAGAGAACATAAACTGCTGACACCAGCCTCTAGAACTAACCCAGCCTTACTCATGCATATGTATGTTTGTGTTATGTAATCCAATGAATATGTATAGCCACACTCGATAAGTTTTTGGTAAAATGTGCGGTGGGTGTGCAAGCTTTGTGGAGAAATCCCCTTGCACCCCAGTGCTGGAATAAACATACCTGCTGTATAACTCTATTCGAGTTGTAGAGTCTGTTTTTCCGCGAATCAGCATAAAAGACAGAACTGAAAGCAAGACCTCAGATAACATCACATAGAAAAGAAGCCAGTGTTATCTTTACGAAAGCTACTTTGTATTACCTCTTGACAGAAGTTTTACCTATGAAGGGGAAGGCTCACAAATAAGTAATCAAAATATATTTATGTTAGTCACCCTAAGCCTCAGTGAGCTATCAGTCCGTCAAAAGAATCACTGCAAAAAAGTTCCCTTTACAGACCTAACATTTCCCTATATTTCTTTATCCTTTGATAATGCCAATTGCCTTCAAGCTTCACTATGGCTATGCATAACATTGATTTCCAAGAGAGTCTCAAAGCAGCAATGACTTGTTCTAACTGTTCAAGTGCAGGAGCAACAGTGTCTAAGTTTAGTTCACCAGGTTTTCAACTGGAAAAGAAAACAGATCACAAGGCCATTTAGAGTAAATACAACATTCTTGTGAAATACAGGTACCAGTCATGAAGGCTGTAGAAAAGAGATGAACAAGCATATGCTGTGTTTAATGAAGCATTTGTGTCATATGCCAAAAAGCCAACCCGAGGCTCAGAGGAAGGTAGTTATTAAAAATGAGCTAAACAAGTGTTTTCCCTAATATAAGAGGGTTCATGCTGTGCAAAGGCATATTGCTGCACAGCAACATTAGACAGCAAACTAATCTTCACTGTCAATTCCCAGGTTTCTTATCACTGCCTTAATCAAGACAACCTACTTATATCAGTTTTGTAGGCTATACAGACCAGGGTTTTTAACCTAGTTCTACAGACTGGAACAAATATCATATATTTACAATCTTAATTAGCACCCTCATTTTCTCAGTACAAATCACTGGAAGCCTGACTACTCTTCCTGATATAGGTATATTAAGAAAGTTAAGCATAACTGTAAAATAGTTAGCTATAGTAAACTTAAATTATACTTTAAACTAAAATTCCTTTAACCTGTAAAAGCAAGGCATCTCTGAGCTGTAAAAGCAAGGCATTTCTGAATTGTAAAACAAGGACAAAGGACTGGGGCCTCTGACACCTGGAGATGGAGGACACCTGCATACCCGGAGATGGAGGACACCTGCACCCACCCCCCTGCAGACGAGGGACACCTGTGACTTGCAACCCAGAGGATGACTCCCCATTCAAGGATATGCATCACACATCAAACCGAGAACCAAGGAAGATGGCACCGCTCAAGGATGCGCATCAGATCACGTTTCGATAAGATGGAGGAAAGCATGACAGTGCTGATACATTTATGGCCTACGGAAGAGACTGTTGATACAGAAATTCCGGGACTAATTACACATCATTATGAATATGTATGTTTGTATTGTAAGACCTCATGGATATGTATGAGATACCTGCATTTAGGTCGGGGTTTCACTGGCTTAAGGTGTGCATGTTTGGTGGAGAGATCCCCCATGCACCCAGCGCTGAAATAAAGAATGCCTGCTTTCTAACACTCTGACTTCTGAGTTTTAGAGAGTTCTTCTCCGACCGACTTTTTCGGTATCATTCCCTTTATGAAAGCTAACTTTATTTAAAAAAAAAAAAAAACACACACACCTGGAAATGAAGCTTGCATTTGGTTTCAGCAGGAAACATTAGCTTTTTTTTTTTAAAAAAAAAAAAAAAAAACCACACACACACCCCACATAACCAATTTCGGTTCAGTACTCTCTTTTACCCCACAGTTTTTTACTTCTGTGGTATTTCAGCTTTACCTGGATGTTGGCTAGAAACAGCTGTCTTTTCCATGATTGCCCATCTGAGGCAGAGGAAAATGAATTATGTCAGTCAGTAGTTAATTGAGGCTAGTACAGTCAGATGAACAGTTAAACTAGAAAAACATCACATCAGTAACAGTTATCTGGAAGGGTAAAAGGGTAAGTAGCAGGGTAAAGTCATCTGACAGCTACCTTGACAGCAGGAGACCTTTAAGAATTGAAACACTGGTTTTCCAACTCATCTTTTGGGGTTGTCACCACTGTTAAAATTAAAGACCCACTTTCAAGAAGCCATATGCCTGACCCCCCCCATATCACATGAGCTCTCAAGGAAAACCCTAAGTGAATAAAAAAATTTTTTTAAAAAAATGTTACAATTTTTCCTTTTATTGTCAACTGATGAAACTATATCAGTCACCAGAGAAGGAAAATGCTGAGGATTACAGGAAAACAATTATAGACCTGGTATTAAATGAATAAAATGTACCCAGGAAGATAACTAGCGTATCACAGATAAAATATGCCCTTTATGAAGTACAGCTAGAGCAAGACAAAACCAACATAGTACATCATCTAGGGACAAGATAAAACTTAAAACAATTTGTTTATGGAAACAGAGCATTAGTCCATGAACACTAACACTTGCTTCCAGTTCCTAAATAAATTCCCAGACCACTTAAGGAAGGCAATTCAGTATGCAGAATGATGCTGCACTTTACCACAAGGTGATTTCTCCCACCACTCTTAAAAAAATTAACATTCATACATGTGTGTACTCTTCACATGATCAATAGCTAAACAAAGCAGTATAAAAGAACACTCAACTTCAACCAAATAAGGTAGACAGAAGGGTATTATGTAAACAGAGCAATAATAAAACTGACAACTCTTTTTCAAGTGTTTCAATAAGGCAGATTATTAGCCCTTCAAGCTAATTGTACTTGATGAAATATTAATAGGAGTGACATTCAATAACATATTAAAATTATAACAGTAGCTTCACCTATTGACCATCTTTCAAGGTTTCAACTTCAGACACTTTTTGTCAATACAGATGAGAACAGGAGCAGTAGTGCAAGCAGCACACTCTAAAATTCAAGAGAAAACATACTAGAACATTTATGGGTATGCCAACCTGTTTTGTGCAGTGCACTGGAAAAAAAAATAATCATCTTTGACTCCTCCACTCAACCACATAGTCCCTCTATGAGGAAAGAGAATCTGATGCCTGTCTTCTCCCTTATCTCATTTCCTCTCTATTTAAGGAAGCACCAAGTTATCAAGGAAAGGAATGGTACTTCAGCTGCCAGCTGGGGGGGGGGGGGGGGGGGGGGGCACTGCTTGTGGGAAAATAAGGGAAGAGTGCCAAAGATTGTAAACACGCTCAAGTGACTTGCAGCTGGGGTGTTGAAAAACACATATATCTCACTAATTGTTGTTTAGCTTTGTGTGTTGGACAAATAGAACATCTGTGTTTAGATAACACAGGACCTTATTGAACATGCTTGAGATTCTTGCCCCACTGTGGGAATGATCAAAGCACAGTGGAAAAGTACACCTATGCAAATCCGTGATAAACAGGCAAAAACAGCAGGGTCGGCAATCCTCCAGTATAGACTGAGCTCCGCACTGCCTGCGTCCCCACTTGTGTGCCTCCGCCCGAGTGCTGCTACGGAGATCTCCCGGTTGGTGGGGTAATGAGAATAAATTTCCTCTTTGCATTTCATCCGTGGTTTTGTGGTTGTTCCTGCGTCCTGCCTGTGCTAGCTCACACACTGCTCCCCAGTGGCTGGTGGTGGTAGTGTCACTTAATAAACCAGCCTTGAAAAAAAAGGAGACTCGATAGACTTTACTCTCAAAATATTCTTCCACTGCTTTTCTAGATATTGTTAGAGTCAAATATATTCCTATTTTCTATAGCATGCCAGCAGTTCCTTATTAACAAGCGACTTCCAGGTAGGATTTGGTTCTACTATTACAGAGCACCGTCTCCATGACATCACTTTTACTTTTTAGAGAGAGAAATCTATGCTCTTCACTCCCTTTCTTCAATCAAAGAGATGCCCATAATCTGATGTTACTTCTGGGAAGAAGAACTAAAGGGGGATAAATTTGAAATGAAACATGGTAACAGACTGATGAAGCATCAGTAATTTCTTTGGAACATGCCAATAGTTGAAAGAGCTTGTGCAGAGAACATACAATATGAACATCTACACTGAAAAAAGATATGTTAAAAACCAGCTAGCACATTAGATACAACAGGATAAACTGGGTTTTTTACTGATTATACTGGTACTTGAACAGTCCATTAGGTTAACCATAAAAAAAAAAAAAATTAAGAATACAACCTGAGTCTATAGTCCAACTCATTTGTGACATGATGTTTTCAATTTGCATGTCCCAATATTCCAACAATTTTCACAGCACCACAGCAGAAACAGTTTAAGATAATGCAGTTTTGTCACCTGTGGTGAATGGCATCAAGGGAGAGTTTAATTTCTATTTTATTTCTACTAGGCTTCGAGTTTACTGCATGGCATCTGCACCCCTACTGGGAAAAGTTGTTTAAGTCTGAGCTGAAAAAAAACACTTTTTTAACACTGATCAACTGCTTTTAGCACAAAGTCTTTCCATGTCTATGTAAACTATGTTGCCATTTAATCCAATAATCTCAGGCCCATCTTTTTATGCTTATTTCTCCCCTTGTAGATGGAGAAAGCTTGCCTTCCTTATAAGGGCATCAAGTGATAGTATTTGTGTAACAAAACATACAGACAGCTCAAGAATTAAGACTGCTTACTTTCATTACATATCCGGTTATGCTTTAAATAAATGCAACATAATTAGCTTCCAGAAATTATTTCTGTAAATATAGAAGAAAGAGCTTTTGCTCCTCCAGCAATTACTTCCCCGCCGCAGAACTACAAGTCCCACACCTCCGATGAGTCAGCTAATACAACTCCTTTTTACTGAAAGACGTTCGCAGCATACCAGGCGCTATTTCCACAACACCACATTCGGTCGGCGGCATTCAGACCGTAGCCCCAGACCCCCACCCTGCAGCCACCGTGGCCTTCTCGTGGCTGCCCTGACGATACGTCATCCCTGCAGTTGCTCCCCTGAACCCCTCTCCCACCGCCCACGTCGGCCCGCGGTGCTAGCGCCGCCAGCGCCTCCACAGCCCAGTGACTCACCTGGCCCGGCAGATACGGCCGGGCAGCGCCCAGCAACTCAGGTTTCCTGGCACCGTCCCCGGTGAAGCTTAGACCACCTCAACGCTCTGAGCAGGAGACGGAGCGGGGCCAAGCCCGGACTAGGGCGGCAGCCTGACCCCCACACGGCCCCCAGCCCTGGTCAGGCCTTGGCGACCCCCTGGTTCCAGCCCCAGGGTACCAGACGCCACGAGGCAATCGCGTCCCTCAGCCGGCAACGAAGACTCCGCTGTTCAGCCCGACACACCCGCCTGGCGCGCTACCTTCCGCAGTCCGACTAGGCCGTGCCGCTCCGCGGGGCAGGCAGCAGCCCCACTCCCCACCGCTCACCCTTGACTTTGCCGAAGGTACCAACGCCGAGTGTGTCACCCAAGATGTAGTGCCCAATCTTCACCCGTCCATGCTCGTGCTTCTGCTTATCCGCCGCCATCTCGAGCAAAGGGCCAAGTCTACGCACGCCGCAGCAGAGGAAAAGCAACTTGCAAAACCCATCCACACCGAAACCCGGACGTGAACCTCTCACTTATCGCCTTCCCGCCTTCCCCGGGGACAAACCATTGCTGTTCGGGGGGGAAGGGCTGGATCAGCACAGCGGCGCCCGGAGGAGTGCGATTCCTGCAGGCGGGGCGAGGCGGCGGAATGGGAGAAACAGCCCTTGAAGGCTGCGGGGTGGAGTGAGGGAGCCGGAGCATTTTTACACCACCACCTCCCCCGAGGAGTACTGGGGATTCACCCGGATTTCAGGACCGGGGGAAAGGCGGGCGCAGGGCGCTTCTCAGCGGCGGTGACGGTTCCCTTCAGCACCGGCGCGGTGCGAGGGGCTGGCCTGGGCCCGCCAGTATCGGAAAGCAGCACCGCCTCGAAGCTGAAGCTCCCCCGTGTTGCCGGCTAGCACCGCCATCGCCCGCGGGGCCTGTGCCCACAGATAAGGGGAAGCTGGAGCTAAAGCACTCCCCACAGAAAGGGTTGTCCCTCCTAATGCCAAAGCGACATGTGTCAAACATACGCGTACTTTTAATTAAGAAATCGTGCTATCGCAATGAGATCGCTAGGCTGTCTGCATTGCCACAGCTGTAGGGTGCCATGGAATGTGCAGCTGCATGCTGCAAGGTCTGCCTGCAGAGAGCATACAGCAGCTCTCACAGCTGTCGCTGTGTCAGCAGCTGAACACCCACATGCAGGCAGGGTTTCAGGCACCAATAATATGGTGTGTTGCTTATCACAATTTAAAGGTCCATTCAAGATGCAGTTGTTGCTGATATGCTTGGCTCTGCCAGTGATGCTGAGAGGGCTGATGGCCAGCAAACCCATTTTGTCATGCCATGTGAGGAGTGGCATCCAGGCACAGGGAGTATACTGTTTCTAAATCACTCGTGCTCAGCAGTGAAGAAAGGTCTGTGACAGTTTAAGATGAAGCAAGCTAGTGAAGCCACGTTTCTGCCTCCCTGCCTTACTCTGACATAAGCAAACACCAGTCTGATCCTTCAGTAAGGTAATTCAGGAGCATAAGCTGCCAGAAGACCAGTCCTACTAAAAAATGAGTATTGGATTCCTATGACAGAAAACATAGCCATTCACAAAACCCAGAGATGTCAAGTCTGTATTTCCAAGCAACCTTGTAAATTAAATCTGTTAGTTCTCCTCCCCCTTCTCCCTTCCTCTACCTAGGTCCAAATCCACACCCTATTTTGGGAATATGAAGAGAAGTAGGACCCTCTTAACTCCTACTACCTTGACCAGATAACCTGTCCTCCAGTTTGTCTTACCAAGTCATTCATTCACATCGCATTTAGGGCAGTATCCTTCCTTGCATTCATGCACTGTGTGCTTTCTATATACTGTTACCATAAATTTGGTCTCAAAAGAACCCTCTAAGACTTAGTTTGCAGTTTTAGAAGGCAGGCATTCTTTATTGCAGCGCTGGATGCATGGGGGATCAGTCCACCTAATGTGCATGCCAAAAGACAAAGGCACACTTATTATATACAGTAAAAGAAATGAATATTCATGTAATTTCCAAGAAGTACACACCTATTTCCAGAGAATCTAATACATATGTTAATATATTGCACAAGCTACTAAAATTTGGGGCAGGGTCTCTGAGGGGCTTCCATGGGGGTTTTCGGTGGTCTGTGGTGGTCCCTAGTGGCTGTTGAAGAGGTGTCTCTTGGTATCCTTTCCATGAACTCTGAGGTTTTTTTCATATAAGGCCTCATCTTGGCTCATGGCTCTGTCTGTAAAGTTTCTCAGCTTTCTTATCTTTGGCTCCCACAGGTGTCTGTTGGTTTCTCTGCCCTCCCCAGGATGTACCCATCACAGCTGCAAAAATTACGTTCTTGGGTGCATTCTTGTTTGAGGCCCCTTACAGCAATTAGCACCAACTGCTGGCAGCCAGCAGCTAGCAGGCATCAATACCAAAGACCATATTATTTTATTGTTGCCTATAACTGGATTATATTTCCAACCATGCCTTCAAAGAAACAGATGAAACTGTAGAAAGAGTGACAATTGGATGGGTATTTTTGCATGGAGAGATCATCGACTCAAGAGGAAGGTTACTGGCAACTCCTGTCCTTTCACCTCCTTTCCCCAGTTCTCCAGACTAAGTGAATGATACAAACTAAAATGCTTTCTCTTGCCTACCCTAAGCACGACCCCGAATATGTTTGCAAACAAATAAATATAATACAGAAACAATATAAAGATTTTTAAATGTGCAGATATCAGGAAGTTAAAAAACATTTTTTTCTAGTAATGGTCCCAAATCTGATTCAGAGAATATTCAGTATTACTTATGTTACAGTCATGAATTTAACAGAAAGTTGGAAAACAGAAATTCTGGTCCCTGAAAAATCTTTATCTTTTAAAACATACCTCTAACCTAATGGGATAAAAAATTAAACCCCATCTGTTCATTACTATGGAAGAAAAAGTCTGAAAGATTTCACAGGAAATCTAAAGAATCCTGTCATGGTTTGAGCTCAGAGTGCAACTAAGCACCACACAGTCGTTCACTTCCCCCTTCCCCCCCAGTGTGGGAAGGAGGAAATAAAGCAAAGGCTCAGGAATCGAGATAAGGATAGGGAGGGATGATTCACCCATTACGGTCACGGGCAAAAGACAAAATGAAGATAAATTTAGTTCAGACACTAACAACAACACTTAACGGACAGAGTAGGGCTGTGAGAAGCATTACCACATCTTGAAAACACCTTCCCCCATCCTTCCCTTCTTCCTGGGCTCAGCTTTGCTTCCGATATCTCTACCTACTTCCCCCCAGCGGCACAGGGGGCAGGGAATGGGGGAGTGCAGTCAGTCCTGCTGCTTCTTCCACCTCGGGGAGGAGAGGGTGGACACACACACACTCTTGGCATTCTCCTCCTGCTCCAGCGTGGTTCCCCTCTTATGGGAGACGGTGCTCCACCAACTTTCTCCAACATGAGTCCCTCCCATGGGCTGCAGCATTTCCCAAGCTGTTCCAGCATGGGTCACCCCCACGTGTTGCAGTCCTCCCAGCGCCAAACTACAACAGCGGGGGCTTTTTCGCACAGAGTCCCAGCCTTCTTCGGGCGTAGTCACCTGCTCTGGTGTGGGGTCCTCCACAGGATGCAGGTGGGCATCTGCTCACTGTAGACCTCCATGGGTGGCAGGGGGGGCAGCCTGCCCTCTCACCACAGGATACAGGGGGGCTCTGCACTGGCACACCTCCCCCCCTTCTCCTCCTTTCTTCCACTGACCTTGGTGTTCACATAGATGTTACAACTCCTCCTCCCAACTCCAAATCCTCCTCCCAGGTTCCCCTTCTTAAATATGTTATCGCAGAGGAGAAGCCACTGTCGCTAATTGGCCCAGCCTTGGTACAGGTCTGACTTGGAGCTGGGGGAGCTTCAAGAAGCTTCTCAAAGGGGCCACCGCTATAGCCCCCTCCCCCGCTACCAAAAAGCCCCGCCACTCCCACAAACCTGTTACCCTGAACAAGAGGCCTTGTTCAGAGTTGCTCAAATCGTATGTGCTTGCTACCCATGGGAAAGAATGTATTGTTTACCGGGAATCATAGGCCACAAAACCGTTTCTCATTGCACATTGCAGGCCCCACAAATGCTTCTCATCGCACCCAAGGCCACATAGTACATATTGTTATCCATACAAGTGTTTCTCATCAAATACAAGGACAAATTGGAAGCACCAGATAGGTCAGCCTGTTCTTCAAACTGTCAACAATAATTAGTAAGGAACTTCTAATCAGGAGCTACCGTCCTTGGAGAAGAGAAACATCCTGGGACATGGACGTTTGTTAAAATTGTTTTACGTAAATCAGCTTAAGACCCCTGCCCGGATACAGACCCTCACCCTTTGAGCTTGTGCAGAAAGTTAACAAACCCACTGTATGTTACTAACCAATAAGGGATAGGAGCGATAAGCAACTAACCAATAATCATTATAGAAAATATGTAATCACATAGTTTGGAGTGTATAAATACTTTGAAGTGCATTGGTGTGGAGTGCTTGATTTGTGGATGCTTTCCACCTAGCACCCTGCGCAGAATAAAGCAATATCTCCTCTCTAAATTAATTACTGGTTTCGAGAGTCTTTATTTGCATGACAAGAAATGAAATAATATTGTAAATGGTTGTGAGAGATGAGAAACCAGGCCTGCGAGAAACTAAGAAAAACAGCCTGAGAAAGCAAAAGTTGAGGCTGATCGAAGGAATGCCTCAAACACTCACAAGTAATGAAACTATAGTCACAGGGTGGATAGTGTGGAGGTCGGAGCTGATAAGGCTGCTCCAATAAGACAAGATGCAGCTGGAAGGAGGGAGCCCTGTGGAGACAGGACGGCTCTGCTCTGGGGCACCTGGCCAAAACTTCAAGGGCCATCTGTCCGGTGAGTGACCTTTGCTTCATTATCCACGAAATGCATATTAAAGTTCACACCCCTCAATATGCTAACGAGGGCTAACATGATCATGCTAATTACATCATCCCATGAAACACCTCACCCCTCCCCGTACATGGGATACGTAGGTATGTGGGTCGACCTAGGGGACGGACCCAAGGAAAGTGGGTATAAATCAAGTGGGGGGGAAGAAAGGGGGGCCTGGAGAGTGCAGTGAAGCGAAGAAGACGGATGCCAGCGAAAAAGACGGATGTCTCCTGTGCCTCCTGGAACCCTCGCTGGCAGGATCAGCGCAGAAACCCAGACCGGTGATCTGTATTTCCCCATTCCCTCTATCTCCCTCTTTTCCCTTTCCCATTAAGCAATGCAAGGCATATTGTATTGCTTGCCACAACTTGCTATATACTTAGCCAACTATCGTGTGTTCAATTAGTACATTGTGGGCAGTTAATAAACGTTTGGACTTGGAGACTTGTTGTCTGCTCCATTGGGGATTTGCGAATCTGAGTCACTTGTCTCCCTCGTCTGAGCGGGACGTGACAATGGTAAAATAGTAAAACCAAGGAAAATAAAACTAATATACTTAATTTTTATTTGAGTAATTTAGAATTTTCATGAGGATCATCTTTAAGCAGTAAGTATGAGAAGCTTTCAGCCTGCACTAATTGACTGGTATAAATCTTCAATATAAACGCAATAAATTAATATTAAAAGATTGTATCTAGTGTAGGAAAAGCAGGTACTAGCGTTCCTCAGTAAGACTGCATTAATGTGTAAAGGTACCAGATTTTTCACTTCCTGACTTCTGAATTCAGATATGTTAATTATGCCCTTTCTGGACATCATCTAAAGAAGTATTCCCACAGAAATTCTAAATTGTATCACAACTGATGCTCAGCATCACTAGGCTTGAGAATCATGTTGTCATGCAATTTTTTGTTCTTGTAATTGGAGAATAATAGAGAATATAGAAATCTGTCAATTTCTCTTTATCCAGATTTGAGCTCTGTAGCAGAACTTCCTGTCTTCTGCTGCTGGACCCATTGGTTCCTAACAGATCCTTAGCATATGTACAGAAGGAGCATGGAGGGGAGATGAGCAAGCATCAGACTTTGTACCCATCTGTATTCATGTGATTTCCTACAGTTCTGCTTAAATGTAAATGATATCACCTATTTTTAAGGAAAAACAGATCTAGTTCAGAGCTCTTAGCTTCCACAAACATGGCTTTTAAATTACTTAAATTTCAATTCTAAAATAAAATGAGGCCTTAGCTTTAAAAATGCTAACAGTAAAAGGTATTTGACATTGACTAACATAAATTCACCAACTTTTTACTTTGTGGCATATTTTATCCACCAACACTCTGCCTCCCATATCCCACAGCAGAAAAATAGTAAGCATCAGGGCTAGACATTGTTTTATTGAAAATGTTTTCTGTAAAAAGCCGGTTAGTAGATTCACCTCTGAGAAACCTCCAGTGGTGCCCTTGAAGAAACCACATAAGATAGAACCAAGAACAGTTGAAAGAAGCCACAGAAATACAAAATCAAATATTAATAAAAACAAAAGTTCAGTTCCAAGAGTTTAACGCTGCTCAGTAGGATGTGTTTGAAGCAAGTGACAACTGGGAACATCTGCAACTACTTGAGCCAGCAAAAAGCCTGAAATAGTCTACCTATATTTCCAAGATATATGGGGAATATATAGTAAGAATGCACCTATTTAATAAAATGGCTGAAAACAGTTCCTGTAAGTACCTGAGCAGATGACATGATTCCAGTGACTAATTACATTTCAGATTCTAAAGAGAGGTCAGACCTTTATAGGCCCTAGTCCATAGCAAATGTAACAAGGCATGCAAGGCTGCATGGGCTTTTTCCCATGTTAGTGCTTATTGTTAGTAAAAACAACATACAAGCTGAGACCACTAACATTTTTTTCTTCAGTTATTGATCTGTTGGGAAAGTACATTATCACAGTCAGGTAGGAATCAGGGTTTGAGTTTGAGTTTTACTTTTATTTTTTTCCTTTTCTTTTTCTCCCTTCATCTTCCTGTAAAATGCAAGATAGGGCCCCACCAACTGGTCAGTGATTGCTCTTGCTTTCCTCGAGGCTATTGTAGACTGGCTGGGTTAAGTCCAGTACAGAAGAAAGGTAAAATAGAAGTATCTCTGTAAGAGTACTTAGCAAGGGGCACTGGCTCCAAGTTAGAGGCCATGTCTAATGTCTCAAGCATTTCAGTACTTATCTAAAGCATCTAAACGCTTACATTCTGTATAGGATCCTATCTATGGCTTTGTGGAAAGGCTAATCTGTAACACTGTAGGAAAAGCAGTGTATTTTTAAAAATTACACACTTTAGATCTACAGTTCAGTACTACACTGACTTGATTTAGCTGCTTTGGCAAGTTGAAAAATAAATTATATATTGGTCCATGCATGTTAGCTAACTCTTTATTCACCATTTTCTCCTTGGAGCATTACCCAGTAGGCAATATGCTTTCTGTTTTAACGGGTCCATTCCCTTCTCTTATTGATTAATTGTAATTTAGTGGGAAATAACCACTTCTCAATTTTTAGTGATCAATAAAAATTTATTAGCAAGCGGCGAGTGAGCAAAACAGCGCTGGGTGTGCCGGGAGTCTCTGCTCTACCAGGACACACACCTGACCCGGCAGAACCGAGTCCCTTTCTAGTGTAGGCTTCATCCATATTCATGATGGGCGTACCCTGAGGGGTCTGCAAAGGTGTAAACAAGTTTTCCCGGGCTTTTCTCCTGTTTTCGCGGGCTTTTCTCAGGTTTCCGTCACAGAAGGGGGGATGACTCAGCACAAGTGTTTTTGTAGTGGCTTGGAGATGGGGGCCATTTTAGCTCCCTTCTAACAACTGATTTTAACAATAGAAACTATATACATATATCTTATTTCTTATTTACATAAGAGAATTACAAAACTGTTCGGCCACAACATCCTGACTACAACTTCTTTTTCCCCTTGAGATTTGAATAACAAATACCATATATGTTTTATTACAATTCCCCCCTTTTCTTTTAACTAATTTTGTTTTTCAAATCTCCTTAACACATCACAAACTTGTTAAATATACATGGTCCGAAAGTTAACCCAATTAATAATAACACTAGGGGTTTCACAAAATGGAGGTTTAACATCAAAATTGCGATTCCTCCCACAGCCCAAATGACTACTATAGTGAGGAGAGTTGGTGGGTTCATCTTCCAATTACTAGCTAATTGTACAAACGTGTCCCCTTTCTGTCTTGTGACAGGATTTGCATGCTCAGATCTTTTCCTTCCCCATACTTTCCAGTTCTCCTTGCCACAACAATCACCTGAACTGGTTGCTTCGAGGCCTTTCTTATTTTCCCCTCTCCATACGTCTCTGCCTCCTCCGCCTACTCCGTTCCTTAGAGCAGTGGGGCTTTCCATCTTCTCGGCAGCAGTCGTATTCTTTGGGGTTAGGGTCTCGTTGTCGACACCTAAACGCCTCCCAGTTCCAGGCTTTCACTTGTGGGATTGTACAGGGCACTTGGAGTATTTGGAATTTGCAAAGAGTTTGTACTATATTCACGTTATGGGGCTTAGGTTCATTGGTATGCACACAATTTTTCCTGTTGATGACTGGTTAATTTTCTTTCTCTTATATAGCACTGGTCACAGTATTCCTTTGGGGAATAGCCGTGGACGCAGTGCGCCCACCAACTTTCCTCACAAGTAGTGCATTTAAAACACACAAAAGGATAACAAACACAGTTAGGGGTTTTACAAAATTCATTTAGTCCTTCTTCCTTCGCAACACTAGCTTCAGATCTCCTGATGTTTCAGCTACTTCCCAGTGATCAGGCGTTAAGGGTCCTTTCACTCTGGTAGCATGAGTCCATCCCTTTTCAGCAGTCCGGACAGCAGTCTCTGTTGTGAGTATAACAAGAAACGGTCCCTCCCAACGAGGGGTAAGAGAGGATTCTTTCCAAGTTTTTATTAACACCTTGTCTCCAGGTCTTATGGAGTGCATACAAATTTCTAATGGAGGTCTCTGTACTACCATCCCTTTTTTGCGTAGTTCTTTTCTCCTATTCATGAGGTTTATTAAGTATGGTTGCAAATTGTCTTTTTCCAACACTGGGTGATCAGTGGGAAATTCCATATCATAGGGCATACCATATCGCATTTCGAACGGGGATATTCCAGTATCAGTTCGGGGCTGGGTCTGGATATTCAGAAGTGCTAGGGGTAAGCACTTAACCCAAGACATCTTTGTTTCTAACATTAATTTGGTAAGTTGTTTCTTGATTTCCCCATTCATTCTTTCTACTTTTTCTGAGTTTTTTTTTTTTTTTGGATGCCAGGGAGTGTGGAATTCCCACTTGGTCCCCAGGGAAGTCAATGTCTCTCTGATTATTTTAGACACAAAGTGGGGACCCCTGTCCGAATCGATTACTTCTATATTTCCATACCTAGGGATGATGTTTTCTAAGATTATTTTTTTATCACAGTATTTGCTGTAGCTCGAGTGGTGGGAAAGGCCTCCACATAATGAGTGCACTAATCTGTAACTCCCATCTGCCTTCTTAATGGGCAATATTGGAGTATTAAAAGGTGACATACAAGGTTCTAATAGCCCCTGATTAAGGAGTCTCTCTATTTCAGGCTTTAAGCCTCTCCTGCCTTCTTGCGGTAAGGGATACTGTTTGATTCTAGTCGGGATCTCTGGGTTCCTAATGGTGACTTCGAAGGGGGTGATATCCAATCTACCCACTGTCTCTGGGGTATACCATACTTCTGGGTTAATCTTTTCTTCATCCGCCACTGTGAGGGGGCATAATCTGACTTTGAGTCCTTTTTCTTCTACTTTCAGATTAATGCTCAATTCTATAATCAGATCCCATCCAAGTAAATGCCCCTTCCTTTTGCAAAAAAACCATTCCACTTCCTTCATATTAAAGCAGGCAGAACCATTCAATGAATGAAAATCTCTGATCCCAAAGAAACCATAGTCTCCAGGTAATCATCACATAAAACATCCATGTTCTGCACAGCTTTATTACATGCAGGTACTGGGGAACAGTTTTCAGGCTAAAATAATGCAGTTTGCTGCATGTTTGAGCTGTTACACACTCTGCATTGCCTCCTCTCAACCTGAAACTCCTACTCCTGGGTCTAGACATTTAGAGCAAGGGTAGTTTAAATCTACCGAGACTGTTGCCCATGTACTTCCAGATGCAATCAAATAAAGCATCTGGGCAGCTATACCACACACGCGCTGCGCGGTGTTTACATAGCACATCACAAATTACAAAACTGGTAAGCTCTAGGCCACGGTCTGTTGAGGAGAAAGTCTGCAAAGGGCACAGCAGCATCCTCCTTCTTTGGAAAAGACACAACATTTATGAGCTGCCTAGTCAGTGTGCTACAATTATGTCAGTTCCCCATCTTTTGGCTAAGAAGTACAAACCAGATTAGCAGCTCCAAAAGAGTGTGGTCTGGGGGCAAATTAGCTTGAACTTGGCTCCCCAGCCCATATACCTGCCTGTATGCTAGAACCCTGATTCTCTCTTTTTTTTTTTTTTTCCAACTCCTGCCAATGATGTTCATCACTGTTAAGAAAAAAAAAGCTGCTGAAGCTAGCCAAGGGCTTGGATCTATCACAGTATCTTTTGATCCTTGTCTACAGTCCTTAAAATACCAAGAGGATAGAAAGTTCTAAGCTGTCACCTTCTGATCACCAAGTCAAGCAGGCAAAGGTATACTGAATAATAAACGAGTTATGAAGAGGTGAAACAACATTTAAATAGATCATTATCTGGGTATCCAAACTGATAACGAGAACAATACCACCACTTCAAGTAGGAATCCACCTAAACTTTCTGAGCTTCTCTCAGCAATTCCTCTCCCTTGCCAATCTTCTATCTTTTCTAGCTTCTTCCTAATATTTACCCAAGACTTAGCTGTTATAGACTATCTTGCCAAAATGATGCAAGTTAGGACAAATTAAATTTCAATTATTTATTTTAGCAAGCGGCAATAAGCAAAACAGCGCTGGGCGGCCGGGGAGTCCCTGCTCCACCAACGGCGCGCACCCACTTCCCGAGGGTCCGTCTTTTTTATATCCTCCGCCTTCCGTTATCGGGTCTCTCTGAGAGGTGTATCCTGCGTCTGCGCACTTTGCAGCTAGGGGGTCGCTCCATCCGGGTCTTCCTCACGTCACCAGCTTCTCGTATTTCCTACTTTCCTGAGAGTGGCTCACAAAGTCTTTGTTTATATCTTACAGAATATAGACACTACCCCCTTTTTTTCTTCTTCTTCTCCCCTTTGTCTTTCTCCCCTTTGTCCTTCTTCCCTTTCTCCCTCTTTTCAGTCTTTTGCCTAGTAGGAGTCCTTGCTTCAGCATTTCAACTTAGATAAGCACTTACAGTCAGTTAGTCGTTACACAGTGTAATAGTTAAGATTAAGCTTAGGCCAACATAGTTTATGGAATAACATGTCACGAGCTCCCAGTATCTTCAATGGAATTTGATGAACAAACAGTTTACTGTCTATCACAATCCCCCCTTTTTCTTTTTATCATTTTGTTCATCAAATCGTTGCAATTCTTGTTGACTTAACAGGAGAGTTTTTTTCAATTTAAAGTCATCATCTAATTGATTGTTTTTGGCTTTAATGAGTATTGGACGGGTGACAGATATCAGATATGTTACCCGTTGCATCATTCTCCAAGTTATGACATATAATATTATTGACAAAGTCAAACTGATTAAGATTAATATCAAGAGAACCACAATGGGGTGACACAACTTGTTCAAGATGCTTGTAGCAGTAGGTGACCATCCAAAAAGGGTGTCCCACCAGTTATGTTCTGCATTCTTTTTTGCTCTTTCCAAGACTCGGTGTATTTCTTCCACATTGTGATGAACAGTTATTAGAGTTTTCTGTCCGTTTTCTCTAACTTTCTCTAAAATTCTAACTAAGTCTTTGTGTTGAAGTAACTGCCTAATCAAAGTGAGGTTCATTCCAATGGGTGTAGGTTGTAGATTATGTATTAATGTATAATTGGATTGCAGGAGTTGGTAAGACGTGACCGGGGCTAAATAGGAAAAGTCACATCCGATTACCTTTGTGAAGTTGCAAACACAGAGATTTGAATAATTTTTTGTCTCTATTATGATCTTGTCTACGGTTAAGAATTCACAAACCGTCCTCAAACATACACAACCTTCGCCAATATATATAAGTACTGTTTTAGGATTTTCATTGGGATGGACCTCAAAGTGACAAATATTTTGTTCGGTATCTAAACAAATATCTTGTGCCTCAATTGCATTGCCTTCACAAATGAATCCTTGTTGTTCCCGTACAATGCAGGACTCTAGATTGACAGTTTGCCATTTTTCGTTTACCTTTCAGGCCCATACTCTATGCTCAGAAGGATAGAGTATGGTTCCGTTGTGATTCAGCCCTAATGCAATGATAGGATAAATTTGGTATATGGTGGCATTGTAAATAGTGAGTATAAAGGTAGTAGCTGTGTTTGTGATGGGGTCATAGGTAAAGTTTACCAGGTTCCACCAGGATTGGAGTTTCTTTTCAAAATTAGTAGCACTGTCCCAAATTATTCTTCGAATTTCAGTAGGAAGAATACCTTCTTCACCTTCTCTTATAATTGAGGCAGCTATCGACTGCATCCATATTTGAGCCTGGATGCAGCTGAGAGCTAAAGAGAGGTTATTTTGGAGCACACTGAGTGCGTCTGTAATCAATTCATGATCCTTTATATTTACCTTTTCCCCTTTTGGTAATATATTCGACAACAGCCACTGGTTAGCCCCCAAAGCCAATAAGGAAGATCGCAAAGGCCTTTGTATATTAGTTAAATCACTAATTGAGGTAGCCAATTTGTTCATTATCACCTCCGAATCAATACTATTTAAAACTCCCAATCCTGTTCCCAAAGCACCGGTTAAGTCTCTCTGCGTTCTTTTTGTGTGAGGAGTTTGTTTTTGCAGCCAGGTTGTCCATCCCTCGTAAGAAGTCTTTAGGAAAGGTGAACATGCTGGCTGAATATTTGAAACATTATTTTGCATTAACAATTCAACTTGTTTGAGAGACCACGCCGGGTTAAACAGCATTTGTTGTTGACCTGTATTTCTAATTGCATATGGTCCAATTTTAAAAATTCTTGGGCTAAGCACGACTGTTGGTTGTGTTGGAACAGTATGAGTAGTCTGAGTAGTCTCTTTGGGAGCGTGGGTTGTGGTTGTTGTAGTTTCCTCCTGTATATTCAATGGAAATCGGAAAGATATAGCTTGATCTCCTGACCTGGTCTCTCCCAAACAAACTATGGACACCGGTTGGGTTGCAGTAAATGCATACCAACAGGCTTCCGACTCACAACGGGTTTGAGCTATTTTAGATTCCGTTTTGTCTCTGATAACGATTTGAGTAAAAGGGGGCTGACGGACGGTTTGAATTAAAGGGTGTCGACTTATTATCACATTTACATTGAATACTCTGCAGCCTATCTGTATCTCATCTCCTTTTTTAGCTGTCCAGGTATGGGATGAATTCTCCCATTTATATGTTTGGAGTGTTAGGTTATTGCTTAGTATGGCAGTTGCTAACTCTGTCCCATACAAATCTGCATCCATACTTCCTGTATGTCCATAATAAGCATCTGTCCAAGGCCATATAATTTGATTAGTTAGGGTATGTTCAAAAGGTTGGTGGGATTGGTTAGTCGTTCTAGCCCATCCTGGTAGTGTATTCATTGTAGCTAATACACCTAGCCAGACTATCCAATAGCTCCAATAGAAGGCTGACGGGATTCTATAGATTTGCATATTTTTTCTTAGTCTCTTTTGTATCGGGGTGTCTGACACTCTCGTCTGGCCCTTCTCCCTCAGAGGTCCTTTTTTCTTCAGAGTAGGGCAGTAAAGTTTTCCCCACTTTGATACGTCTCTGCCTACTCTGTTGCTTAGAGCAGCAGGGTGTTCCATCTTCTCGGCAGCAGCCGTATTCTTCAGGGGTACGTTTGCCTCTACTCCGGGACACACAGGTCCCCCAGTTTTTATCTTTGACCTCGGGTTCACGACAGGGGACCCAGGGGATGTGCTTTCTACAGATCACCCTTAGGATCTGAGAGTGCTATTGAGTAGGCCAATTAGAGTGAGTGCACTCTCTTTCAGGATTTATCCCTTTAGTAAATATTTTCTACCAAGTTTTAGAATCTTCAATTATTTTCCTGTTTTTACTCCAGTTTTAGGGCCTGATTAGTTAATCTCCGTTCTCGTTAATAACACTGATTACAACTAGACCGAAGATTTATTCCATGTGCATTATGAATCCCCCAGCCTTCTTTACATACATTACACTTTACACTTTATGCATATAAAAGGAAAACAAATATAAGTTTTAATTGGACAAAAATATCAGGGTCTCACTCATCGAGTTCTTCGTAGGTTCTTATCTCACAATGTGTAGAGAGTTCTTTCAGGTTTTCCGAAGGGTGACTCGTAGATCCCCAGGAGGGCTGGTCACTTTCCAGGCCGGATCCTGTATAGGTCCCTTTACTCGGCTTGCGTGTGTCCACCCCTTCTCAGCAGTCCGAACAGCAGTTTCTGTAGTGATAAGAGCAACATAGGGTCCTTCCCAACGGGGGGTCAAAGAAGATTCTTTCCATGATTTGATTAGTACTTTATCTCCTGGTTGGATTTGATGCATGCCCACATCCAATGGAGGCCTTTGTACTACCATCCCCCGAGCCTGTAGTTGTTTTCTCCTTGCCATTAGCTGTATCAGGTAGGACTTTATCTTTAATTCTTCAAGTTGGGGGTGATCCGGTGGCATTTCTAAATCATAAGGCATCCCATATAGCATTTCAAAGGGAGAAATGCCTACATCAGTTCGGGGCTGAGTTCTGATATTTAACAAGGCTAAAGGGAGACACTTTACCCATGACATTTTAGTTTCTAACATTAGTTTGGTAAGTTGTTTTTTTATTTCTCCGTTCATACGTTCAACTTTTCCTGAGCTCTGCGAGTGCCACGGAGTGTGGTATTGCCACTGTGTACCCAGGGCAGCCAAAGTCTCTTTGGCTACTCTGGATACAAAGTGTGGACCCCTATCTGAGTCTATTGCTTCTATTGCTCCATACCGAGGTATAATTTCTTCAAGTAATATCCTTGTTACTGTGTGAGCTGTGGCTCGAGCTGTGGGAAAGGCTTCTACGAATTGGGTTAAATGATCTATAATTACTAATAAGTATTTATACCTCCCCACCTTTGGTAATTCGGTAAAGTCTATTTGTATTCTTGCAAAAGGTCTATGAGCCAATTCTCGCCCCCCATATACTCGTTTTCTTATTTGATGTTTATTTACTTTTTGACAAACGAGACATTCTCCTATCACTCCTTTGGCTATATCATATATCCCAATGCACATGTATTTAGTTGCAAATTGATCCACTAATGCCTGAGTTCCCCAATGAGTGTTTTTATGGAATTGCTGCATTATCTTGGTAGCTATGGGCTTTGGGAGAACTTCTCGGCCGTCCGGGAGTTCCCATTTTCCATTAGCTTTCTGTTTAATCCCCATTTGATTTAATTTTGCTTGTTCTTGAACAGTAAAACTTAAAAGTTCATAGGATTTTCCATGAAAAAAGCACCACTTAAACCCTGGTCTTTCACATACACATTCTATACCGTCTACTCCATATTCTTTCCAGCAACCATAACAGGGGAGGTAATTATCTCCACAATTAACACACCGCTTTCTGTCCTCTATCGGATCATCCAAGTCCAGTGCTGATAGCGCTGCTCTCTTTGCCTCTTGATCAGCAAGGTTATTCCCCCGTACTAAAGGATTTAGCCCCCTCTGGTGTCCTTTTACGTGTACTACCGCAATTTTGCTGGGTCCTCGTATAGCTTGCAAAATTTGTGATATTAACTCCTGATGTACTAGGCCTTTCCCCCGAGAATTGATTAAACCTCTTTCTTCCCATATTTTCCCAAAGGTATGTACTATTCCGAAGGCATATCTAGAATCGGTGTATATAGTTCCCACTTTTCCATTTAGTAATTGTAAAGCCTTTAATACTGCATATAATTCACATGCCTGTGCTGACCAGCTGGGACTCAAGGGTCCTGATTTTATCACCTTAAAAGTTTTTCCATCAATTATGGCATACCCTGATTTTCTTTTCCCTTCTACCACTCGAGAGGATTCATCTACAAATAATTTTTCTCCTTTCCCTAATTCCTCTTCTTCCAAATCTGGTCTTATCTTAGTCTGCTCCTCGATGTTACGGAGGCAATCATGAAAAAGATCTTGACTAGGTTCTCCATACAAAAATTGGGCTGGATTTTGTAACGATGTTGTTTCAAGGGTCAGGTGGGGGGACGTAATGAGGATTGCCTCATATTTTACTAGTCTAGCATCGGTTATCCGTTTTTCTGCTTTTTGCTGTAACACACCTCTAATATTATGGGGTGATAGTACCCTTAATTCACTACCAAAAGTTATTTTATGCGCTTCCTCAACTAACAAAGCAGCTGCCACCACAACTTGTAGGCACGTAGGCCATCCCCGACTTACGGGGTCCAGTAATTTTGAGATATATGCTACTGGTTTCTTTTTTCCTGCCCATTCCTGGGCTAATACTCCAAATGCAGTTCCTTCCTCTGTGTTGACAAATAAGAAAAATGGTCTTTTTAGGTCGGGCAAGCTCAGAACAGGAGCATTTACTAATTCAGTTTTTAGTTCTTTTAACCGTTGATCATCTTCCTGAGTCCATTTTAATAATCCATTTTTAGTTATTTTGGTGTATAAAAACTTTACCTTTCCACTATACCCTTCGATCCACTGCTTACAATATCCAAATAGCCCTAATAGCTGCCGGACTTGTTTTTTAGTTTTTGGACTTGGTAGGGAAAGTATCCCTTTCACCCTTTCTGGATCCAATTTCTTAGTTCCTTGACTTAATCGATGCCCTAGGTATTTAACTTCCTTTTCAACAAATTGCAATTTGGATTTTGACACTTTCAGTCCTTTTAAGCTCAGGAAATTTAACAACTTGATGCTTTCTTCCCGAACCCTTTCCTCATCCTCCCCTGCTATTAAAAGATCATCTACATACTGGACTAGGGTAAGGGTATCTCCTATCTGGTAATCCTGCAAAATTTGTTCTAAAGCTTGCCCAAACAGGTTTGGGGATTCAGTGAAACCTTGGGGTAGGACTGTCCACCGGAGTTGAGTTTTCCTGTGGGTGTCTGGGTCCTCCCACTCAAAAGCAAAATAGTTTCTACACTCCTCTTTTAAGGGACATGCCCAGAAAGCGTCCTTCAAGTCTATTACACTGTACCACCGGTCGTTCGGGCCTAATTGACTTAAGAGAGTGTGTGGGTTAGCTACTACAGGGAATCTAGTTACAGTCCTTTTGTTAATTTCCCTTAGGTCATGGACTAATCTGTACCCCCCATCCGCCTTCTTGACGGGTAAAATGGGAGTATTAAAAGGGGACATGCAGGGTTCCAATAATCCCTGCTTTATTAATCTCTGAATTTCTGGTTTTAATCCTTGCCTTCCCTCCAGAGGTATGGGATATTGCTTAATCCTCACCGGTACTTCAGGATCCCGGATGGTTACCATAAAAGGTTCAACATTCAATTTTCCCACCGTATCCGGAGTGTACCATACTTCAGGGTTGATTTTAGTCTCATCTTCAACCCGTAGGGGGCATAGTTTGATTTCAAGTTTGTGTTCTGTTACTTCCAAACTAATTCCTAATTCAATCATTAGATCTCTCCCCAGTAGGTTATAATCTGCCTCAGGTACTAACAATAAGGATCCCACCCCCACTTTAGAATCTGTTTCAAGGAGTACATCTTTAATTACCGGTACTCCGAATGGTTCTCCTTTTGCCCCAACTACTTGTACTTTTTCTGATGAAATCTTACATCCTTGGGGCAATGATTGAACAGTAGATCTCTCCGCTCTTGAATCTACTAAAAATTCTACCTCCTGTTGCTGAGGACCTACTTTTAACTTTATCAAGGGCTCAGTTCGTTCTCGGGTCCCCAGCAAATAGAGCCCTTGACACCCCTAATCTTCTTTAAACATTCTCTCATCCATCATTCTCCTTCTGCAGCTCTTCTTTGTGTGACCTTTTCTTCCGCAATAAAAGCAGACAATACTCCCTTTTTCTCTCTCTCTCTCCGGTTCCTTTGATCTATAGCCTGTTCTTTGACCTTCTTGTTTTCTCCCAGCACCGTTCACTCTCTGTCCTTCCCTTATCGCAGCTACCATCATTCTGGTATGTTTCTTTTGAGTCTCGTCCTCCCTTCGGACATAGACTTTCTGTGCTTCCCTCAGTAATTCATCCAACCTCCGATCCTGCCAATTTTCTATTTTTTCTAGCTTCTTTCTAATATCTATCCATGCTTTTGTCACAAATTGTGTCTTTAACAATGCTTGTCCCACTGGGGTATTAGGGTCCAGTCCTGAGTAAAGCTGAAGATTTTTCCTCAGTCTCTCTAACCACTCAGTAGGAGTTTCATCCTTTTTCTGATGTTCACTAAAGGTTTTGTTTATATTTTGTCCTCTAGGGACTGATTCCCTTATACCCTGGATTACAATCGTCCTCAGGTCTTGCATATGACCTCTATCGATTTCATTTTGATTATTCCAATTAGGTCAATTTAGAGGCCATTTTACATCTGCTGCCGGACCTTGCTGATGCTGTTGATCCCAAATTCTCATTCCTGCTCTCCTGATCATATCCCTTTCTTCAACAGTGAATAGTATAGCCATTATGGCTTGTATTTCATCCCAGGTATAGATGTTTGGTCCTAAAAACTGATCCACCCGCTCCGCCACACCTAAGGGATCCTCCAATAGATTCCCCATCTCTTTTTTAAATTCTCTGACGTCCCCTGAATTAAGAGGGACAGTCACATATCCCATGCCAGGCTGGGGTCCTCCCATCGCAACCTCCCTTAGGGGGTACAAGCCACTATCACCCCACCCCATTCTAGTTTGACTACGGGTTATTCGTCTCGGTTCTTTCGGGGATTCAGGTGGGGAGTCTGAATTCTCTGGGTCCTCCGGCGCAGTCGGAGGAGGTGAAGGCGCCGGAGGTGGGGGTGGAGGTATGTAAGGAGGAGGAGAGGTGGGAGGTTCGTCCTCATCACGTACCTTCTTTTTCTTAACTTTTTCTTTTAGAGGATATAGATTTATTCGGGTATCTGATGCTATCCATACCTGTGCATATTCACTCTCCTCTAAATTAAAGGGTTCCCTTGAGTTGACATAAATGTTTAGGGCTTGGCAGACCCATTCTTCAAAGGACCCAAAAACAGGCCAATAGAGATGATCGCCTCTGATTTGTTTCCCTCCCCAAACTTCCATACAATAATAAATCATTTTTGCTTTGTCCTTACCCCGCCTAGAGGGGTAATCTTCCCAATGGTTTAACATCAAGCCTAAAGGGCTATCTGGTGGTATTTGGGGGTACCTCACCTCGGGTCCCAAATCACCCATGGGATCAGAAGGCTTGCTTTTCTTCTGTCCCATCTTCCGGAGCGCCTTCACACACTCACACAATTCGCTTCCCCCTTTTCGTGACCCAGTCCCTTGCGGGATATGGGAACTGCACTACCGAGGGGTCCGCACTCGCTTCGCTCTGCTGGGCGTCTCACACACCACACTCCGGGAAACCCAACCCCAACCGAACGGTAACCGGCCTATACTCACGCAACCCTGCGTCTTCGTCCGGGGCTTCGTGCACAAAGATTACGGGGTTACCGGTATTTTTTTTTTTTGCTTGTTGCCGAGTTTTGGAGTTCGTCGGTAGAGGGCGTGATGTGATAGCACTCAGCCGGGGCCGCTGAACTCAGCGGGGCGCGCCTCCCCGTATGGGGCTTCCCACTAGATTGCCTCTATCCGAGTCACGGCACCAATTTTGTTATAAGTAGATTTCTCAAATTGATGTGAGTCAGAGCCAATCAAAATTCCAATTGTTTACTTAGCAAGCGGCAATAAGCAAAACAGCGCTGGGCGGCCGGGGAGTCCCTGCTCCACCAACGGCGCGCACCCACTTCCCGAGGGTCCGTCTTTTTTATATCCTCCGCCTTCCGGTATCGGGTCTCTCTGAGAGGTGTACTCTGCGTCTGCGCACTTTGCAGCTAGGGGGTCGCTCCATCCGGGTCTTCCTCACGTCACCAGCTTCTCGTATTTCCTACTTTCCTGAGAGTGGCTCACAAAGTCTTTGTTTATATCTTACAGAATATAGACACTACCCCCCTTTTTTTTTTTTTTTTTTTTTTCTTCTTCTTCTCCCCTTTGTCTTTCTCCCCTTTGTCCTTCTTCCCTTTCTCCCTCTTTTCAGTCTTTTGCCTAGTAGGAGTCCTTGCTTCAGCATTTCAACTTAGATAAGCACTTGCAGTCAGTTAGTCGTTACACAGTGTAATAGTTAAGATTAAGCTTAGGCCAACATAGTTTATGGAATAACATGTCACGAGCTCCCAGTATCTTCAATGGAATTTGATGAACAAACAGTTTACTGTCTATCACATTAGCCACAAACTGAGTTTTATTACACCTTCTGTAGCCCCTTTTGTTTCATCAAGATTCTCCTCTTCGTACTTTCTAGAAGGTGCTTACAGATTTTTACAAGTTTCAATTAATTGTTCTATTGCAAAGTGTATGAGCTTTCATGTGTTAATATGTTCTTGTTGTGTTCCCTTTATGGTCTTTTCCCTCATTATATGTGGAAGAGAAAGAGTGTTATAGTCAGGGTACTAACCAGTGATTTCAGAATATGTGCTTTCAAATACCTGTCCTGTTCTTAAAGACCTGGCATCCCAAAAATCTCAGTCTCAATTCCTCTTTTGTAATTCCCATCTGGTAATATTTTGCTGCCTCACAGCAGTATTGTAGCCTTGTAGCTTGTTTCTCATCAAGCACAAGGACCACTAATCACTGGCTCCATCGTGTAAGCTCAATACTTTGTGGTTCTATTGTGTAAGCCTGATAGGATCCAAGCCTTGCTAACGACTTTACCATTGAAGAGGAGATAAAAGACGGATAAGAGGTGAGCATGCCCCAGAAGGTGACAGAGGTGGGATGATTGCCCAAGAAGCATGAAGTCAGCAAAAATCTGTGGAAACTGGGGGAAAAGTAAAGGCAGCAGGGGGAGATCTCGACCACTGACTTAATTCAAGACCGAAAAAACTTGCCCCCCCCACACACCTGCAAGGAGCATGCATGCTAATTTACACAGTGAATGAGGCTAATTTAAATAGAGCTAACCAATAGCAAGTGGAATGGTAGTTATGGACCAATGAGTGCAAACTTAGATAGGTTTTTACTAATCATGTAATAGGATAAATAGGCTGTAGTTCCTTTGTGTGGTGTGCCAGCTTTGTGGAATTACCACCTAGCACCCATCTTTGCACAACTATGGAATAAACTGATATATCAGCTCTGTGTGTGAGATCGGCTTTTGCACACCAGGTAACAAACCTGTTTGAGGGACAACAGTATTGCAACAACTGCAACAGCAATCACTTGAAACAGTTGCAGACAGTGGTATTTACTGATATAGTAGGCAACATACTGTACCTCATGCCATGACTACAGCCCCTTTATGTAGCACAGTTTAACAGTAGCAATCAAATAGGCAAAGATCTGTACTAAGTTCAGGTAATTATTATTTTGCATATACACCATTAGAGGATCATTTGGTAAGTTTACCATAAGAAAACAAACAAGATTAAATGCATTATTTATCCCAGCTTTACTGCAATTATAAAATTATGTCCTTTGTCCTCTAGCATATTTTCCTATACATAAGATCTCTATTATCTACATATAAAATACCTTATCATAAAGAATAGTCCCCAATTTGCTGGCACCCAAGAGATAACACTACTAAGAAAACAGTGCTCTCTAGAAAATCCTAGAACTTTGATCTCCCTATTAGTCAAGAAATATGATTGTTTCCATGAACAAATTGCATTTCTGCCAGCTTGTCCACAACCTGTACTGAGGACTGCTGCCTTAACACATTCATTAACCTGTTTACCTTATGAAACACCTAAAAAAAATATTTACATTGGAATTTACCTTGCTTTGTCTACATGCTTTTATGGATGCAGCCTATGTCAACTGCCCCATGAGGTGAGGGAGTTTATATACATTCTGAGTAAAACAATTTATTTGATATTTTGAGTAAAAAAACCCTCCACATTTATAGTGTAAGGCCAAGACCTCAAAGGTTCTCATTTAAGGCTCTGAATCAAATTTTAATAGAGCAGAGAAGCTTAAGAATCTAGTGTAGTAGTTATGGCTGTGTATAGGAAAGTAACTTACTCTTAGGTCTTCAAATCATGAACCTTTTTTGTGTAAATTCATTAGGAAAAGTGACTAACACCCTTCTTCCCCCAACATTTTCTTCTTAGAGCATCCCATGACATATCCCACCTCTCCTTTTTCCAGGGATCACAAAAATCTAGTGGGTTTTGTTTGCTTGTGTCATTGTGGAAAAAGTAGTTAAACTGATCTCCATACTACCCTCACAATACAGCAACAAAGGAGTTAATCTCAACTCATAGGTAAAGTGAAATTAGCACCACTTTATGCTATCACATTGGATGGTAGAAATAGCTGGGGGTCAGAAAGTGTGAAACACCTAGTCCAGCTGTTCCTGCTATGGAGTCAACAATCTCACAGTGATAGAGGTGTAGCTCATTCACCCTATTGGATCTGCCAGTTCACACACACAACCTATCTAAAGCAGGTACTGTTATTTACATGTCTTTGCAGAAAGTACAAGGGTACTAGAAGACTAAATTACCTTTAAGGGACTACATTAGTTTTATTAACTGCAACATACAACCATTAGTACTGGTATAGGCATTTGTTCTTTCTTACCCTCAATAGCCAATACATAAAAAAACCCCACAAAACTCCACTCTACTATAAACCCAGAACTCTGGATTTAAAGTAACTCTCTGGTTAGTTGCCCGATACCTAAGGCTCGCTATGCATTTAACAGCTGTGTTAGGTCTTGTCATACTTTCAATATGAACCAACACAGATGAAATACTGCTTCATGGCAATAAGCAGAATTCCCACTTACAAGTTTGAGACTGAAAAAAAGCTCTGACCCTAAAGTCAAGCTGACAAGGATCTTTTTTTTCTTTTTAAACTGTCATGCAGTTACACTTTTGGAGCTAGACATACCAAGTCTGATCAATCTTCTGCCACAATCACTTGAACACCTCTCTGCCTTTGAGAAACCTTAATCTGATACACTTCTGTCTAAAAAGTGAGACTTGCTACACTGAATATGAAATGTAATAATTTCTGATGTAATTTAGACTGTACCATCTAATAGTCTCTTGGATTAACTGTGCCATATGTATCAGTATGAAGGATGCAAAAATCAAACATATTACAGACCATGTATGGTAATAGTTCTATACCTAAAGGGGCTGATCAAAACACTATACAGAGGTTCAATTCTAACTGATAATCCTCTGGTTAAGATTATTATAACAAGATCTCAAGAAAAGATTATTTATATACTGAAAAACCACCAAGGCAGTCTACCTTTTGACATCTAAGAAAACACTACAAAGAACTGAAGTGCTTTAGAATATATATCCAGTAAAGCTTTTAGTCCAACTATGACTGACATGTAATGGTGAGCTACCTGAGCTCTTCTGAATAGGCTTAACATAACCCAAATTAACTGATTTCCTGCCACTCAACAAGAATTTTTAAACAGTTGAAAATGCAGCAGCTGTCAAACTGCTTGTACATAAAATTAATTCTTGCTATAGGTAAAATTACCCGAAATGCAGTTTGTAAGTTTTCAAAGTTACTGCAAGCCATTGCAAGTTTCAATTGCTATTACCTTGATATATTGTATATTATACAAATGCTCATTCTTCAGGAGCATAGTACAGCATAATATAATTCATGCTGAGGAGCTAACAGGTAGCAGCAGCAAAGAGCTAAGCACTTGCCTTTGCAGTATATCATGTTTGCAGGTCAGAGTAACAGGCCACTCAGAAATCCCACATTACATAAAGATCATATAAAACTTTGCAAAGCAAGTTTTCATTCCCATAGTCAGAATACCTGCCATACCACTGTCCAACTGTACCACTGTTCAACAAGCCCTTAGAGCCTTGCTGACCTGTTTTATGATGCTCTAAGGGGTTATTCTCCCTCCAAGAATAACAAAACATTTATGATTACTTCCTCCTACATTTTTTTCCCAGTATATCAAAAAACATCTTTTAGATGAACTCCTGAGCCCTGTGAATACATAGATATGTAATATATGCAAAATGTATTTTTAACTTAACAGCTTCAATACCACTTACTTTCACTCTCAGGAGGACCAAATGAATGCAAAGCAAGTACAGTATTTGTTACATGCTAAGAAAACAGCAGGGCAAGATTCCTTGTTTAGAAACAGCCTAAGTAGATACACTCAATTATCCAAAAGCATTAACTATACTTAATTTAAAATATAAGAAAGTACAGTCAGGCGCACTCCAACTGCAAACCTGGCTGAAAATTTCTTCAGTGATTTGCACAAGCCAATACATTTGTTGATCCTTCAGTACTGACAGAGCAGTATGCTACTTCTGGAAATTCATGATGAAACCAAAGGAATCATAGAACAGCCTCAGAAGATTAAAGTATCAGAAGTTTTTGGTGGGGTTTGTTTTTGTTTTAAATATTTTCTCTTCAAGGCATCTGAAAATCCTTTAAACCCTTGCAGTGATTACTATCTTCTAAATTCCCAAAACTTTCATAGCAGCGTATTATGATCACTTTTTTAAAGCCGAGTTTGAGAGCCAGCTGAGTGACCCAGTAACACAGCATGTAGGGTGCAAGTTTATCAGGCATCAATCCATAATTTAAATGTACCCCCAAGTCACTGACTTCTACCATTTATTGCTTACACTCAGCATAAGTAACTGATCTATTTGTCTGACAATTTTCCACACTGACCTTCCCAGACCCTTTGGGTAACTTGTCTCAACTACAGTAGATCTCTGGTCCTTTCATGTCTGGCAGTATGTGTGCTCCAGACCTGGGAGTTTATTTTTACCCAACAATGACCCACTGAATAGGCAATACTTTTGCAGGCCTTTCAGAGCCACAGAACAGTGAACAATGGCTAAGACTGGGAATCCTTCTTAAACTATTCCCTCCCAGAACAGCACTTACAGCCATTATTCAAGTTACTATATGTCCTGGTTTCAACCAGAATGCAGTTAAATTTCATTGGAGTATTTCATACCATGTGATGTCATGCCCAGGTGGGCGGGCTCTCTCTGGGGCTCGCTCGCTCTCTCTCACTCTCTCGTGCATGCTGTCTCCTCGTCGGGCGGTATTGTTGCTGTGGGGGGGGCAGTCGCCGCGCTTGGTAAGCCACTGCTGCATTTTACCTATTTTCTTTTTGAACTCATTATTGTTACTGTTGTTCTCTTGGTATATTTAGTAGATTCTTAATTTTTATTCAACCCACGAATTCTCTTCTTTTTGTCCCTCCCCTATTTCACCAGAGGGGGGAGGGGGAGGTGAATGGCCGGCCACGGCTGCCGGCTGAGCTCAAACCTCCACAGGTTTTGGCGCCCAACATGGGGCACTGAGGCTTTTCTTTTTGTTTGAGATGACAACAAAACGGGTAAAATGTGGATTGCTTGGCTCCTTAAGATCTTACCACCTCATTTGCAATACGTGTTTCCCATGCTGTTGCTCACCTTCCGTGAGAGGTGGGTTAAGGTTTTGTTTCTGTTGTACTATGTGATGCTCATCTATGATAGCATGCGGTCATCAGCCCTGGGGCTATTTACAGCTGTGTTTGAGAAATTCGGGGAGTTCAAATATCTGTGGAATGTTGACAAAAACATGTTTGCCGTGATGTTAGGAGTTAGTGTTTTCCTGCATGTGGTTCAGGTTTTGTTTATGGTTAAGCTACTATTTAAGAGTAACAGAGACTGCAGCCACTACAAGCCCGAGGACAGGCGCTGCAGCTGAACCAGAGAACCAACCCACAACAGTGTCAGTTGCTCCCAGACAGAAGAAGAAATACACAAGAAAATCCCCTCGCAGTGTACAGGGTGAGGATGAACCAGGCCCATCACGAGAACAGGAGGAGGCAGAGCCAGTGATAGTCACCCGATCCTTATCCCTGAGTGAGTTGTGAGACATAAGAAAAGATTCCAGCCGCCATCCAGGTGAGCAACTTGTTACCTGGCTGCTGCGGTGCTGGGATAGCGAGGCCAGTGGCATGGAACTAGAGGGCAGGGAGGTGAGGCAGCTGGGATCCCTGTGTAGGGAAGGGGGCATTGACAAGGCCATTGGAAAGGAGACACAAAATCTCAGTCTCTGGAAGCGACTCCTGTCAAGTGTGAGGGAGAGGTATCCCTTCAAGGAAGACTTTGCATGTCGACCAAGAAAGTGGACCACTATGGAAAGAGGCATTCAACACTTGAGGGAGCTAGCTGTGCAGGAGGCAGTTTACTATGACCCAGATAATGCACGGCTACCCACAGATCCAGATGAAGTCCGATGCACCCGGCCCGTGTGGCAGAAGTTTGTACGGAGCACACCCTCATCATATGCCAGTGCATCAGCAGTAATGGACTGGAGAGACGAAGAGGGACCAGCAGTGGATGAACTGGCTCGCCGACTACGACAATATGAAGAAAGTGTCTCTTCCCCCATCATTGTGGCTGTGAACAAATTATCTCAAGATGTCCAGCAACTTAAGGAGAACATGTCCTACTCCCCACCTGCACGGACCAGAATCTCGGCTATTAGGAGCAGTCGTTTCTCTACTCGAGAGAACCGGTACACACCACGGGGGAAGCTGTGGCATTGCCTGCGTGACCATGGAGAAGACATGAAGAAATGGGATGGAAAACCGACCTACCTCCTAGAAGAGCAGGTATGTGAGCTGGAAGGAAGAACAAGTACAGAACGTGGTCCTTTCAGAAGAAATGCTGCTCCAGTTTCCAGTAATCAAGTGCCCAAATGGAGCAGAAAGGTCAACTTTGCTCATGATCCTATGAGAAGAACTCCTGACTTGTATTCACAAGAAGTGAGTGATCAAGATGAGGCTGAAACCCGTGCACACCACACTAACCCATTTGTCGTTAGCGAGTATTATGACCAACATTAGAGGGGCCCTGCCTCCAGCCAGGCAGAGGACAGGGACAACAGAGTTTACTGGACCGTGTGGATTCGATGGCCTGGCACATCTGACCCTCAGCAGTATAAGGCTCTAGTGGACACTGGTGCGCAATGCACCCTAATGCCATCAAATTTTAAAGGGGCAGAACCCATTTGTATTTCAGGAGTGACAGGGGGGTCTCAACAGTTGACTGTATTGGAGGCCGAGGTGAACCTAAGTGGAAAAGTGTGGGAAAAACACCCCATTGTGATTGGCCCAGAGCTTTTGGTATAGCTGCCTTGGAAACAGAAGGAATTAAACAGCTGTCTGTGTTACCTGGTCTATCAGAGGATCCTGCTGTTGTGGGATTGCTGAGGGTTGTAGAACAACGGGTGCCAACTGCCACTACAACCGTGCACCGACAGCAATACCGCATCAATCGAGACTCTCTAATCCCTATCCATAGACTGATTTGTCAGCTAGAGAGCCAAGGAGTCATCAGCAAGAGGCACTCCCCCTTTAACAGCCCCATATGGCCAGTGCGAAAGTCTAATGGAGAGTGGAGATCGACAGTGGACTATCGTGGCCTGAATGAAGTCACGCCACCGCTGAGTGCTGCCGTGCCAGACATGTTGGAACTGCAATATGAACTAGAGTCGAAGGCAGCCAAGTGGTACGCCACGATTGATATTGCCAACGCATTTTTCTCCATCCCTCTGGCAGCAGAATGCAGGCCACAGTTTGCTTTTACCTGGAGGGGTGTCCAATACACCTGGAATCGGCTGCCCCAGGGGTGGAAACACAGCCCCACCATCTGCCATGGACTGATCCATGCTGCACTGGAACAAGGTGAAGCCCCAGAACATTTACACTACATCGATGACATCATTATATGGGGTGATACAGCAGAAGAAGTTTTTGAGAAAGGGGAGAAAATAATCCAAATCCTTCTGAGAGCTGGGTTTGCCATAAAGCGTAGTAAAGTCCAAGGACCTGCACAAGAGATCCAGTTTTTAGGAATAAAATGGCAAGATGGACGTTGTCAGATGCCAATGGAGGTGATTAATAAAATAACAGCTATGTCTCCACCAACTAACAGAAAGGAAACACGAGCTTTCTTGGGTGTTGTGGGTTTCTGGAGACTGCACATTCCAAATTACAGTCAGATTGTCAGCCCTCTCTATCAAGTGACTCGGAAAAAGAATGATTTTATATGGGGCCCGGAGCAGCGACAGGCTTTTGAGCAAATTAAGCAGGAAATGGTTCATGCAGTAGCCCTCGGGCCAGTTCGGACAGGACAAGATGTTAAAAATGTGCTCTACACTGCAGCCGGGAAGAATGGTCCTACCTGGAGTCTCTGGCAGAGAGCACCAGGGGAGACTCGGGGTCGACCCCTGGGGTTTTGGAGTCAGGGATACAGAGGATCAGAAGACCGCTATACTCCAACCGAAAAGGAGATACTGGCAGCATATGAAGGGGTCCGAGCTGCTTCAGAGGTGATCGGGACTGAAGCACAGCTCCTCCTGGCTCCCCGACTGCCAGTGCTGGGCTGGATGTTCAAAGGGAGGGTCCCCTCTACACACCATGCAGCCGATGCCACGTGGAGTAAATGGGTCGCATTAATCACACAAGGGGCTCGAATAGGGAGCCCCAGCCATCCGGGAATATTGGATGTGATCACAAACTGGCCAGAAGGTAAAGATGTTGGAATGGTGCCACAGGAAGAGGTAGCAGGTGCTGAAGAGGCCCTACCATATACTGAGCTACCGGATAATGAGAAGCGATGTGGAATGGCTGGAAAACAATGGACATATCATGAGCGATCCAGAGCAAGGGGCCTCACTGTAACAGCAAGCTGCAGCTGTGTTCAAGGACATAAACAAGGCCGAGACGGCCTGAGAAACTACATTCCTGCCCAAGAGATAAAGATGTTGGAATGTCGAAAACAGGGGGTCTACCTGGGGGGAGAGCAGCGCGTGGACACCACACCGGGACCAATCATAGAGGGCAGAAGGGCGCGTGAACAAGTAGCTTTAGCATATTAGCAATAAGATAGCGGCGCGTGAAGCTTGTGATAGAGTATAAATTGCTGTGTAACCTTTAATAAAGTGGCATCAACTTGATCACATTGATCATCTAAGTTGTGTCCGGGACTTCCGCGTCAGCAAAGTGATATGCCCTGTTTACCGATGGGTCCTGTCGTATTGTGGGAAAACATCGAAGGTGGAAAGCAGCTGTATGGAGCCCCACAGGACGGGTTGCTGAAGCTGCTGAAGGAGAAGGTGAATCGAGTCAGTTCGCAGAGGTGAAAGCCATCCAGCTGGCCTTGGATATTGCTGAGCGAGAAAAGTGGCCGGTGCTCTGTCTCTACACTGACTCATGGATGGTGGCCAATGCCCTGTGGGGGTGGTTACAGCAGTGGAAACGGAGCAACTGGTAGTGCAGAGGCAAACCCATCTGGGCTGATGGATTATGGCAAGATATTGCTGCTCGAGTAGAGAATCTGGCTGTGAAAGTACGCCATGTAGACGCTCATGTAGCCAAGAGCTGGGCCACTGAAGAACATCAGAACAACCAACAGGCGGATCAGGCTGCCAAGATTAAGGTGGCTCAAGTAGATCTGGACTGGCAACATAAGGGTGAACAATTTATGGCTCGCTGGGCCCATGACTCCTCAGGCCATCAGGGAAGAGATGCAACATATAGATGGGCTCGTGACCGAGGGGTGGACTTAACCATGGATGTTATTGCACAGGTAATCCATGAATGTGAGACATGTGCTGTGATCAAGCAAGCCAAGCGGTTAAAGCCCATTTGGTATGGAGGAGGATGGTCAAAATATAAATATGGGGAGGCCTGGCACATTGATTATATCACGCTCCCACAAACTCCGCATGGCAAACACTATGTGCCTACAGCGGTGGAAGCAGCCACGGGTTGGTTAGAAACTTATGCCGTGCCCCATGCCACTGCCCTGAACACCATTTTAGGCCTTGAGGAGAAAGTCTTACGGCAGCATGGCACGCCAGAAGGGATTGAGTCAGATAATGGGACACATTTCCGAAACAACCTCATAGAGGCCTGGGCCAAAGAACATGGCATTGAGTGGATATATCACATTCCCTACCATGCACCAGCCTCTGGGAAAATTGAGCGATACAGTGGGTTGCTGAAAACTGCACTGAGAGCAATGGGGGGTGGGACTTTCAAACACTGGGACGTGCATTTAGCAAAAGCCACCTGGTTAGTCAATCCCAGAGGATCTGCCAAGCAAGCTGGCCCTGCTCAATCAAACCTCCTACATACCGTGGATGGGGATAAAGCCCCCGTAGTGCGCATTAGGAATATGTTGGGGAAGACCGTCTGGGTTACTCCTGCAGTGGGCAAAGGTAAACCCATGTGTGGGATTACTTTTGCCCAAGGACCTGGGTGCACTTGGTGGGTGATGCAGAAGGATGGAGAGGTCCGATGTGTGCCTCAGGGAGATTTGATTTTAGGTGAGAATAGCCAATGAACTGGACTGTCAGATAACCCTGTTATTGCAATTAGTGCCTTGCAACATTCCTGTGCCACTTCCAAAGCCTCCTGCTCCACCAACTGAGCCAGCTCCACCTCATTCCTCAGCCTTACAGACCGAGTATAGAATAAGGGCTGGAGACTGTCCTGGTTTCAACCAGGATGGAGTTAATTTTCATTGGAGTATTTCATACCATGTGATGTCATGCCCAGGTGGGCGAGCTCTCTCTGAGGCTCACTTGCTTGCTCTCTCTCTCCCTCTCTCTCCCAGGCTGTCTGCTTGTCGGGCGGTATTGTTGCTGTGGGGGGGCGGTCACCGCGCTCGGTAAGCCACTGCTTCATTTTACCCGTTTCTTTTTGGACTCACTATTGTTACTGTTGTTCTCTTGTTATATTTAGTAAATGCTTTCTTTTTATTCAACCCATGAATTCTCTTCTTTTGTCCCTACCCTATCTGACCAGAGGGGGGAGGGGGAGGCAAACGGCCGGCCACATGGCCTCTGGTTGCCGGCTGAGTTCAAACCTCCACACTATATTTGAGATAAATTCTGACTCTCACTGCTAGGGCACAATAAAACTCATTCCATAGTGCCAATATTCCATTTCTCTTGCAGGTGAGTTCTTTTGAGCAACACATACAAGCTGCTTTTTAAGTTCAGCACAGAGATAATGGTTCTTTTCAAGGTGGAGGTGCTATCAAATGAAAAGTCCATTAAAGGATTATTTTTAATGAATTGCTTCAGTGCATACCATCAAGAACTTGTGCATGTAAACATATGTATTTTCAGGAATCCTATATTTCACTGAAGTAAAACATGTATAAAATGTCACATTTTGTAGATAAGACCATTTATTTTAACAAATAGATGAGTCTTTACGATGTACTGGAGGCTGCAACAGCTGCTCTCTTGGGCTTCAGCATGGTTCCCTCACGGAATCCATTCCTACAAGTAGAAATATGGTTACCAATTTTGAAAGGGTGATTTCTGCTCCAGGTTATTTTCTAACAAGTAACGTTTTAGATCAAGTTCATCAGCTTTTTTCAGCTTCTCTCAGTAATGCAGTGAAATCACTATGGAGTTCATATGTTCAGACATTTTTAGTAAGAAACATCATTGACAAGCTGTTTGGAATAAGCAGTATGGTTTTCTCTCTCTTAAGTAAATCTGACTTCTTCAAACAGGAAGATTTCAGTAACTGAGTAAACACTGCAAGACTGAGTCAGATACAGCACACCCACTGAAGGCACGCCTTACTTTATGTTTCTATTAAGCAACTCAGCAAAATATTTCACATTTGTTTGTACTGAAGTGCAAGTCAATTTCTTACAGAAATCCTCTATGTCTCCAACCAGATTAAGACAGGCATGACAAAAGAAGAGTCAGCCCCAAGCTTGCTTTTGGATATGACATTTATACTTCAGCAACACTTGGTGGAAATCAGGCTGCAGTTGCACATTGTAAGGTATTTTCTGGCTGCTGCTGGGAAAAACTGCACTCACCAAAAAAACCCCAAACAGATGAATGGATCCCTTAACTACACCTAGGTAAAGACTTACAAGACTCCTAGTTTTTACTATTAAATCCAATCTATGTTTTTAGGAAAATACTCTTGAATTGCTTAGTATTTTTCAACCAGCTTTCTGGTGTATCAGGCCAGAAGTTACAGAGCTCTGTTTTAGAACGTGGAGGTCATACAGAAGAAATTCTTAGTGAGTTTAACAATACAGCACCTCATAAGTACAACTCAAAGCTTTATAACACACTTCAGAAATCTGTAACTCAGAATCTGATGTTAGTTACTTACTGCTAACTGAACTCGAAATTAGAGAGCGACTACTTAAGTATTTCAATCCTGAACATTTTTTGTGGGTGAGAGGGGATTGGAATGCATTTCAAGAACTCTCTCTTACAAAAACCCACACTTCAGTGCAACCAGCAATTTCACTGACTCACAAATAGAGACAATGCTACACAAAGCATACCTTTTTAAGTGTGGGCATTTTATTACAATACCCTCTGTGTTCTGTACTATCTACACTTAACAGAAACATCAGAGCTTGCTATACATCCTATGTATTAACAATGAGTGAGCTTTTTATAATTGGCAGCATATTCCTTTGAAGATATAAGGCATCATTTATTTCCACAATATATTTAAAAAGACCATATCATATTAAGCGTACTAAATAAGAGTGTTAACTTTGAATGACAAATTTTATAATTCAGTGAAATCCATGCAATATTTCACATTACACTAGTTTGTAATAAGATGTCATACCTGAATCGACGGTAGACCCTTTTTATGTGCCTCATGCGACCAGTACCAGTGGTGTTGCGTCTTTTAGCCTTTGCACTCCAGTTATCTAGAACACAGAAGTTACTGTTACTCATCTGCACCAAATAATTAGTTGCACAGCACGTTTGAATAGCAAAACTATTCAATCTGCCAGAAGCAAAAGAAAACACGAGTTTTTAAACTCAAGTCTGTTACTTACACTTTCTCTTACGCTTAGCAGGGTAACCACATTTCCCACAGGTAGATTTCTGCAGATGGTATGCCTTGGACCCACATCGACGACACAAGGTGTGTGTCTTATTTCGTCGCTTACCAAATGATGATGTACCCTTTGTCTGAAAAACATTTCAAGACATTGCACATTGTAAATATCACTAGCAGTCGCAAGTCACGTGACTCAAAGCATAAGCTCCTCTTAAAAACACGCACAAATTCAAAATCCAATAAACATGCCAGAGGCACACTGAACTCTGAAGCTCCAACTCACTTTTGCCTATAGGTATCCTCCATTTTTAGAAATCAGTTCCTTACATCTCTCTTCACCATTCCTACCCCCCACTCAGTGCTGAAATAAAACGAAGCCACGGAGTGGTTATCTTCAACTCCCTTCTCATCTTCCCCAAACTCATCAGCGTTAAACAGTAAACTGCTTTTTCCTGAAGAAAGGTATTTATGTAACGCTGATCATCCATACACTCACCACAAGAGGCTCTGGCAACCAAACCCCCTCTTGCTACGTTATTTGAAAGGCTACCTCACCCCTGAGGAGAGCATCGGCCCAGACAGGCCCGCAGCAAGCACAGGAGACTCCGAAGGGGACCCTAAAGGCGCCCAGGCGGCAGCACAGCCCCGCACCCCACCACGGCCTCTCCATCCAGGACGGGACACCCCGCGCCCACGCTCGGGCCAGGAGCGGCGCCCACCGCCAGGCCCTCAGGCTCAGGCCCCAGCCCCATAACCGAGCCCAGCCGTAGCAGAACACAGAGGCGCCCTACGCCCCAGACAATGCCCTCGGTTCCCCAGGACCCAGCGCAACAGCAGATGGTGGCAGATACCCCGCGACCAAGCGCTTACCATCTTCTCCGGGCGTCAGCACCAAAGAGGCCGGACCCCGCCCCGCTTCCGCTATGGCCCAGCAAGCGCTTCCGGGGGCGTGCTGGGAGTGTCCGGTTAGGTGCGGCGAAGGGGTCTGGTCTGGTCTGGTCTGGTGGCCTGACTGGGGAGGCTTGGCACGGCAGAGAGCGAGTGTTCTCTTTGGCTTGGCCTCGCTCCGGATTGTGTTTAGGAATCTTCTCCGTGTGAGTGGCCCTTTTCCTTGAAAGCCCTGGTGTCCTGGGTGAGTCCCTTGGGGGTGACTTGCGGAAAACAGACTCTACAACTCGAATAGAGTTATACAGCAGGTATGTTTTACTCCAGCCGGGGTGCAAGGGGATTTCTCCACAAAGCTTGCACACCCACCGCACATTTTACCAAAAACTTATCGAGTGTGGCTATACATATTCATTGGATTACATAACACAAACATACATATGCATGAGTAAGGCTGGGTTAGTTCTAGAGGCTGATGTCAGCAGTTTATGTTCTCTTTGCACCTGCGCATTGCCTCCTGGGGGGCGTCTTCGGGGGGCTTTGGGAGGAAGGCTCACAGTCCTCCTCACCTTGTTTTTTTCCCCGGAGCATGTGCAGATTCTCTTGGCCAATTTCTTGAATAACAAGAGTGTTTTTCAGCCGGTTTACTCATTCTATCTTATCTAAGAGAACCAATGGAACTTCTACCATCCGTACATGGCTATCTTTACTCATTACCAAGACCCAACTAGTTAGAGCACACCTGTTCCTCAAGGACAAAAGCATGATATTTTGCTGAACACTGCAGTTCTTGGTAGATTTCCCCAGTAAACTGCTTTGTTTTGATGGACACAGTAGTCCTTGGTAAAATTCCACAGAACAGTCTGGGCAAGCAGGATTCTTAGCAATATTCAAAAATACTGTAAGTAATACTATAACTTGCTATAAGTAAGTAAATAAGTTGCTAAGCAGTTTGCTATAAGTAAATAAGTCTCAAAACAAGTAATCATTTCTCTGTATCAGGGGCCCAGGCCCCAAAAGCTCCATTGTCCCTGGTGATACCACCTTAAAACTGGTGTTTATTAGGGTGTCGCAATGTGTCCTAGGCCATGGTGCGACTGGTCCTGGAAATAATGGCTAAGGGGTATCTATGTGTAAATATGTCTCTACCTGGTCAAGAAAATATTTAACACACGTAAGTTGCCTTACTGACACATATTTTTAAACTCTAATGTGTCTTCTCTGCAATAGTGCCCATGCTGCTATTCACAGGTACCTACAGCTCCACTTAAGGCTGCAGAATCAAGTCCTGGTCCTATTTCCATATTAAGTGAAAACTATTTTCATGACTGAAATTCAGGGACAGGATATTCTTGCTTGTAATACATACTTTCAAAGTGAACTGCCTTAAAAAATATGCAGCCCATACTGCATGCTCTGCTTGTCCATGTTCCCCACCCCCCCAGCTCCCCCCACACCATGTGACAGTTTGCCTGCAGTCTAAAGCATCGCAATGGGCATCATTAATACAAAATCGGTTTTTATTCAGATGCACCATTTAAATTCTCACATGCCAGCCTACCACGCATCTTCAGTAGACTCACAATCTATAGGCAATTTTATCTTAGAAGAGTTAATTTGGGGGAAATAACATGTACAGAGAGAACTTGAAGAAATTTGTGTTTATCTTATCACCAGTTCAACACCTATTTGTCTCAAACAAAGTCAGAAATTGATGATAAAACCAATTTATTTAACCTTGATTGTAGAATTATATAACCTTGTCTAACAGCTCTTGATAAAAGTATATATTTATCTGGCAGACTAGATCTCATTCCTTCTGCTTCTGGTTTACTGAAGCTGACTAAAAATGCAGTTATTCCAAAATGCAGCTGTCTGGGCCTGCCACAAGCCAGCAAACTGTAAGGAGCTCTTCCACGATGAACGTGTGGACAGTTGAACCCCTGTAACATGGAGGTTGTTGTCCAGAAAAAGGCATCATCCCATGGCACAATCCCCAAAGCAATTAAGCCGTGTCTGACTGCTGCATTTTCACTCCTGGACAAAACAGCCTTGTATGGTTGTCTTGATATTAATTTATCCTCACTTGTTTTTTGAGCGTGGCCTCTCACTGAATTCCTTTGGCACTGATTTATGTGCTGGGAGGCTTTTGACTTCCGCTGAGGTTGAGGGATGGGTCAAAAAGCCATTTTGACTTTAGCTGCATTGTTTCCAGATGCACAAATGTGTGGCCCAGGTTGTTCACTCAGCTCTTTCGTTTTGATTGGCAATTTCTATCCCTGGAATAACACCTAAGGCAGAGGTCTTTGCTCATATTCATTTTACTTCACCTGAAAATCCAGGCATTTAGTCCATCCATGGTCCCACTGTAGTTAAAGGAGAGCGATAAATGGTTCCAAAGGGTAAATCATCCCATCTTAAATTAGTTGTCTGAAGTAGGCTGGATAAATCATCCCTGGGAGGAACCCTTCTTCCATTAATTCTAACAGGAGCCTAGACAGCCCCCTTAGGCTAGGCACATAGATGACTGAAGTTAGGTAAAATTAATTTTGCCCTGACTGACTTAATGCTCTTAATATTTTTATAGCAATTCTGTCTTTCTTGCCAAAAATCAAAAGAGAAAACTCAGTGTCCTATGAATGAAATGCCATACAGAAAAAAAATCCCAATTAATTCAAAGTATGAATACATTCTACAGGCTGGACTGGGTCATATTTCTCCCAGCAACCTTGCCGTGTGTCTTTTAACTAGTGCCTCCTTTCCTCTTCCTTTCTCGTTAGATCTCAGAAATCTGGAAGATGATGTGAAGACACTGGACAGATGCCATGGCAACACCCTCCAAAGGAAGTATGTTGGTTTGGCTGCCTGCAAGGATATTCTTCCAGAGAAATTATTCTTGTCCTTTGTGGGATAAAAATAATCTTGTTCATTTACATGTCTTCAAATCTGTTAGGAAAGGAAGTAGGTTTTTTTATATCATCATACAGTCGTCTTCGGTATTCAGGAGCACTGGATACTTCTAGGGTAGGGAATGGGCAAAGCTGTGGCTGATCCAGTACCATCCCAGCTCTTAACCCCTGTGCAGGTCATGGGTGCCAATAGTGAACTCCAAGCTGCTCAAAATCCACAGACTCACGTACTAGCAACTGCTGAATGGCACCAGCCTAAATTCAGCACTGGCTAATTCATCCTTCTGCTTTGATGCATGGGAAGTAGTCCAAACGATTTAGAAGGTGACGTGTCTGGATTTCAGGACTGTCTTTTTGATGTAGGAAACGGCAGTCTGTCACTACAGCCTGTGTCCCATTGCAGCTTCCGCACAGCACTTTTGGTCCAGCCATGTCCAGTGATGGGAGAAACTCTTTGTCATGCCATCAAACACTGTGATCCTATTATGCATCTAGATCAGGGTTTATTGAATACTGTGGAGGTGGGTGCCTTTCTGTATCCCCTAACACCATGTTCTGCAGCCTGTCCGATCTGGTTGGAGTTGAAAAACTGAAGCAAAATGCAACACTGGACATGCCAATCCTTTTTTTTTTCTTCCATCCCTCTGGGGTACAAGCCCCTCTGCCTCAAGCTAATCCTATCCAAGGCCCATAGACCTTCCTGACCTCCTTGCTCTGTCTTGTCACTTTGATGGGGAAGAGGAGAATCACCCACTTCCAGTCCCTCCCCACAACTAAAGCAGAGCAAAGATAAGTCCAGCTCAGAGATAGGGAGACCAAAACCAGGGCTGGTTAGGCAATACAGAGGAAGTTGGGTATGAGCACCAAATAACATCAGTGGCATTTGTTTTGCATAGATTTGGTGTCATACTATGTAGCACCATTGCCAGGGTGCAGTACAGCCATGCAGTCCCTGATGTGACTATGGTGAGATTTGTTCCAAAATAGAGTAGTTGTATCAGTTCTACAAAGCTTGAACACTGCTGAAAGGACTTGTGTGTGGCAAATGCAAGACCGATATCCAAGTAATTTCTGTCTAATGTCATTGTATTGGCATCACTTATTTGTGCACATATGGAACACCATTTGTGCAAGTGAGGATGACTACAAGGGATAGGAATGGTGAAGATTTAAGCTTGATATATGCTAGAAGCTAGTTGGTGCTTGATACCAATTATCTTCAGAGATGCAGACAAGCTGAAGTCTTTATTTCTAAATGTAATCTCTTATATCAAAGGAATGCTTTTAGGTCCTCTTGGATATTGAACACTTTGACCTAGGTAACAATGTCTCAGGAAGGCTGCAGGAGAACTGAGGAATTCAAGGACAAAATTTTCATGAGGGTCAGTTTGGATGCCTTTGTTTCTGGATATCATCTTGATTTGCAGAGGTAGACACCTCATTGGAATTAGTGGGGAAGAAACTACCCTGAGCTGCCCTATCTCTTACCAAGCAACCACAAGAAACGTAACTTTATTTGTATGGTATCCAGATTCTTCAGTTTAAAAACTTTCATGTGTGAATTTGAACCAGAAACATTGGTCACCACAAGATGACAGTATAGTTCAACTAAAACTTTCCTCCTAAACAACTCTGTAAAAACTCTCTAAACAGTAACAGTAAATTAGGTTAATAAATTGAAAAGAATATTATTTGTACAGTTTTTAAATCTCTATGACAATAACAGAAAATATGAGCAAACAGCAATGCTTATTAAAAAGGCTGCTAAGAAACTAATGATTATAATACAAAAAGCTTTCTATTTGTTTAAAATGAAAATGGGTAGAAGAAAATTAAACAGCTGTCACTAATTTAGGAAATTGCCTGTTAAAATATAGTGGAAATGATAAAATTATCAAACCTCTTTGTATAACAAAGCTTATACAATGTGTATAAAATACATTTGTTACTGCTACTTCCTATAGCCAGTCCTCAATGGGAAGAGCCCCTTTATCACAATGATGTACTCTTTCCATGCATTCAGACTCTTCTTTTCCATAAAAAGCAGCACAAAATATGACCTCACATGTAGCACACTGAAAACAATGCCAGAGTTTAATAATAAAAATCAATTATTCAAACTCACACTAAAGACAGCCTCTGGGTGTTTTTCTCAGTACTGAATTAGAAATTTTCATAGTTGCTCATCCTTTCTCTTTATGATGGCATGAATAGGTTCGTACTGATGATCACATAACATCTTTTCTACAATGCTCATGAGCAGTGCTCATATAGGTAAGTTACATTAGAAGAACAATATTTTTTTATTACCGCTCCTTAGCATTGGACAGAGAGACCAGATAATAGTCTTCAGACCACTGATAAATGCTTGGAGGGTGGCACTAATACTTGGTAGGTAGATCATGGCTGAAGCATGACTACCATCACAAACATAGCAGGAGCAAGAGCTTCCCACTCACTTCCTCAGCTGCATTTAACCTTTACCTTGGGATAGCTGGGAAGGATCCTGGGTCCTTCCCCACAAGAAACCCCACTAAAATCTTTCTTTGTTGTTACATCTTGCTAGGGGAACAGGGGCAACATACCTCTGTACGGCAGAGGTAGCTACAAATCTGGGACATGGTTGTTATACAGTGCAACAGCGTCTTACAGAATTTTAAAATTTCCCTATTTTTTTTTTTAATGCTTATACTTGGACACATTACAGAGTTGTGGGGCATTGTTGCACCAAAGCAGTAAGTCTCAAAGGGGATTCCACTGGCTAGCCTCAAGCTTGCAGAGGTGGTTGTGTGGCAATTTGGACTGAGCACCAGAAGGGGTGCACAGGAGAAAGCTGCAAGTTCCTTTACAAGGTAATAGTCATTTTCTTGTCAGTTGTATAACAACTAAATATTCTTGCCTTGTTAGTTTTATTTTGATAGCAAACAACATATATTGATTTTGTTTTGTTTGATACTGTTGTCTTAAACCTTTGTTACGCTATTCATGCACAAATATATGCACACACAAGCCATGAACAAAATTTTCACTGGAGATGCACAAAAAGTATTTGAGCCACCACAGTCCGGAATTGTAGTCTGCATCACGTTCCAGGTGGAAAGGCCCAGCTTTTAACCACATTCCCCTTAAATTTCAGCAGAAAGCATTTTAGTTAGTCATTAGGAAAACTTTTGTACCAGTGCAGAGTGCAAAGCACTGGACTTAATCTTCCTTCAGATGATTCTGGAGTTTTTGAGAAGAGACGGGGCAAATGTTTGTCTGAAATGGCTTAGGTGTAGCTGATCTTGTAGTGGGGAGGAAGATAGGCTGGATGATCTTCTGAGGTTCACCCCAACCATATTTCTGTGATGCTATGATTGTATAAGAGGCCTCTAAATATAAAAACATAAGTGTATCTCTATTCTTCCTGGTTGTCATGTTCTCAGACAAACACATTTGTCTAATTTTATGCTTGGAAAAAAAGGCCAGATCTTCACGAATTCTGCGTTCAAATGTTGTCTGCTTTTCCCATTATGTTAGTTGGCCAAATAAATGCTATGGCCTCTACCTTACAAACTTGCCTTGCAGTGACAGGTTGGTATTTTAAACATCCATCCTTCCCCAGGGTAATGTATGTCTCTGACTTGCATTTTCAGGATTATTCTAAAGCACATTAAATCAAAAAGATTTATTACTGATCAAAAGAAAAGCAAATGTTGCCCAATCATATTTGTATATATGTGTGTATATCTCTATCCAGGTGCATACACATGGATGGTTACTGTGGGAATATAATGGAAGATTGGTGAGGAGGATTGTAAACACGCTCAAGTGACTTGCAGCTGGGGTGTTGAAAAACACATATATTGCACTAATTGTTGTGTAGCTCTGTGTACTTGACAAGTAGAACATCTGTGTTTAGATAACACAGGCCTGTGAGAGACTCAGAGGTACCTTATTGAACATCCTTGAGATTCCTGCCCTGCTGTGGGAAAGAGCAAAGCACAGTGGAAAACTATGCCTGCGAAAATCCCTGATATACAGGTGAAAGCAGCAGGTTCGAAATGTTCTTCTTTCTCTTGCTAGCAAGGACCAAGCTCCATGGTACCTGTGTCCCTGCTTGCATGCCTCTGCCCGGGTGCTGCTGTGGAGGTAATGAGAATAAATTTACTCTTTGCATTTCATCCGTGGTTTTGTGGTTGTTCCTGTGTCCTGCCTGTGTCAGCTCACACAGTTACATACTTAGCAGTAGTAGCAATGTTTTCTTTCTTTTCTTTTTATTTAAAAAAAACAGCCACAAAAGCTTGTCTGATTCATAGCTAGACACAGACTAAATCTAAGCCCAGACATTATGGCTGAAATTTGCTAACTTGGAAGCCCAGGGCTGAGTGTCTAAATATAACTAACAATGTTAATTCTTTTATACTTCAAAATGTAAAGTTAGATCCAAACAGTTGGCTGCCTTATCCTCTCAATTTTCTCACTTTTTATGTAGAATTACATGCTTGCCTAGTTATATCTCTGCCATCACATGCCCTCCATGTGTTACTCAGCTATGCTTCAAGTGCATATGTGAATGATTTTACTTTTCACCAAGCATTCCATAGAATGTGACTTGATGTTGTTCTTCTCCCAGAAGACTTCTGGGTAGCTGGAGAAACACACATGCATGCCTTATTGCACCTTCTGTCTCCAAAGGTAAGCAAGTAATCTGGTTTTACAAGACCCATCCAGGATTGGCACCTGTTAGTGTTAAAAACACTGGTACAGCATGTACATGGTACAGTACATTTTCAAATTTTTCATGTATGCTGCATTTAGAAAGTATCTGAGTACGTGAATAAATAAACAGCTGTGCACAAAATGTGCATTAGGTAAATATAAGGGGTCTGATTTTCTTTCAGAAATACGTATTTGCTTCCCACAAATATTTGCTGTTCATACATTTCAAGTTATACTTTAGATCTAACATTCAGGGAAAAAAAATACATATGTTTACAGTGAAGTGGAAGGTCAGAGAAGAAAACATTGGAGAAAACTGGGGCACTCATGTTTAATCTGAAAACCAGTAGAAATAAGCCTAATATATTAGGATCGGTAGCCCTTGTCCTTATGGGGGACTACAACTTACCAGATATCAACTGGGAATTCTATACTGCTGTGATGAGCAAGTCTGGGAAATTCCCAAAGTTTGTGAAAGATAACTTCTTGATAGAAGTACTCAGGGAGCCAACTAGGAAAGATGCCCTCCTAGACTTGTTGTTTGTGAAGAGAGAAGGACTCGTGGGAGATGTGATGGTATGTGGCTGTCTTGGCCACAGTGATCATGAAATGGTTGAGTTTAAAATTTTCAGTGTAATGAGAAAAAATATCAGTAGAGTTGCTACCCTGGACTTCAAGAGAGCAAACTTTAAGCTGTTCAGGGAGCTACTTAGCAGTGTCCCCTGGGAATCTGCTTTTGAGGGTTTAGGGGTCCATGAGTGCTGGTCAGTTTTTAAGAACCACCTTTTAAAAGCACAAGAGCAGGCAATCCCATTGTGTTGTAAGCCAAGCAAGCGGGGCAGAAGACCAACTTGGCTGAATCATAGAATCGTTTGGGTTGGAAGGCACCATGGAAAGCAAAGCTTTTCCAGCTGAGGGTAGGGTTTATGTGAGGAAGCATTGCACCCGCACTTACAAATGTAGCTCATGGTGATAGTTATGACAATGTAAAATGGCGATTTTTCATTAAGTGGTTCTGTGTATGAGAAGCTGCAAGCATAGAAATCTTCTCATTACTTTAAGCTGGCTTTACTATTAATGCACATTGCTTTGACCTTTAAGAGCTTCAGGCTCAATGACAGGCTCAGTGCTGTGCATACTGTTTGCTCAACTGAATAAGGCACAGTAGGAAGAAGTTACTTTATTAAGAGAAGAATCATGTGTCTTGCTTTGTAAAGCCTTACTTTTTTGTAATCTAAATCTAAACAGTGCATGCATATGTTTGTGCAGCTTTAAGAAAAATGTATTTACAATGTCAGACACTGTAATCCATCACTATAAATGCTACTTTGGTGACTGCACTTCAGGAACATTTTTTAATTCTGATGGAAATGTGAAGTAAACTTGCCAGTGCTAAGTCCAGGGCCTAAGCAAGAGCCCTGTCATGAGCAGTAGCAGAAAGTGCAGCTCTGCGTAACAAAGAGCCTCAAGCCCTGATTCAGAGCTGACAGAGTCTCATCAGTTGCAGTGGACTTCACAGCAGAATTTACATTTGGTAGAACAAAGTTCAAACTATGTCCCGCCCAAGAGTTGACACATTTTGACATATCCCATGGCAATAAGCAAAATAAACCATAATGTATCTTATTTACTCTGTATATCTCAGGGCCTTATGCTGACAAGGGTGACAGTCTCCCCCTGGCATTTGAGCCGCCCAGCCTTGCACTCCGTCATGGTCTGACAGGCAGCAGAGCCAGATTTGGATGCCTCCCTCCTTGCATGTCCCATCTTCATCACAGACACAGCTGTTGGATTACACGAAGCAAAAGCACAGAGGCAAAAACACTCAGGATGGCATCCGACTCAATGAAGACCAGACTAAAATGTTTCCAGCAAAACCATAGGAGTGACAGAAATTTATGGAGGGTGCTTCTCCTAAACAGAAGTAATATTAGCTGATATTCAGGTTCATTGCAAAAAATTAGAAGTGCAAACAAGTGGTGCGCTACTGGGGCTTCCTATACTTGGAGAGGCTGGTTGTGCTTATCGGAAAAGCACCGGAAAAGGTGCCTCGGATATTGCTCTCAAAGACATCTCTGATGTTGCTGCTTGAAGTTTGCTAGCACCGGTTCATGTATCTGCTGTTCCAGAGTCCAGATAACATATAAGATGAGAGATCTGTCCTTGGAAATTAACAAACTAATCATGCAAACACATACAACTTGTATTTTTATTTATGTATAGGCAGTTTCACTAAGATCAAAGGATCTACTACGTGCATAGTTTTATGAGTGACAACAGCTAAATAATCAAATAAAAAGAAGGTCCCATCTGAGATTTATTGTTTATAACTGTGTCTTTGGTTTGGTGTTGTATTTTTATTTTTTGCCTGTGTTTGTTGAAGCTCCAGCCAGGTTTTATTATCTTTTTTTGTTATTATTTTTGTCTGTTCAACCCTGTTAGACAAAACAGATGAACTCCTATCAAGTAATCTTTTTTATTTTCAAAATATGTCAATAACTGTGCCTTCTATCTGGGGCACTTTTAAAAACCTAAGGCCTTACCTTGTCCTGTGTGATCACAGTGACAACATTTTTGTTCTTTTACTCGGACAGCTGCCATAGCACTGGCTAAGGCTGCCATCTTATGTTCCACTGACCCAAACTTAGCACAAGCAGTAACCATGGCTTCCAGGGTTGGATCCCCTGGCAATGCCTCAATTATCTTTCTAGAATCTTCATTAGCATTATCCCTAGCTAACTGTGTTGTTAATGTCAATCTTAAATTGGCATCATAGACCTGTTTCTCTATGGCTGCTTGTAATTTCTCCACAAATGGCAGAAATGGTTCTTTTGGCCCTTGTCTGGTTCCACTGCTAATAATTAAAGCATATGACTAAGTATTACAAAACAAGGAAGATACAGAATAGCACACTTACTTAATGGGGTACTAACATTCAGATCCGCAATTGCTGGGGAACCCTGGATGCAGCGAGAATTTAGAGTGCCCTTCCTCGCAAACTGGAAAGTCCTACGTGATGCGTCCATCTGTAGGTGAGGCATCCAACATCGCTGCAAGCAGGTCCAGCCTCATATATCTAAATCAGCAGGCCAAAATAACTGGCAACTTTCTTTGAGCAGAAACATCTGCTCTCATCCTCCTGTTGGGTTCCACCCAGAGCCTGGCCACCACTCAAGGGGGAAAACCAAGGGAGTTTCTAATAAGGTTAAACACTTGAGGTCTTAATTCTTAATATTGCTAAACAAAGGAAGTTGAATACACAATACAGATTTTACTAATCAAAGCAAAATGAGTTCTGTTTAAGAAAATTACAACAATTGCTAAATCATAGAAGTCATAAATCAAAGCCAAAAGCATAAATCCTATACCATAAGCCATTTGCCATTTACCACAGATCCACACCTGATCGATATCGACTAAATTACAGAGAACTCCACACTCCTCAGCTGCAGCTGGGCTGTGTCTCACACACACAAAACAATCACACAAAGGGGCCCCTTACACTTATTGCTCACACAACATAAAATGACAAATACTACAAACATCAAAACACCATTAAGAATATATAAAGCCATTGCCAGTTGATTGTGTGGTGTATCCAAATTCCCCCTTCTTTGTTTTAAAATCAGGGCTTTTAGTGCACTGACCATCAGAAAGATTTAAAGTGTCTTTTTAGAATGAACAAGGAACGCCACATCCCAGTGTCAGCACCTTCTGTAAAAACTGCCGCTTTTGGTGTTCGGGGGATGGGGGGACGGACAGACACATGCCGGGGGCATGGTGCTAGACTGGCTGCAGGCAGTCACTCCGCGGCGGGAGCTCGGGGAGGCCCGGGGCCACCGCCGCCAACTACTCCGCGCTTGCAGGTGGGGGGGTGCGAATGCTGAGTACAGCCATGAGTGATTGCCTCCAGTATAGCTGTTGTGAGTGAGTTCTTAAGTCCATCCTCATTAACGCTTTTCTGTAGTTCTTTAATAACAGAAAAATGAAGTCCTCCCCAATGTGGCTGACATGCCCAGTCTCTTCAGTGGTGTGGGATACAAAAAGGGGTTGGTAGTGAAGTGAGAAACCTTAACAAAATAGATGCAGGCCTCTCAGCAGGGTGGGCTCTCAGCAGGATGGGCTCTTGAGATAAGGGAGGAGCTGCAACTACTGAGTCCCAAGATAAGGAACAGGGATTCAAAGAATGCTAAATTGACATGCTGAAGAGACCTAATTGGGTGAAAAGTCACGAGAGGAAGAGGAGGCATCTTCAATCTTCATCCTGAAGACCCCCACCCAAGACCACCAGGAGCCACTGCGCAGGCGCAATGGGGAGGGACTTGGGGCGGGATTTATGATAATGATTTCTCAAAACTAATTGTAATATCTCTCCCTATTCTCGGGATTATCATGAATATGTAAACACTTACGCTATAGGAAGGAGCTGCTTTTCGCTCCAAAATGTGCATGTTTGTGGAGGAGCGATCCCCCGTGCACCCAGCGCTGAATAAACATACCTTCTTTATAACCTTACTGGTTGTAAAGTCGTGACTCCGCATGTCATTTTGGCACCCCAGATGGGACTCTCTCTGCTCGGCTGCCGGAACGACTGAGGAACGGACGTCCTAGCCGCGGCCCGGGAATTCTCGGAGGAACACCGCTCTCAGCCGTTCACTGCGGGGGCAGACAAGAGCCATCTAAACTACGGACAAAGGTATGTTTAAAGGGTAACGGGAGGCTGGTAAGGCGCGCAGAGACGTCTGGCGCACAGCATAAGTAGCGTGGTCCCACGGGTGACTGGTAAGGCGCGCAGAGACGTCTGGCGCACAGCCTAGAGGGGTACCCAGTCTGGTTAAGGCGCCTCGGAAAGAGCTCTGTTTAAGGTGTTAAACGGGATAGCTGTCGTTCATATCATCTGTTGTAACCCATGGGAAATCGAAATATTGAAATTATATGTGTTACATTTAAGTTAACTGGCTTTATACCTGTGATAAACGATGAATGGTTTACGATTTATGTGATATGCGAATTTGGCTCTTATCTTAATTGGTACATTTTGTAGCATGAGTGTGAGTAAAAAGCAAGACGGGCCCTTTAAGTAACTGTGTGACTGAGTGCTTGCAGAGTGTGAGTGAGACGCAGCACAGCTGCGAAGCGAGTGTGGAGTTCTAATCCGAGTTTCCGTATTCTCCGCGAGGAGAACGGCCGGAGACGAACGAAGCGAATTCAGCTGCCAGGCGAGCAAAGTGGTTGTAGGGGGATATCCAACTTAACATATTAAGAGTGTATGAGGCTGGTATGATGGGTTGTATGTCCCTGACGACTGTTGGTGGGATAATAGCTGGAATAATAATCGTTATAATCCTTTGTTGTTTGTTGCCATATTCTGTGGTAACACATCGACTCTGTGTATGGTGTAAAAGCCGCTGGGTTCGGCTTGTTTTAATTGAAGTAATTGCCTGTACCAATATTATGGTTGTCGCAGTTGAGATAGGTTGTACTTCGGAATAAAATTGGGAAATTACAAGCGTAAAGAGAAAGTATAGGAGTGTTCCCCATTTGTTCCCACTTTAATCTGAAACAAACTCTTTAGGATAGGGGTGGGAGCAGGATGGGAAATACCCACAGTAAAAAAGTCCTAAAAAGAAGCCCCTTATGATGTATACTAATGCATTGGAAAGATATCATTAAGTCTGGGGGTACAGAAAATAAAAAGACTCTCATAAAATATTGCAATCAGTGGTGGCCACTTTATAAACTGGAAAATGGGGCACAATGGCCACTAAATGGAACTTTGGACTATAATACCCTCCTACAGTTAATGTTGTTCTTAAGAAGGGAGGGGAAGTGGGATGAAGTATCATATGCGGACGTGTTTTTCACTATCCATAATCATCCTGATTGCCAAAGGGATTGCGGTCTAATCGTACCACAAGATCCCCTGGTGCTCGCTTTGGAGCGAGAAAACAATAAAGGATTAAAAGCAAAACTGAGACAATGTTGCTCAGCATGTAGTATTGGCCAGAGATGTACAAAAATTGGAAAGGTGCACCAAGGATCAGACCCCGACCTGACAGACTTATTTAAGCCTCCCCCACAAAAGCAGTCTCCTCCACGGCCACAAAAACAAGAACAAGACTCAGATTCAGACCCTACTCCTGCCCCCTCTCCCCCAGGTAGCCCGGTGTCTTCCCGCACACAGGGAAAATCTGCCCAAACAATTCTTCAGGCACCCCTCAGGGAGGCAGTCGGTCCAGATGGGGGAGCCATGCTAATAAAAATACCCTTTTCCAGCACAGACTTAGAAAATTGGAAAAGAGCTGTAAAGGAGTTCTGGAGTGACCCAATAAGCGTGACCAGACAATTTCAGTTTATACTGAAACAACATAATCCTGATTGGAATGATATACAGTTACTACTGGATTACCTAACAGAGACCGAGAAACAATTGGTTTTGAAAGCAGCAGGTGATTTGGCCTCAGACTATTGCAGAACCACGGGGAACGAGGGTAAGGATTTCTTTCCCCTTCAGGACCCAAGGTGGAATCCGAACAGTTCTGCTCAAATGGACAGGTTAAAAGGATACCGGGATTTAATCTTAAAGGGATTGGAAAGGGCCATGCCCAAAAATATAAATTGGTCAGCATTATATGCAATTAAGCAGGGTCCTTCGGAATCACCTTCTGAATTCCTGGATCGGCTAAGGGAAGTGATGCGTCGAAATACGCCACTAGACCCAGGATCCGAAGCAGGAATACAACAGCTGGTATCATTATTTTTGGGGCAATCCACAGGGGATATCAGGCGTAAGTTACAGAAACTACGCACCACGGAAAGCAGGAACCTAGAAGTATTACTGGATGAAGCATGGAGGGTGTTTAGCAACAGGGAGGCCGAATATAGGAAGGGGCAAGAAAGAGTGGTGGCAGTAATAGATGAACTACAGGGGAGAAAATTTAAGAAGGGGTTTCTGGATAAAGACCAGTGTGCATTTTGTAAAGAAAGAGGACACTGGAAGGCTGCCTGTCCGAAACAAAAGCGGAAAGTACTTGCATCAATAAATACAGATTGACAGGGACCGGAGGAGTCCACCCTAGCGGATCCACTGGTTACAATAAAGCTAGGGAAAGAACAAAGAGAAATAGAATTTTTAGTAGATACCGGAGCAACTTATTCAGTACTTAATCAAGCTCTGATGCCCCTGGGAGAAGAATATGTGATGGTAAAAGGAGCTACTGGACAAACTGAAAAAGCTTATTTTTGTAAGCCATTAAAATATAAATTGGGAAAGCAAATGGGTATACATAAATTCTTGTATCTACCAAATTCACCCAAAGCTCTTTTGGGAAGAGATCTTTTGGAACAATTGAAAGCCATAATTACATTCAAAAAAGGAGAAGTTACTCTGAAGGTAAATAATCAACAATATATACAAATGATGAGCTTACTTTTAACAGATCTTCCAATAAAAGAAGAAGTAATTAGTAAAGAAATTATGGACCAGGTATACCCCGGAGTATGGGCAACGGATATACCAGGGCAGGCTAAAAATGCTATGCCAGTTATAGTAAAATTAAAAGAAGAGCAAAAACCAGTAAGGATAAAACAATATCCTCTAAAAAGGGAGGATTGGGAAGGCATTCAGCCCATCATTGAGAGATTTTTAGATCAGGGATTGCTGAGGGAATGCGAATCTGATTTCAGTACCCCTATCCTTCCAGTAAAGAAACCAGATGGGTCCTACTGGGTGGTGCAGGATCTAAGGGCAATTAATAAAATAACCGAAGATCTATATCCTGTAGTGGCTAACCCTTATACCTTGCTCACCACCTTAACCCAGGAACTAGCCTGGTTTACCGTTCTAGATTTAAAAGATGCCTTCTTTTGCCTCCCTCTCCACGAGTCTAGCCAGAAATTATTTGCTTTTGAATGGGAAAATCACAAGACAGGTCGCAAAACTCAACCAACTTGGACGGTGCTGCCTCAAGGATTTAAGAACAGCCCCACGATATTTGGCAATCAATTAGCTAAAGATCTTGAAAGCTGGGACCAGCCACCTGACAAAGGCAAGATTCTCCAATACGTGGATGACCTGCTTGTCGCTACGGAAACCAGAGAAGGATGTATCGCCTGGACGGTGAGCCTCCTAAACTTTTTGGGTCTACAGGGGTATAGAGTCTCCCAGAAGAAGGCGCAAGTGGTACAACAACAGGTTGTCTATATGGGCTATGAGATAAGCGCGGGAGTCCGTACCCTGGGGCAATCCCGAAAAGAGGCAATTTGCCAAACACCACAACCCAGAACTGTGAAAGAACTGCGCACCTTTTTAGGCGTGACTGGGTGGTGTAGGCTTTGGATATACAACTACGGGCTCCTGGTCAAACCTCTGTATGACCTTATTAAGGCAGGCACAAGCGGAAACAGATTGGAATGGACCCCAGATGCAGACAGGGCCTATATGGACTTGAAAAAGGCCCTGATGTCAGCACCTGCACTTGGACTCCCAGATATAAGTAAACCTTTCTCTCTATTCTCGCACGAAAAACAGGGAATAGCTTTGGGAATCCTAACCCAAGACCTTGGGCCCTATCGAAGGGCTGTGGCCTATTTCTCCAAGCAATTAGACAAGGCTGCGAAAGGATGGCCAGGATGTCTCAGAGCAGTGGCAGCCATAATCTTGAATATCCAGGAAGCTCGTAAATTTACCCTGGGTCAGAAAATGACTGTGTTTGTCTCCCACACTGTATCAGCGGTCTTAGAAGCTAAAGGCGGTCACTGGCTGTCACCACAGAGATACCTGAGGTACCAGGCTATCATGGCAGAGCTAGATGATGTAGAAATAGTGGTGACTAACATTGTCAACCCAGCTTCTTTCCTAGATGGCAGGAACGGGGAACTTTTAGAACATGACTGCCTAGAAACTATTGAAGCCGTGTACTCCAGCCGACCAGATCTGAAAGACACTCCGTTGGAGGGAGCCGATGATTGGTTTACCAATGGAAGCAGTTATATGGTAAGCGGTACCCGACACTCAGGGTATGCGGTCACAACAACCAGCGAAGTCCTGGATTCTGGGCCATTACCTGCTTCGACTTCAGCCCAGAAAGCCGAAATAATTGCCTTAACAAAGGCCCTTGAGAGGGCTAAAGGGCTAGAAATCAACATATGGACTGATTTGAAATATGCATTTGGAGTGGTGCATGCTCATGGGGCCGTCTGGAAGGAAAGAGGACTTTTGAACTCTCAAGGAAAAGCCATCAAACATGCCACAGAGATTCTGAAACTCTTAGAAGCCGTTCAATTACCAGAAAGGGTGGCTATCATGCATATAAAGGCGCACCAGAAAGTACAATCAGACATAGAAAGAGGCAATGAGCTCGCGGACAGAAAGGCAAAACGAGTGGCACAGATGGAACAGGTAACCGAGGGAGCACTAATCCCAGATGGTAAGGTCACACTAGGGGAAAAACCCCGCTACAATAAGGAAGACCTTAAACTTATAGGGGATTTAGATGGAAAATATAATCAGGATGGATGGGCTAGTACCTCACAGAAGAAAATCATAGTCCCCTCACACATGATATGGGCGGTAGTTCGGGAAGAACATAGAAAGGGTCATTGGGGGACGGAAGCATTATATAAATACTTAATTGGGAAGATTGTTGCAAGAAATCTGTATACGACAGTGAGGCAAGTAACTCAACAGTGTGATCTTCGCCTTCAGACTAACCCCAAAGGAGGCCCAAAATTCGAAGTAGGACAGATAGGCAGAGGTAACCTGCCTGGGCAACAGTGGCAAATTGATTTTTCGGAACTCCCAAGGAAAGGGGGGTACCGGTATTTGTTAGTATTAACAGATACTTTTTCAGGATGGCCAGAAGCGTTTCCCTGTAGAACGGCAAAAGCCCGAGAGGTCACCAAAGTCTTGCTACAAGAGATCATTCCAAGGTTTGGTGTACCATCAACAATGTCCTCAGATAGGGGATCACACTTTATATCAAAAATAGTTCAACAAGTGAGTTTGCTGTTAGGAATTGATTGGCAGCTGCATACACCTTATCGACCGCAATCGAGTGGCCAGGTAGAGAAAATGAATCACTTGATTAAACAACAGATTGTGAAATTGGGACAAGAAGCAAATTTGGCTTGGCCACAGTCTTTGCCTCTGGCACTCTTACGAATCAGGACAAGGCCCAGAGCCAAGGAGGGGATAAGTTCTTTTGAAATTCTATATGGAAGACCGTATTCTGTAAAGATGGGGATATCATCACAAGTAGGGGAGGAAATAATGAATGGGTACCTCATAGAGTTGAGCAAACAACTCAGAAAGATTGAGAAACATGTATATAGTACTAGAGGCAGGGGGCTTGATGGACCCGTACATAAGATATCACCTGGCGATTTTGTATATGTGAAGTCTTTTGCAGATAAGACCCTGGAACCACAGTGGGAAGGACCGTTTCAAGTACTGCTGACCTCTTACACGGCTATCAAAATCAAGGAACAGAACGCCTGGATTCATCACTCACGAGTGAAGAAGGCACCTAAGTCCCAATGGAGAATCACGCAAGTCCAGCCAGGGAAATTATTCTTATCTCGGTCATAATATTGAGTCAAGATATGACAGTGGGAAGCAGCTCTTTTTTGTCACCAATGTATATGTTTCGACCAAATAAGCAAAAACCACATCTAGCAGTAGTAGCAATACAAGCGACTCCATTTTTGAATGACTCATGGGTCTGGGATGAGGAAACAGGAAAGTATGAGATCATGGCAAAAAAAGGAGGAATGTTAGTAGGGTGTGCAAGGAACGGTTTTGAACCGGCAAGTATTATAAGTGTTGTAACTCCGCCCCCTAGTCGGAAACAAATCTCAAGGTTTTCTAAACGATTGTTCGATCTATGGAAATGCTGTGAACTGGGATGCTGTAGCACCCCAGGTGTTAGCAATAACAAGTGGCCGTGGTCACGGGCTCATTTGGCGTACACAGAGACAATAGGGAAAAAATCAGATATACAAGGGCTAACTTTAGCTACTGTGGTCATGTACAAAGAGGGCTCTGGAGGTTATGTATATAAAGAGGGAATATGGAATGAAGGTGAAGGAATCCCTCAGATATGGGGGATATCCGGGGAAGAAATTAGCATAGGATGTCGAATGGTGGATGGAACCAAGTATAGTGGGTCCACCCAGATATCAATTTCAACCTCACAGGGTAAAAGCGTTACAGACTGTGGTAGTAGTAAGCTTGAGTGTTGGCACGACCACATTTTAGAACAAAATGTTACAGTGGAATGCCTATGGAAACGACAGGGAAATGAGTTAAAATTTAAATTTCAAATCCAAGTCCAAGCTGAACCAACTTGGCTGAGTTTTTCATTAACTGAGACAGCAGAAGTCAGCTGTATATGGAAATGTCCAGATGAAAACATAATTTTTAGAATTAAAAATGGAACAAGGCCAATAAAGCCAACAACGACGACGGTTAAACCAACAATAACAACAATGGTAAAGCCAATAGCTCCCCCATACCCTGGATACCATATTTATGAAACAGGCCCACACATAATTTGGAAAACAGGTCAGCAGATTGTATTGTACAATCCTAAATGGTCATTGAAGCAAATAGAATTACATTTGCAACTAGATATGTCAGGTGTCCACCAAAAATGCCTCCCATTTATAAAAGCAACACAGGAGGGATGGAGAGAGTGGTTAAAATCTCGCACTATGAGGTCAAAAAGGGATGTGACAGGGGTCCTAGGAACAGGACTAGGAGTACTAAACAGCATAGACTCAGAAGTAATAATGAACAAGCGGGCATCCACAACCGGAGAGCTGGTCAAACTAAAACAACCTTTAATATCATCCTTGCTAGCCTTAGGAAATCACGAATGGCTGACGTCTAAACTACTCCCTGATTGGGAAAAAAACAATATTAAGGACCATTTGATGATAGTAGAAGGATTGGAAATGATACCAAAAGACATATCCTGGGCCCTTAGTTGCATCCAGGCACAAATGTGGATGCAAATTGTCATTTCCGATATCTTAAGAGAAGGCGAAGAAGGAATCCTCCCAACAGAGATTAGAAAGATAATTTGGGATAAGGCAAAACCTCAAGAGAGGGAGTTGCAGTCCTGGTGGAAACTGGTGAATTTTACATATGAAAGACAGAATGACAAAATAATTACCTTTGTATTAACAGTTGTAGAAGCTGCCCAGCATAGCATATACCCTGTTACCTCTATAGGACTACACCATGGGGGAATGATAATCAGTCCAGCAGGGCATAGGAGATGGGCATGGAAGCAAGGGGATAAATGGCAAACCGTCAACACAGAACTATGCATTAATATGGGCCAGCAGGGATACGTTTGTGAAGGGAACGGCATACAGGCCGAAGACATGTGCTTAGACACACATCAGAAAGTGTGTCATTTTGAGATACAGTCATCCATAAACAATGATACAGTCATGATATATATAGGAGAAGGGTGCATATGTCTTCGTACCCTTTGCACAAGTGTGCTCATAGATGGCTATCATAGGGTAAAGATAGGAATCTATTCCAATCATTGTGTATGCAATTTCACAAAAATTGAAGGGTGTGATTTTACCTATACTATCCCAGTACTAACCTCTCAGGTAATAGAATCAGATTATACCTTGATTAGAAAAATAGATCCTGTCTCTATAGGAATGAATTTGAATAGGATTAAAGAAATGTTACAACATAAAGACTTACTCTCCATCCTAGAAGATGTAAAAAGGAAAGGAAAAGAAACGTTGGTTGTAGTAAAACATGATACAGAACAAATTCATGAGATTCTAACACAAGTACAGAAAACCACTGATCACCACTGGTGGGATACTCTCCTTGGGTGGTCACCTACAGCTACCGGAATACTTACTATAGCTCTCCACCCAATTATAGCATTGCTGATAGCAGTAGCGATCCTACTAATTCTCACTATAGCCATATATGTCTGGAATTGGAGACTTACCAGACGCATACAGGCTATATACGAGGCTCTTCACTTTACTCCGATACCAAAAAACAATAAGGCCCTGAAAACTAGATTTAAACTATAAGATAAGTATTAGAGTTAGGAATAATTTCAGTAGTTAGTATAAGGATTATGAGTGAATTTTAGCTCACGAAAGAAGTAAAAGAATTTATTACTAGGAAAAGAAAGGGGGGAATTGAAGTGAGGAACCTTAACGAAATAGATGCAGGCCTCTCAGCAGGGTGGGCTCTCAGCAGGATGGGCTCTTGAGATAAGGGAGGAGCTGCAACTACTGAGTCCCAAGATAAGGAACAGGGATTCAAAGAATGCTAAATTGACATGCTGAAGAGACCTAATTGGGTGAAAAGTCACGAGAGGAAGAAGAGGAATCTTCAATCTTCATCCTGAAGACCCCTGCCCAAGACCATCAGGAGACATTGCGCAGGCGCAACAGGGAGGGACTTGGGGCAGGATTTATGATAATGATTTCTCAAAACTAATTGTAATATCTCTCCCTATTCTCGGGATTATCATGAATATGTAAACACTTACGCTATAGGAAGGAGCTGCTTTTCGCTCCAAAATGTGCACGTTTGTGGAGGAGCGATCCCCCGTGCACCCAGCGCTGAATAAACATACCTTCTTTATAACCTTACTGGTTGTAAAGTCGTGACTCCGCACGTCAGTAGACACCACAGGGGTTTTTTTCATTTTCTTCGTCAGAGGGAGGTGGTGCGTTCTGAGGGAGGGGTGGAGCAGAGGGCTCCATGACGGGAGGCGAAGGGGGGGCTGCCTGAGGGGCTTTCTGCTCATTCGGTCTTTGTGGAGGAAACAAGTCATCTTGTGCTTCCTCATCAGAGTCCTCATACAATCCCCTCACCCTCAACCGCGGTCTACGTTTAGGACAGGCTCCCCCCACTAGGTCCATATCGTGACCTCTCGCTGCCGAGACCCAGACCGTGGATGCCCCTGGATTATAAGGGGTTTCCCCTGAGCTTTCTTTCTCCACCTTAAAGTCCTTTAAAGTCTCTTTTAACAACCTCCAGGTTGTAAGGAGGTCGGTCGCATTCTTATTACCCCGAGAGGCACACTCAAGCAATTTCTGTCCCAGTTCTTCCCATTTGCTCACACTAAATGCAGTGGCAGTGCTAGCTTCATATCCTTGCGCTTTGCTCCTGTGGTGGTGCAATTCTTACCCACCCCACCCCTCTTTGTTGGGCTGCTTGGTGCTAGATGTGATTCCACCCACATCCCCCGAGCTATACACCAGTCTGTGGAGATAAGGACTGACAACGTTAACGAGCCTGGCTCCTGCCCCTCCCGATTGCTCGGAAATGGTTAAAATGGCCCATCAACTCCTAAGGGCCTGGCACACCTGTGCCTGGGATGGGGTCAAATGGGAACAATAACAGAGTCGCACATTAATCAAATTCTTGTGTAACTGCTGGAAGGCACCAGAAGGTATTTGACAAAAGTCAATTATCTTGGACCCTATAAATGGCGACCACCAGGGAGACCCTTTGAGCTCTCCTGGATCGCAGCGGGCCTGTGACCAGCACCTCCCCTGAGCTGGGACGCCTCTCAGGTACCAAACCCTTAAGGTGTCGTCTGCTCCAGACGGAAGGCCAGGGCGAAGTCCACCCGCTCGAGTCTCAATTATCGCCCGTTGAGGAATGCCAAGGCATTGGGAGGATTTGCTCTAAACTCGAGAGGGAAATTTTCTTTGAGCTAGCTTCTCTTTACTCTGTGTGTGTGTGTGTGTGTGGGTACGTACCCTTGTTTCTGTGTGTGTATGTCCGTTCTGTGTTCATTCTACTGAATCCAAACACCTTTGTTTCTGTGTGTTTGTCCATTTTGTTATGTGCATGCACGTGTATATATATAGGTACCGTTAAGTAAGTTAGTGTGAATCTTGTCATTTTAGAATCTGAATAAGTCGCTTTTCTTTTAGTATTTCTGAATTATTTTGTAATAATAAATTGCTGTTAGTTATTAATAAACCTAGATTTCTTACTAAATATTACCGTGTCAATACTTTCATCTGTGACAGTTCCACAACAACATTTTTTGGAGCACTACGTCATCCAATTTGACTCCCCTGCGCTGAAGCAGCAACTTCCACATTGTCATAATCACACCCTCCTCCTTAGAGAGGCTAGCACCCATCGTTTTGTTCCCAGCCGCTCACCTGCATGGTGTCATATTTCAAAAAGTTGTCCGGACTATGCAGCTCTCCCCACCGCTGTTTTGCTGATTAAGGTAAACTCAGACACCAGAGTGAAAGGAGCAGTCGTACTTTACTAGTGATAACCAAGTAATGTAACAGTGTAATACAGAAAACATGCAGTAAGAATAAGCAGAATAGTGCACTTAAAGCAACAAACAGGAAAATACAGGGTAATGCATCAAATCATTACTACACGAGAGAGAGAGAGAATAGTAATTAAGAGAAATACATCACCACTTGCATATATTATCATCATCATCCAGATCCGCAGACGCTGGGCAGCCCCGGTTGCAGCGAGGATTTGGAGAGCCTGTCCCGGCAAGTGGGAAATCCTACGCGGTGCGTCCACCCGTAGGTGAGGCTTCCAAAGTCGCTGTGAGCGGGTCCAGCCTTATATACCAGAGATCGACAAGCCAGAATAGCTGGCACCTTTGTTTTGAGCGGAAAGTTTCTGGTTTCATTCTCCTGTTGGATTCCACCCAAAGCCTGGCCAGGGCTCGGGGGGGGGGAACCAAGGGAGTTTCTAACAAGGCCAAATACTTGGGTTCTCAGCCTTGAACAAGGCTAAACAAGGGAAGCTGGATACATTCTCTCCTCACTACTGATTATATTTTTTCTTTCACTAGCGAGTTTACATATTTTATTAATGACTACATGCTAAGTTAGCAGCTTCAGCTTGGGGCCTGTTGTTCAGGCTGCAGTATTTCAATGCTTTAGCACTTTTTACACCAGCATAAGTGGGTTGTTATAACTTAGTACAATACCCACTAGCAAAATGGTTATCAGTTATAAAATATACAGGATTCATCTATAGGTCAACTCAGGCTTGGGCCTGTTGTCCAAGCCTTAGCACTTCAGCTGCTACGCTTGACTGGGCTCTGTCTCCGCGGCTCTTCCCGCCGCAGTTATTTATTTCCTCGGTGTTGGGATCACGTCGGGGTCACCATTTGTCGCCGTTGAGACGGACACGACCAACACCGAATTGTGCAAAATGGCTACTTTATTGTTCTAACAAGCCTTTTTATAACTTTATTAAGAGTATGTGTCCATATATGATTGGTTTAATTAGAGACTAACAGTTCACGATTGGATGACCTCTTCTCTGTTGCAACCTCGATAACCTTCCTTTCCTTGCGGTCAGGCAGTTCCGGTCTGGTAGTTCCTTACTCATGTTTACTCAGCTCTTCTCGGGACTTTCAAGCCTCTTAAGGGTACACGGTTATCTGCTCAAGGTCAATATCAAACTTACATTCTGATCCCTCGGACCAGCCGAGGTCTCCCATAAGTCAACATGGGTTCACAAAGGGAAAGTCCTGTTTAACTAATTTGATATCCTTCTAGGACAAGGTCACCTGCCTAGTGGATGAAGGGAAGGCAGTGGATGTAGTTTTTCTGGATTTTATGTAAGGCTTTCAATACTGTTCCTCACAGCATTCTTCTGGACAAATTGTCCAACCGTGAGATGAACAGGTTCACGGTGTGCTGAGTGAACTGGCTGAACGTCAGGGCTCAAAGGGTTGTAGTGAATGGGGCTACATCTGGCTGGCAACCAGTCACCAGTGGTGTTCCTCAGGGCTCAATCCTAAGGCTGATTCTCTTTAATATTTTTATCAATGATCTGGATGCAGGAGTTGAATGCACTGTTACCAACTTTGCTGATGATACTAAACTGGGAGGTGCTGTGGACTCTCTTGAGGAACGAGAGGCCTTGCAGAGGGATCTAGATAGTTTGGAGCATTGGGCAATCATCAATGGCATGAAATTTAACAAGAACAAATGCCCAATTCTGCACCTGGGACTGAGTAATGCTAGACACAAGTATAAATTGGGAGAGGAGTGGCTGGAGAGCAGCCCTGCAGAAAGGGATCTGGGGGTGCTGGTCTGCAGCAGCTCAATGTGAGTCAGCAGTGTGTCCTGGCAGCCAAGAGTGACTTGTGGAAACACGACTCCCCAACCTATAAGGTTATAAAGTAGGTATGTTTCTTCAGCGCTGAGACGCACGGGGGATCGCTCCACCACAAACGTGCGCCCCTCTCGTGGCACCTTGTCTTGGCTTTATGCTACAAAGCATCACATATTCATAATACGCCTATACATATGCATGACCTATCCCCGCTTCGTATTATAATGAGCCTGAAAGTCTTTTTCATATGTTCCGCCCCGGTCTCCTCCTAGTCGCGCCTGCGCAGTGTGTCCAGGTGGTCGTGGGCTGGGGTCGCAGAGATGAAGTAGCTCCTCTTCCTCACTGTTGAACTTTTTACCTCCATTCCTTGCGCAGTCTCTGTAGCCTCCTGGACTCAGGCCGGACCATAGGGTTGGTTTTGACCAGTTTTTAGGGCTGTCTTCCTATTCCATCAGGAAGCGTTCCCTCACAGCTTCCATTAATCAAGGTTTCCATATTGTTCTGCTCTCTGGCCCATCGACTATGATCTATTATCCTATTCAATCTTAGTTATCTTTTAACTAATGGACCTCTAGCCCCTAGCCTGATCTCTAAGTCTTCCATCTTTATCTCTAAACTAAGTTATACCTTCATTTCTTGAGTGCCTAATTTCTATATCCTATTTTAATTTCCTAGCTCCTCATCTCAAGAGGGCAAACCGCATCCTGGGGTGCATCAAACACAGCATAACCAGCTGGTCAAGAGAGGGGATTATCCCACTGTTGGTGCGGCCTCACCCTGAGTGCTGTGTGCAGTGATGGGCCCCACAATTTAAGAAGGATGTGAAGGTCCTTGAATGCATCCAGAGGAGGGCAACAAAGCTGGTGACAGGGCTGGAAGGCGTGTCCTGTGAGGAGCGGCTGAAGACTCTGGGTTTGTCTAGTTTGGAGGAAAGGAGGCTGAGGGGTGACCTCATGGCTCTCTACAGCTTCCTGAGGAGGGGAAGTGCAGAGGGAGGTGCTGAGCTCTTCTCCCTGGTATCCAGTGACAGCATGCATGGGAATGGTTCAAAGCTGCATCAGGGGAGGTTCAGACTTGACATTAGGAGTATTTCTTTACTGAGAGGGCGGTCAAACACTGGAACAGGCTTCCTAGAGAGGTGGTCAATGACCTAAGCCTGTCAGTGTTTAAGAGGCATTTGGACAATGCCCTTAATAACATGCTTTAACTCTGAATCAGTCAGGCAGTTGGACTAGATGATCATTGTGGGTCCCTTCCAACTGAACTGAACTATTCTAGTCTAGTCTAGTCTAGTCTAGTCTAGTCTATTTGTTATTTATTTACTTTATCTCACATCTCACTTCAGGCATCATAAAGAACTTACATTTATCTTGCTCTGGGACTATCACAAATGAATGCTTTCCCTTGTCACTCTGGGTCTTCTCTAGAAAGAAAAATATAAGCTCACTTTAAAGTAAAAAAACCTGTCACTTGTACAGCATGCTTTACCCTGTATGGAATTGTGTGGTTTGCCTTTAATATTTGGATGTGAGACACAAACTATAAGAAAAAATGCTTTGCAGTGAAATGGACACTTGCATGTTCTAAATTTATTCAATATAAAGCCTGTCTCCCCAAGTGAAATAAGTTTGCCTTCCTTCATCAAAATCACTGTTGCATTTTATTATTTTCATGAGCTGCGAACCTTCCCTAAGTACAAATGCTTTGCTGATGAAGGTCAGCTCAAGTCTAAAGTTACAAATGTTATCTTCTGTTTATTCTGGAATGTTTTTCCTGTATCAGACATTTTCAGCTTTCCACTTACTGGATCTGAGGCATACTGTCGCCATCAGTGAATTCCCCTAACATCCCTGTACAATTTCCATCTTATACTACTTCACTTCGATATAAATAGAGGACAAAACAGTGCCCAGTGTTATTAGTGTGTGAAAAGAGGACACAGAAAAGAAAAGGAGCTTTTTGAACGTTTTTTTTTTCTAATCACAACGTGGAGCTCACAATCCTGTGGCCACAAGATCTAGATTAGTTTAGCACATGCAACACAGCCAAGGGGGAAGGGAAGGTTGTGCACCAGCCAGCAGGGCGGAGTGAGATGCTGTTACTGGTCTGTCTGCCAAGACAGGAGATATGCAAAAAGGTATCAAATGGGATTTTCCAAAATGTCTGGTTAAGTACCTCCCATTATTTTGATTGGAACTACACCTTAGTACCTTTCTGTCTCTGAAAGGCTGCCTTTGGATGAAGCAGGGCAAACTCAGCTTCACCGGCACTTATGCAGATGGTGGAGAATATGCCAGTACTTAAAATTTTAGATGTGGTTTACCATGTTAGTTAGTACCTGTTAACTAATTGCTGCAAATTAGAAATGTTTTTCAGTTGTGGTTGAACATATGTTAGGGGGAGATGTAGCCTAAAGAGTGGCTTCTTGAGAAGGGAAAAATGCCCGAGTCAATGTTTGTCCTGGTTTAAGCCCAGAGGGAAACTGAGCACCACGCAGCCACTCACTCACTCACTCCTTCCCGGTCAGGAATGGGGAGGAGAAAAATAAAACAAAAGGCTCAGGGATTGAGACAAGGACAGGGAGGGATGAGTTACCAGTTACGGTCACAGGCAAAAGACAGACTCGACTTACATACTTGTTGTAGAAGTAGTAACAAATGTTATTGAGCACACTTAAATTTCTCTGGAGCTCAGTCTGCAATTATATCAGCCCTTTGTTATTACTGGTATGTGTTTTCATTTATTGAAGTCCGATGGTTGTTGTAGGCGTAGCCAGCCCAGAATCAGGGAGGGCAAATCTCAACCCTATGTCATTTCTGTGCTAATAGCACAATGCTCTGCATGTCCATTGTCTCTCTGAAAGTTTTCAAAAGCTTACTTTATTTGTTAAACTTTGGTTCCAGCTGGAAGATATCTAGGAACGCGCATTCCAGAAAGATTCACAGTAGCAGTTAGGATTAATTGCTGACTTGTCCAGTAAGCTGACAAAATATTAAAGAATTTCAGATGGTCCTAAAAATGTTGTAGTTCAAAAAGATATCCTAATAAGATCTGTTTCTTTGAATTCCTGCCTTAATTTTCTTCTCTGACTCTCCTTTATATGAGAGGAATCTGTTCTGCTTATTGAAAAACATTTTTTAGGTTTTAATTTCAAGATGCTTGGAAATTTTCAGGGGGAGATTGATGGATTCTGATGAAAGATTTTTGTTCAAAGTTTGCTGCTTGAAGCATTTTAGCTTTCCAACTAGTTACAAAAATAATTCTAAAATATATAATGCATATATACCACTGGCTCAGAAAGAACCAGAAATATAAAAGCATGGACAAGGTTGCTAATGACTGATGTTTGACATTCTATTCACTCTTGTAAGGAACTGAAGGAAGTAATGCCTGAAACATTCATCGACAGAGAAAACCTCAAGGACAAGCTGTGGCTTTTGGATTAGTCTAAGGAATGTCACCCAAGGAAGGGGGAGTGTATCAAAGGATGCACCCCCCACTCCCTTGCAGTTGTATATACAAACTCTTTAGATAAACCTCAAAGGGGGGAAATGTGGACTGAGTGAAACAAAATGTTTCTCATCAAGCACAAGGACCACTAATCATTGGCTCCATTGCGTAAGCCCAAAGAGGTGACAAGGCCTGATAAGAGGTGAGCATTTCTGCCCCAGAAGCTAGATGATTGCTCAGGAAGCATGAAGTAAGTGAAAATCTGTGGAAACAGAGGAAAAATTAAAGGTGGGCAGGGTGAGTACGACCACCAACTCAATGGGACAAGGGGTGGTGCACCCCATTTCACCTCAATGCATGTGCAGAACCCATGCTCCACCTTTTTCCTTGTCTCTCATGGAAATGAGTTTGTGGAATACCTGCCCCTCCTCTTCTAGTATGCTAATAAGCATAGGAATAAAGAATTGGTGGTTAGCAAAATGTAAACTGACCTTGAGGTTAGAAGAATGAGTGTGGATAGCTGAGGCAACATCATGTAACACCATGTTGTGTGAAAAACAGCAGTAAAAAACACCACCTGCAGAGTGTGGTGAGCATGTGAGCAGTAAACAGGCAAAACCTGGAGGTCAGTAGGATGTAGAAGTAAAAACGAACCTATGTAAACAGGTGGTAACAAATTGGGAGCTTGCACACAGTGCGGCAGCATTTGCTCCTCTTGGCAATGCCCCCCCTTCAACAGACTGGCGTGAGTTTGTCATGATTCAGCGCGTCGCCCCGATCCCAGCTGGTCTGAGAGCGGTAAGTGGTGCCCCGTGTGAGCCGTACGGGAAATTGAAGAAGACAGCGGCGTGCTCGTATGCGAAGGAGGAACGTGGAGTCCGGATTACAGTATTCATTTATCTGGTAAGTACCAGACTGCAGCGCCCGGCTGTGGGAAGCTTCCAGCATACATAAGAACAGAAGGGGTTTTCTTTCTCTTTTTCTCTTTCTCTTAAATTATCTGGTGAGTACCAGACAGCTGTGGGAAGTTGCTAGCACACGGCTCTTCTTCTCTTTCTCTTAAATCATAAGGGGTTTTTCTTTCTCTTTTTTCTCTTTCTCATAAATCATGGGGTCAGGGTTTTCGAAGGAACAGAAGCTGTGTATGCAAGTTTTAAAGCAGTTATTGAAGGCTGCCCAGTGTTCAGTAACAGACGATCAACTGCATGAGTTACTGTGCTATATCTTGAGGTATTGTACGTGGTTCCCGGCAGACTGAACTTTTGATTTAGCATTATGGTGGAAGGTCGGACAGGAGTTTAAAACTAAAAAAGAGCTGGGGATCGTAGTTCCGACCTCTGTCTTGTTTACATGGCGATTGATTTACATGACTTTACAACCGCTGGCAGGAGAAATAGTAGAACCCGTCGGTACCCCGTCCCGACAGGAGAAAGAAGTATCTCCCAGTGCTCCCCCGGCAGAAACAAGCAGGGGTGAAAAGGGTAAAGGTGAGGAACTAAAATCTGTACCTCCAGATTCTCCACCTCCCCCACCGGAGGCATTCCCGGTAGAGATTCAGGGAGGAGGATCTAGGCTAGAGATGTGTTTTAAGGAGGCACTGAGCGATGGGGACCCTGTGGCGTTTCTGGTAATTTTAAGACCCAAGCAGCAGACGCAGCATGAGCCCCTGCCATACCAGGTTTTTGAAGAACTACAGAAAAGCATTAATGAGAACGGGCTTCAAAGCTCATTTACGACAGGTATACTGGAGGCAATCGCTCATGGGCATCAATTGGTCCCGTGGGATTGGATGGCACTTATAAAAACGGTATTAACGTCGGCACAGTATTACATCTGGAAAAGCGAGTATCCAGATCTCTATACTGTGCAATCCATGAAAAATGTGGCTGACGGTACGCTGATAGGCTATGACGTGCTGGTTGGAAAAGGGCAGTATATGGACCCCCTTGTTCAAGCCCGGCAAGATCAGTGCTTGTTTACCCAGGCCTCCGGAGCTGCTGTAATAGTGTGGAAAAAGGTACCTGATGGGGAACACAGAATGGGTTCTTTTGCAACCATCCAACAAGGGTCTCAGGAGTCATATTGGCAATTTATAGGTCGTTTACAGGCGGTGATCTCTCGACAGGTAGATAACTCTGAGGCAGCCAAAGCCCTAATATTACAACTGGCATATGACAGCGCTAATAGTGACTGTCAAGCGGTGCTTGCACCACTCCGGGGAAAAACCCAGGAGCTTGGCGATTATCTGAAAACTTGCCAACATGTAGGTACCGAGGGCCACAAGGCGCAGCTCTTTGCCGCAGCCATATTGGTAGTGCAAGGACGACATCAAGTGGCACCCAGGGGAACTTGTTTCTCATGTGGAAAGCCTGGGCATTTTAAAAAAAGATTGTAAACAAGGAAAGGAGCAAAGCCCATCGCCTTCTAAACCTTGTTCCAGGTGTGGGAAAGGATCTCACTGGGCTAATCAATGTCGATCAAAATTTGATAAGAATGGCATACCTCTTTTGGGAAACGGGAGGAGGGGCGGAGGCCCGGCGCCCTGACAAATGCCTGGGCCTCTTGGAGCAATCCTCAAGCATTCCACAACCAGGCCGAAGGGTTCATGAGCTCCGAGCAGCAACAGCCGGCAGCGCAGGGCTGGACCTCATTACTACCTGAAGCGCTAAGGCTTGGACAACAGGCCCAAGCCAGAGTTGACCTATAGATGAATCCTGTATATTTTATAACTGATAACCATTGTGCTAGTGGGCACTGTACTAAGTTATAACAACCCACCTATGCGGATGTAAAAAGTGCTAAAGCATTGAAATACTGCAGCCTGAACAACAGGCCCCGAGACGAAGCTGCTAACTTAGCATGTAGTCATTAACAAAGTACGGAAGCTCACTAGGGAAAGATGCGGCCTAGAATATAATCAGTAGTGAGGACAAAATGCTGAGAGAATGTATCCAACTTCCCTTGTTTAGCCTTGTTCAAGGCTGAGAACTCACATATTTGGCTTTGTTAGAAACTCCCTTGGTTCCCCCCCCCGAGCCCTGGCCAGGCTTTGGGTGGAATCCAACAGGAGAATGAAACCAGAAATTTTCCCCTCAAAACAAAGGTGCCAGCTATTCTGGCTTGTCGATCTCTGGTATATAAGGCTGGGCCCGCTCACAGCGACTTTGGAAGCCTCACCTACGGGTGGACGCACCGCGTAGGATTTCCCACTTGCCGGGACAGGCTCTCCAAATCCTCGCTGTAACCGGGGCTGCCCAGCGCCTGCGGGTCTGGATGATGGTAACGTATGCAAGTGGTGATGGATCTTTCTTGATCACTCTTCTCTCTCTCATGTAGTAATGATTTGATGCATTACCCTGTATTTTCCTGTTTGTTGCTTTAAGTGCACTATTCTGCCTTTTCTTCCTGCATGTTCTCTGTATTACGCTGTTACATTATTTGGTTATCACCAGTAAAATACGCCTGCTCTTTTCACTCTGGTGTCTGAGTTTAATTGGTATCCTTAATCAGCAAAACATAAATTGGTGTCAGAAGTGGGATCCGACAAAAAATGTCATTATTTAAATTCAAAGGTAATTTGTCAAGTCCACCAGATACTCCTGGTTGGGAAAATCCTCCCTGTAGTTCGCGGGCCCAGGAGTGGGCTCAGGTCGGAGAACCATGCGAACAATGGGAGAGCTGGCTGAAAGAAGCCGAACCATTAGATGTTCTAAATTATATGAAAAGGATACCTATTGGAAAAGGAAAAGAGACTACAAATTCAAGTAAACGAGGATGGATTTCGTTAACTGCATATAGAAAACACCAGAGTAAAGAGAGGCTGTTGTTGGAGCGCTCCCAGATGGAGCGACAGATATGTGATTTGCAGAGTCAAATAGTGATGTTGCAATGCTGGAATAAGTTGCTTGCTGATAAGCTGGATACTTATCAGACAGTGGCAGAGAAAGCCACAGTGCGAGTAGCACAATATAAGTATAGAAAAAGGAGAGGGCTGGATTTGTTGTGAACTTTGACCATTGGCACCGATATTGACTCTGAGACTTGGAACTTGTTTATTGTACGTATGGTGTTAAATTTGGATTTGTCGTTTGTCATAATTGTCCTAGTGGTACTTGTGGTTATAAGTGTAATTCTGTGTTGTTTGTGTAAATGGTGTAAGGGAGCTCCTTGTGTGGTAATATCAGATCGATGTGTTTAATCTAAGAGTGTGTGTGAGTGTGTGAGATGCGGTACTACTGTAAAAATGTTATCATGACTCTTTTGATTACTGAGATAGGAAATCCCCTTTGTGATGCGATAGAAAAATACAGCAGCTGGGTGACCTTGGGGAGTGGGACCCCCGAGGGAGTGCAGGGAATCGAGATACTCGAGACAGCCCTAAAGACAGTGCAAATAGGATTTCTCTTAAGGAAATGTTTATGGCTTTGCTAAAAGACGGCATGTCTCGTGAAAAAAAATTGACAGTGTTCCAACTAACGAGCTGTGGTGAATATATACACAGAGAGGGCTGAATAAACCTAGCAAGAGTGCAGAGTTCTAAAACTAAGAATCCAGGGACAACTCAGCCTACGGCGCCCCTTCTCGAACCTCAACGGGACCCTGCATCTGCCCACGGAAGGCCCCCTTCCCCCCCCCCCCCCCCATAAGTGGATCACCACTTCCGGGGGTGAAAGACGATTAGGCACCATTTTCTGACTTGTACCCTTTGCACGAGGCAGAGGAAGTGAATCAATATTATGATCAGTACAAATGAATTAATGGCCAAGCTCCAGGGTAGTGGGTGCAGAAGGACTGACAACCCCATGTGGAGCTTAAATTTTTTTTTTAGAACACGCAGTCCCCACAAACTGTAAATGCGCTGATTGACACTGGAGCGGAGGCCTCCTTAATATATTGGAATCCCAAGAAATTTAAAGGACAACTTGTAATTATTACAGGTTTAGGAGGAAAATAGATTAAAGCTGTACAAACACAAATAGAAATGAAAATAAGAAACCTCCCAAAATGATTATATTCAGTCATGATTGTCCCCGTTCTTGGATATATAAAAGGTATAGAGATTCTAAAAAGACTAACTTTAAATCTTTCTGATGGTCAGTATCAATTTGGAGTTAAACCCTGTATTAGTGCCAGACCTGTTACCGTCGGTCAAGTAAAAATGCCTCCTGTGCAGATCCCAGCTGCAACTAAGTTAGTCACAATGAAGCAGTATAGAATTCCGGGAGGACATGAAGAGATATCACAGACAATTAGAGATTTATTAGATGTAGGAGCTTTAAAGCCGACCACGACAGCATGGAACAATCCGATCTGGCCTGTCAGGAAGAGTGATGGATCCTGAAGAATGACGGTGGATTTTAGAGAACTGAACAAACATACTGCACCGCTTGCAGCAGCTGTGCCAGACACTGTCACTTTAATAGAAGAAGTTCAGAAACATCCAGGAACTGGGTACGCTGTAATAGATTTGGCTAATGCATTTCTTACCATCCCGATTGCAGAAGAGCATTGGGATCTATCTGCCTTCACATGGCAGGGCCGGCAATACACTTTTACCAGACTACCACAAGGGTGGTTGCATAGCCCCACTGTCTGTCATAGAATTGTAGCTGAACACTTAGATGAAATACAGCTGCCTCCTCACACACAATTAAGTCACTATATAGATGAGGTTTTGATTCAAAGAAATGATGAGGAGGAGGTACAACAAGCTCTTGAATTAGTGGTAGATCACATGAAACAGAAGGCTTGGGAAATTAACCCTGAAAAAATCCAAGGACCATCTCAGACAGTGAAGTTTCTAGGAATTCAGTGGCACTGTGGGCATCGAGAAATACTGCCTAAAGCCCAACAAAAAACCCCCCATTTTTTAGATTTTGTTGTGTGGCAACTGAGACATGGACTCTCCATGAAGTCCAGAAGGAAAGAGATTTTATTGTTACAATGGTACATACTTATGCTCTCGGATGCTGTTGGTAAAGCTCTTATTAGCAAATCAGCAATCAGACAGCTATCAACCTTTTCTCCTACCAGCATCAGACCACTCTAACACGCGCTGTGCAGACCAATCACCCTCTCGTTCACGCGCTGTTCACGCGGCGGTAACTTCTCACAGTTCAGTACTTTGCCACAGCTCAGTGTTGCAGCTGGCCGTTGTTTTTCCCTGCCACCTTGGCACAGCTCAGCAGTTTCTGATCTTTCTCCCAAGGCCTGTTTCTCATCAAAGCTTTGCTGTTGATTCAGAGGCTGTGCAGGGCTGACAGGCTGATGTCTCCTACAGTTTACGCACTGACCACACTGGGGAATTATAGGGTGAGTGAGTTGGAACGATTATCCCTTGCTGCCGCAGCTCTGCTATTACCGGAGCGATCCCCTCCCTTGCACCTAACGGTAAGGCGTAAGGTTTCACATTAACAGTTTTAGAAGGAGGAAGCGCAGGCGCTTGCTGTAAAAGTCTGATAGAGGCAGTTGGGGACCCAAATTTCCATTCCCTTCCTTTTGAATCCACCCAGGCTTGTCCCTTCAATAGGTCAAGTCCCAGGATATTTGTGGGGAAATTTCCCAGGATCATCATAGCCTCTGTTGCAGTTTCATTCCCAGGTAACCAGCATTTCACCCGAGCAGTCGGCTGTGGCTTAGAGTCCCCGAAAACATCTGTAACCCAGATCTGCTTTTTGTCAGCAGTTATGCCATTCCGCTTGGCAACCTCCGCTTGGAGTGCTGAGATCTGAGCACCCGTATCTACTAGAAATGTAACTGGAGTTTTAAAGGGACCGAGCGGAAAGGTAATCAACAAGTCTCCTTTAGTATTCTCTGTGAGCCTCCTTAAGTGGACCCACCCGCCATCCCCCGGCTCACTTACTGGGGATGGCGCATCCAGTTTCCCGACCCTAAATCAATCAAGTCCTCTTCAGGGGCAGTTGGTGTTTGAGAAGCAATTACCACCATCTCGTTAGGTTTCAGTTCTGTCCCTCCCTTCGCCCAAAAGGTCTGCTTGGTTGGAGGGGGCAGCTTTCTTTTGTCTTTCCAGGCTCGAATGAGCTTTTCTAAACCTGTAGTAGGCATACGGTCCATTAACTCTCAGGGAATCCCCTGTCCAATTCCCTTAGTCCACAAGAGGTTTCTCTTTGCTCTTAAAACTTGCAGAGGGGGAGGAGACGGATTTTCCTGCTGTTCCACTCTGCGTACCGAGGGCTTAGGTTTACCCGTTCCCCCGGTAAGGCCCATTCTCCAGCTGTAATTTATTAAATCCTGAGCTATCTCTCCCCAAGTCATGGGTTCTCCCCCTGCCCGTCTCCCCCCTCGCGGGGCTAATGCATTCTGCAAACGATCTTGTAATTGTACTGCATGTGATTTCAAAGAGTCCGGCAAGCCCCGAATCAGGGGAGTCATTTGATCAGGGTTAGCAATTAATAGCATCGGGGCAGGCTGCTGCGGAACCAAACGCCTGTCATGCATTAATTGGAGACAAGCAGCCTTCTGCAGACTTTCAGTCAAATGATTTATGGTTGGGGTCTCAATACATACTGGATCCCCCCTTTCCAAGGGGTCCAGACCCCCAGCCCAATAAGCAGCTCGTTGAGTTAACGACCACGGCTCTCTCTGGTGTCAGTAACTAAGAAAACCCCTGGCCCCCAGTACCCCCGGGCCTCATCTTCTGATAACAAAATTCGGTCGCCACCAGTCAAGGATACCCTCCACACGTATTCAGTCTCAGTTTCCTGAGCTCATCTGATATATTTCTCCTGAATTTTCACAAGCTCAGTCGCTGGATATGGTGTAGTTTGAATGGTGACCTGCGGAGCTCTTCCACCCTGACCCTCGGTGGTCTCCGTTTTAATTAATGGTCTTAAATTTGCCCCCTCATGTTTGGGGTAAGAATTTTCTTGGCTTATCTCTAACTCCTTTGTTGGATACAAGGGTCTGGCTGCTGCTTTTGCCAGACTCGTAACTCCCTGTTCACTATCCGGAACAGAGCCGAGATCTGTCCGATTGCAGGTTTTGTGTTCATTCCCCTCTTTTTCGGACCGTGAGATTTTTTCTCGATCCAAGGCATCTAACAGAGCCGTGTGAAGTCACTGAGTGGTGTTACGCTCATCAGCTAATTGGCTTTGCAAAATTTCAATTTGCTCTTGCAAGAATTTAGCTTTTTTTTCAGTAACATTTCGTTCCTTGGCCAATTGATCCTGGAGAGCTTTTACCAGATCTTGCAAGGATTTAATCATTTCCCCTGCTAGTTCTCTGTTAAAGTGTTTATCTTTTTGGGCTGCAGTCAGTGCTGCCCCTAATACAGAGCACACTACAGCTTTTCCTTTGCCTGGTTGCGACCCGTGCACTTCCACAAGGACGCTGATATGTCTTGCCACTGCATCTGGATTACGCCAATTATCATGGGCCCAGACCATTATTGGAGGAGTAGGATAAGCCTTATACTACTTCAGTTTCTCAAAAACAAGGGGGCAGTCAAGCACCGACATTTCCCAGCCATTTATGGCTTGCCACTGCTCAAACCTCTCCCAGCATATAGCTGAGGGGCCACTTCCCAGTTCTCCCTGTCCGAGTTTGTTGGATAGAGAACCAGTATCTCTTAAGACACCGAAGGGGATCCTGCTGACTACGCCAATTTTAATGTCACGTCCCGCTCAGATGAGGGAGACAAGTGACTCAGATTCGCAAATCCCCAACGGAGCGGACAACGGTGAGACAAGTCTCAAAGTCCAAACATTTATTAACTTCCCACAATGTTCTAATTGAACACACGATAGTTGGCTAAGTATATAGCAAGTTGTGGCAAGCAATACAATATGCCTTGCATTGCTTAATGGGAAAGGGAAAAGAGGGAGATAGAGGGAATAGGGGAATAGAGATCACCGATCTGGGTTCTTGCATTGATCTTGCCAGCAAGGGTTACAAGAAGCATCCTTCTTCTTCACTTCACTGCACTCTCCAGGGCCCCCCCTCCCCCTTTCTTTACCCCTCCTTGATTTATATACATTTTCCTTGGGTCCATCCCCTAGGTCGACCCACATACCTACGTATCCCATGTACGGGGAGGGGTAAGGTGTTTCATGGGATGATGTAATTAGCATGATCATGTTAGCCCTCGTTAGCATATTGAGGGGTGTTAACTTTAATATGCATTTCGTGGATAATGAAGCAAAGGTCACTCACCGGACAGATGGCCCTTGAAATTTGTCCAGGTGCCCCAGAGCAGAGCCGTCCTGTCTCCACAGGGCTCCCTCCTCCAGCTGCATCTTGTCTTATTGGAGCAGCCTTATCAGCTCCGACCTCCACACTATCCACCCCATGACTATAGTTTCGTCTTGCGAGTGTTTGAGGCATTCCTTCGATCAGCCTCAGCTTTTGCTGAGAAGGCTGTTTTTCTTAGTTTCTCTCATGCCTGGTTTCTCGTCTCTCACACTTAGTAAGCTATTTCTGCTTTGCATTTATGTTTTCTAGGATCTCTCTTGATTTGCATTCAGATTCAGAGACAGACAGTAGGAGTTTATAGCCAGTATGGGGGAAACTCCTGCTCTGGGGATGCCTTTGAAACAAGACCATGCACCTCCACAAGGGGATGTCCAACAGAGAATGGATGTGGTGATCAGTTCAGGTGTTTTTCAGGTATCATCCAAGATCTTTGTCACCATTTTCTAGTCATAAAGTTAAGAAGATAACCTTGTTATCTTTGGACTTTAGGAAATGGACAATGGCTTTGCAGAACCCTTGACCTACAGGTAAATTTGATTTAGTGGGATATTTCTTTTTTATTCAGCCTGAACAATGCATGTTTTTAATTTAATCTGGGATGTTGCAAAGATTTGCAGATAATATGCTGTAGCCCTGCGAGCCTCTCTAAGTCATTCTGCCTTACTAATTTGCCCCAGAGTACAGTTCTAGTTATTATGAGAAGGTAATTAAGGAATCCAACCTTAGATGTGATTGTTTGAAGCTGTTCTAGGCTATATCCAAACATCTTGGAAACCACCTGGGTCATGGAAACTAAGGCTCCCTAAAACAGTGCTAGTATCCAAGCAGCTTCCATTACCTTCACAAAAAAAGCACATTACCTCAGTAGGTAGACATTTATCACAGAGGAATATGATAAATATGTTTTGGCGCTACCAGAGAGATATTCACAGTTAATCACAAGTGATAGGGTCAAAGAATGAAAGCTCAGGAAATAAATTGAGAAGTCAACTGTTTTATTAATGTCATAAGCCTTGAGTGGCTGTGATTCCCTCAAGTATACTATATACTATTTCTTTATGTCTACATTTACTGTTGTTTCAGAGAGCAGTGTGAAAGCAAACCATGTGAAGATGAATTGCAGCATTTTTTTGGTAAGCAGAAAAGAAACATTTGGAGCACAAATACAGGAAGATTTTAAAAAAATATTTCAGAAGGGTGCATAAGCTATTGAATTCAGGGAGAAGGTCACTTACTGAGCTTTCATATTTAAGTTGAAACAAAATGAAATTCAGAAGCTGTGAATCTGATACAAGGTAAGACTAGAAAATGGGGTAAAAGCCAGTAAACTTGACACCATTCTATTTAGTACTCTCATATAGCCTGGCAGTGCCTGATTTAAGTATAATCGTGATGTAAATGGGAAACACAATAGTCTTGAAAATGGGCTTCACTGAGAAGTGTAGAATTTTGAAAGGAAGGGAGACTAAATTCAAACTAAATCATACTTTTGTTTGCTTTATAGCTTGATTGAACCATACTGTTTTGATATATCCATATCTCTTACAGAATTCTGTTCACCTCCTCCTCTCTTGGAAAATGGATTTGTTCAAGTAAGTTATTTTTGTTACTCTATTATCTGTCCTATCCCTACCTGCAGTTAATACAGAGATTCACTTGAAAATGGGTAAACTTAGTATCAGAGCTACTGTATAGCTGCTTTCTCAGCATTGTTCCCTAGCTGAAGTTTACCTGACATTAGCCAAGATTTTTTACTAAAAATAAAAGAAAATCAGAAAAGCCTGACCCCAAAACCAGAACAAAATCTTTGCTTTTCTGGACCATGGTACCTACAGAGAAAAGAAATCTACTTGTCCTATACACATATTCAAAATTTTCTGTGCCACATGAATTACATATTACAGCACAGGAAACTAGAGAAAAAAACAGCACAGAAAGTAAACTGTCTAACTGTCCAGCAAGTCCACAGCAAAATTGTAAACAGATTTTAGGAATCTTCTTGTTCCCTGGTGAAACTATGACCTGGCAAGGTATTTGGCTGATTGTAACTTGAGCCTATTTAACAAGGAGATTAAATTCCTCCCTTGGCAGAATGGATTATGCCTTTTCTATGTTATGAGGCTGTCTAGAGTCTTTCTGCTCAATAAACAGATACAAAGATTAGTTCAAAATCCATTAGTTGTCTCTGCACAACTGTAACTGAAGATCCAAAATTTTGTGCTCCCTCTTTTGTCAGTGATTTTTTTTTTTGGTAATCAATAGTTGTCTCCCACATTGATATTTTTGGTTCGCAAACTAAAGGTAAAACCCTGCAATTTGTGGAGTGGTCTCAATTTTTCATAAGATCTCTCCTTAGAACAGAGTGGGATATAAAATGAGAAAAGACCTGTGTCTTCAAGTCCAGTTCTTCTGAGTGACCATATCACATTAACATGATAACATGCCATCCTAAGAATTAGCAAAGCCACTTTACACTGATCCCCCAGAAGGCTGTTCAAGAGCTTATATTCCCCCTCTAATGCTTGTTAACAGCCATATTTGCAGTTGGTTTATACACTGGCAGGAAAGCACTGTTCCATCACTGATGTACCACTGCCAGACATATGTTCGTATTTTGAACATAATACTTGTCTCCTTCCATCTGACTCATGATGCGTGGATAAATTACTGAACAGTAACTTTGCAAAGTGTATCATATCTTTTTAATAGTGTTGATTCCTTCCATGCAGTAGATACTTTTATTGAACATGCAGGATGTGACTTTGTGTCATGGTTGTATAATTCAGTGCCTTTTAAGCTCAACTGATAGGATAATTTCAGAGTAGACCTTTAACAGCCCTTGATTTTCTGACCCTTAATAGCACTGTCTGTGTTCTACTTCAGTGCCCAGTGTGAAACCAGAAGTGACAGAGCCTAAATGTCAGCCATGGGAGAAAGTGCAGCAGTCACAATGTGTGTGCAAAATGCCCTATAAGTGTGGGTAAATTCAGGCTGAATTTGGCAATTACTTTCTCACTTTATTCAAGACCAATTAAATTTCTTAAGTCCATGACAGATGAGAAAGCTTTGTCCATATGAGAAGGAGGCATTGTACTTCGTTTGCTTTACAGCTCAATCAATGTCCTGTTCATCACTTACCTGCCTTGTCAGAGCTGTCAGTGGGTTTTACCAGCAACGGAATTTGGTTGGATGACAGAAGGTGAAGGGATAATTTCAGTTCCACTTGATCTGTGAAATAGATGGAAAAAAATAAAATTATATTCTGAAGATTTATAAGATTGAGGAAAAGTTAGAACAGAGGCCCTTGGGACATAAAACATCAAAGCAGTAAGTTAGTGAAATAAAGCAGATTTCTTCTCCCTGCTGGGAGACTGGAGAGTTATGAAAGGCACAATTATCTAATCTCCCATTTACACAGCAGTTTGCACAGACCAGTCACGTCTCCTGACTGCATAATTGCAGACCAGAGTTTATTGTTTCTCATTTGATCCAGGCCTACATTCTGCAATAAGCAATGCAGGAGAAATGTATGGAAATGAGTAACACTCTCAGTTCTTTGCTAAGTGTGGAGGTAACAGAACCAGAAGAGTGGAGTAGCAAGAAGATACCCAAGACCACCCTGGTGCTGATGGCCAGATGTGCCAAAGAGCTTAGCACTCCAACATTTGGGCTGGTTTTCATAGACTGGATGAAGTCACCACAGTGGGTGTGAGCTCTGGATATGAAATCTGGCCACATTTATGTCACAGCAGGAGCTGAGCAGTTTGGAAACTTGTGGTGTGTTGACCTTGGCTGGACACCAGGTGCCCACCAAGCCACTCTATTGCTCCCCTCCTCAGCAGGATGGGGGAGAGAAAATAAGATGGAGAAGAACTCATGGGTCAAGATAAAGGCAGTTTAATAAAGCAAAAGCAAAGGCTGCATGCGGAAGCAAAGGAAAACAAAAGATTTATTCTCTACTTCCCATCAGCAGGCGATATCCAGCCACTTCCTGGGAAGCAGGGCTTCTGTACACATAGTGGTTGCTCCGGAAGACAAATATAATAACAAATGTCATCCCTCCTCCTCCTTTCTCTTAGCTCTTATTGCCGAGCAGACGTCATATGGTATGGAATATCCCTTTGGTCAGTTTGGGCCAGCTGTCCTGGCTATGTCCCCTCCCAAGATCTTGCCCACCCCTAGCCTACTGGTGGTGGTGGGGAATGTTGGCGAGACAGTGTTGATGCTGTGCCAGTACTGCTCAGCAGTAGCCAAAACACGGGTGTGTTATCAACACCTTTCTAGCTACCAATGCACAGCACAGCACTCTGAGGGCTGCCAGGGAAATTTAACTCCATCTCAGACAGACCCAATACAAAACTCTATGATAACAGACCCAATTTGCCTTTTCCTCTTGTAGCAGGCAGAATAAATTTTGAAGCCTTCTCAAGTTATTTCAAGGTAGCAGAACTTCTCAGTGGAGTATGTGTACTTTCCATCTGCCACGTAGTTCAAGAGTGCTCTGTATGGTGACTCTGATTCTAAGCCAAAATTAGCACACTTTGAACATCTCAAAATTAAAATTTGTGAGCTTAGTTCAGGTTTTGTAGATCCACTGGGCAGTTCCCTAGGATCTGAGGCCATTATCTTGCATGTGAAGATAACTGCCAGGTTTGTAACAACTCTGCTAAGACTCTATTCCTATCCTTAAACACCTAAATATTTTAAATAATTGGGTCCTATTCTTTTGTCTTAATACTCATTAAAGTGAGGCAACGACCCCCCCCTCTGGTTCATGGGTGCATTGAGGGTAATTACATAGAAGACAAGGGGAGTCCACAATGCTAGGGAAGGCCTTGGGCAGAGTCACAATAACCTTGGAAGTTAAATTAATTACATTGTTATGTGTTCAGGCTTCAGTTATAATTAATCTACTACCTGCCTGTTTCTATTTTTTATAATTACATTCAAAAAGGCAGGAAGATAGATAACAGTCATTTCTGTTACCTGATGCCATCTTTTCACTCTGTCTTGAAATAACACATCTAATAATAGAAGGATAAATCATCAGCTGTCAAAGCAGACTAATCTGACAGCCTATTAAGGCTGTAGGACTAAGGCATGTAAGTAGATCTTGGTCCTTCCTCAGAGAGCAGAAGTAACTTGGCTTGCTTTGCTGTGATGGTGATGCTCAGCAGCAGCCTCTGCTTGGATGAGATCTGGGAACAACAGTTCACATGGGAATTCAGGAACACCATGGTTTCAAACCCATCCTACATCCTTTCAATTTCCAAGAGACTAGCAACAGACACTTCCAGGGACAGCACAAGAACCCTACAACAGGCTGGTAAGGGGTAATTTGTCCCTCATGACATGGTGTCTTAGGCTACATCTATCCTCATCAGTTAGAGCCAGGGAACAATCCTAGTCACCAGAGCTGTTAAATTTCTAAAGCAGTTCCTGGCAGAGCTTTGACAAAGGCCAACTCCCAGATAATTTCCAAGCATAGAATAGGAGTTACTAGGGTGAGAGACCATTCCAGCCTGATGCGGTCCCCATCTTTCAGGGGCAAAGAGAGTTTAACAGTATGGACACCAGCTATTCTGTGTGAATTGGCCCTAATGCAAGGAAGGGGTCAGAGCACAGTTAGTGCATTGATACAGATGAAACCTCAGCCTCCAGTAGCTAAAGATTATCTCCACAGTGAAACATGAGATTTGATAATTTTTCAATACTATCCTCTCTTCCCACCCCTCCATTTATTTGCATAGCATCCATGTCTCTCAAGAGTTCTTGGCCTGTGTTATATTAAAACTTATGGTCTTGAATATAATTTTAAGAAGTTAAAATATTTTCCAGCATGTTGAATTTTTCACTTTTTAGTTTCACTGAAAGTTGTCTGCCTCTCATTGTAGGTGAAAGGGAGAGAAGGCATTTGTTGACTTATATCTGCTATTTCATTTCTCACCATATGTGTTTTAATAAAGACTTGTTCTTACTCAAGCCTTCTTTTTCAGGTAAAAGGTTTTGAATTTCTCACAGTCACTTTACACAAAGACTCTTCCTTGCCTGTTCTGATGCTCCTAGCCCTGTAATAGCCTTTCTCTTATGAGCACAGATTCTACATCCTTTTTCTTATGCATCTGAACGTGTTGATTTCCACTGGCTTACTCCCAGCTGACCCAGCCATAACAAATATGTAAACCAGTCTCAAGACAGTTTGAGGGATTATACTGTAGCTAGAGATTGGTAACATGGACCATGAACTCCCTGTGTTTCTTCCCCAGCAACAGACCTCCCTGGGTTCAGCCTTCAGCAGCTGGTTAAACCATCCTTCCTCCCCTCTTTTGGGCATTGCTAAAGCGGTACAAAGCAGAGAGATTGATGCACTTGTATCTGGCTGTGGGAATTAAGAACTGGTGGTTAGCAAAATGTAAACTGACCTTGAGGTTAGAAGAATAATTGTGGGAAACTGAGGCAACATTTGGAAAACTGTGTTGCAAGCGTCAGAAGCAGCAGGCCGGAACACTGCCTGCAGAATGCATGGTGAGCGTGTGAGCAGTAAACAGATAAAACCTGAAGGTCAGTAGGATGTAGAAGTAAAAACGAACCTATGTAAACAAGTGGGAATAAATTGGGAGCTTGCAGACAGGGTGGCGGCATTTGCTCTTGGCAATGCTCCCCCTTCAACAGACTGGCGTGAGTTTGTCATGATTCAGCATGTCGCCCCAATCCCAGCTGGACCGAGACCGACATCTGGCTTTAATCTTTTCAGCTAAATTAAGCTGCCTCATATACAAGTTTTTGTCCTTAAGAGTCAGATATTGAGATTTATCATCCTCAGGCAAATAAAAAAGTCCTCTGAAAAATTTTAAACATAATAAACAACTTCACTATAGATTTGATGCTTCCCCTGCATCATACTTTGTTCTTCCAAATTCAAGCTGATATTTAAAAGTGCTTCTTACACCTCTGCCTGCAAAGATAACTTTTATATTGTAAATCAGTGCACCACTATCTCATAGTCTGCGCAGCCAGACAATCAAACAATGCAGACAAATATACAGTCTTCCTTTATTAGCCAACTGGTGCTGCACATCCATTGGGCTGTCCTCTTGTTGTGGCTGTGAATGAGAGCACTAACCTTATTCTTTATGTTAACAAAAGAGCATTAAGGAAAAAATCAGGCAATAGAAGTTTGCTAGGGATTTAGCAGCTGTTATTTTGACTAAGCACAACACTTAAAGGACCCATTGCAGTTAAGGATGTTATTTTATGTAGGAGATATATAATGCAGGTAATAATCTTTGAAGACATATTCAGTTGCAGTTAGATACAGCAATCAAAGTTTTCAGAATCAGCTGATAAACTGTACCAAACTTTAAATATCTTAAAGGTGTACTATGTTACAGGTAGTTTAAAATTTCTGTAAATCCAGTTCTTTTACAAGGCTTCAAAATTATCTCTCAAAGAACCATTCTCAAAGCTTGGAACAGGCACTTCTCCCCAGTACCTTAGTTATAGATCTACCAAAAACCCACTTGTGATTCCCAGGAAAAAAAAAAAAAAAAAAAAGAAAAATTACCTTAACATTTGGCTAGCAAGCAAACAAGCTTTGAGTCATGACTTTCTTATCAGAGCTTCTCTCTTCCAAATTCCTCTTCCTTAGTCAGACAAGACACTTCTGTATGGCCTGTTACCTCCCCTTCAGGCAGCCTCATAAAACTCATTAGAGCCATTTACCCATTCCTCATCAGCCTCCCCTCCCCACCAAACACCTGTTTAGTTGAGGTTGACACTCAGAACTGACCCATTAGATAATAATAATTTCTGTGGGAGTGTTTCTGAGCTCAAAAGGAAGAGCTGTGCTGAAAGGGAAATAAGCCTTTAGAGCTGTATTTCAAAGATCTCCATCCTCTAGGAGTGTATCTCTGCTCTCTCATACCCTGCACAGCACCTTACCTGTGGCTGTAAAGCACAGCCAGGAGAGCATGGACTGCTCTGGGGAGACATGTTTTTATTCACTCCACACAGATGTGACTGACTGCATTGAGAACAAGTGGAGAAGTTTTTGGGGTTTGAGATTAAAATCAAGAAATAATAGAAGGGCTTTTTCCTCCCCTTCTACACTTACAGCATGAAACACGAATTATAACAACTTCCTGGAATTGTCCCTGAAGAAAATGCTATTCAAGGTTCTTCAAGAATCGTTATTACCGCTTTTACAAGCTAATTTTTGTGGGTGTTAGCACAATATCTGAATGTCAAGAAATAAACAAGTAAATTCCCTGGATAAATAAGAGCAGGTTTTTCATAAAATTTCTGTGGAGATGTATGCATAGTTCCAGAAATATCTTTGGTCTCTGATGTAGGATCATAACATTTTATTTAGTAAAAGTTGAGGCTTTTAAAGGACAGCAGGGAAAAAGTCTGAACTGGTTCAGCTAGGATAGGGTTAAGTTTCCCCAGCAGTGGGGGGAAGCTCTAGCCGGGTTATTCAATACCATGCTGATGTCACCTCCTGGCGCCAAAGCGAGGCAGCACGAGAGAGTCGGTTAACACGTGTGTTATGCCATCGCTCTGCTCTCACTGCTGTATCGGTAGATATCTTGCTCTGTTCATTGTTATCACTGTTACTGTTATTGCTATTGTTGTTGTTTGTTGTGTTGCTGTTGCTCTGTTGTATTAAACCTCTCCTTATCTCAGCCCCGGGGCTTTGTATTTCACTCCCTTTGTGGGGGAGGGGCAGCGGCTGCGTGGTCTCAGACCCCAGCAGGGGCTAAACCACCACAAAGTCTTTAAGTATATTCTTATCTCTTGTAGTTAAGAAATAATTATAAAATAATTTCATATATGTGAATGTGTGTATATATCATTATGTGTATATGAAATGTTTCTGTGTATGTACTTAGGTCTATGCATGTGTAATATATTAGAGAATAATTGATGTCTGAGGTCTTTTTAACACAAGTCTCACTCTCACTGCTACTAGGGTCAATGGTAAGTACCAAGTAATATCCCTGTCCTACAGAGGGGAAAGATTCTGGCTTTGCTGAGGTGCATCATCGTGTGGAAAAGGAGGGCCTAGATGGCACCAGGCCAGCTGGTGTCAGATGGGATTCATCTTTCTCAAAGGGGGAAGAGGGTCTTTGCTCATGAACTAGGGGGGGGGTGATTGACAGAGCTTTAAACTAGACTTGAAGGGGGAGGGGAATAATATCAGGTTTGCCTGTGACAAGCCATGGGATGGCATGCCAAAGTTAGAGGGACGGGGTGCTAGTGTAGGCCGTCAGCCCATTGCTCTGAGATGTGCTGGGTATACTGGAGCACTCTTGAAGTCTTACAGAGATGATCCAGGGGCTCCTGAGGTAATAGGAGCCAACCAGGGAACATGGGTGAAATACCTCAAAGTAATTAAGGGGTGTTCCTCTAAAAAGGTGACATGCCTGACAGCCCAGCTAAAGTGCCCCTACACCACTGCATGCAGCATGGGCAACAAACAGAAGGAGTTGGAAGACACCACACTGCTAGAAAGCTACGACCTAGTTGACATTAATGAAACTTGGTGGGACGAATCCCATGACTGGAGCACTGCTATCAATGGCTACAGGCTGTTCAGAATGGACAGGCAAGGAAGGAGGGGCAGAGACGTTGTTCCCTATGTCAAGAAATGGATAGAGTGTGAAGAGCTGTCTCTGAAGAATAGCCACAAGCAGGTTGAAAGCGTATGGGTAAGAATTAGAGACTGAGACAACAAAGGGAACCTTGTGGCTGGTGTTTACTACAGGCTGCTTGATCAAGGGGAGCCTACTGACGAAGCCTTCTTACTCCAGCTACAGGAGGCATCACACTTGCAAGCTCTTATCCTGTGGGAGGGCTTCAGCCACCCTGACATCTGCTGGAAAAGTAGCATGGCGAGCTGCAGGCAATCCAGGAGACTCCTGGAGTGCATTGAGGATAACTTCTTAAGCCAGGTAAAAGACAGCCCTACCCAGAGGTGTGTTGTGGTTTGAATTCAGCTGGTATCCAATCACCACGCAGCTGGTTGCTTACCTTTCCCATCCCCCCCCCCCCCGGTAAATTAGAGGAGGGATAGAAAGGGAGAATTCGTAGGTTAAATAAAAAAAAAAAACAAACAAAACAGTTTAGTGATGGTAACAAAGCAACAGAGCAACAGTAACAATAAGAAGTCCAAATAAGTAATACACAATGCAGTTGCTCACCACCCAGTGACCGGTACACAGACCGCCCCCAGCAGTGATCCCAACAGCAGCAGAAAATCCCACCGTGCCAACCAGAAGCAGAAATGACAGAGAACCTGCCTCCTTTATATACCGAGCATAATGTCACATGATATGGAATACTCCAATGGCCAATCCAGGCCCAGCCCTCCGGCTGTGCTCCCTCCCAGCCCAAAAAAAGTTAACTCTATCCTGGCGAAAACCAGGACAGTCTCCAGCCCTTATTCCATACCACTGACGTCGTGCTCAGGTTCCAAATCCATCCTAAGGAACCACCACCCCTTTTTCCCAGGTCTCACAGATACCATTCCCTCAGTCTATGGGCCATCCTTCCACAATGTCTGCTGAGTTCATTTAGTCCATAACTTCGGATTCCGTCTATCATGACAGTCTTTAAGGCTGGGGGTATGAGGTGGAGTTGACTCAGTCAGTGGAGCAGGAGGCTTTGGATGTGGCAGGAGGATGCTGCAAGGCACCAATTGCAATAACAGGGTTATTTGACAGTTTGGTTCACTGGCTATTTACACCTAAAATCAAATCCCCATGAGGCACACATCGGACTTCTCCATCCTTCTGCATTACCCACCAAGTGCACCCAGGTCCTTGGGCAAAAGTAATCCCACGCATGGGTTTACCTTTACCTGATGCAGCAATATCTTGCCATAATTCAGCAGCCCAGACGGGTTTGCCTCTGCACTGCCAGTTGCTCCGTTTCCACTGCTGTAACCACCCCCACAGGGCCTTTGCCACCATCCATGAGTCAGTATAGAGACAGAGCACCGGCCACTTTTCTCGCTCAGCAATATCCAAGGCCAGCTGGACAGCTTTCACCTCTGCGAACTGACTCGATTCACCTTCTCCTTCAGCAGCTTCTGCGACCAGTTGTGTGGGGCTCCATACAGCTGCTTTCCACCTTCGATGTTTCCCCACAATGCGACAGGACCCGTCAGTAAACAGGGCATATCGCTTCTCATTATCCGATAGTTTATTATATGGTGGGGCCTCCTCAGCACACGTTACCTCTTCCTCTGGTGCCATTCCAAAATCTTTGCCTTCTGGCCAATTCGTAACCACTTCCAGTATTCCTAGACTGCTGGGGCTCCCTATTTGAGCCCGCTGTGTGATCAGTCAGACCCATTTACTCCACGTGGCATCGGCTGCATGGTGTGTGGAGGGGACCCTCCCTTTGAACATCCAGCCCAGCACTGGCAGTCGGGGAGCCAGGAGGAGCTGTGCTTCAGTCCCGATCACCTCTGAAGCAGCTCGGACCCCTTCATATGCTGCCAGTATCTCCTTTTCGGTTGGAGTATAGCGGTCTTCTGATCCTCTGTATCCCCGACTCCAAAACCCCAGGGGTCGACCCCGAGTCTCCCCTGACGCTCTCTGCCAGAGACTCCAGGTAGGGCCATTCTTCCTGGCTGCAGTGTAGAGCACATTTTTAACATCTTGTCCTGTCCAAACTGGCTCGAGGGCTACTGCATGAACTGTTTTCTGTTTCATTTTTTCAAAAGCTTTTCGTTGCTCCAGAAGCCATATAAAATCATTCTTTTTCTGAGTCACTTGAGAGAGATGGCTGACAATCTGACTGTAATTTGGAATGTGCAGTCTCCAGAAACCCACAACACCCAAGAAAGCTCGTGTTTCCTTTCTGTTAGTTGGTGGAGACATAGCTGTTATTTTATTAATCACCTCCATTGGCATCTGACGACATCCATCTTGCCATTTTATTCCTAAAAAATGAATCTCCTGTGCAGGTCCCTTGACCTTTCTTTGCTTTATTGCAAACCCGGCTCTCAGAAGGATTTGGATTATTTTCTCCCCTTTCTCAAAAACCTCTTCTGTTGTATTACCCCATACAATAATGTCATCAATTGACATAAAAAGGCCTGAACCATAGGCCTCAAACCAAAGCCTGAACCATAGATCTTGAACCAGAGTTGACTTCTGAGTGAACCTAGGATTTGATTTCTGAGTGAACCTCCCGACTAGCATCATTTCAGCATGAAATATGACAATGGTAATATCCTCTGAAAACTATAGATAAAGAATATATATTTTTGGACCCTAAGCCAGATGTTTCCTAGAAGACAGGAACTCCTCGGACATGCCTGGGATCCTGGCCAGATCCAGGATGCGCCTGAGTGAAGTGAAGCCAATCTACCAGATGTTTTTGTGCCCTTTTTTAATATGATTTGTTTGTTAAACTGTATAAAAGCAGGACCCTCTCACAGTGAAGATGGAGACTTCACCTACGAGTGAATGCACTGTGTAAGATTTCCCAATTTCCAGGAGCAGTTCTTCGACAGTTTGCTGTGACAGGGCTCCCCAGCTGAAGCACAGATCTGGATGATGGTAAAGTATTAGGGCAGTTGGTGATGTATCTTTCTTAATCACTATAGCTAACTTTATGTAGTAATGATCAGGTGCATTACCTTGCTTATTCTTTCTGCTGCTTTAAACTAAAGTAAAATAAGCTTATCTTTTTAACTTGGTGTCTGTCTCCTTTCTGTTGACCCCATCAATTGGTAAAACATCAATGTACTGTCAGTGTTCTGGGGCTTCCCCCTGTTCCAGTGCAGCATGGATCAGTCCATGGCAGATGGTGGGGCTGTGTTTCCACCCCTGGGGCAGCCGATTCCAGGTGTATTGGACACCCCTCCAGGTAAAAGCAAACTGTGGCCTGCATTCTGCTGCCAGAGGGATGGAGAAAAATGCGTTGGCAATATCAATCGTGGCGTACCACTTGGCTGCCTTCGACTCTAGTTCATATTGCAGTTCCAACATGTCTGGCACGGCAGCACTCAGCGGTGGCGTGACTTCATTCAGGCCACGATAGTCCACTGTCGATCTCCACTCTCCATTAGACTTTTGCACTGGCCATATGGGGCTGTTAAAGGGGGAGTGCCTCTTGCTGATGACTCCTTGGCTCTCTAGCTGACAAATCAGTCTATGGATAGGGATTAGAGAGTCTCGATTGATGCGGTATTGCCGTCGGTGCACGGTTGTAGTGGCAGTTGGCACCCGTTGTTCTACAACCCTCAGCAATCCCACAACAGCAGGATCCTCTGATAGACCAGGTAACACAGACAGCTGTTTAATTCCTTCTGTTTCCAAGGCAGCTATACCAAAAGCTCTGGGCCAATCACAATGGGGTGTTTTTCCCACACTTTTCCACTTAGGTTCACCTCGGCCTCCAATACAGTCAACTGTTGAGACCCCCCTGTCACTCCTGAAATACAAATGGGTTCTGCCCCTTTAAAATTTGATGGCATTAGGGTGCATTGCGCACCAGTGTCCACTAGAGCCTTATACTGCTGAGGGTCAGATGTGCCAGGCCATCGAATCCACATGGTCCAGTAAACTCGGTTGTCCCTGTCCTCCACCTGGCTGGAGGCAGGGCCCCTCTAATGTTGGTCATAATACTCGCTAACGACAAATGGGTTAGTGTGGTGTGCACGGGTTTCAGCCTCATCTTGATCACTCACTTCTTGTGAATACAAGTCAGGAGTTCTTCTCATAGGATCATGAGCAAAGTCAACCTTTCTGCTCCGTTTGGGCACTTGATTACTGGAAACAGGAGCAGCATTTCTCCTGAAAGGACCACGTTCTGTACTTGTTCTTCCTTCCAGCTCACATACCCGCTCTTCTAGGAGGTAGGTCGGTTTTCCATCCCATTTCTTCATGTCTTCTCCATGGTCACGCAGGCAATGCCACGGCTTCCCCCGTGGTGTGTATCAGTTCTCCTGAGTAGGAAAATGATTGCTCCTAATAGCTGAGATCATAGTCTATGCAGGTGGGGAGTAAGACATATCCTCTTTAAATTGCTGGAATTTTTGATATAATTGCTCCACAGCCGCGACAAGGGAGGAAGAGAGACTTTCTTCATATTGTCGGTGCTGGTGAGCCAGTTCATCCACTGTTGGGCCCTCGTCGTCTCTCCAGTCCATTACTGCTGATGCACTGGTATATGATGATGGTGTGCGCCGTACAAACTTCCGCCACATGGGCCGGGTGCATCGGACTTCATCTGGATCTGTGGGTAGCCCTGCATACACACAGCTGTTTACTGCCATCTGGTATTCACCAGATACTTAAAGAAAAACCCCTTTTTCTGTCTTGCCAGAGCCAACTGTTTTAATGTGAGCCATCAGTTTTAATGTAAGCAAAGCAAAAGCAAAGCAAAGTCCATGCGCAGAAGCAAAAAGCAAACAGATTTATTCTCTACTTCCCATGAACAGGCGATGTCGGGCCTTCTCAGGAAGCAGGGCTCCCATACGCGGAGGGGTTGCCTCGGAGGACCAAGGGTGACCCCACCCCCTTCCTCCTTTCTCCCAGCTTTATACTGAGCAGCCGTCAGATGGTCTGGAATATCCCTTTGGTCAGTTGGGGTCAGCTGTCCTGGTTGTGTCCCCTCCCAAGATCTTGCCCACCCCGTCCCACTGTGGGAGGGGGGGAAATGTCGGAAAGAGCCTTGGTGCTGTGTAAGCACCACTCAGCAGTAGCCACACCACCAGGGTGCTATCAACACCCTGCCAGCTCCCAGCATCAAACACAGCACCATGGGGGCTGCTACAGGGGAAAACCAATTCCGGCTCAGCCACACCCAGTACTGACCCTCAGGTTTTGCCTGTTTACCGCTCACATGCTCACCACACTCTGCAGGTGGTGTTTTTTACTGCTGTTTTTCACACAACACGGTGTTCCATAATGTTGCCTCATTTATCCACACTCATTCTTCTAACCTCAAGGTCAGTTTACATTTTGCTAACCACCAATTCTTAATTCCCACATCTCCCCCTTCTTTGTTTTGCAGCTTCGTTTCCATGGCGATCATTGCAATCAGTCGCGGTTCAGCCTTCCGCACTGTGGACAGGAGGCGTCATACGCGTCGCAGGATGGCAAACCCTGCAAAACAAATCAAACGTCCCAGGCCTGCTAAAACCCACATCTGTAGGTTCAGACCTGCAACCCAATGCCTAGGGTTGAGCCATGATAAACTTTTGCCTAACTCTCTCCTGATGTTATCGTTCGTTAATTTCTGAACCTCATTTAATTCATGCTGTAATGAATTATGTTGCAGATTGCTTGTTTACTTGACACAATTGAGAGTCACCCTCCTAAGGGCGAGTAAAATTGACTGGTAGCTGCAATTCTGTTCTGCTGATCGAGGATGCCAATTAAACTCAGACATCAGAGTGAAAAGAGGAGGCTGATTTCACTATTAATAATTAAAGAATATAACTAAGTACTACAAAAATAAGCAGTAAAAAATACAGAATAGTACACTTACTTATTACTACATACAGTTAAATAAGGCAATGCACCTAATCATTACTACACAATGGGGTACCAATATCCAGATCCGCAATTGCTGAGAAGCCACAGTTGCAGTGAGGATTTGGAGTACCTCTCCCTGCAAATGGGGAGTCCTACGCGATGCGTCCATCCGTAGGTGAGGCATCCAACATCGCTGCAAGCAGGTCCAGCCTCATATATCCAAATCAGCAGGCCAAAATAACTGGCACTTTTCTTTGAGCGGAAACATCTGCTCTCATCCTCCTGTTGGGTTCCACCCAGAGCCTGGCCACCACTCAAGGGGGAAAACCAAGGGAGTTTCTAACATGGTCAAACACTTCCGTTCTTAATCTGCTAAACAAAGGAAGTTGGATACATTCTCACAGCATTTCATCCTTATTACTAATTACATTTTGTCTAAGCTACATCTGTCACTAGTGAGCATACATATTTCGTTAATGATCAGATACTAATAATTAATGCTAATGGTAATACAGATTTTACTAATTAACAAATACTAATAATGGATAACATTTAGTTATAAGGTTCATCTAGATGTCAACTTGTTTCAGGCCTATTATTCAGGCCTTAGCATTACAAATTCAGATCTACATCTCAAAGGAAAAATTACTGTAAGCTTATGGCTAGATACATTGGCCGTAGATAGGCAACTAAAATAGTGAGGATCTGTAATGGTGATCTGATATCGGCCACTACTATTGCTTATTCGTGCCTCTTTTCCAGCCAACAAAATATATGGATGAGTTGCACAGATGGTCTAAAATGCAGGTGCTGTTGTGGCTGCACACATGCACCCCCTCCTCCTGTGGACATACACACAGGGGGGGGCATCTGTATACAATGTCATATTGGCAACATTCAGATGATATGACTGATTCTCTGTGTCTCGAGGAGGAAGCCAAGCCCCTCCAGTCCATTGTGTGTCATTATTGGCTACTGGTACATGGGGATCCCCCTGCTGCCACCATGTCTTCTGCTTTCTGTTGCAGTTGCTTTAGACTTCCCTAAGTGATAGCTGCAGTGGCCGAGTTCCTAGGGGAACGTAGCCTGCGCGTTGATTCCCACATCGTCAGCTGAGGGGTCTGTGGCATCGGGTTGGAGGGTTGCTCCTTCCAGCTCACGATATGGCTTGACTTTCCTTGCTGGTATCCACCGAGGACCTGTGGGCAATAAAACACAAGCATACCCCTGCCCCCACACCAGCAGATCTACGGGCCCTCTCCAGGTTGGGTCTCCTTCGGGATCCTTATACAAGACCCACGATTTAACTATAGAGTCTGTTGTGGTGCTAAAATGATGTTCTGCTCCTGTCAAGGCAAAACGATTTCTGTTTAAAAAATTCAGAGTATATAAAGCCATTGCCAGCTGATTATGTGGTGTGTCCAGAGAATTCCCCCTTCTTTGTTTTAAAATCAAGGCTTTTAGTGTAGCATGTGCACGTTCGACTATTGCCTGTCCTGTGGGGTTATGCGGAATACCTGTCTTATGCCAAATCCCCCATTGCTGCCAAGATAGTTGTATATTTTGAGCTGTGTAGCCGGGCTCGTTATCGGTTTTCATTTCTTTCAGCACTCCCATGTTCACAAAACAGCTCAACCAATGACTTCGTATGTGTATGGCCTTTTCCCCAGAGGCTGCAGTGGCATGTATCATCCCAGAAAATATATCAACAGTTACATGAACCCACCATAAGCGACCAAACGATGGTATATGCGTTACATCTGTTTGCCAGATGTCATTGACTTCCAGGCCTCTGGGATTCACCGTATTGGCAGGGGGGGTTCCTCCAGTCTGCTGGCAGTCCGGGCAAGCTCGGATGATGTCCAAAGCCTGTGATTTAGTGAGGTCAAATGTCTTCTGCAGGCTCCGTGCATTTTGGTGGAAAAAATCGTGAGAAGCCTGAGTTTTTTGAAAGGCTAGCATGGCTGCTACAACTGCATCTGCCTGGGCATTGCCTTCTGTCAGCGGTCCAGGAAATCAGTGTGTGATCGAATATGAGTGATAAACAGAGGGTGCCGACGCTTGTCAATCAATGCTTGCAATGCTAAAAACATGGACAACAGTTTCCTATCATCGATTTCTTTTACTAATGCCATCTCGAGTCGCTGTACAACCTTAACTATGTACACGGAGTCAGCGACCATATTTATTTCCTGCTTCGGAAACATTTGCAGGGCTAGGATGGCTGCTCGTAATTCAGTTCTCTGTGTGGAACCCTCTTGGTAATATGCACAAGTCTGCCACCTTCCGTCTTGTTTCCATGCAATGCCTGCTTTACCAGTCTTTCCAGAGTCATCTAAAAAAACCGTTAATGCCACGGAAAGTGGGATATGGCTGATCTTCTGTACGATTTTAAGTGGTAAAATCAGTATGTTTTGCAATATCCTGTTTGCTGGTAACGTCAAAGATATTTCACCTATAAAATCCACAAAGGCTGTCTGAAAGGTAATAGATTGCATAAGCAAATAGTTAAGCTGTTCCTTAGTACAGGGCAGATGTATGATCTGCGGATCAAGCCCTGTCAGTGCTTGACATCGCTCTCGTCCTTTCTTTACCAAGGTAGCACACTGATCCACAAATGGTGTTATTGCTTTTTCCGGGGTGGCCGGTAAAAAAATCCACTCCAAATATAATAATTCAGGTGCTAACTGTCCGATAAGGGCTGAGGGATAAGGGGCAGTAGGATATACAAACAACCTAACAGGTACATTGACCCACCGGCGGTCTGCCTGGAATTGTTCAATATGCTCACACACTGTTATCATTTCCCTCCTTGCCTTAGGGGTTATTTGACGTGGGGATGTTAAATCTGGGTCTCCCTTTAGCAAATCAAAAAGATTTTTTAGTTGTTGGGTAGCTCTACTGAGGTACGGTTGCACCCAGTTGATTGTTCCCAACAGTTTCTGGAGGTCATTCAATGTCGTGACTTCTATATTAAGGCATAGCTTTTGCGGCCTAACAGTACAGTAGGTCCATATATGTCCCAAGTACTTCCACGGCTCTACTTGTTGTACCTTTTCGGGGGCAATCTGAAGCCCTGACTGAACAAGCCGGTTTTGCAATTGCTGATACCCCTTCTATAAAGCTTCCTACTCCTGTGCTGCTAACAGAATGTCACCCATATAATGATATATTACAAGATGAGGGTTTTGTTGTCTAATTGGATTGAGCACTGAGTGGACATAATGCTGACAAATAGTAGGGCTGGTTTTCATCCCTTGTGGTAACACTTGCCATTGATAATGTTTCATGGGCTGTGCATTATTTATTACAGGTACTGAAAAGGCAAATTTACCACTATCATTTGGATGTAGTGGAACTGTAAAGAAACAATCCTTAAGATCAATTACAATTAAAAACCAATTCTGAGGTATCATAGTAAGGTTTGGCACACGTGGTTGTAAAGCTCCCATAGGTTCCATTACTTTGTTTACTGCCCTGAGGTCCTGCAAAAGTTGCCACTTTCCACCTTTTTCCGGTATTACAAAAATAGGTGTGTTCCACGCGCTATTAGAGAGTTCAGTGTGTCCTGCCTCTAGCCGTTCTTTAACTAAGCATTGAGCATGTTGTAATTTCTCCCCTTTTAGGGGCCACTGATCCACCCACACCGGCTTTTGTACTTTCCAAGTCAGTTGTAGGCAGGGGATTATGATCATGGCCCCTTGCCAAAAGGCTGGGTCTGAATGGTTACATTCCATTGTTCCAACAAATCTCTCCCCCATAGGTTCAAGGGACAACCCATTATATACAGCTGCACCCATCCTTTCTGTCCATCCGGACCCTCACTAGGCAAGACCCTCTTACTTTGTTGTGGGGCAGATGTGCCACCTATGCCGGTAACCAAGAGTAGGACATTTTGCAATTCCCAATCTGGTGGACAGTCATGTTGTGTGATAATAGAAACATCTGCTCCTGTGTCTATAAGACCTTCAAAAGCTCTGCCCTGAACTTTTATTGCCACAATGGGTTTATTTGTCTGAATTGCAGCGGCCCATAGAACGTCTTTAACTCCTGTACTACCAAATCCAGCGCTACCCCTCTGAGCTGATGCTGCCTGGGGTACCCAGTATGGCAATATCACAAGCTGAGCTATTTTTGTTCCTGGGGAAAGTACATGCAACCCTGATGTCTGCAACATTACTTTTATCTCACCCTGATAGTCTGCATCAATTACCCCAGGAATTACTCTCAGTCCTTGCATGGACATGCTAGATCGACCCAAAAGTAAACCTCCCATTCCCGAGGGTAATGGCCCATAGACTCCGGTTGAAGCCAGGTATGTTACATCTGGCTCTTTAAGGATCAATTCTGTTGTAGTGTTTTGCTGATTAAGGATACCAATTAAACTCAGACACCAGAGTGAAAAGCGCAGGCGTATTTTACTAGTGATAACCAAATAATGTAACAGTGTAATACAGAGAACATGCAGGAAGAAAAGGCAGAATAGTGCACTTAAAGCAACAAACAGGAAAATACAGGGTAATGCATCAAATCATTACTACATGATGGGGAGAATAGTGATTAAGAAAGATCCATCACCACTTGCGTATGTTACCATCATCCAGACCCGCAGGCGCTGGGCAGCCCCGGTTACAGCGAGGATTTGGAGAGCCTGTCCCGGCAAGTGGGAAATCCTACGCGGTGCGTCCACCCGTAGGTGAGGCATCCAAAGTCACTGCAAACGGGCCCAGCCTTATATACCAGAGATCGACAAGCCAGAATAGCTGGCACCTTTGTTTTGAGCGGAAAGTTTCTGGTTTCATCCTCCTGTTGGATTCCACCCAAAGCCTGGCCAGGGCTCAGGGGGGAACCAAGGGAGTTTCTAACAAGGCCAAATACTTGGGTTCTCAGCCTTGAATAAGGCTAAACAAGGGAAGTTGGATACATTCTCTCAGCATTTTGTCCTCACTACTGATTATATTCTAGGCCGCATCTTTCCCTAGTGAGCTTACATATTTTATTAATGACTACATGCTAAATTAGCAGCTTCGGCTCGGGGCCTGTTGTTCAGGCTGCAGTATTTCAATGCTTTAGCACTTTTTACACCAGCATAAGTGGGTTGTTATAACTTAGTACAATACCTACTAGCACAATGGTTATCAGTTATAAAATATACAGGATTCATCTATAGGTCAACTCAGGCTTGGGCCTGTTTTCCAAGCCTTAGCACTTCATTCGGTCCTTTGACCTATAGGTGTATCATGGCTCTCAAACCATTTCTATGATTAGTGACATTAGTTTTCATCCATCAGTTGATGTCCCGACCCACTATCAGGGAGGTTTCTTAAATGATCCTAGGAGTGAACTTAAGACACAAATGAGGTTAGATGCCATACATCCTCGTAAGCTCTATTTCCCATAACAAGCAATAATAGCGATAGGACAGAGAGAAGAAGAAAAAGTCAGAATACCTAAGCAAGCAAACGGAAAAGATACAGCAAGATCATTTACCACCACCACGAATCCAGTGACATTCCGTTGTCTCAGTCTCAGTACAGGTTATAAGGTTGCTCTAAGCTCCGCCAAGAGAGAGATGATGTCGAAATCCCGAAATTTCAGCTCTGAGTCCTGAGAGAGGAGTACGCAGTCCTTTTATTGTCCCAGTCCCCACAATTCCTCCAAAGAGTGTGCCCATTTCCACGGAGGTCATTGTACGTGCCACCCTGTGTTCTTCCACGTTCACAGGCCCAGGTGTTCACGGTGGTCTTCACTTGGCTCGCGTGCAAGCGCAGTTTGACAGGCACTGCCAAGGGTGGCATTGTTCTGGCTTCAGGCAAATATGGTGGTTTCTTCAGGGACAGTTCATCTCCTTCAGAGTGTACTCCTCCGTGGTGACAGGATGTTGAGGCCAGGTAGTGGTAGTGGAGCAGCAGCAATGGCGAGACAAGCACAGTCTAACACAGTCTTTTACACCATCCCGTGGCTCGACAGCGCTGTCCTCGTGGTGGCACGAAGGATAGATATATAAAGAGAGAGAGAAAGGATAGAAATAGCACGCAACATGATAACTAAAAACATTTCTGGCTAACATATAACTAATAACATTTTTAACAGATATATAAATTTTGCATTAATAAACATGTAACTAATAATATCTTTAACAAATATGAATATCTTCAGTTAACAAGCATATAGCTAACAGCATCTCTAACAAACATGTCATGCTCAAAATTAACTAACACTATAAAACTAAAACATTCTATAAACCGATTTTAAGGTTGGGAGGAATTAGTAGAAGATTATGTGGCAGGTGCATCTGCCCAGTGAAAGCAGAGCTCCTTGGCTGCTGAAGTGTGGCAGCTTCTGACTGCCTTTGTTCTCAGGGCCTTGCAGTAGTTGGGGCCTTTGGCCAATGGGAGCCGCTATTGACTACAGGTCAGATTGGGCCTGGGTATAAATGGAGTCCCCTGGGGGAGCCATTTGGAGCTTGTCCCCTGGAGCAGCACGTTGCGGTCGAGGACTCTCCCCTTGGGCCAGGACGCTGCCCAAGGAAACTCCTCAAGGTGCCTTGGGTCAGGACGCTGCCCTGAGCAGGTCCTCGAGGTTGAGAGCCCTCACTTGTCAGGTGAGTGATAAAGCATTTTGGGTTGCCGTTAAACCCTAGGGAGTGGGGCTTTGTTCTGTGTTTTGGGTTGCCCTTAAACCCTATAGAGTTCTTTGTAAAGTGTTTTGGGTTGCCGTTAAACCCTAGAAAGTTGTTCTGTTCTCCTCTCGCAGACATTCGAACCTGTAATTTACGTAGAGCTGGTTGGCTGTGTTATTAATAATAAATTTTTTATTTTTTTATATTGGTGGTTGGTTGCTTATTTGGGAGCCTCCATAACAGAATATAACAGCTGTTTACATGGTGGACATTTATAAGGACAAGTATTAAAAGAGCAATTAAGATAATAGCTAACAAAGTTAAGGCTATATAGTAAATTGGGATCACCACTAACATGTGATCCATTATTTTTCCGCGGTTCTGGCAATGTACCACTGAGTGTTTGTGGCCCTGGCAATCCACGCGGTCTGCTGCCCTGCTCTGCCGAAGTTGGGGTCAGCATACGCAGCAGGAAAATTGGTTTCCACGCCCCCTTATCCCAAAGCACATGCGTCATCTGGGCCTAGAAACGTCAATCCCAGATTTAAACAAAGGTAAATGAGCAATAACACTACAAATAACAAATAAACCAATATTAACACTGACAATGGTTAACAACATTTTAACCAAACATATAATAAAGGTAACAGTAACAACAACTGTGTCAATTAATAATATTTTAACTAAACATATTTAACCAAAATGTGTCTGAGGCTGGGCCTAAGGATGTGCTCCCGGTCCTTGGGGATTGGGGGAAGAAGGTGGTTGTCTGCATGAATAAGCACAATTACAAGACAGTTTACATGGACACTGACAAGATGAACACATACATACCACAAGAGAAAATATAGCAAGAGCTAACAGAGCAACCTCCACAAAAGTAAGTATCAAAAGGGGATAAATTCTGGTTGTTGTTGTCAATTGTGGAGCTGAAGATGGTGGTCTGGCTCACTGGAGCTGGGGTCTGCCTACACAGCAGCAAAATGTATTTCCACGCCCCAGCCCAGAGCGCATGTATAGTTTAGGCCTCGGTATTTCCATCTCGCCTTCATGGGCCCAGTAATGACCTTTTAAAGCCCAGGCCCCATTAGCAAAGGGACCTTCCCCTGATTTGGTGTCTATTGTTTGCTCATAATACTGGCAACAGAATGACCTAAAACCACAAATTCGTTTTCCTCCCATTCTTGATTAATACTTAGGAAGTTGGAGCTTCTCCTGGAACCAAGGGAGAGGAGAACAGTCACCCAAAGCAATTTTGCAATGATAGACAATACATCCTAAAAACATTAATAAGACAATGAATATCAACACTATACAAAAATTTAAATTCACATAAGGATCCCCCGTCGTGACTCAGGATATCTGTCTCCGGGAGGTTTTGCCTGCAAGAAAAAGGAAAGAAAAGCTTCTCGGTTCATTTTGAGAACCGGAAGTGGGTTATAATTAGAAAGATGGGATAATCCACCTTGTATTAATTTTGTGCTCCTTTCCATGAGCGTCGTTGGCTTTCCAGGTGTACTTGTTTATTGGGGTATCCAATACCAATGGTACTGCTCCCACCGTGGGGAGTTCGACTAAGACAGGTTGTCCTGGCAAAGGAGATGGATTTCTGGAGTGGTCAGGGCCATGTGGGGCTGGCATGATTGTTGGAGCCTTTGGACAAATGCTGTGATCTTTGGGCATCCATTTACTGACACATTTAACTCCACTTCTCCTCACTGCAGAGGCCATAAATCAAAAGCCTTTTGAATGGTTTCTTTAGCTAAGGCAAAAGCAGCTTACTGTTCATTTCTCCATTCAAATTCATATTTTTTCCTTGTCACCTTGTACCAAGGGGTTAAAATTTATCCCAAATGGGAAATATGTTGCCTCCAGAAGCCGAATAGTCCAATAAATCTTTGACTTTTTTTTTTTTTTTGTCTTGCGGTACAACAATGTGGGAGACATTGGCCTGTCAGCCTTGCACAGCCTCTGAATCAACAGCTAGGCTTTGATGAAAAACAGGCCTTGGGAGAAAGATCAGAAACTGCCGAGTTGTGCCAAGGTGGCAGGGAAAAACAACGGCCAGCTGCAACACTGAGCTGTGGGAAAGTACTGAACTGTGAGAAGTTACCGCTGCGTGAACAGCGCGTGAACGAGAGGGTGATTGGTCTGCACAGCGCGTGTTAGAGTGGTCTGATGCTGACAGGAGAAAAGGTTGATAGCTGTCTAATTGCTGATTTGTTAACTATGAAGTAAGAGCTTTACTGACAGCATCTGAGAGCATGAGTATGTACCGTTGTAACAATAAACTCTCCTTCTTTCTGGATTTCATGGATACTCCGTGCTTCAGTTGCCACAAATGGTGCCACATGTGAGGCGGCGATAAGTGTGACCAGCTTGGATCACTCTGGTGGCAAACCCCACAGAACTTAAGAAGCTGCTGAAAGGAAGCAGGAGCCGGCATCAATCACCACTGCAGGGTGAGCAAGGTGAGCTGTGGGGAAGTGATGGGTAGGTCAATACCCTCGGAAGAAAAGTCAGTGCTTGCACTGATGGAAAGACTGTTAGCTAAATATAAGGTGCATATTAATCTGCATGCCTTGAAGAGAATTTTAAAGTGGGTAGCAGCCGCGGTTACTATATTCACTGTTCCAATATGGGATGAAGCAGGAGTAAGACTGTGGGACTGTGCAACCCGAGGGAATGAGGTTGCGGCAGAACTCTTGCACGCATGGGGAACTATTTTTGAGATAATAAAAAGACAAAATAATGAACACGACCAGGCTGTTAACACAGAGAATGAGAACCCAGAGAGCAAGGACGCATATGTTGAACCCCGGCAGCAAGATTTACATGCTGAGTCTGTAGACTGTGATAATCTTTAGACCCTGACACTGTAAATCCTAAAAGAGAACCTGGCCTGTGTCCTCCCTTAGCTGGGGATGATCCGTGGGGAAAAGTGAGGCAAGAAGCCTTGGCGCAAGGGGATATGGACATGGCGAGAAAGATCGTTGCTCCTGGAATTTATGAGCCGGGACGTCAGCCGCGTTGGGAAGGACTGCAATTTTCTGTTATTAAAGAACTACAGAAAAGCATCAATGAGAACGGGCTTCAAAACTCATTTACAACAGGTATACTGGAGGCAATCGCTCATGGGTATCGATTGGTCCCGTGGGATTGGCTGGCACTTTTAAAAACGGTACTAACGCCGGCACAGTATTCTATCTGGAAAACCGAGTGTGTGGATCTCTGTACTCAGCATTCGCACCCCCCCACCTGCAAGCGCGGAGTTGGCGGCGGCAGCCCCGGGGCTCCCTGGGCCCCCCCCCGCCGCGGAGCGACCGCCTACAGCCGAGCCTGGCACCGCGCTCTCGGCCCGCGCCCCTCCAACGCCAGAAGCAGCAGTTTTTACAGAAGGTGCTGACACTGGGATGCGGCATCTCTTGTCCATTCTAAAAGGACTAACTTTAAACCTTTCTGATGGTCAGTACACTAAAGGCCTTGATTTAAAAACAAAGAAGGGGGAAATTTCTGGACGCACCACATAATCAACTGGTAATGGCTTTATATATTCTTAATGGTGTTTTGATGTTTGTAGTATTTGTCACTTTATGTTGTGTGAGTAATAAGTGTAAGGGCCCCTTTGTGTGGGTGTGGGACTGTTCTGCGGGTGTGAGACGCAGCCCAGCTGCAGCTGCGGAGTGCGGAGTTCTCTGACCCGCAGTTCCGTTATCCCGCGAGGGAAGCGGCCGCAGAGGAACGAAGCGCAGGGCAGACTCTGTACCAGTGGGGGGTAGTGCAGGACGAGGGAACATTCCTTAGTACAGAGCGCCCTAGTGCCCGCCCGCTGGGTCACTGGTGCTGCCTGTTTGTTCGGGCTCAGTGTTTGAAGTGTCACAGGTGAAATATCTCCTCTAGCGGGAGGCAGTAACTCTGTGTTCATTGTTGTCTTGAATTTAGGTGCGTACTCTGTGGGGAGAGCGCACCCTTGTACCATCTGCCTGAGGGGATATTGTCAGAAGATCATCTACAACCTTACAGGGGTTGTTCGTTTTACCAGGGGTCATAGATGCCGATTATGAAGGGGAAATCAGAATTATGGCCTGGACCCCGGTACCCCCGTGTTCAGTAACAAAAGGGTCAAAAATTGCTCAGCTGGTTTATTTGACTGCGGCTCCCCCATAATAGTATGCCGAGAAGCCGGGGTGACTCAGGATTTGGGTCAGCACGTATTCCTCAAATATTTTGGGCTCAGACAGGTCGACCTCTGGTAAAATGTGCCCTCACTAAAGCAGAAGAATCTGTTGCACTGACAGGCATTTTAGATACTGGTGCAGATGTGACCGTAATATCTGCGACCAGATTTGCTGTTAGCTCGGGTAACGCGAGTGCTTTTCAGGTTTGGTGGTCATGCTGTAACATTTCAGAGCAAATAACTCATTCATGTAAGGGGCCCAGAGAACCAGGTAGCAAATATTCATCCATTTGTATTGGAAACCCCTCTTACATCATGGGGTCGTGACTGTATGGCTCGATGGGGAACTCAAATTGGATCAAATTTGTCTTAATTGCCACTGCAGCACAGCCCACCCCTAAACCCACCCTGAGACTAACCTGGAAAACAGAATCACCTGTGTGGGTGGGTCAGTGGCCCTCACCAATGGAACAGTTGTGCCACCTTAATGATTTAATTCAGGAACAATTAAGTGCAGGACATCTCGTACCTACCACCAGTCCTTAGAACTCACTGGTGTTAATTATTTGAAACAAAAGTGGTAAATGGTGACTTTTACATGATCTCCGACACATTAATGATGCCATAGAGGATATGGGTACGTTACAGCCAGGCCTGCCCTCCCCAACAATGATTCCCCGAAACTGGCATCTTGTAATAATTGATCTAAAGGATTGGTATTTACCATTCCCTTGCATCCAGATGATGCACCTAAATTTGCCTTTTTTGTTCCCAGTATTAATGTCAGTGAACCTGCAAGATGGTACCACTGGGTTGTTTTGCCACAAGGCATGAAAAACAGCCCCATGATGTGTCAGTGGTTTGTTGCAAAGGCTTTGAGCCCTGTTAGAATGCAGGTCCCCCAGGCTGTTATCTATCATTATATGGATGACATCCTTAGAGCAGCAGAAACACAGGAGATCATGGAAGAGGCTCTTGCTTTACCCAAAGACTCAGTATCTCAAATGGGGTGACAAATAGCACCTGAAAAGGTACAGAGGTCATCACCGTGGCACTACCTGGGGTGGAGAATTTGTGAACAGACTAATGTCCCACAACAGGTTGAACTTAAAACTGATGTTAAGACTTTAAATGATTGACAGAAACTGTTGGGAGCCATAAATTGGATACGGCCGTTGTTGGGCCTAACTAATGATGATCTGCATAGCTTGTTTGATATTTTGCGAGGAGATCCTTCACTGACATCACCCAGAGTACTTACAGAGACAGTGAAACAAGATCTCCACCGTGTGGCTAACGCCATCTCAGAAAGACAGACATCGCGATGTGTGCCCGGCCATCCCTATCAACTGATATTATTTAACTCTCCAGGGCAGCCCTATGCTCTGCTGTTTCAATGGGATGAAACACTTAGTGACCCTCTTGTTATTGTTAAATGGATTTTTTTGTCACACCAAATGCACAAGACGGTCACTACTTGTCCAGAAATGTTTGCCAGACTGATCATGAAAGGTAGGCAGCGCCTACTATTACTTGCTGGTCAGGAACCTGTGTGTATCATTGTTCCGGTTACTATGCACATGTTACAGTGGCTAATACAAATGTCTTTAGCATTTCAGACAGTGATCTGTGACTACCCCGGACAGCTTTTAGTACACAGCCTGTCACATAAATTATTACAGCCAAATTTGTTATTATATGCCATGCCAAAGTGCAGCGATGTACCCTTGCAAGCCTTGACTGTGTTTGCTGATGGATCTGGAAAAACGGGAAAGTCAGTCATAGTATGGCAAGACCCAATCAGACATTACTCGATCCCCGGGATCGCCACAGATCGTTGAGCTAGCTGCAGTAGTCCGTGTATTTCAACGCTGGGACACCCCAATTAACATTGTTACTGATTCTGCTTATGTTGCCAATCTTGTACAGCGTATAGAGAATTCATGTCCGAAGGACGTTAATAATCCACTGTTATATTCATTAATGCACACCGTTTTACGAGTATTAAATAATTGCAAGACTTCTTATTTTATTGTACATATCCGAGCGCATACTGCACTACCTGGACCTTTGGTTGAAGGCAATCGACGAGCGGATGCGTTGACTCTGGCGGCTCAGGTGGTACCTGATGTCTTTGAGCAAGCACGGCTTTCACATGCATTTTTCCACCAAAACACCAGGGCAATACAAAACCAGTTTTCTTTATCAAGGAGTCAGGCTAAAGACATCATTGCGACTTGCCCTGAATGCCAGAGGACTCCCTCTCTTCAACAGCTAGTGGTGTCAACCCTCGGGGACTCACCTCCTCAGAATTATGGCAATCTGACGTCACTCACTTCGCTGCACTTGGAACGTTAAAATGTGTACATGTGTCTGTTGATACCTTTTCTGGAGCAGTGTCTGCATCCTGCCATGGAGTGGGGAGTCAAGCATTGCCCAGCATTCCCCACTCACCGACCGGACAGGCCATTGTGGAGCGTACGCATGGCACGCTAAAGCATCTATTGCAACAACAAAAAGGGGGAGATGGAGGGGATCAATCTACACCTCACGAAAGGCTAAATAAGGCATTATATGCCATGAACTTTTTAAACATTTCCCCTGACTCACAGGTGCCATCAATATTGCATCACTTCTGGTCGCAGATACCAGATCAACAAGAAGTCCAGGGCAAGGCTCAAGTGTTAGCAAAAACCTGGAAAGTGGTAACTGGGCAGGACCAGATCCTTTAATAACCTGGGGAAGAGGTTATGCTTGTGTCTCCAAGATGTAGCTTAGCTAAGATGTAGCTTAGACAAAATGTAGTTATTAATAAGGATGAAATGCTATAAGAATGTGTGTATTCAACTTTCCTTGTTTAGCAATATTAAGAAGCAAGACCTCAAGTGTTTAACCTTATTAGAAACTCCCTTGGTTTTCCCCCTTGAGTGGTGGCCAGGCTCTGGGTGGAACCCAACAGGAGGATGAGATCAGATGTTTCCGCTCAAAGAAAGTTGCCAGTTATTTTGGCCTGCTGATTTAGATATATGAGGCTGGACCTGCTTGCAGCGATGTTGGATGCCTCACCTACGGATGGACGCATCGCGTAGGATTTCCGGTTTGCGAGGAAGGGCACTCTAAATTCTCGCTGCATCCAGGGTTCCCCAGCAATTGCGGATCTGAATGTTAGTACCCCATTAAGTAAGTGTGCTATTCCATATTTTCCTTACTGTTTATTTTTGTAGTATTTAGTCATATCCCCTAATTATGGGTACTGAAATTAGCTTACTCTAGTAACTGTAACTGCTGTATTGTTTCTAGCATTCTGTGAAACTTTTTTAAGTATGCTGTGTTTTTTGAAGTTTGCCTAACCCTTAATTGATAAAGCCTTGAAACAAGTCTTGCAGGTGCAGCTGCAAAACAAAGAAAGGGGAGATGTGGGAGACATCAGCCTGTCAGCCCTGCACAGCCTCTGAATCAACAGCAAAGCTTTGATGAGAAACAGGCCTTGGGAGAAAGATCAGAAACTGCTGAGCTGTGCCAAGGTGGCAGGGAAAAACAACGGCCAGCTGCAACACTGAGCTGTGGCAAAGTACTGAACTGTGAGAAGTTACCGCCGCGTGAACAGCGCGTGAACGAGAGGGTGATTGGTCTGCACAGCGCGTGTTAGAGTGGTCTGATGCTGGTAGGAGAAAAGGTTGATAGCTGTCTGATTGCTGATTTGCTAATAAGAGCTTTACCAACAGCATCCGAGAGCATAAGTATGTACCATTGTAACAATAAAATCTCTTTCCTTCTGGACTTCATGGAGAGTCCATGTCTCAGTTGCCACACAACAAAATCTAAAAAATGGGGGGTTTTTTGTTGGGCTTTAGGCAGTATTTCTCGATGCCCACAGTGCCACTGAATTCCTAGAAACTTCACTGTCTGAGATGGTCCTTGGATTTTTTCAGGGTTAATTTCCCAAGCCTTCTGTTTCATGTGATCTACCACTAATTCAAGAGCTTGTTGTACCTCCTCCTCATCATTTCTTTGAATCAAAACCTCATCTATATAGTGACTTAATTGTGTGTGAGGAGGCAGCTGTATTTCATCTAAGTGTTCAGCTACAATTCTATGACAGACAGTGGGGCTATGCAACCACCCTTGTGGTAGTCTGGTAAAAGTGTATTGCCGGCCCTGCCATGTGAAGGCAGATAGATCCCAATGCTCTTCTGCAATCGGGATGGTAAGAAATGCATTAGCCAAATCTATTACAGCGTACCCAGTTCCTGGATGTTTCTGAACTTCTTCTATTAAAGTGACAGTGTCTGGCACAGCTGCTGCAAGCGGTGCAGTATGTTTGTTCAGTTCTCTAAAATCCACCGTCATTCTTCAGGATCCATCACTCTTCCTGACAGGCCAGATCGGATTGTTCCATGCTGTCGTGGTCGGCTTTAAAGCTCCTACATCTAATAAATCTCTAATTGTCTGTGATATCTCTTCATGTCCTCCCGGAATTCTATACTGCTTCATTGTGACTAACTTAGTTGCAGCTGGGATCTGCACAGGAGGCATTTTTACTTGACCGACGGTAACAGGTCTGGCACTAATACAGGGTTTAACTCCAAATTGATACTGACCATCAGAAAGATTTAAAGTTAGTCTTTTTAGAATCTCTATACCTTTTATATATCCAAGAACGGGGACAATCATGACTGAATATAATCATTTTGGGAGGTTTCTTATTTTCATTTCTATTTGTGTTTGTACAGCTTTAATCTATTTTCCTCCTAAACCTGTAATAATTACAAGTTGTCCTTTAAATTTCTTGGGATTCCAATATATTAAGGAGGCCTCCGCTCCAGTGTCAATCAGCGCATTTACAGTTTGTGGGGACTGCGTGTTCTAAAAAAAAAATTTAAGCTCCACATGGGGTTGTCAGTCCTTCTGCACCCACTACCCTGGAGCTTGGCCATTAATTCATTTGTACTGATCATAATATTGATTCACTTCCTCTGCCTCGTGCAAAGGGTACAAGTCAGAAAATGGTGCCTAATCGTCTTTCACCCCCGGAAGTGGTGATCCACTTATGGGGGGGGGGGGGGGGAAGGGGGCCTTCCGTGGGCAGATGCAGGGTCCCGTTGAGGTTCGAGAAGGGGCGCCGTAGGCTGAGTTGTCCCTGGATTCTTAGTTTTAGAACTCTGCACTCTTGCTAGGTTTATTCAGCCCTCTCTGTGTATATATTCACCACAGCTCGTTAGTTGGAACACTGTCAATTTTTTTTCACGAGACATGCCGTCTTTTAGCAAAGCCATAAACATTTCCTTAAGAGAAATCCTATTTGCACTGTCTTTAGGGCTCTCTCGAGTATCTCGATTCCCTGCACTCCCTCGGGGGTCCCACTCCCCAAGGTCACCCAGCTGCTGTATTTTTCTATCGCATCACAAAGGGGATTTCCTATCTCAGTAATCAAAAGAGTCATGATAACATTTTTACAGTAGTACCGCATCTCACACACTCACACACACTCTTAGATTAAACACATCGATCTGATATTACCACACAAGGAGCTCCCTTACACCATTTACACAAACAACACAGAATTACACTTATAACCACAAGTACCACTAGGACAATTATGACAAACGACAAATCCAAATTTAACACCATACGTACAATAAACAAGTTCCAAGTCTCAGAGTCAATATCGGTGCCAATGGTCAAAGTTCACAACAAATCCAGCCCTCTCCTTTTTCTATACTTATATTGTGCTACTCGCACTGTGGCTTTCTCTGCCACTGTCTGATAAGTATCCAGCTTATCAGCAAGCAACTTATTCCAGCATTGCAACATCACTATTTGACTCTGCAAATCACATATCTGTCGCTCCATCTGGGAGCGCTCCAACAACAGCCTCTCTTTACTCTGGTGTTTTCTATATGCAGTTAACGAAATCCATCCTCGTTTACTTGAATTTGTAGTCTCTTTTCCTTTTCCAATAGGTATCCTTTTCATATAATTTAGAACATCTAATGGTTCGGCTTCTTTCAGCCAGCTCTCCCATTGTTCGCATGGTTCTCCGACCTGAGCCCACTCCTGGGCCCGCGAACTACAGGGAGGATTTTCCCAACCAGGAGTATCTGGTGGACTTGACAAATTACCTTTGAATTTAAATAATGACATTTTTTGTCGGATCCCACTTCTGACACCAATTTATGTTTTGCTGATTAAGGATACCAATTAAACTCAGACACCAGAGTGAAAAGAGCAGGCGTATTTTACTGGTGATAACCAAATAATGTAACAGCGTAATACAGAGAACATGCAGGAAGAAAAGGCAGAATAGTGCACTTAAAGCAACAAACAGGAAAATACAGGGTAATGCATCAAATCATTACTACATGAGAGAGAGAAGAGTGATCAAGAAAGATCCATCACCACTTGCATACGTTACCATCATCCAGACCCGCAGGCGCTGGGCAGCCCCGGTTACAGCGAGGATTTGGAGAGCCTGTCCCGGCAAGTGGGAAATCCTACGCGGTGCGTCCACCCGTAGGTGAGGCTTCCAAAGTCGCTGTGAGCGGGCCCAGCCTTATATACCAGAGATCGACAAGCCAGAATAGCTGGCACCTTTGTTTTGAGGGGAAAATTTCTGGTTTCATTCTCCTGTTGGATTCCACCCAAAGCCTGGCCAGGGCTCGGGGGGGGGAACCAAGGGAGTTTCTAACAAAGCCAAATATGTGAGTTCTCAGCCTTGAACAAGGCTAAACAAGGGAAGTTGGATACATTCTCTCAGCATTTTGTCCTCACTACTGATTATATTCTAGGCCGCATCTTTCCCTAGTGAGCTTCCGTACTTTGTTAATGACTACATGCTAAGTTAGCAGCTTCGTCTCGGGGCCTGTTGTTCAGGCTGCAGTATTTCAATGCTTTAGCACTTTTTACATCCGCATAGGTGGGTTGTTATAACTTAGTACAGTGCCCACTAGCACAATGGTTATCAGTTATAAAATATACAGGATTCATCTATAGGTCAACTCTGGCTTGGGCCTGTTGTCCAAGCCTTAGCGCTTCAGGTAGTAATGAGGTCCAGCCCTGCGCTGCCGGCTGTTGCTGCTCGGAGCTCATGAACCCTTCGGCCTGGTTGTGGAATGCTTGAGGATTGCTCCAAGAGGCCCAGGCATTTGTCAGGGCGCCGGGCCTCCGCCCCTCCTCCCGTTTCCCAAAAGAGGTATGCCATTCTTATCAAATTTTGATCGACATTGATTAGCCCAGTGAGATCCTTTCCCACACCTGGAACAAGGTTTAGAAGGCGATGGGCTTTGCTCCTTTCCTTGTTTACAATCTTTTTTTAAAATGCCCAGGCTTTCCACATGAGAAACAAGTTCCCCTGGGTGCCACTTGATGTCGTCCTTGCACTACCAATATGGCTGCGGCAAAGAGCTGCGCCTTGTGGCCCTCGGTACCTACATGTTGGCAAGTTTTCAGATAATCGCCAAGCTCCTGGGTTTTTCCCCGGAGTGGTGCAAGCACCGCTTGACAGTCACTATTAGCGCTGTCATATGCCAGTTGTAATATTAGGGCTTTGGCTGCCTCAGAGTTATCTACCTGTCGAGAGATCACCGCCTGTAAACGACCTATAAATTGCCAATATGACTCCTGAGACCCTTGTTGGATGGTTGCAAAAGAACCCATTCTGTGTTCCCCATCAGGTACCTTTTTCCACACTATTACAGCAGCTCCGGAGGCCTGGGTAAACAAGCACTGATCTTGCCGGGCTTGAACAAGGGGGTCCATATACTGCCCTTTTCCAACCAGCACGTCATAGCCTATCAGCGTACCGTCAGCCACATTTTTCATGGATTGCACAGTATAGAGATCTGGATACTCGCTTTTCCAGATGTAATACTGTGCCGACGTTAATACCGTTTTTATAAGTGCCATCCAATCCCACGGGACCAATTGATGCCCATGAGCGATTGCCTCCAGTATACCTGTCGTAAATGAGCTTTGAAGCCCGTTCTCATTAATGCTTTTCTGTAGTTCTTCAAAAACCTGGTATGGCAGGGGCTCATGCTGCGTCTGCTGCTTGGGTCTTAAAATTACCAGAAACGCCACAGGGTCCCCATCGCTCAGTGCCTCCTTAAAACACATCTCTAGCCTAGATCCTCCTCCCTGAATCTCTACCGGGAATGCCTCCGGTGGGGGAGGTGGAGAATCTGGAGGTACAGATTTTAGTTCCTCACCTTTACCCTTTTCACCCCTGCTTGTTTCTGCCGGGGGAGCACTGGGAGATACTTCTTTCTCCTGTCGGGACGGGGTACCGACGGGTTCTACTATTTCTCCTGCCAGCGGTTGTAAAGTCATGTAAATCAATCGCCATGTAAACAAGACAGAGGTCGGAACTACGATCCCCAGCTCTTTTTTAGTTTTAAACTCCTGTCCGACCTTCCACCATAATGCTAAATCAAAAGTTCAGTCTGCCGGGAACCACGTACAATACCTCAAGATATAGCACAGTAACTCATGCAGTTGATCGTCTGTTACTGAACACTGGGCAGCCTTCAATAACTGCTTTAAAACTTGCATACACAGCTTCTGTTCCTTCGAAAACCCTGACCCCATGATTTATGAGAAAGAGAAAAAAGAGAAAGAAAAACCCCTTATGATTTAAGAGAAAGAGAAGAAGAGCCGTGTGCTAGCAACTTCCCACAGCTGTCTGGTACTCACCAGATAATTTAAGAGAAAGAGAAAAAGAGAAAGAAAACCCCTTCTGTTCTTATGTATGCTGGAAGCTTCCCACAGCCGGGCGCTGCAGTCTGGTACTTACCAGATAAATGAATACTGTAATCCGGACTCCACGTTCCTCCTTCGCATACGAGCACGCCGCTGTCTTCTTCAATTTCCCGTACGGCTCACACGGGGCACCACTTACCGCTCTCAGACCAGCTGGGATCGGGGCGACGCGCTGAATCATGACAAACTCACGCCAGTCTGTTGAAGGGGGGGCATTGCCAAGAGGAGCAAATGCTGCCGCACTGTGTGCAAGCTCCCAATTTGTTACCACCTGTTTACATAGGTTCGTTTTTACTTCTACATCCTACTGACCTCCAGGTTTTGCCTGTTTACTGCTCACATGCTCACCACACTCTGCAGGTGGTGTTTTTTACTGCTGTTTTTCACACAACATGGTGTTACATGATGTTGCCTCAGCTATCCACACTCATTCTTCTAACCTCAAGGTCAGTTTACATTTTGCTAACCACCAATTCTTTATTCCCACATGCTTCACCCCAAAATCGAATTTACCACCTTCCTGAAAACCAAACCCAGGTGCCAGCCCTACCCTTATCGACACAGGCTGAGGTGGGTGCCCAGGCCCTCACACCCCACCAGCAGGCCTGTGTGAGTGGCACAGACAGGACACAGGAACAACCACAAAATCACAGATGAAGTGCAAAAAGTAAATTTATTCTTGTTACCTCATGACCCGGGGGATCTCCACAGCAGCACCCGGGCAGAGGCATGCAAGCGGGGATGCAGGCACTGCAGAGCTCGGTCCTTGCTGGCCAGAAAGAGGAGAAAGAAAAGAGCTTGAACCTGCTGCTTTCACCTGTATATATCGGGGATTTTCGCAGGCGTACTTTTCCACTGTGCTTTGATCTTTCCCACAGCAGGGCAGGAATCTCAAGGATGTTCAATAAGGTGCCTCTGAGTCTCTCACAGGCCTGTGTTATCTAAATGCAGACATTCTACCCATCAAGCACACAGGGCTAAACAACAATTAGTGCGATATATGTGTTTTTCGGCACCCCAGCTGCAAGTCACTTGAGTGTGTTTGCAGTCCTCCTCACTAATCTTCCGTTGTACTCCACAGAGCCGCTCCACCGAGGACGGTCCGCGGAAGAGCGGTGCCGCGGGGATACCTCCTGCAGCCGCTCCGCGAACCTGCCAGGGGAGCGGCGTAACTTCGTCGCATTGTGGACGTAGCGCACCCCTCCGCAGCCTCCAGGAGGAAATATCTCTCTCCTATTAGCCTTTGTAATAGACGCTGCCTTCCCCTAAATAGAGCCCCGCGGCGCAGTGAAAGTGACACGCAGCGGCTGGGGCTTCCGGGCAGCCAGTTGCGCTCCCAGGAACGCGCGGAGCCGCCCCCTCCCGCCCCGAGGCGGCTGCCAGCTCCACCCTCGACAGACATGTTCTCTCGCCGCGCTATCTTTCCGGCTCACTGACCTTCTCTCCACAGCTGACGGCCAGCGCGACAACTATGGGAGGAGGAGGAGGAAGAGGCGGCGACCACTGAGCGTCACGCGCTCTGGCGGACAGGGCAGGCGCGGAGTGAAGAGAGTGTTTCGAAGGCGGAGCTTGGTGGGTTGTCCGCGGCTGAGGAGCGGAGGTGGGAGTGCGGGGAGGGGCCTGCGCTCCTCAGTTGTCCTCCGCCCCACGGGAGAGGGTGCAGGCTCAGCCTTTCGTCTAGTTGCTCTCGCTTGTCGTTTTCGGTTGTTGTTGTCTCAGAAGTTGGGGCCGGCTCGGCGGAGGAAGTGCGATGTCCGACGGCGTCGCCTCGGTGGCCCGTCACTGAGGCGCTCCGATGGTGTCGGCGCTCGTCGGGGTGGGCGGCACGTGTCGCCGCCCGCAGCGCCGCCGAAACTTGGCGGAGGTTTCTGAGCGACTCAGTGAGTACCGGGCGGCGGCTTTGTACCTCTTCCCCGGCGGTCGGGCGGCGCCGCATCCCGTATGTGGTGCGGGGAGGCTTCCTCACCCCTAGTCCTGGCGGGCCGGGGTCTGTCTCCTCTCGGGCTTCGCCTCCCGCCCACCTGGCTCTCGCGTGGGGGTGGTGGTGGGTATCTGAACAGCCCCCGGCCGCCTGCTTTGTGGTCCCTGTCGGTCCCAGGGGAGCGGCGATCGCTGCCGCGGGGCAGAGCGGCGACGTCGGTACCGTCGCCCCTCCAGAAGCGGATGCGCCCAGTGTATCCCGCGCGTGTGGGCAGCGGGGCGCCAGCTCGGACTGTGGCCGTGGACCCGCGGTATGGACGGCTAGCAGGGGGCAGGCGTGGGGGCCAAAAGGTTTGTGACCACGACTGCTGTGGGTGATGAAGAGAGATGACGGAAGAGCTGCCTGGAAAGGGAAAGCATGGCCTTGGAGATCTGGCTAAACACTCTTCTTTAGAGACATAATATATATATTAGAGATATAGTATATAGAGACGTGATATATAATTTTTTTTTTTTTTTTTCTGTATGGACTTGAATTTAAAAAGCAGACTGAGAACTCCCCATGAGTTGCCAGCGTCTCAGTTTTTCCAGCTGTAATGGATCTATTCGGAGTGTTTCTTCTGTGTGGTTTATTCCAGTTTATACAATTTCCCCCTTAAAAAAAAACTTTTCATGCTATCCATAATTGATTGAATTTCTTAGTGTGTGGTTTGCTGTAAGTACTTCACAGGAAGAAAAACTGAAGAGAATATTTTTAAAAACAAATACTGCAAATATTTTGAGCAGAAGTATATGAAATAGAACGTGTTTTCTCACAGCAGTGTCTTCAGAGGTATTTGCAAACTCTTACAGGGTTAATTCTAGAGATCAAGTGGATATTACTCATCTTTTCAGTAGTGTATATCTTGTTCAGAATCTAATGTATTACTAACTTACTGTATTCAGTCACAGCTTCACTTTCCTCCTCATGTAGCAACTACAAAAGACCCACACCCGGTCATCTTTATGTTCATTGTTAAATCAGAAATAAGAATGAAGCAATTAAAAAAATGTAGCCCATCACTTGAGATGGATCCCATTTAAATCCTGTGAACCTTTAAGCAAGTGTTTACTGATAGGAAGAATTTATATTACTTAGAAGGTAAATAGGTAAATCTGAAAGATTCTTAGCTATAGCATAGACTTGGTTGCTCACATCAGTGATGAAAAATGTAGTTTGGAATAGAATTGATATATAGGCATTTGGTAAGAATTATTTAAAAGATGTTATTTTAAATATTGAGATTAGAGTAGATTGCAATTGAGATGTTTTGTGGCTCTGAGTGATAAATATAAGTATTACTGAAAGTTATTCAGACAGCTTGAAATGTTTAAATAGGAATGCAGTGTCTTTCATCACCACCACATCTCAGTCTCACATTACTTGCTGTGTTAATTCAGGACATTAGCATGTTTTAATAATTATAAAGGACTGACAAACAAGACAGCTTGTAATGCTTCTCAGGAGTCATTTCTAAAATTGCCAGTAAATGGTAGTGGTACTTTTATTCAATATATGAAAATAACTGCTGAAACTTACTCTAATGTATAGAAAAGTCATAGATAGCCCCTGAATATTTTGGAGTCAAATTCTCTGAGTATGGTCAGGCATTGTTTTCATTACTATGGGCCGTTTCATTGTCTCCTGGTGTTGATGTATCTGCAAATCATAGTGCAACACCATGCAAATATATAAACTTGGGGACTCTATGGGGACGTTATTTTCTGTAGCACCGTGCAGTGCAGTAGCACTGCTCCCAGAGACTGTTTGGGTGCCTGTGCCACGCTGGGTGTGTTGGGGAGATGTACGGACCTCAATTCTGCACGTTTTTGCTAACTGAATGTTGTGGTTTAAACCCAGCCAGCAGCACCACGCAGCCACTCATTTGCTCCCCTGCCCAGGGGATGGGGGGAGAGAATTGAAGGGGTAAAGGTAAGAAGACTCATAGGTTGAGATAAAAACAATTTAATAATTGAAATAAAATGAAATTTAAAAAATTATGATAATAATAGTAATAATAGAATATACAAATGAGTGATGCACAATGCAATTGCTCACCACCTGCCAACTGATGCCCAGCCCATTCCTGGGTAGTGATCCCAGAGTAGGGAAAATCCTGAAACCACAATCCTGGAAGGGAGAGCCTGCTTCCTGGCCAACCCTCCTCTCTATACTGAGCATGACGTTACATGATATGGAATATTCCATTGGCCAATTTGGGTCCGGTGCTCTGGCTCTGCTTCTTCCCAGCTTCTTGTACACCTGTGCATGGGCAGGACATGGGGAGTTGGAGAGTCCTTGATCTCTTAGCAACAACTGAAAACATCAGTGTGTTATCAGCATTCTTCTCATACCAAATCCCATACTGAATCCAAAACACAGCACTAGTCTAGCTACTAAGAAGAAAAATTAGCTCAATCCCAGTTGAAACCAGGGCACTGAAGTAGCATGCAATACTGTATGTGATCTCTTGTGCCTCTTTCCAGTAGGGAAAACTAAAACAAATCTTTGGCAATTCCCCTGTTTCTGGGTTAGTACCTTTCTTTTCCATGATCTGGAGGCTGAGGAAGTATAATATGTATTGGTCCTTTTAGGTTGTATAATTTTTACTCACAGGGTCTCTTTCCCTTGATTATGCATACATTTCCGCTAATGTGTATATAAAATAGAGGTAGGCCTTGCTCCTATCAAATGAAGCTTCCTTTTGTTGCAGAAATTGCTTTTTAATCAAAGCTAGTATTTATCTTGTGCTACTAATGGGAGCATTGAACTGAATAAATATAACATTATGTATCTTATTTGAAATACTGGATTTCCATGGACAAAATAGAAGCTGTGAATATTTGTCATTGAGAAAGCAATGTAGGCAGAGATGCTTTGATTATTTTTTTTGGTCTGATTTAAAAAAAAAAAAAGTTTTATCAGACATGACAGCACTTGCATTCAGCCCATTTGAAGCTCTTGAAATCTCAAGATAGGTGTCAAAATAAATAAATGAAGATGATAGTAATAACAAGAAGAGGGGATAAAGTTGATGGGGAAAGGAAAGGCAAGGATACCAGCAGTGCAATAATGAGTCCCTGAACGAAGGGTTTGCTAAAGGGTCAGGTTCATTTTAACTAAAAGGATCCTTGCTTATTTTTTCACCATGTATTGATCTGGTGAAAGATTAATCTTTGGGATGGTAATTCTGGGAAGAGGGCAGTGTGAGGAAAGCAGGCAGAAAGGCAGTGGGGCTGCCACTACAGTTGTGAAGGCGAAAGGCTGAAGCAGTGAGATACTAGCTTGGCAGGAACAGATTTATATCAGGACTTGAAGGAACACTTTGTGCTCAAATTGTTTATCATAAAGGAAATCTTTATTGTATATGAATCCCAAGTTAAGTTCTTTGTGCAAGGTGGATGTTTATTTGCACATAATTTTAATTCATGAGAGATGTAACAAGCATCCTCTTACCAAAGAGTTGGTTCTCAATGTATGAGAAACTGTTTTTCCTAGTAAACTGTAAAGCCTGTTTCCTGAAAGAGATGGATGTTTTCCATATCGCATTTTCTGCAGATTATGAAATGAAAATACATTTAAGCATATTTTATTGACCTTTAGAAAGCAGGTATTCTATTGAAAAGAAAGTCATCACCAGAAACTTTATTTTTTTATTAATAACTTAATATAAACTTCAGAAATGCTTCACAGTATCAGGGTGGTTTGCAATAGGATGGGACTTAATGTCTTACCTAAACAATGTAATTTTCCTTACTGTTTGCTGAGCATTTCAGACATACAATGTTGTAGGGGTATTGTGGTGGTTTGACCTTGGCTAAATGCCAGGTACCCACCAAGTCACTCTATCACTTCCCCCCCTTCCCCTTTCTTTCTCAACAGGGCAAAGAGGGGAAAGAAAATAAGATAGGAAAAGAAAATAACCCTTGTGGGTAAAACAACAGCAGTTTTAATATAAGCAAAGCAAAGGTCCATGCACGGAAGCAAAAAAAGCAAACAGATTTATTCTCTCCTTCCCATGAACAGGCGATGTCGGGCCTTCTCAGGAAGCAGGGCTCCCATACGCGGAGGGGTTGCCTCGGAGGACCAAGGGTGACCCCCCCCCCCTTCCTCCTTTCTCCCAGCTTTATACTGAGCAGCCGTCAGATGGTCTGGAATATCCCTTTGGTCAGTTGGGGTCAGCTGTCCTGGTTGTGTCCCCTCCCAAGATCTTGCCCACCCCGTCCCACTGTGGGGGGGAAATGTCGGAAAGAGCCTTGGTGCTGTGTAAGCACCACTCAGCAGTAGCCACACCACCAGGGTGCTATCAACACCCTGCCAGCTCCCAGCATCAAACACAGCACCATGGGGGCTGCTACAGGGGAAAACCAATTCCGGCTCAGCCAGACCCGATACAGGTATAAAGGACAATTAAAATTATTTTTACTGAAGGAATAACTGCTGGAAAACACCCTTGCCCAGTCTTCTGCTTTGAGCACTAATGGTCACCAATGTGAGAGATACTTGTATTAAGTGTGTGGATGCACAGGCACTCAGTTCAGAATAACTTTTCAGGTGTGAGGTTGTCCCACTTCAGTTGTTATCCATGTAGCCAGTAGCTAAAGGATTATAGTGGTAATCAAGCACTATTCGTTTATGAACTCTAAAACTTCAGCCGTCATGCTATTCATACTTATCATGCTAATAACATTTATGTTGGTCTTTTGACTTTCCAAAAATCCACTGACCATGATGCTGACATCCATATCTTCTAAATCATACTCAATTTTATAACTTTGAGTTATTAAGATACTTCTATTTGTGTAGTGATACAGTCTGCAATGTAGTCTTGTTCTGCTACATGGTTGAACTAGCAGTTATGTTTTGTGGAAGGGATCTATTGTGTGGGAACATGGTCATACAGGGGAAGAGGAGATAACACAGGGCCGTATCTGCTCGAGGGTAGGGAGGCATTGCAGAGGGATTTGGACAGGCTGGAGCAATGGGCTAAGGCCAACTGTAGGAGTTTTAATAAGGCCAAATGCCGGGTGCTGCACTTGGGCCACAACAACCCCCAGCAGCGCTACAGGCTTGGGGAGGAGTGGCTGGAGAGCTGCCAGTCAGAGAGGGACCTGGGGGGGTTGATTGACAGCCGGCTGAACAGGAGCCAGCAGTGTGCCCAGGTGGCCAAGAAGGCCAATGGCATCCTGGCTTGTATCAGAAATAGTGTGGCCAGCAGGGACAGGGAAGGGATCTGACCCCTGTACTTGGCACTGGTGAGGCCGCACCTCGATGACTGGGTTCAGTTTTGGGCCCCTCACTACAAAAAGGCCATTGAATGACTCGAGCGTGTCCAGAGAAGGGCAACGGAGCTGGTGCAGGGTCTGGAGCACATGTCGTACGAGGAGCGGCTGAGGTAACGGGGGGTGTTTAGTGTGGAGAAGAGGAGGCTGAGGGGAGACCTCATGGCCCTCTACAACTCCCTGAAAGGAGGGTGCAGAGAGCTGGGGATGAGTCTCTTGAACCAAGTAACAAGTGATAGGACAAGAGGGAATGGCCTCAAATTGTGCCAGGGAAGGTTTAGACTAGATGTCAGGAAGTATTTCTTTCCAGAAGGGGTTGTTAGGCGTTGGAATGGGCTGCCCAGGGAGGTGGTGGCGTCCCCATCCCTGGAGGTGTTTAAGAGTAACATTGACTTAGTGCTTAGGGATATGATGTAGTTGGGAACTGTCAGTGTTAGGTCAATGGTTGGACTAGATGATCTTCAAGGTCTTTTCCAACCTAGACGATTCTGTGATTCTGTATGGAGAATGCCGGAGGTGTGGTGGAGACAATGAACTCTGCGTGGGTAATGCAGATTGGAGGCTATGGAGCTCTGGTAAATTTAGGAGAAAACTTTAACCTCTCTACATTGTAGAGCAAACACAGCACCCATTCTTCTGGTGTGGAAGGAGTTATGCTTTCCCGTCTCTCCTTTTCTGTAGTCACTATGATAGCCAAACACTGTGTGTGTGTCTCAGTGCTAGACCTGCTAGGTTTGTGCATCAAGCACAGATCACTATGTAGGGTGTTGTTGGAAGTGTGGGAAAAGCAAAACAGTGAAAAAACTGCAAAACACACATTCCCCTAACACGTGGTGCCCAGAACAAACACAGGACGGGATGGAGATCCAGTGATTTGTTTTGCCGTGGCACCAAGGAGGAATGCAAAGCGAGGTGGAGGCTGCACGGTCCTGTTCTTGTACTTTTCTCAAGGAATATTTGACACAACTATACAGATTTAGCTCCTGCTCTTCTGCTTTTCTCAAGGAATATTTTGCCCAACTCTGCGGACATTAAGTGTGTAATTGCAATTGGGTTTTGTGTGTAGTGCTATACAGCCAACCTGCAGTTTGTGCATTTATCGTAGGCAATCTCAAAGAGTCTGTAGATGTTGCATAAGAACAAACTGTACTATTCGTGACCCTGACTGCTTCTCTTGAATGCCACCGGACCTACAGCATAGGGGCTGTTCGTGCATCTGGTGTCAGGCCTATAGTCACAGCCCCAATTGGCATAGCTATTAAGAGATAAGTCCAGCTGCCCCTAGCCCCTCTAATCTCTGAGGACTGGATAGAACACAAGAGGATTAATTTCTTACCAAATTAATTCGTCACCTTAAATGCAACAGGTGTATAATGTGGGAAACTGAACTTAGAATGTGCAAAGAGAAGATGCTTCACAGGCTTTACACTCATTAAGGTAAAAGGTTTCTGTCTCTGATTGCTTAATAAGTTTACACTCATAATCCTAGAACAAAGATGATATATGAAGACATAAATATGAATAATCAGTTGCATTTGGGTACCATTTAAACACTGGGCAATAATAGGGATGGAGATAATTAACATTTAGAACTCAAAAAGCTGTTTAAATACTGTCATAAATCCATTACAGTCTTCAAACTCAGTTTATAAGTAGTCAATCCAAACATAAAGTAATATTTCCAATGCTCTACAGAGTAATTTTGTGCAATACAGATTTGTCAGCAGCTAACACAACTCCTCTGAGGGGTAGTTGAAAAGAGGTTATTAGTTACAACTTGGTCTCCTCACCATCGTGTTGCATCATTCAAGTGCTTAAATTGAGTTTGAAGTTTTACTCCCTCAGGAGAAAATGACATTGGTAAAACTTGGCCCTTCAGTAGGAGAAAAAACAAATCCTGACCTATTATCAGGAGCTGTTCCAGCACTGTGCTCACTGGCTATTGGCTTGCTTCCCAGGCTGTCGTGGCATTGTGGTCCTGGGCAGTTCTGATATGATCACTCAGTACTCCAGCTTTTGCAGTGATGCTGGTTCAGGTCTGGCCAGCCTAGAATTTTGGGAGAACAGAAGTATTTTTGCCTGTTCTTATCCACGTAGAAATATTCAATGGCTGTTTCTAGCCTTGAAAATCTGCTGCACCTATAAAATACTGGGTTTGTTCAAATCCCAGTGGGCTGGCTCCATATTCCAGTAGATGTCTAGGATGCATTGCTGGTAACCTGTAGAGAGAAACTACCTATGTTATTTCTGTGAACAGATGCCTGCGTGCCTGACCAGTATGCAACAGTTTTGGCTTTTATTCTGTATGTGGTTCATCTCTACAACCGTACTGATATAGCTGAACAGCTCCTTTTGTGCCTGTTGGTGTTTGGGGATTGGGTAGCAATGGTCTGACTGTGAGAGAGAGAGAGCGCGCGCCTGTAGGCCAGGAGAAACGAACTGAAAGAACCAACAAATTTTATTTCATCTGTCTCCGTTAAATGAGCATGCTTGTCAGTTTTTGCTTCACTTTACAAACTGTGTGTCTTACTTCCAGCTGCTCTCAAATGTTCAGCTAGCAGCCTGATTTCTGCTGTATTTCATCTTTGGTGTTTTTTTTTTTTTTTTTTGCCTGCCTTTTTCACACACACACAGGAATTTATGTCAGTGTTATCTTGAGAATGAATTGGTGCAATGGACTTTCCTTTATCACATGACTGCAAATACTGTTTGAATTTGGTACTGAGTGCTTATTAAATTGTGTTTGCTCAAGAACCATGTTATGAACCTACGTTATAATTGTTTTGAGTGATGCCTGGTATACTGTTTTCATCCTAAAAAGCTTGAACTGTTTGGTGTTTTGACCGTTCACGAGATTGCTTGTGGCTGTATGCGATGCTAGAAAAAGTGAGTGAAGAGCTATAAGAAAGTGGGATTCCTTCTAGATTATGTTTCTTGTCCCTTGCTCCACATGAATTGAAGAGGCCTGACTGTGATTACATTTGGGACCAAACTATATCTGTTCTGCCTAGAGTAAGGAAGGTCTGGGATGAGGATTGAGAGAAGAAAAGTAGTTGGAAGTAATGAGCTGGCATATCTTTAGATTTGATTGCTTTTTATGGCTGAGCCTAGGTATGGGAAGAAGAATGCATAAGAACAAAAGGTATGTCCAGAAAACTCTATGGAACTTTTACTTACAAAGAAACCCCTAAGAAAACTGTTGCTTTTGTAATGACTGTGACACTTCGAACTTGGGCATAGAGCAGCTCTAAGGACTAAGTCAGATATTAAGTAAATGGGGCAGATTGTCCCCTTCTGCTCTCGTGAGACCCCACCTGCAGTACTGTGTCCAGCTCTGGGGCCCCCAACATAAGAAGGACATGGACCTGCTTGAGTGGGTCCAGAGGAGGCCATGAAGATGATCAGGGGGCTGGAGCACCTCCCCTATGAGGACAGGCTGAGAGAGTTGGGGTTGTTCAGCCTGGAGAAGAGAAGGCTCTGGGGAGACCTTAGAGCGGCCTCCCAGTACTTAAAGGGGGCTACAGGAAAGATGGGGAGAGGCAATTTCTCAGGGAGTGTAGTGACAGGACGAGGGGTAACAGTTTTAAACTGAAAGAGGGTAGATTTAGATTAGAGATTGCTGAGGTTTGAACTCAGCCGGCAGCCAGACACCACGTGGCCGGCCGTTCACCTCCCCCCTCCCCGGTGAAATAGGGGAGGGACAAAAATAAGAGAATTTGTAGGTTGAATAAAAAGAAAGAATTTACTAAATATAACAAGAGAACAGTAACAATAGTGAGTCCAAAAAGAAATGGGTAAGATGCAGCAGTGGCTTACCGAGCGTGGCAACCGCCCCCCCAGCAACACGCGACCGCACCGGAACCTGAAAACGGCGCCCGCCCGAGAGAACCCGTGCCCACCTGTATCCCTGGGCATGGCATCACATGGTATGAAATACTCCAATGACTGGTCTGGACCGGCCCTCCAGCTGTGCTCCCTCTCAACCCAGGGAAACTTAACTCTATCCTGGTCGAAACCAGGACAGTCTCCAGACCTCATTCCATACCATTGACGTCATGCTCAGGTTCCAAATCCATCCTAAGGAACCACCACCCCTTTCCCAGGTCTCACAGATATCATTCCCTTAGTCTATGGGCCATCCTTCCACAATGTCTGCTGAGTTCATTTAGTCCATAACTTCGGGTTCCATCTGTTATGACAGTCTATAAGGCTGAGGAATGAGGTGGAGTTGGCTCAGTCGGTGGAGCAGGAGGCTTTGGATGTGGCACAGGGATGTTGCAAGGCACTAATTGCCATAACAGGGTTATTTGACAGTCTGGTTCATTGGCTGTTCTCACCTAAAATCAAATCTCCCTGAGGCACACACTGGACTTCTCCATCCTTCTGCACTACCCACCAAGTGCACCCAGGTCCTTGGGCAAAAGTAATCCCACGCATGGGTTTACCTTTACCCAATGCAGGAGTAACCCAGATGGTCTTCCCCAACATATTCCTAATGCGCACTACGGGGGCTTTATCCCCATCCACGGTATGTAGGAGGTTTGATTGAGCAGGGCCAGCTTGCTTGGCAGATCCTCTGGGATTGACTAACCAGGTGGCTTTTGCTAAATGCACGTCCCAGTGTTTGAAAGTTCCACCCCCCATTGCTCTCAGTGCAGTTTTCAGCAACCCACTGTATCGCTCAATTTTCCCAGAGGCTGGTGCATGGTAGGGAATGTGATATATCCACTCAATGCCATGTTCTTTGGCCCAGGCCTCTATGAGGTTGTTTCGGAAATGTGTCCCATTATCTGACTCAATCCCTTCTGGCGTGCCATGCCGCCATAAGACTTTCTCCTCAAGGCCTAAAATGGTGTTCAGGGCAGTGGCATGGGGCACAGCATGAGTTTCCAACCAACCAGTGGCTGCTTCCACCACTGTAAGCACATAGTGTTTGCCATGCCAAGTTTGTGGGAGCGTGATATAATCAATGTGCCAGGCCTCCCCATATTTATATTTTGACCATCGTCCTCCATACCAAATGGGCTTTAACCGCTTGGCTTGCTTGATCGTAGCACATGTCTCACATTCATGGATTACCTGTGCAATAACATCCATGGTTAAGTCCACCCCTCGGTCACGAGCCCATCTATATGTTGCATCTCTTCCCTGATGGCCTGAGGAGTCATGGGCCCAGCGAGCCATAAATTGTTCACCCTTATGTTGCCAGTCCAGATCTACTTGAGCCACCTTAATCTTGGCAGCCTGATCTGCCTGTTGGTTGTTCTGATGTTCTTCAGTGGCCCCGCTCTTGGGTACGTGAGCGTCTACATGGCGTACTTTCACAGCCAGATTCTCTACCCGAGCAGCAATATCTTGCCAAAATTCAGCAGCCCAGATGAGTTTGCCTCTGCGCTGCCAGTTGCTCTGTTTCTATTCGTGTAACCACCCCCACAGGGCCTTTGCCACCATCCATGAGTCAGTATAGAGACAGAGCACCGGCCACTTTTCTCGCTCAGCGATATCCAAGGCCAGCTGGACGGCTTTCACCTCTGCGAACTGACTCGATTCACCTTCTCCTTCAGCAGCTTCAGCAACCCGTCGTGTGGGGCTCCATACAGCTGCTTTCCACCTTCGATGTTTTCCCACAATGCGACAGGACCCATCGGTAAACAGGGCACATCGCTTCTCATTATCTGGTAGTTTATTATATGGTGGGGCCTCTTCAGCACGTGCTACCTCTTCCTCTGGTGCCATTCCAAAATCTTTGCCTTCTGGCCAGTTTGTGATCACTTCCAATATTCCCGGATGGCTGGGGCTCCCTATTCGAGCCCCTTGTGTGATTAATGCGACCCATTTACTCCACGTGGCATCGGCTGCATGGTGTGTAGAGGGGACCCTCCCTTTGAACATCCAGCCCAGCACTGGCAGTCGGGGAGCCAGGAGGAGCTGTGCTTCAGTCCCGATCACCTCTGAAGCAGCTCGGACCCCTTCATATGCTGCCAGTATCTCCTTTTCGGTTGGAGTATAGCGGTCTTCTGATCCTCTGTATCCCTGACTCCAAAACCCCAGGGGTCGACCCCGAGTCTCCCCTGGTGCTCTCTGCCAGAGACTCCAGGTAGGGCCATTCTTCCCGGCTGCAGTGTAGAGCACATTTTTAACATCTTGTCCTGTCCGAACTGGCCCGAGGGCTACTGCATGAACCATTTCCTGCTTAATTTGCTCAAAAGCCTGTCGCTGCTCCGGGCCCCATATAAAATCATTCTTTTTCCGAGTCACTTGATAGAGAGGGCTGACAATCTGACTGTAATTTGGAATGTGCAGTCTCCAGAAACCCACAACACCCAAGAAAGCTCGTGTTTCCTTTCTGTTAGTTGGTGGAGACATAGCTGTTATTTTATTAATCACCTCCATTGGCATCTGACAACGTCCATCTTGCCATTTTACTCCTAAAAACTGGATCTCCTGTGCAGGTCCCTGGACTTTACTACGCTTTATGGCAAAACCAGCTCTCAGAAGGATTTGGATTATTTTCTCCCCTTTCTCAAAAACTTCTTCTGCTGTATTACCCCATATAATGATGTCATCGATGTAGTGTAAATGTTCTGGGGCTTCCCCCTGTTCCAGTGCAGCATGGATCAGTCCATGGCAGATGGTGGGGCTGTGTTTCCACCCCTGGGGCAGCCGATTCCAGGTGTATTGGACACCCCTCCAGGTAAAAGCAAACTGTGGCCTGCATTCTGCTGCCAGAGGGATGGAGAAAAATGCGTTGGCAATATCAATCGTGGCGTACCACTTGGCTGCCTTCGACTCTAGTTCATATTGCAGTTCCAACATGTCTGGCACGGCAGCACTCAGCGGTGGCGTGACTTCATTCAGGCCACGATAGTCCACTGTCGATCTCCACTCTCCATTAGACTTTCGCACTGGCCATATGGGGCTGTTAAAGGGGGAGTGCCTCTTGCTGATGACTCCTTGGCTCTCTAGCTGACAAATCAGTCTATGGATAGGGATTAGAGAGTCTCGATTGATGCGGTATTGCCGTCGGTGCACGGTTGTAGTGGCAGTTGGCACCCGTTGTTCTACAACCCTCAGCAATCCCACAACAGCAGGATCCTCTGAGAGACCAGGCAACACAGACAGCTGTTTAATTCCTTCTGTTTCCAAGGCAGCTATACCAAAAGCCCACCGATACCCTTTTGGGTCCTTAAAATACCCTCTCCTGAGATAATCTATGCCAAGAACACATGGAGCGTCTGGGCCACTCACAATGGGGTGGTTTTCCCACTCTTCTCCACTTAGGCTCACCTCGGCCTCCAATACAGTCAGCTGTTGAGACCCCCCTGTCACTCCTGAAATACAAATGGGTTCTGCCCCTTTAAAATTTGATGGCATTAGGGTGCATTGCGCACCAGTGTCCACTAGAGCCTTATACTGCTGAGGGTCAGATGTGCCAGGCCATCGAATCCACACGGTCCAGTAAACTCTGTTGTCCCTGTCCTCTGCCTGGCTGGAGGCAGGGCCCCTCTAATGTTGGTCATAATACTCGCTAACGACAAATGGGTTAGTGTGGTGTGCACGGGTTTCAGCCTCATCTTGATCACTCACTTCTTGTGAATACAAGTCAGGAGTTCTTCTCATAGGATCATGAGCAAAGTTGACCTTTCTGCTCCATTTGGGCACTTGATTACTGGAAACTGGAGCAGCATTTCTTCTGAAAGGACCACGTTCTGTACTTGTTCTTCCTTCCAGCTCACATACCTGCTCTTCTAGGAGGTAGGTCGGTTTTCCATCCCATTTCTTCATGTCTTCTCCATGGTCACGCAGGCAATGCCACAGCTTCCCCCGTGGTGTGTACCGGTTCTCTCGAGTAGAGAAACGACTGCTCCTAATAGCCGAGATTCTGGTCCGTGCAGGTGGGGAGTAGGACATGTTCTCCTTAAGTTGCTGGACATCTTGAGATAATTTGTTCACAGCCACAATGATGGGGGAAGAGACACTTTCTTCATATTGTCGTAGTCGGCGAGCCAGTTCATCCACTGCTGGTCCCTCTTCGTCTCTCCAGTCCATTACTGCTGATGCACTGGTATATGATGAGGGTGTGCTCCGTACAAACTTCTGCCACACGGGCCGGGTGCATCGGACTTCATCTGGATCTGTGGGTAGCCGTGCATTATCTGGGTCATAGTAAACTGCCTCCCGCACAGCTAGCTCCCTCAAGTGTTGAATGCCTCTTTCCATAGTGGTCCACTTTCTTGGTCGACATGCAAAGTCTTCCTTGAAGGGATACCTCTCCCTCACACTTGACAGGAGTCGCTTCCAGAGACTGAGATTTTGTGTCTCCTTTCCAATGGCCTTGTCAATGCCCCCTTCCCTACACAGGGATCCCAGCTGCCTCACCTCCCTGCCCTCTAGTTCCATGCCACTGGCCTCGCTATCCCAGCACCGCAGCAGCCAGGTAACGAGTTGCTCACCTGGATGGCGGCTGGAATCTTTTCTTATGTCTCACAACTCACTCAGGGATAAGGATCGGGTGACTATCACTGGCTCTGCCTCCTCCTGTTCTCGTGATGGGCCTGGTTCATCCTCACCCTGTACACTGCGAGGGGATTTTTTTGTGTATTTCTTCTTCTGTCTGGGAGCAACTGACACTGTTGTGGGTTGGTTCTCTGGTTCAGCTGCAGCGCCTGTCCTCGGGCTTGTAGTGGCTGCAGTCTCTGTTACTCTTAAATAGTAGCTTAACCATAAACAAAACCTGAACCACATGCAGGAAAACACTAACTCCTAACATCACGGCAAACATGTTTTTGTCAACATTCCACAGATATTTGAACTCCCCGAATTTCTCAAACACAGCTGTAAATAGCCCCAGGGCTGATGACCGCATGCTATCATAGATGAGCATCACATAGTACAACAGAAACAAAACCTTAACCCACCTCTCACGGAAGGTGAGCAACAGCATGGGAAACACGTATTGCAAATGAGGTGGTAAGATCTTAAGGAGCCAAGCAATCCACATTTTACCCGTTTTGTTGTCATCTCAAACAAAAAGAAAAGCCTCAGTGCCCCATGTTGGGCGCCAAAACCTGTGGAGGTTTGAGCTCAGCCGGCAGCCAGAGGCCACGTGGCCGGCCATTCACCTCCCCCCTCTGGTGATATAGGGGAGGGACAAAAAGAAGAGAATTCGTGGGTTGAATAAAAAGAAAGCATTTATTAAATATACCAAGAGAACAACAGTAACAATAGCGAGTCCAAAAAAGGAACGGGTAAGATGCAGCAGTGACTTACCGAGCGTGGCGACCGCCCCCCCCCCCAGCAACACGCGACCGCACCGGAACCTGAAAACGGCGCCCGCCCGAGAGAGCCCGCGCCCACCTGTATCCCTGGGCATGGCATCACATGGTATGAAATACTCCAATGAAAGTTAACTCGATGCTGGTCGAAACCAGGACAGATATAAGGAAGAAATTCTTTCCTGTGAGAGTGGTGAGACACCGGAACAGATTGCCCAGAGATGTGCGTTATGTGATACAGTCACTGCTGATCTCCTGTATGCTGGCCAGTTCTGCTGGTGCAGGATAGTGTGTATGGCATGGAGGGTCTGCAGCCTTAGACAGGGAGAAATGGCCCCTCCACCTCCCTGTGAGGAAGGCAATTTTTGTGGAACTGTGTGACAAGCTCTGGTATCTTCCAACACTAAGGTGTGTTTAACAAGGAGGCCATATCAGTTCAGAAACCATTTCAGGAAAAGCAGTTTCTGTTGTAAAGCAGCCTGTGCCTTGTTACTGATGGTTCTTAGTTAAGTATTTTACTTGAATAGCTAATTTCCTTGAAATAATAGGTAGCTTTGAGAGAATTAATTTCTTTGATTGTACTGGGTCCAGACACTTTTTTTTGATGACATGTAATTTATCCACCACAAGGCACATGTTTTTTAACTACAGTGGAGACTGCCTGATAGTTCTTAAGGCTTTGGCTGAGCACAAGGATGTCAGCTGGTAACATTAGGGGAAGATGGCATTCAGCTCTTTAAGTGGTGTGAGGGGCCTGGCTAACTTGCATCGGAGCAAGGAGGAGAGCAAGAATATTTGCATGAAGATGCTTTATACATCATTGATTTTTTCAGGCTTATTGTATATTACTGTAGAACACGTACCTGATGTACAAGGGAAATAAGCAATACGTTGTGCACTTGTATCTTTGATCCAACTTGTGACATAGATGAACGCACTTAATGCCATGATGGAAAAAGTAATGCTGTTTACTGTTTGTGGTGGTTTAGTCCCTGCCGGGGTCTGAGACCACGCGGCTGCTGCCCCTCCCCCACAAAGGGAGTGAAAGACAAAGCCCCAAGACTGAAATAAGGAAAGGTTTAATACAACAGTGCAATAGCAACACAACCAACAACAACAATAACAATAACAGTAACAGTGATAACAATGAACAGAGCAAGATATGTACCGATACAGCAGGGAGAGCAGAGAGATGGCATAACACACGTGTTAGTGTTAACCGACTGTCTCGCTCCCGTGCCAGGATGTGACGTCAGCATGGTATCTGAATAACCCGGCTAGAGCTCCCCCCCACTGCTGGGGAAACTTAACCCTATCCTAGCTAAACCAGGACACTGTTGCACCCATGCATTTGTTGTAGTCTGTTCTATTGCTTTTTCCCAATTATAAAAAAGTTAATATTTCATTAAAGTAACCAAAAGTATTTTGTGAAAATCATTGCAGGTCCCTTTTCCTCTCCCATTCTACTACTGCAGGCTGAAGGTGCTCTCTGTAAGAGCACAAGGGAGCTTTATGGATCCAGTGGGAATAAAAAGTCCATCCATCAAAAAGAAAGAACATAGGATTTAGGAAGAGAGACTCTCTTCCTGACTTTAATGCTGTGCATTCATTGTTCACATTGATATTAAACAATATAATGGAACCCTTCATACAGAAGCTTCTGTAGTCATGCTCCTATTTTGTATGCTAGGGTATGAATTTCAGATATAATTCATTTTTTGAAGAATTTTGGCCTATCATTTGAATGTTATTTCAAAACTAAGTCACCTGAGAGCTTGGTTAACTATGGGAGATCTCAGAGTAGAAGAGGGAAGAAGTTTTCCACAGTGGGCAAACATGTTCTACAGGTGTTTCAGTTTGCTAAATCATGCAGAAAAGGGGAGGAGGTTATATGGTGTGAAGGATAAAAAGCTGGGGACTGTATATAGATTGTGGATAATTTCTGAAACAAAATGAAATATGTGTAAGTAGAAAGACCAGGACATGAAAGCCTGGGGAATTGTTGGCTGATATTGGAGAGACTGAAGTTATAGACTCTGAACTATTTGGTTGTATTGTCTTAAGGTGAAAACTGGATGTTATGTGACCAGTAATCAGAAGGGCATATTTAAGTGTAACAATTTGTTTAAGAATGTTTGAGATGGCCGGACTAAAACACAGTAAAAAAAAAAACCCAAACCTTCAAGATGATTTAAAAATTCAAATATAACTTGAATTGCACCCAGAAGTATATTTTCATACTGATTTTTTTTTAAAATTATTATTATAATGACTATGCCACTTTATGGGTAGATCTGTGTAGTAAGAGTAGAAATGGTTTTGGTCGTGTAGGACTTGTTTTGCCAGAGAGTTGCATTGCTATGCTTTCTGAATGGTGTACTGGTTGCAGTGTTTTGTAGGAGCTTGTCGATGCAGCAGCTCGTAACAAAACACAGGGAATGGAAAGATGGTATTTTTGTATGAAATTACTAATGTCTTTCACCAACTCATTTTATATGTGAGCAGTTGGTACACATACTGTTTGTTTATATTGCAGTTTTTGTTTTATTTCCTGATACTGAAGTGTGAAAAAAGTAAGATGTCAATAAAAATGACTGGCACTATTTGTTCTTAGGGCTGAAACAGAAAAGGTATCTCACTTGTTATTTATTTGTCTGGATTTTAAAAACTGAATTTAAAAGATTCTTGCCAAGGAGTCTGATCTGATAAAAGGCTGTGATTTGGTAATCCTGTTCATGTGAGGCAAAAGTGTGCCCTTATTGGCAAAAGAAGAATCATCCCTCTTACCCCCTACATGTTGGACACCTACGCTGACCAGATATCTTGAAAATTAGCACGAGAAGTACATTCATTCCTGTTCAGATTGACTGATACTACAGAGTAGCGACCTCAGCTGTGGCTTCTGGATCTGCAAGTCACATAGCTGTCTGTTCTTGCTGCTTTTTGTTTGCTCCATTGGGGGTGGCCAGGCTCCTCTGCCCCTGGAGCCACATGCCAAAACCTTCACTCAGCTGAGACCGAGAATTGAATAGGCTTAGTCAAGTAATTTTTTTTTTTTTTTTTTAATTTTGAACCCTTTAAACACTTTCTAGCAGGGGTACAAACCCTTTTAGAAATTTCTCATGTTTATATTACAGTATATATAAACATCCTTTTATATGTGCCCTCCTGAACCTGCTTTTTGTGAACAGGGAAGAGCTTGTGGGGGAGGTAAAGGTTGGAGGCCGTCTAGGGTGCAGTGATCATGAGATGATTGAGTTTTCGATCCTTGGAGTAATAAAGAGAGGAGTTAGTAAAACTGCCACTTTAGACTTCTGGAGGGCAAACTTTGACCCGTTCAAAAGACTGATTAACAAAATCCCTTGGGAGGCTGCCTTGAAGGAAATGGGAGTCCAGGAAGGCTGGACATACTTCAAGAGCGAAGTCTTAAAGGCACAGGAGCGGGCTGTTCCCGTGTGCTGAAAAACAAGCAGGCGGGGAAGGAGACCGGCCTGGCTAAACAGGGACCTTTGGCCGGATCTCAAAAACAAAAGGAGAATCTATTGCCTTTGGAAGAGGGGCCAGGCCTCTCATGAAGACTATAAAGATGTAGTGAAGTTATGCAGGGAGAGCATTAGGAGAGCCAAAGCGCAGCTAGAGATCAACTTGGCTGCAGCTGTTAAGGATAACAAAAAATGTTTCTATAAATTCATTAACAGCAAAAGGAGGATTAGGGAAAATCTCCCTCCTTTACTGGATGCAGAGGGAAACATAGTAACAAAGGATGAGGAAATGGCTGAGGAGCTCAACGCCTACTTTGCCTCAGTCTTTAGCAGTGGAACTGGCTGTTCCCTGGACACCCAGCCTCATGAGATGGGAGATGGGGAGGGGAGCAGACTGAGGTCAGCACAGCTGAAGAGGAGGTGGTCAGAGACCTGCTACACCACTTGAATGCACACAAGTCTGTGGGACCGGATGGGTTACACCCAGGGGTGCTGAAAGAGTTGGCAGATGTGCTCGCCAAGCCACTTTCCACGATTTACCTGAAGTCATGGCTGACTGGGGAGGTCCCATTGGACTGGAGGGTGGCAAATGTGACGCCCATCTACAAGAAAGGCAGAAAGGAGGATCCAGGAAACTATAGACCTGTCAGTCTGACCTCGGTGCCAGGGAAGGTCATGGAGCAGGTCATCTCGAGTGCCATTAAAAGTCATATAATGGACAACCAGGGGATCAGGCCCAGTCAGCATGGGTTTATGAAAGGCAGGTCCTGCCTGACAAACCTGATCTCCTTCTACGACAGGGCGACCTGCTTATTGGATGAAGGAAAGGCTGTGGATGTTGTTTACCTTGACTTCAGTAAGGCCTTTGACACCGTTTCCCACAGCATTCTCCTGGCAAAACTGGCTGCTCGAGGCTCAGATGGGCACACAGTTCGCTGGGTAAAAAACTGGCTGGATGGCCGGGCCCAAAGAGTTGTGGGGAATGGAGTTAAATCCAGTTGGCGGCCAGTCACGAGTGGTGTCCCCCAGGGCTGGGTTTTGGGGCCACTCCTGTGTAACATCTTTATTGATGATCTAGACGAGGGGATCGAATGCACCCTCAGTAAGTTTGCAGATGACACCAAGTTGGGTGGGAGTGTTGATCTGCTCGAGGGTAGGGAGGCTCTGCAGAGAGACCTGGACAGGCTGGAGCGATGGGCTGAGGCCAACTGGAGGAGTTTCAATAAGGCCAAATGCCGGGTGCTGCACTTGGGCCACAACAACCCCCAGCAGTGCTACAGGCTTGGGGAGGAGTGGCTGGAGAGCTGCCAGTCAGAGAGGGACCTGGGGGGGATGATTGACAGCCGGCTGAACAGGAGCCAGCAGTGTGCCCAGGTGGCCAAGAAGGCCAATGGCATCCTGGCTTGCATCAGAAATAGCATGGCCAGCAGGGACAGGGAAGGGATCTTGCCCCTGTACTCGGCACTGGTGAGGCCGCACCTCGATGACTGGGTTCAGTTTTGGGCCCCTCACTACAAAAAGGCCATTGAATGACTCGAGCGTGTCCAGAGAAGGGCAACGAAGCTGGTGAAGGGTCTGGAGCACATGTCGTACGAGGAACGGCTGAGGGAACTGGGGGGGTTTAGTCTGGAGAAGAGGAGGCTGAGGGGAGACCTCATCGCCCTCTACAACTACCTGAAAGGAGGTTGCAGAGGGCTGGGGATGAGTCTCTTTAACCAGGTAACAAGTGATAGGACAAGAGGGAATGGCCTCAAGCTGTGCCAGGGAAGGTTTAGACTGGATATTAGGAAGTATTTCTTTCCAGAAGGGGTTGTTGGGCGTTGGAATGGGCTGCCCAGGGAGGTGGTGGAGTCCCCATCCCTGGAGGTGTTTAAGAGTCGGGTCGACATAGCGCTGAGGGATATGGTGTAGTTGGGAACTGTCAGTGTTAGGTCAATGGTTGGACTAGATGATCTTCAAGGTCTTCCCTTTATTACCAGCAAGTTACTGTGTAGAACACAGTCCTTAATTGTAATAACTTTAAGAAAATGTTGAAACTGTAAAGATATGCCATGTGGACCATTAGAAATAATTATTATGGGATCAGGAAGACCCACAACAGTGTTGTTTCATCTTCAGTTATTAATACAGTCAAGCATTGAGAAGTTGTGAAGGAAATTTAAAACAATCTCTCTAAGTTTTGCCAGGATTACTCAGTGGAATCACTTGTTGCCAGATGCTGATGCTGAATGAGAGAACAGCAGCCACCACTGGGGGGATTAGTTTTCTGAAATTACTCAAAGTCAGTTATCAGTCCAGTTGTAGGGGTTTATTAGTACTCTGTGGACTACCCTACAGTTTGAATGATAAGCAAGCAGGTAGAAATGATATTTGAGGAAAGTGTTTCTTGCCTATCCTGTTAGCTCTGGGAATTCATACAGCATTTTTTATTTGGGAGTTTAATGTAGCTGTGAAAAGGGGATAGTAGTATAACTTGTAGGATTGGAGTGAAAGATTTGGTCTGCATTTTTCAAGCAGTAGCTCCTGGAAGAGATCTGCACTTGTGGCTAGGAACAGGGCCATGTTCCTGGCTGTGACTGCATAGGAGGCTCTGCAGTGAGCTCAAAAAGACCCCAGTCAGATGTGAGCATTCAGAAGGTGTTAAGAGTGCTGCGCTCATGGCACTGGTTTCCAAACCATAGCAGAACCATTACAGTTGTTCTGTTATTTTTGGTTTCTTTGTTTTGGTTTTTTTTGTGGGTTTGTTTTTTTCTGTTTGGTTGGTTGGTTTTGGTTTGGTGTTTTTTTTTTTCTTTAGAACAGGGGAATACTTGGTGAGTATTTGGGTGTTGTTTTGAATGTGTTGTACTCTTAGTTTTTATGGAGTCTTGGAATTAATAATAATCTAGGTGCTGCTTGTACTTCAAGGATAACGTATCCAAACCAAGATTCCAGGGAACCTAAAGCCAGACTGTTCCTTTTCTTCAAGCCATTGTCTTTGGCAGTAGCATGAGCTGAAAGGTTTACATGAATTAATGATTCATGGCGGAGTATGAAGTCAGGCCATTAATGTTATCTTACTGCTGATCAGACCCCCTTGAGCAGTTAGTTAATAAAGAAGTGAAAATCCAGCACCGTACTGCCTAAATATATCAAATTGCTTCAATGGTAGGTGTTGCTGGGAGGAATCTAGCATCCTTTCTGGAGTCTGGTTTGTTGACTATTGTATTGGCCCAGTTGACAGCAAGCTGTCTTGTGGGGCACAGGACGATAATATCCTTCACAGCTACTTTGCTAAGTAATTGAAATACACTGCCAGCATTGTTTGGGACAGATATGTATTGGATAACCTATTGCTGCCAAGTTGCATGATAAAAATAACTTGTTTTTTCCATCATAAAACTTTCCCGCATTGTTCATCAGCAAGCTGAGCTTGAGGAACTCTGCTTCTGGTAAGATTTAAGGGAGAGCTTCTAGTCAAGGTATCAATAGGCATGTCCTGTTGCTCACTAAAAAATCTGCTTATTTTGAAGTTTTCCATTCTGTACTAGAAATCTAGGCATTTGCTCAAAATTCAGTATACTGTCCTGGGTTTGGCTGAGACAAGAGTAAATTTTCATAGGAAGCTGGGAGGGGGCACAGCCAGGACAGCTGACCTGAACTAGCCAAGGGGATATTCGATACCATATGACATCATGCTCAGTATATAACTGGGGGAGCTGGCTGGGGAAAGAGGGATTGCACCTGGGAAAGGGGCTGAGTGTTGGGTTCTGGATGGTGAGCAATTGCATTGTGCATCAATCGCTTTATATATATATTCTTTTATTAGTAGTATTGTTGTTATTGTTTCTTCTTTCCTTGTGTTGTCCTATTAAACTGACCTTATCTTAACCCACAAAGTTTTACCTTTTTCTTCTGATTCTCCTCCTCATTCCACCAGGGGGAAAGAGTAAGACAGCGGCCACATGGTGCTTTGTTGCCACATGGGCTTAAACCACAACGGTACTTTTTGGCACCCAATGTGGGGCTCAAAGGGTTGAGATAATTTCTTACATTAGTCAAATAATCACTGGTCACAGTGGTGGCTCACTTGTTCACATGGTGGTGTTATGTAAATCCTTACATGCACTATGTATTCCCTGTGGTGATGTTTATCACCTCTGGGAGAAGGATCAGGACTATCATTTTGCTGTACTGGGTAATGTCGACTTCTGATATGATTACATCACTGGTCATGAGGTGAAACCGGTATTTGTATGCGGCACTGTTGTCATGCCTGTACCTTGGGCGCCTTTTCTCAGAATTTATTGGTAATCGCACCCAATCCCTGGGGAAGATGGGGGGATTCTTTCTCCCGTTCTTCTACCTCCCCTTTCTCCTTCAGGCTAATTACAACAGCTTTTGAGAATTTTGAATATCCTTGAGATGTTCAAGCCAGCATGCTCTTACCGCTATGTCTCCTGAATGTGTCTCAGGTCTTGTTTAGGGTTACACAAAAATTTTTTAAGAATACCACCTAGAAATGTGCCCCAATGCTGGATAGTCCTGGGTGGCATGGGATGTGGGAGAATATGGTCAGGTATCTAGAGAACTTTTCACCCCCAATGGTTTGGAACTTTACTCCCGAACAACTACAGGACCCCGATAAAGTGATAGAATATTTGAAAGGAAAATGTTGTGGCTATTCCAAAGAGGCACAGCTTACCACACTGTGCTGGGCCCTGGCCAGTATCTACCAAACACTGCTTGATATTATGCAGCACCCTCAGGGGAAAGGGAGGGAAAACAGACCGACAGGCACGGCAGCTACTCAAACCCCAGTGACAGGCACTGCAGCTAAACCAGAGAATCAACTTGTGCTGGTATCAGTTGCCCCTATACAGAAGAAATACACAAAAAAAAATCAGTTTGCTTAGTGAGGGATGAAGGTGAACCAGGGTCATCATGAGAACAGGAGGACGAGGCAGAACCAGAGGTAATCACCTGATCCCTATCCCTGAGTGAGCTGTGAGATATGCGAAAGGATTTCAGCCATGGCCCAGGTGAGCACATTATCAACTGGCTGCTCCGATGCTGGGATAACAGGTCCAGTAGCCTGGAATTAGAGGGTAGGGAAGCCAAGCAGCTGAGATCCTTGTCTAGGGAAGGGGTCATTGACAAGGTGATTGGAAAAAAGACACAAGCCCTCAGCCTCTGGAGGTGACTTCTGTCAGGCATTAAGGAAAGGTACCCCTACAAGGAAGATGTTACATGTCACCCAGGCAAGTGGACCACCATGGAGAGAGGTATCTAGTACCTGAGGCAATTAGCTGTGCTGGAGGTGATTTATAATGATCTGGATAACGAGCAGTTACCCTGAGATCCGGATGAAGTCCAATGCACACAACCCATGTGGTGGAAGTTTCTACGAAGTACACAACTGTCGTATGCCAACTCATTGGCAGTAATGTCCCGGAAAGAAGGCGAGGGACAAACAGTGGATGAAGTGGCTGGCCAACTCCAGCAATACGAAGGAAGTCTCGCTTCCTCCCTATGGGCCTGTATCTCAGCTGTGGAGAAACTGTCCCAGGAGTTCCAGCAATTCAATGAGGATATCTCCTATTCCCCACCTGTACGGCCCCGTATCTCAGCTATTAGGAGTAGGTGTTCCTGTGCTCAAGAGAGAGGATATAGAAGGTACACACCACGGGGTACCCTGTGGTTTTACCTGCATGACCACGAAGAGGACATGAGGAGGTGGGATGGAAAACCTACCTCTACCCTAGAGGCACGGATACGTGAGTAGTAAGGAAAAACAATCACAAAAGGGGATTCTTCCAGGAAAAATGCCACTCCAATTTCCAGCGGGCAATTCCCCAGACAGTAGAAGAGCTGATCACACTTCTGATCCTCTTGAAGGGACTTCTGATTTGTTACTCGCTTCTTGTAAACATGAATACTATGACCAGGATTAGAGGCACCCTGCCTCCAGCCAGGTGGAGGACAGGGACAACTGGGTTTATTGGACTGTGTGGATTCGATGGCCTGGCACGTTAGACCCACAGGAGTATAAAGCTCTAGTGGATACCAGTGCACAGTGTACCCTAATGCCATCAAGCTATAAAGGGGCAGAACCCATCTGTACTTCTGGAGTGACAGGGGAATCCCAACAGCTAACTCTATTGAAAGCTGAAGTGAGTCTAACTGGGAATGAGTGGCATAAACACACCATTGTGACTGGCCCAGAGGCTCCATGCATCCTTGTCATAGACTACCGCAGGAGAGGGTATTTCAAGGACCCAAAAGGGTACCAGTGGGCTTTTGGTATAGCTGCCTTGGAGATGGAGGAAACTGAACAGCTGTCTGTGTTACCTGGTCTCTCAGAGGACCCTTCTGTTGTGGGGTTGAAGAACAACACGTGCCAATCACTATCACGACAGTGCACCAGTGGCAATATTGGACCAATTGAGACTCCCTGATTCCCATCCATAAGCTGATTCATCGACTGGAGAGCCAAGGGGTGATCGGCAAAATTCACTCCCCCTTTAACAGCCCCATATGGCCAGTGTGAAAGTCTAATGGAGAATGAAGGTTGACAGCAGACTATCGTGGCCTGAATGAAGTCACGCCACTGCTGAGTGCTGCTGTGCCAGCCATGCTAGAGCTTCAATGCGAACTGGAGTCAAAGGCAGCCAAGTGGTACGCCATGGCTGATATTGCTAATGCATTCTTCTCCATCCCTTTGGTGGCAGAGTGAAGGCCACAGTTTGCTTTTACCTGGAGGGGTGTCCAATACACCTGGAATCGACTGCCCCAGGGGTGGAAACACAGCCCCACCATCTGCCATGGACTGATCCATGCTGCACTGGAACAGGGGGAAGCTCCAGAGCACCTGCAATACATTGATGACATCATGGTATGGGGTAATACAGCAGAAGAAGTTTTTGAGAAAGGGGAGAGAATAGTCCAAATCCTTCTGAGAGCCGGTTTTGCCATAAAGCGAGGTAAGGTCAAGGGACCTGCACAGGAGATTCAGTTTTTAGGAATAAAATGGCAAGATGGACATGGTCAGATCCCGATGGATGTAATTAACAAAATAACAGCTCTGTCTCCATTAACTAGCAAAAAGGGAACACAAGCTTCCTTAGGTGGTGTGGGTTTTTGGAAAATGTATATTCCAAATTACAGTCAGATTGTCAGCCCACTCTGTCAAATGGCCTGGAAAAAACAATGATTTTACATGGGGCCCTGAGCAGTGACAAGTCTTTGAACAAATTAAACAGGAAATAGTCCATGCAGTAGCCCTTGGGCCAGTTCAGGCAGGAGAAGATGTTAAAAATGTGCTCTACACTGCAGCCAGGAAGAATGGCCCTACCTGGAGTCTCTGGCAGAGAGCACCAGGGGAGACCCAGGGTTGACCCCTGGGGTTTTGGAGTCGGGGATATAGAGGATCTGAAGCCCACTATACTCCATCTGAAAAAGAGATATTGGCAGCATATGAAGGGATTCGAGCTGCTTCGGAAGTGGTTGGTACTGAAGCACAGCTCCTCCTGGCACCCTGACTGCTGGTGATGAGCTGGATGTTCAAAGGGAGGGTCCCCTCTACACACCATGCAACTGATGCCTTGTGCAGTAAATAGATTGCACCAATCACACAACAGGCTTGAATAGGGAGCCCCAACCACCCAGGAATATTGGAAGTGATCACAAATTGGCCAGAAGGCAAAGATTTGGGAATATCACCAGAGGAGGAGGTGATGCGTGCTGAAGAGGCCCCACTGTATAATAAACTGCCAGAAAATGAGGGGCAATCTGCCCTGTTCACTGATGGGTCCTGTTGCATTGTGGGAAAGCATTGGAGGCGGAAGGCTGCTGTATGGATTCCTATATGAGAATTCGCAGGAAGTGCTGTAGGAGAAGTTGAATTGAGCTAGTTTGTGGAAGTGAAAGCCATGCAGCTGGCCTTAGATATTGCTGATTGAGACAAATGGCCAGTGCTCTATCTCTATATCTACTCATGGATCGTGGCAAATGCCTTGTGGGGGTGGTTACAGCAATGGAAGCAGAGGAAATGGAAGTGCAGAGGTAAACCCATCTGGGCTGTTGAATTATGGCAAGATATTGCTGCCTGGCTAGAGAAGCTGGTTATAAAGGTACATCATGTAAGATGCTCATGTACCCGAAAATATGTGAAGATGCTCATGTACCCAAGAGTAGGGCCACTGAAGAACATCAAAACAATTGTCTTAGCAGCCTGATCCACCTGCTGGAAGTGGCTCGGGTGGATTTGGACTGGTGACATAAAGGTGAATTGTTTATAACTCAGTGGGCCCATGACACCTCACGCTATCAAGGAGGGAGATGCAACACATAGATGGGCTCGTGATTGAGTGGTGGACTTGACCATGGTCACTGTCGCACATTAATGTGAAACATGCTGCAATCAAGCAAGCCAAGGGCTTAAAGCCTCTGTGGTATGGAGGATGATGGTTGAAATATAAATATGGGGAAGCCTGGCAGATTGATTATATCACACTCCCACAAACCCGTGAAGGCAAGCACCATGTGCTTACAATGGTGGAAGCAGCCACTGGATGGCTGGAAACAGCCTGTGCCCCATGTGTTATGGTTTAACCCCAGCCAGTGACTAAGCCCCTGTTCTGCCGATCGAGGATGCCAATTAAACTCAGACACCAGAGTGAAAAGAGCAGGCTTATTTTACTGTTAATAATTAAAGGGTATAACCAAGTAATACAGAAAATAAGCAGTAAGAAAAATACAGAATAATACACTTAATTATTACTACATACAGTTAATTATAGAAAATAAGAATAAGCAAGGTAATACACCTAATCATTACTACATGATGGGGAGAATAGTGATTAAGAGAGATACCTCACCACTTGCATACGTTACCATCATCCAGACCCGCAGGCGCTGGGCAGCCCCGGTTACAGCGAGGATTTGGAGAGCCTGTCCCGGCAAGTGGGAAATCCTACGCGGTGCGTCCACCCGTAGGTGAGGCACCCAAAGTCGCAGCAAGAGCGTTCAGCCTTATATACCAAAAGTCAGCAAGCCAGAATAGCTGGCACCTTTGTTTTGAGCGGAAACATCTGGTTTCATCCTCCTGTTGGATTCCACCCAAAGCCTGGCCAGGGCTCGGGGGGGAACCAAGGGAGTTTCTAACAAGGCCAAACACTTGGGTTCTCAGCCTTGAACAAGGCTAAACAAGGGCAGTTGGATACATTCTCACAGCATTGCATCCTCACTACTGATTATATTTTGTCTAAGCTACATCTTTCACTAGTGAGCATACATATTTGGTTAATGATCAGATACTAATAATTAAAGCTAATGGTAACACAGATTTTACTAATTAGCAGATACTAATAATGGATAACGTTTGGTTGTGAGGTTCATCTAGAGGTCAACTTTGTTTCAGGGCCTATTATTCAGGTCCTGGCACTACAGCCCCACACAGCCGCCTGCTCACTCCCACCTGGTGGGATGGGGGAGAGAATTGGAAGAGCAAAAATGAGAAACTCGTGGGTAAAGATAAAGACAGTTTAATAGGTAAAGCAAAATCTGTGCATGCAAGCAAAGCAAAACAAGCTATTAATTTATTACTTCCTATCGGCAGGCGGGTGCTCAGCCATCTCCAGGAAAGCAGGGCTCCATCACGCATTATGGTTACTTGGGAAGACAAATGCCATCACTCTGAACGTCCCCCCCTTCCTTCTTCCCCCAGCTTTCTATGCTGAGCATGACATCACATGGTCTGGAACATCCCTTTGGTCAGTTGGGGTCAGCTTTCCTAGCTGTGTCCCCTCCCAACTTCCTGCACACCCCCAGCCTACTCACTGGTGGGGTGGTGTGAGAGGCAGAAAAGGCCTTGACTCTGTGTAAGCACTGCTCAGCAAGAACTAAAATGTCTATTATCAATGCTGTTTTCAGAAGAAATCCAAGACAGCACCGTATTAGTTACTATTAAGAAAATTAACTCTATCCCAGACAAAGCCAGCACACCACGTTACTGCCTGGAACACTGTTCTGGGCCTTGAGAAGCAAGTCTTGTGGTGACATGGTACCCCAGAAAGAATTATCAGACAATGGGACTCATTTCCAAAGCAACCTCAGACACCTGAGCCAAAGAACATGGCATTGAGTGGATATATCACATTCCCTACCATGCACCAGCCTCTGGGAAAATTGAGCGATACAGTGGGTTGCTGAAAACTGCACTGAGAGCAATGGGGGGTGGGACTTTCAAACACTGGGACGTGCATTTAGCAAAAGCCACCTGGTTAGTTAACACTAGGGGATCTACCAATTGAGCTGGCCCTCCCTAATCAAAATTTCCATGTACTGTAGAAGGGGATAAAGTCCCTGTAGTGCACATGATGTGTATATTAGGAAGACAGTCTGGATTAGTCCTGCCTTGGGCAAAGGCAAACTCATTCACAGGATTGCTTTTGCCCAAGGACCTGGCTTGGTGGGTGATGTGGAAGGATGGGGAAGTTTGATGTGTACCTCTAAGGGGATTTGATTTTGGGTGAGAGTAGTCAGTGAATTAAATTATATGATGTTAATTGCTAAATAACCCTGCCACTGTATGTCATCACTACTACAGTTGCTATATGCCATATCAATGGTATTACAGTGAGAATCACCCAAATCACTGAAGGATGGACTTTGATGAAACCGAGCAAAGTGCAGTGGTGATGAAACTTAAACTGGCTTCAGCAACTGGTACCCAGCAACTTCTTCAAGATCAACATCTTCAACCCGCAAGACCGTGGTCATGGGTCACACCACAAGCTCCAGATGCAGCATGCAACAATCCAACAGCATATCATTTCTCCTGCCCTGAAAGGCTGTTACGACAGATGGAGCCCCAAAGTCATGGATTAAACGAACCCGATGTAGGATGGCCCATGGACTAAGGCAATGATATCTCTGTGTGTGTGTGTGTGTGTGTATATATATATATATATATATCAAGGACTGGAAAAGTGTTGGCAAATAATTGGAAAGTGTAGGATCAGGGCATGATGTAGATGGTATAGAATAAAGGGTGGATAACATCCTGGGTTTGGCTGTGATAGAGTCAATATTCACAAGAAGCTGGGAGGGGGCACAGCTGGGACAGCTGACCCGAACTAGCCAAGGGGATGTTCGATACCATATGATGTCATGCCCTGTATATAAACTGAGGGAGGGGGCAAGGAGGCATCACAGCTTGGAAAGGGGCTAAGTGTCATGTTTCAGGTGGTAAGCAATTGTATTGAGCATCACTTGCTTTATACATATGCTTTTATTAGTGTTATTGTTTCTTCTCTCCTTGTGTTGTCCTATTAAACTGATCTTACCTCAACCCATGAGGTTTTGTTACTGTAAATTTGGCCTCAAAAGAACCCTCTAAGACTTAGTTTGCAGTTTTAGAAGGCAGGCATTCTTTATTGCAGCGCTGGATGCATGGGGGATCAGTCCACCTAATGTGCATGCCAAAAGACAAAGGCACACTTATATACAATAACAGAAATGAATATTCATGTAATTCCTGAGAAGTACACACCTATTTCCAGAGGACCTAATGCACATGTTAATACATTGTGCAAGCGTACTAAAATTTGGGGCAGGGTCTCTGAGGGGCTTCCATGGGGGTTTTCGGTGGTCTGTGGTGGTCCCTAGTGGCTGTTGAAGAGGTGTCTCTTGGTGTCCTTTCCATGAACTCTGAGGTTTTTTTCATATAAGGCCTCGTCTTGGCTCATGGCTCTGTCTGTAAAGTTTCTCAGCTTTCTTATCTTTGGCTCCCACAGGTGTCTGTTGGTTTCTCTGCCCTCCCCAGGATGTACCCATCACAGCTGCAAAAATTATGTCCTTGGGTGCATTCTTGTTTGAGGTCCCTTACAGCAATTAGCACCAACTGCTGGCAGCCAGCAGCTAGCAGGCATCAGTTTTACCTTTTTCTTCTGATTCTCCTTCCCATCCCACTGGGGAGGGGGGAGGAATGAGTGAGTGGCCGCGTGGTGTTTTGTTACTGGCTGGGCTTAAACCATGACACCTACTTTGAGAAAATTCAGATTGTGGTGTCAAATTTATTAAAAAGTCATTTTCATAAATCCAGAAAAACTTAACCAAATGACACCAGTAGGTACCCTCTTATATAATCTTAATTTCTAACTTGGGTCTCTGCCACATGATGACCTATCTGCAGAAAACAAGCACTTTGTCATCAATCTGAAAATGGCTGAAAGCTCTCTCTTTAGCAAAAATGGGAATCTTGCAGGCCTCAAGTGCAAACCAGACTCTTTGTATAGAATTACTCGCAGGCCCTCTGATATGCTGGTTCTTCCTCTGCAAAGTTGATGTAGGCACCTGGTGTGGTTAGTCTGATCTTTCTTCTGTTTGAATTTCTCTGTTGTCTGAACTCTGCCTGAAAAGTTAGATTGACATATGTTCTCTTATTTTTCAAATTAGTCATGCCAGCTATGCATAAAAGAGCTGGAGCAGAAGCATTCCATATCTGTTGTTAAGTGTTTTATTTTCCAGACTAAAAACGGAATACTTGCAGCTCACATGTCATTATATGCTTGTCATTCCTAATTGGTTTCTGCCATGTTCTTGGGTGTTTTGTACACAAGAAAATATATCTGATTTTTTTTTTTTTAAACACACAGCTGAAATGCCTCCCTAACTAGGCCAAAAAAATATTCTGAGTTCTGTGAGATGGAAAGCTGTTGTGAAAAATAAATGTGTGGACTTATTAACTTGTTCTTTTCTGAAGGAGTAATGTGCTTCATCTCTTATCAGTAACCACTTTGTCCTGAAGGAATGAGACTGTTACACTCATTAAGGTGGAAATTAGTCATCAAGCATATTTGATTATTTTCAGAGCATTTAAGTGTGTGATTTTTCCTTGTGGGTATTCTATATACTGAGACACATTTTTTATCAAAGGAAAATGTAATGTTTGCATACCAGATTTTATACACACAAATTCATAAATGCACATGTACACAGAAGCAGATTTATAGTTCTGACTGTTGAGATATGCTACCAGCGAGCTGTCACAAACTGTTCGTAAACAAGAAGCTGTTTGTAAAGAGGATGTCTCAAACAACTCTAGTGGGATGCCCTGTGGGGGAGAAGCAGAGCAAGCTCTGCAGAGGTGGGGCAGTGGGCTGTTTCTCTCCCCCTCCCTCCTCCCTCCTGTGGTTGCCCAGAGACAGAACTTGCCTAACTGGGCAGGTACAAGCCAGAGAAAATGAGAACCTTCTGGAACAACCTACTGCTCGTGCCTAAGAAAGACTATATAAAGGCAACACCCCATGTGTGTCTTTGTCGACCCACCACCTACGGACCAAGCTGGCTACTGTGCGACAATGTGGGATCCAAGGGTGGTGATTCCCCTTTTCCTATCCCCTCCTCCTTTCCTTTTTCTCTTTCCTCTTTCTGCTCTCTCTCTTTTTCTTACATATATTCATGTGTATAAGTTTTGTAGGAATTGAATTGCGATCGGTTGATCATTGACAGGTTATTAGGAAAATAGTCTCATCGCCAAAGTGCCTTTATTTGTTCCACCCTTATCAGTTGATTGTTGCCAAATTGTCTCCATTCACTTACTAAAGTGGTCAGTTAATAAAGTCACCAGCACAATTGTTCCTCTGGGTCATTATGGTGACTTGGCCCACCCTGCGGCGCTCTTCCACAGACTGTCTCTTCCACCAGTGTTGCTGTTAGCTCTGCCTCTTTGAACCTGCCTCTCCACGTGTCAGTGGCGCTCAGGTCGCAGAGACTAACACTGCAACACCGCAATTAGCCTGCCTCATTAAACCTGCCAATCCACATATCAGTGGCGCTCAGATCGCAGACTAATGCTGCAGGAGGTTAAGACCTTCACGGGGACATCAGTACAAACACCAATATGATGGATACAAAATGTCCGTTTATTAAACTGTGTATCTCACCTATATACGTTCACCAAGCACCTCCTTCGTGGGTGTGCCCTTAACATTACAAGCCTATCCATCACCTTACCTCGTAACAAGGGAGGGCTACAGCTATTCCTTCCGTACATCGCGAGATCTTCCGAACGCCACTCCCTACACACCAGCATGCAGGCTCTCGGGGAATTCAGAAGATTCACCCCCCTCATAACCCACTGCATGGGACGAGACACGAGCTACAATAGCTCTCCTGAAGCTGGTGGTAAATAGAAGCTGCATCAGTGAAAAACAGAGAGTTTCTCAGCTGGCATTCCTTTTGCTTCATGGGATTTTATTCTCTCTTGACTGTCAATTGACAACTTGACTACCCCAACAATTTGCTGGCAGTTTAAGCAGCATATTATTTCTCAAAAGAGCTGCAGTTCCTGAATCTGAAGCTAAATCTTCAGAGTCACCATGTTTAAGTGATACAGCTTTGTGGAGAATATGTCAATACACAGTCTGCTTAGGATAGATTCAAACATGAAATACATCCAAAGGCTGTGGCCAGAAAATAAACAGAAATATATTATACATAAGATTCATTCGTGAGACTCTTCTTTTCTCTGCCACAGGGGCTGTAATGTATGCTGTGGTGTAGAGTGCCTGAGCTACTTCCTTGATTTTGGAGCAGTTTCATGCTTGGATCAAGCTGAGCCAAGAGTCTTCTCACTCCAAGAAAGGGGGTTGTGTCCTCTCTCCCATGCAGGTTCCTAGTTCCCACTCTTTGCCGGTATGAGCACAAATCATTGTGCAAATATCAGGTGAAGCAATTTGCATTTGAATCAACAAACTCATCTATAACTGAGTAAAAAGACAACAGCAACAAAGGCTACTTTCATCCAAGTCATCAAGCTGTTAAGACTTGTCCCACAACTGCCTGATAGCAGAAGAAGTTGGAAGCCCAAAGCAGTGGGCTGCCTTATCAGGAAGGGCTAGTCAGCTCCTTTTGGCAGCAGCCCACAGACAGGTTGGTTTTGGCCAGGCACAAAGCTGCTTTTCAACAGCCCCACATACGAGATGCTGCCAGCCTTGTTGCACAGCTGGGGCTCGAGGCAGCCTTGGGGCATCTGGAGCCCCATGCACCGGGCAAAGGGGGGCATTGGGATCTCCTCTCAGTCACATGCAAGGTGGCCCAAGTTCATTGTATGACCCAAAGGCTCATGCATCCAGGGACAAGGGATTTGAGAGCTCTACTGCAATCAAAGACAAATCTTAGTCAAGCAGGTATGGGCAGGATTTAGCTGTAGCAGCAGATGGGAAATGTCACCTAATGGTGGCTGGTCTGTCTGGGTGATATATAAGTTTGTTATTCTTTTGAAGTTGCTGAAGAGTACTCACATGATGTAATATTATGCATCTGTATTAAATACCTGAATAATTCATATTCTCTAAAGACTCTACTGACTATGATAAACCTAAGACCTTAATTCAGCCACCTCAGTTTAGTGCCTGCTTTTCAATGGTATGTGCAGAATTTCCCTGGTATGCGCTGTCTGACATGATAAACGGGAGCAAAGACTCTTACATCAGGTGACAATAATTTATTACTAATACAGTGCCATAGCTGTAGTTTGCAATTCAGTCAACTATGCTAAACAAATATGGAGCTACCTGCCCTGGAGAACTGGCAGGCAGCATTCAGGAAAGGCAGGATAATTTACAGTGCCAAACAAACCACAGTGGCTACACTGTGTGCTGATTACTTGTGCTTTTAATAAGGTATTTTTTTTGGCTATACGCCTGCTGAAATATGACAGTCCCCCATATTAATTGCCTCTTTATGCCTTGCTAAAATAGCTGTAGGGAAATATTTTTCTGAAATCTCAGGTTTTAAGAGAATTTTGACTGTAGCTTGATGAGATATGACAATGAAGGAATCCTTGAATATTTAATTTAGAGTGAAGATAATTAGTCTTTTCTGTGCAATGAAGTATATAAGCTTTTCATTATAAGCTTGCCTCTGACACTGGATGAAATAAAGTACTCATTTTTCTGGAAAAACAAATTTTTCAAAAAACCAAGCCAGTTTATAATTTTGGGTTGAATTAGACTAATAGTTTCATCTCCTATGAGTTATATAGTCCCAGCTACTTTTAAATGCTGGACTGGCTAAACACATTTAAAAAAAAAAAATCAAATTTTCAGTCAGAAGCATGATTTTAATGAGTTGAAACCAGCTAAACAAAAGTAATTTAAAATAAATCCAAATAATTTCAAGTGTGTTCAAATAAATGACAATACATTTTATTCTGTATTTGTGTTGGGTTTGTGTGTGGTGGGGTTTTGGTAGCGGGGGAGGGGCTACAGGGGTGGCTCCTGTGAGAAGCTTCTCGAAGCTCCCCCAGCTCCAAGTTGGACCCACCTCTGGCCAAGGCTGAGCCAATTAGTGATGGTGGCTGCACCTCTGTGATAACGTATTTCAGAAGGGGAACCTGGGAGGAGGAAGATGGAGGGGTTGTGAGGGAAATACCTATGCAAACACTGAGGTCAGTTGAAGAAAAGGAGGAGGAAGCGGGGGGGAGGTACACTGGTGCAGAGACCTCCCCTGCAGCCCGTGGTGAGAGGGCAGGCTGTGCCCCTGCAGCCCATGTGTTATAAGTTGAGAAACGAGACCAAAAAGTTTCCAACCCAATCAGAATTTATTATAATTCCAGCAAGCAAAGTTAGCGAGCAAAATCAGCGCTGGGCGGCCGGGGAGTCTCCGCTCCACCGACGGCGCGCCTTTTCCCTTTTAACAATCCCTTTTTATATACAGCCTTCTTCCTGGTTGACGTGGTTTCTTTCGGTATACTCTGCGCATGTTCGTCTTGCTGCTAGGGGGTCGCAGGGATGAAGGTTTTCAGTCTTCCTTATTTGGTCCTCTCAGTAACTATTTTCCTTATTTGGTATTTTTTTTTGCAGACCTGTGGGGGCTAATTAAGCAAGTTAAAGTATACATCTGGGTGGAGACTTGTAAGAATGGATTGAGCAAGCTAAACGGATATCTGGGTCTCATCCGCCAAGAGGCCCCAGCATATCCTGTCAAGTAAACAAGCACTTTATCTTGTTGACATTTTAGTGAACAAACTCACCTAATCTATCACACATGGAGGACCCCATGCTGGAGCAGGTGGCTGGGCCTGAAGAAGGCCATGACTCTGAGGGAAGCCTGTGCTGGAGCAGTCCATTGCTGGGAGGACTGCAGTGGAGAATATGTCTGAATATGTGGGAAGGGACCCACACCAGAGCAGAGGAAGAGTGTGAGGAGTCCTCCACCTGAGGAGGAAGGAGCAGCAGAAACAATGGGTGATGAACTGACCGCAACCCCCATTCCCTGCCCTCTGTGCCGCTGGCAGGGAGGAGGTAGAGAAATCAGGATCAAAGCTGAGCCTGGGAAGAAGGTAGGGGTGGGGGGAAAGCGTTTTTAAGATGTGATTGCATTTTTCACTGTCATACTCTGTTTGACTGGTAAATTAGTGTTGGTGGTGGTGGTAGTCAAATTAAATTGATGTTCTTTTTCTTCCCCAATAGAGTCTGTCTTGACCCTTGAGCCTTTTGTTATATTTTCTCCTCCCCATCCCCCCAGGGGGGGAGGAGTAAGCGAGCGGCTGAGTGGTGCTCAGTTGCCCTCTGGGCCTAAACCACGACAGTATTGCATAAAATGTTATGAATTGACTAGTAATAAAAATTTCAGTCCTCTGTTAAGATTATATATTGGTATGAATGGAACCAACTGAATTTTTTTCATCACACCAAAAGAATCTGTTATTGAACTGGTTTTTGCTGTTAGGCTAACTGCTGTCAGTTTTCTTTTACAGAGAAGCCAGTGTTTTTATCATGTTCATGAAAATATTAAAATGCCTTTACACAGATATAATTTTACTAAATGAATATTTACTGATGCCAGGTATTGATTGTGCAAGATAATAATCTTGGATAAGGATTAAGATAGACATAATGCTACTGCTAATGATAACATGGTAGACACTGAGTGGGCACACCTCCCTGTCCTTGAAAAGTTTGCAGTGTGGATAGGAAAGCTGTCACCCCTCACGTGGACAGGATAGCAGAGCCCTGGAGCATTGTTGAGTGAGCTCCACAGGGTCTGCAGAGGTTCTGCAGCACTGTGAGGTCGATTTGGTTTTCTTAATTACCAAGTTGGAAAGTTATTAAAAAAAACCTTCTTTACCACAGTTGGTTCTCTGTTAGCATGGCAGCCACAGAGAACCACCAACCACTGCTTTCTCTGCGATAGCCTCTCCAGGCTGTGAGGCTTTGTGCTTCCCTTCATCCCTCCTCCTGCTCCCCCATATGTCTCACATCTCTTCTGTAAGGCAAATGCCACTCTTTAGACCTTTGTTAAAGGATTTCACCAGACTGTGGGTATCTCTAGGCTTGCTTTATTAACAACTCACCTCAGTGAGTGGCAACAGCTAACAAAAAGCGCCCTCTATATATATGATATAACATACAATACAAAGAGTCTTTGGGGATTTTCCAGGAACTTTCAGCTCTCAATTTATCATCAATTTCAAAAGTCCATTGTATTCCAGTTTTGACTAGTTCTTATCGTTCCGTTCCAATTCCTCTTCGGACACCAGTGCTCACTGATGCAGTCTTTGGCCATCATGGTTACTTATCTTCTGAACAATCTTCATCATAATTCACTTTTAGACTTCTGAGAAAAGACTCAAAATGTTCTATTTAACATATACTTAATCTATGTTTAGCTTTTCATTACCTAGCCTTTCCAAGTTGCTTAAACTGTCAGTATTGTTCCTAGAGCACCTGTGCTCTATTAATTAAATCTATAAAACAGTATCTATTTATAAATTATTCCTGCTATCAATAATATCCTAAGAGAAAAGAGTTTTCTAAAGCTTGTTCCTTTTACAACCTTTCTCAGTTGGTCAGGTTTTCTGAACTTCATATCTTTGTTGTTCTCTTCTGCACATTCTTTGGTTTGTCAACAACCTTGGAAAGGAGAAGCAGCCCAGAAGGCAACATAGTGTTCAGTAGCACCCAGGAGCGGGACAACTAATCTCCCATCCTGTGTGTGCTGCTTCCATTATTGTGTTACAGAATTCCTGGTGCCTTTGAGACAATTACATTGTTTTGTTGGCTCACATTCAATTTGTGGCTTACTCCAAAATCCTCTTCCATTATAAGGCTGCTTCCCCTCCCCCCAAACTTCTGGCTAGTGGTAGAATATGACACTAACATTTAATCTTATAACAAAGCAATGAGAAAACTGTCATGAATCATGGGAATTCCCTTGATATAATCACTTATAACCCTGTGATTTAGTTGGTATTACTCTTTTTGTTTTATTTATATATTGCCCAAAATGTATGTTAGAAGAAGCTTCAGACTGAAAAATGCTTTAGTGAAATACACAAAATCCATCTTTATTTCCATGTTAGGGGTGGGCATAACAGATTTTGCTGTGGATCTGGACAGGTCCCATGGCTACGTTAGCGTGACATTGGTGCCCTGCTGCTGGCACTGTCCTGTCAGAGCAAACACTCAAAGTCCTGTTTGGTTTGTGGTCAGTAAAGATCCCAGCGCTGCTTTTTTTCATGGATTGAGGTGATAACTGTGGTGGCCAAACTAAGTTTCTGACAATATAGTTTCCCCTTTTGCCTTAACTGCTACTTATAAAACTTTGCAAATATAACTCCTAAACTGGCAGGCTAGTTTTCTTCAGCTAGAGGGTAAGCCTTTCTAAGAGCTTTTGCTCTCCCTGACGTTTATTGCAATATGAAAATGTTCTCTTTGTCTCTGGCATGGACTGAGGTTTGTAAACTTTGTTAAGCAAAGAAATATTGAGTTCATATTTCAAAATACTTGGAATCTGGTTGTTGACTTTTGGGTACACAGGGCCGTTGCTCGCTCTCAGCACAGTTGTCCTTAAACTTCTGGATGATCCCTGGACACATTTTCTTGTTTATTCCCTTTTCTGTCAGAGGGCTCTTTCCTGGAAAATCAAACGTGAGCACAGTTTCCAAATTGTGCTGAGGGTGATCATTCTCTTTTGCTGTAAAAGTGCTTGATGGAACAGACTGTGGACATTTTGCATGTTATGGATGGGAATATTTGAATTACCAGAGACGATGAATGGATGGGATGCATACCTAGAGAGGGAGATTGGCAGGTAGGACGTGGGTCTGGGGTTCAGCTGGGAGTTTCTGCCTGTAGGGCAAGTGGGAAGGGGTGGTAGCTGGGAGGGGCTGTGGCAGGCAATACTTGCCAGTAGTGATCTTCTGACCTTCACCCACTCTCCTTGGTACAACTTGTCCCCCCTGTCTTCCAGCCCATCTCCTTCTCTTGGATATCACAGCTTCTTTCTTCCTTTAAAGTTGACCTTGGCTGAATGTGTGCTGAAAGGTGAGCTCCCATTGAACAGCCTGCTTCTTTGTCTTCCCAATCCAGGTACTGGATTATTTTATCTTTTAATTGTTATTTTCTTTGTTTTAGTGGGATGGGTAGGACAGAAGTCAGTGCCAGTTTATAAGGACTGGTTTACAGAGACTTTGAAGGTGGGGCTGTTCAGTATTGAGGAATAATGTTTTCTTTGTACAACATTAATCACTTTGCATTCCATTTTCACCATAACAGCTCAGATATAATTACTCCACACCATGGGCTACTTAGATGAGTACTGTATATTCAAGTGAACTTTTTAACCTGCTAAATGAATCATACAGAAAAAGTTAATGCTATTTATATTTAATTAAACATTTGCAGACTGGGCAGGAGAGAAGAGTGTACACAAAAGCAATGTTACCCTTTATGTTCAAGCTAATCAAGGGAAGCCTGGTGTCTTTTTGAGAAATGATGAGTATGAACTTCTGCTACAGTCAGTTGATTGTAATAAAGGGGTTGATTTTTAAAAAGGACACTGTCTTCTTGAATATTGTGAAATTCAGTAATGTTAAAAAAGTGCCTGATTGGGGGTATAGCCTTCCTTTTCTGATTGGTCCTGCTTATTTCTTGATAATGTTATCTTCAGAGGGTTTGGGGAGGGGACTGGAAAGAGATGAATGCATACAGTAAGGTTCATTCTGTCTGTTTTACCCCCGTACGCCTCCATGTCTATTTAGCACCTTGCTAGAAATTTGATCTTACGCATGATGCTATAAAATGCCTGAAAGCATTTCATTTTTCAAGAGGTGCAGTATGTCTTTATCTTGCTTTTAATGAAAGTTTATAGCCTTCCTTGTTTCCTACAGAATTTCACAAATGTGAATCCTAAAGACTGAGGCCCCAGAAGAAATAAGAAAGCTCATTTTTTAAGCACAGTTTTAAGCCAACTTCATGAATGTTGAATGCCTGTGGTAAGCTTGGCAAATCAAGTAATTTCTTAATACAGTCCTGTCCTGGTTTAGCCAGGATAGGGTTAAGTTTCCCCAGCAGTGGGGGAGGAAGCTCTAGCCAGGTTATTCATATGCCATGCTGACGTCACGTCCAGGCGCCAGAACGCAGGAAGAATCGGTGATCGCGTGGGGTTGGCGCAGCCGGGTTTTCTCTCACTGCTGTATTGGGAGATATTTTTCTCTGTTCATTGTTATTACTGTTATTGTTATTGTTATTGTTGTTGTTTGTTGTGTTGCTGTTGCACTGTTGTATTAAACCTCTCCTTATCTCAGCCCCGGGGCTTTGTATTTCGCTCCCTTTGTGGGGGAGGGGCAGCGGCCGCGTGGTCTCAGACCCTGGCAGGGACTAAACCATCACAACTTTGGCGCTCCAACGTGGGGCTCGAGAGGGCTGAGATAATGACAAAAGGAGAAGGTGTGTTAGAGCAATCTGTTAGGTGTAATTTTTCTGTTTTTACTTGTATTGTTTGATAAGAAATGTTTGCAATGCTGGCGAATTTGCTTGCGTGGTGGGGCTGGATTGATCCTCATATCCACTCTGTGCTCCTAGTACTGGTGTTTGTTGTTGGTGGAAAATGTGTCAAGGGTTTTATTTTGCTCTACTGGTTACTGTCTGCTTATAATGGGCTCGTATCACTGCTTGTGGGGGTGAACCGGTACCTGTTTGCTGCCTGGGCTTTTGTTAAGGGTCTCACCCCCTCTGTGGGTGAGCCAGGGGAAGAGATCCTCTCGGTTTTTGAGAGTTTCAGCTATCCCTGGAGCACCCAGGCCAGTGTGCTTGCGGCTCTGTGCTTTCTGAATGTCTGCCAGATCTTGTTTTGGGCCATGCGGTACTTCTCCAACAACAGCACCACCCGGAAACCTGCCCCGAGGGCAGATAGTTATAAATGGCAAGGTATGTGGGAGAAGATGGGCAAGTACCTGAGTCAGTGGTCACCCCCAACGTTCTGGGATTTCACTCCCGAACAAGTGCAGAGTCCTGATAAACTGGTGGAGTGTTTGGAAAAGGTGTGCTGCCAATCTGACAAACCCCGGGAGATGCAACTTGCTGCGATGTGCTGGGGCCTTGCCCATGCTTACCGCATCGCCCTTAACACTGTTCACTTCCCTCAAGGGGGAGAAAGGGCTGCAGGATCTGAAAGTGAACCTACTGGTACAGCAGCTGGGCCAGGGGGACAGGCAGTGCCAGTACCAGTCGCCTCCACCAGCACAGCAGCTGGGCCAGAGGGACAAGCAGTACCAATATCAGTCGCCCCGATACGGAAAACCAAATATACCAAAAAATCCCCTCGCAATGTACAGGGTGATAATGAACCAGGCCCATCACGAGAGCAGGAGGAAGAGCCGGAGGTAATCATCCGATCTCTATCCCTCAGTGAGTTGCGAGATATGCGGAAGGATTTCAGCTGCCTTCCAGGCGAGCAAATTTGCACCTGGCTGCTCCGATGCTGGGATAGTGGAGCTGCTGGTTTGGAATTGGAGGGGAGAGAGGCCAAGCAGGTGGGACCTTTAGCCAAGCAGGCTGGTATTGACAAGGCAATAGGGAAACAGGCTCAAACCCTCAGCCTTTGGAGGCGACTCCTGCTCGCTGTGAGGGAGAGGTACCCCTACAAGGATGATGCTCTATGTCGGTTAGGCAAGTGGACCGACATGGAGAAAGGCATTCAGAACCTCAGGGAATTGGCTGTGTTTGACATGGTTTATGGTGATCTGAATGATGAGCGGTCACCAATGGATCCAGATCAGGCCCCTTGCACACAGCTGATGTGGCGGAAGTTCCTGCAAAGTGGACCAGAGGCACATTCCAAAGCATTAGCAGTAGCGTCCTGGTGGCGAGACACCCAGACTCAAACAGTGGACGAAGTGATTGGCCAGCTCCGGCAATATGAGGGAAGTCTCCCTTCCTCCCAACATGCCTGGGTTTCAGCTGTAGAGGAACTGTCTCAGAGGCTCCAGAAAGTGGAAGAGGACATGTCCTACGTTCCACCTGCACGGGCCGATGTCTCAGCTATTAGAAGCAGACGTTTCCCCACCCAAGAGAAGGGCACTGGAAGACACACACCACAGGGCACCCTGTGGTTCTTCCTCCGCAACCATGGGGAAAACATGAAGAGGTGGCATGGACAGCCCACTTCCGCCCTAGCTGCACGAGTACAGCAGCTGAAAGGGAAGACCACCATGAAAGGGGAGTCTTCCAAGAGAGACGCAGCTCCAGTGTCTAGTCGGAAATCCCCCAGACAGAATAGAATGGCCAACATTATGCTTGACCCTCTTGAGGGGACCAGGAAGTCATTCCTGCAGGAGTCACCCTTAGATCAAGTGAGTGATGGTGAGCAGGATTAGAGGGGCCCTGCCTCCAGCCAGGTGGAGGAAAGGGATAATCGGATTTACTGGAAGGTGTGGATCCGATGGCCTGGCACATCAGACCCACAAGAATATAAGGCCTTGGTAGACACTGGCGCACAGTGCACCCTGATGCCATCAAGCCACAGTGGGGTCGAACCCATCTGCATCTCCGGAGTGACAGGGGGGTCCCAACAGCTGACCCTATTAGAAGCTGAAGTAAGCTTAACGGGGAAGGACTGGCATAAGCACCCCATTGTGACTGGCCCAGATGCCCCGTGCATCCTAGGTATAGACTACCTCAGGAGAGGGTACTTTAAAGACCCAAAAGGGTACCGGTGGGCCTTTGGTATAGCTGCCCTGGAGGAGGTTGAGCAATTGTCCACCTTACCTGGCCTCTCAGAGGACCCCTCGGTGGTGGGGTTGCTTAAGGTTGAAGAGCAGCGAGTGCCAATTGCTACCAAGACGGTGCACCGGCGGCAGTACCGCACTAACCGAGATTCCCTGGTCCCCATCCATCAGCTGATCCGTCGACTAGAAAGCCAGAAGGTGATCAGCAAGACTCACTCACCTTTCAACAGCCCTATATGGCCAGTGAGAAAACCTAATGGCGAATGGAGACTGACCGTGGACTACCGTGGCCTGAATGAAGTTACGCCAGCGATGAGTGCTGCGGTGCCGGACATGCTAGAGCTCCAATATGAGCTGGAGTCAAAGGCAGCCAAGTGGTACGCCACGATTGACATCACTAACGTGTTCTTCTCCATCCCAATAGCACCAGAGTGCAGGCCACAGTTTGCATTCACTTGGAGGAGTATCCAGTACACCTGGAATCGATTGCCCTGGGGGTGGAAACACAGCTCCACCATTTGCCATAGACTGGTCCATACTGCACTGGGGAAAGGTGGGGCTCCAGAACACCTGCAGTTCATTGATGATATCATTGTATGGGGGGACACAGCTGAGGAAGTCTTTGAGAAAGGAAAGAAGATAATTGAAATCCTCCTGAAGGCTGGTTTTGCCATCAAGCGACAGAAAGTTAAGGGGCCTGGAAGGGAGATTCAGTTCCTAGGAATAAAATGGCAAGATGGGCGTCACCACATCCCAATGGAGGTGATAAACAAGATAACAGCCATGGCCCCACCAACCACTAAAAAGGAGACTCAGTCCTTCCTGGGCGCTGTGGGGTTCTGGAGGATGCACATCCCAAACTACAGCCTGATTGTGAGCCCTCTCTACCACGTAACCCGCAAGAAGAACGATTTTAAATGGGGCCCTGAGCAGCAACAAGCCTTTGAACAAATTAAGCAGGAGATTACCCAGGCAGTGGCCCTCGGGCCAGTCCGGACAGGGCAGGAGATTAAGAACGTGCTCTACACCACAGCCGGGGAGAATGGCCCTTCCTGGAGCCTTTGGCAGAGAGCAGATGGGGAATCCCGAGGCCGACCTCTAGGCTTTTGGAGCCAGGGATACAAAGGCTCTGAAGCTAACTATACCCTGACTGAGAAGGAGATACTGGCAGCGTACGAAGGAGTTCGAGCTGCCTCAGAAGTGGTCGGCACTGAGACACAGCTCCTCCTGGCACCCCGACTGCCGGTGCTGGGATGGATGTTCAAAGGAAAGGCTCCCTCCACACATCATGCAACAGATGCCACGTGGAGTAAATGGGTTGCGTTGATAACACAACGGGCTCGAATAGGGAACCTTGACCCCCCAGGATTAGTGGAAGTGATCATGAACTGGCCAGAGAGCAAAGATGCTGGGATGTCACCAGAACAAGAGGTGAAACGTGCTGAGGAGGCCCCACCATATAACGAGCTGCCAGAGGAAGAAAAACAATATGCCCTGTTCACTGATGGGTCTTGCCGCATTGTGGGAAAACATCGACGATGGAAGGCTGCGGTGTGGCATCCCACACGAGAAACCACTGAGGCTGTTGAGGGACAAGGTGAATCGAGTCAGTTCGCAGAGGTGAAAGCCATCCAATTGGCTTTGGAGATTGCTGAGCGAGAAAAGTGGCCGAGGCTCTATATCTACACTGACTCGTGGGTGATGGCAAGTGCCCTGTGGATGTGGTTGCAGCAATGGAAACAGAACAACTGGCAACGCAAGGGCAGACCCATCTGGGCCGCAGAAGTATGGCAGGACATTGCAGCCCGGGTGGAGAACCTCGTTGTGAAGGTGCGCCATGTGGACGCCCATATACCCAAGAGTCGGGCCACTGATGAACATCAACACAACCAGCAGGCAGACCAGGCTGCTAAGATTGAAGTGGCTCAGGTGGACTTGGACTGGCAGCGTAAAGGTGAACTGTTCATAGCCCGGTGGGCCCATGAGACCTCGGGCCACCAAGGCAGAGATGCAACATACAGGTGGGCTTGAGATCGAGGGGTGGACCTCACCATTGACACCATCGCAGAGATCATCCATGGATGTGAGACGTGTGCTGCGATCAAACAAGCCAAACGGGTGAAGCCCCAGCGGAATGAAGATCGATGGATGAAATATAAGTATGGAGAGGCCTGGCAGATCGACTACATCACACTGCCACAGACCCGCCGAGGCAAGCGCCACGTGCTCACAATGGTGGAAGCAACCACTGGATGGCTCGAAACTTATCCAGTGTCCCACGCCACCGCCCGGAACACCATCCTGGGCCTTGAAGAGCGAGTCCTGTGGCGACACGGCACCCCAGAGAGGATTGAGTCGGACAATGGGACTCACTTCCGAAACAACCTCATAGATGCCTGGGCAGAAGAACACGGCATCGAGTGGGTCTACCACATCCCCTACCACGCACCAGCCTCCGGGAAGATCGAGCGCTACAATGGACTGTTAAAAACTACATTGAGAGCAATGGGGGGTGGAACCTTCAAACACTGGGACACACATCTGACAAAGGCCACTTGGTTAGTCAACACAAGAGGATCTGCCAATCGAGCTGGCCCGGCTCAGTCAAAACTTCCACGTGCTGTAGACGGGGATAGAGTCCCTGTGGTGCGCATGAGGGACCTGCTGGGAAAAATGGTCTGGGTTAGTCCTGCGCCGGGCAAAGGCAAACCCATCCACGGGATTGTTTTTGCTCAAGGACCTGGGTGCACCTGGTGGGTGATGCAGAAGGATGGAGAGGTCCGATGCGTACCACAAGGGGACTTGACTGTGGGTGAAAACACACCGTGAATTATACTGTGCTTTTGTCAATTTTTCTTTGGTATTGCTAATTGCTAAATGGCAGCTGGACGTGACGCAGATGGTATAGAATAAAGGGGTGGATTCTGTCCTGGTTTAGCCAGGATAGGGTTAAGTTTCCCCAGCAGTTGGGGGGGAGCTCTAGACGGGTTATTCATATGCCATGCGGACGTCACGTCCAGGCGCCAGAGCGTAGGAAGAATCGGTGATCGCATGGGGTTCGCGCCGCCGGGTTTTCTCTCACTGCGGTATTGGGAGATATTTTGCTCTGTTCGTTGTTATTACTGTTATTCTTATTGTTATTGTTATTGTTGCTGTTTGTTGTGTTGCTGTTGCTCTGTTGTATTAAACCTCTCCTTATCTCAGCCCCGGGGCTTTGTATTTCACTCCCTTTGTGGGGGAGGGGCAGCGGCCGTGTGGTCTCAGACCCCGGCAGGGGCTAAACCATTACAAGTCCCATTCACTGTCTTTGGTGTATGAATGCCTCAGCTACTTGAAACAAAGAGAGTAGAAATAATATCTTTCTCTACATCTTCTTTCTCAACCTGTGAGCAAACTGATTTACAGATATACATGTTGTATATTAGTTGATCTCTCTATGCTACTTAGATCCTGATCCTGCAGTGAGATTTCTAAGCATAAGCCACTGCTAAAATTACTGGTGCAGGATGAGAAGGCATGCATCTCTCTGAAAAGGGCTCGTTTCATATCTGGGCAGTGCTGAGGGAGAGCAACAAGGCATGTTTTAGCATGGAAATGTTGGACAGTTTGAAGTGCAGGGAAGGTACAGGAAGTTCTTAGTAGCAAAACTACTGTGTAGGACTGAGTCATACTTGTTTATATATAAAAAATGAGTTTTCTTGTTAAAATAGCAGCAGTTGTATTTGCTTTCTGGATTTTTCTTAGTTAAATTGCTGTTTCAGGAGAAAGACTTTACCCAAAGCTTACCAAAGTACAGAAATTTCAGAGCATTTCAGAGTTAAGCTGCTTTTAAAAGTGAAGAAATCATCTTGCCCTCTGTTCTTTGTATTGGTTTTTTTTTAAGCAACAATTAAACCATCCAACCCTCAAGGTCACTTATTATTGAGAGAGATATGAACACCAAGCTGGAAAACAGTTTTACCCTTTATGATTTATAAGTGCGTTCAGGGTGGTGATAAACAGCCTCTGTTAAAAAGAGAGACAATTATGTTTAATTGATTGCAGTGGAGATTTTTTTGCCTTTTTAATTGTAGTACCTAAAATTTTTCTGCCTTAAAGAGGCTGATATATTCATTTGCATGCTTTTTCCATATCTTAGTGCAAATGCTAACAAAGTTCCAGAGCATGGGGAACGTTCTTCTCTCATGGGGAAGGGGAATGGTGCCGTTTATCTTCTTGTCACCTATGGCTCATATTGTTGCACCCAAACCCAAATCCCTTATGTCCTTGTTACTGTAAAAGCCAGCAGAGGAACTCTAAGACTCGTTTTGGAGTTTAGAAAGCAGGCATTCTTTATTGCAGCACTGGGCACACACGCGAATAGCTTCGCAAAGGTGAGCGCGCCCCAGATCTATAAGTGGCAGCTAATATACAGTGAGATTATGCATATTCATAACTTTTCTGAGAAATGAGTTACATATGCATTAGATTTCCTGGAACTAATTCCAATATCTGCATCCTAATTATGCATGCGCTTTCTTGCTGGGTGGTGGTCTCGAGGGGTCCCTGGTGCTTGTTGATAGTCTTCCTCACCATGTCTGCTGGTTGACCTCAGTGCTCACGCATGCTCACAAAGGTCTGTTTAGGAGGTGTTGTGCGGCTGTGTTGTATCTTGAGCTGGTTTGTTTTAATTTGTCTCATCCTTGTTCCTGTTATCTTCAAGAATAGGCCCCAACTGTCTCATTTATTACTGTCTTATCTTCAAACCCTTTTCTTCTTCACGAAAGCACCAACCTTCAGCTGTGTCTGCACATTCCAGTAGCTACATTGACATTGACCTAATTTATTCTCAGTAAAAAAATATTTAGCAAGATGAAAAAGCAAGATGAAAAAAAAAAATGTTAGCAAGACATTTTGGCTTACATCCTGATTACCCAAATAGAGGTTTGGGTTCTTAATGTGCAGAATGGCAGCATCAGTAGCAAATAGGCTCCATTTGTGGATTTGAGTTGAATGTAGCTACAGTGATGCAGTGATATTTCTGTGTTTGTGTAACTTGCATGTTTTGTAATGATCAAAATATCACAAGAGCAACCTTTTGAAAAGTACAGCTGACAATAAATGTGTTTCTGATATTTGTTTCTACTGGAAGAGGCATTTGGAGAAGGGAGGGGAAGGGATGGTTGAGAATGAGAGAAATGACTCATCAGAAATATTTGTCCTCTTTTCTTCCCTGCATCTGGCTATTTCTATCATAAACTGTGGAGTGATCAATGCCTGTCTGAATGGGATGTTACGATGGCTCTCAGAAGGTGAAATATTTTGCAGTTTTTAACCTCCTTCCTTTGCTGTATTTAAAGTTGACAGTTTTAAACATGCTAAAGGCTGACAAAGTTTAGTGACTGTGAAGGATGTTTGTCTAGTTTATACTAATTCTTCATTTATGATATCCTGCCTTTTTTAAGGAAAAAAAGAAAAGGTGAACAAACAGCATTTTGTCCCATTTCCAGAATTGTCAACATGAATGTGTATATCCCACAGGATGATGACAGTGAACTCCCTCGAAATATTAGAGTTGCTCTCCATTAAGAAATGTGTGCACTGCACTTAATGAAGCAGCACTTAGCTTTGCTAACATTGCTCTGGAGCAGTACGGAGGTTCTTTTAACACGAGTGGATCGCTGGAACTCTTGCTTTGTAAATAAGGTCTGTTCCCAGTGAGTCCTAATTATTACAGTTAATGTAATATCTGATGGCTAGGCCTGGCCTTTACTAAGAGTTCTTTGAAACTTATTTATTGATTGCTACAGTCAATTTAGTTGTGGGGTTTTTTTGTTTTGTTGTTTTGTGTGTTTTTTTTTTAAAAAAACCCAGCGTTAATTTGGCCTCGGTTTTCTGATATTTTTACTTGATGGGGCGAGTGAGATTAAAGTCTCAAAAACCTTGTCTACCTTTTTGTTTGTAAAACATTTGGTGGTTTTGATGGCCCCAGGAATTATAATTATATGAATATTAAATAAATGTCATTTTCTGTCCAGGTTGACCAAAGGCTGTCCAGAAACAGAGACAGAGAATTTGCCTAGCTCTCTATATCATCAGTTCTAAACTACATCTTGATTATTTACCTGGGCGGAAAATGGTGTTTAGTTACAAGGCTGATATCTCTTTCCAAGTTCACGCATTAGAGGGAGGTATTCCTTTCTGTTGTTCTCAGTCTCATTAGTACTTTATATTTGCACAGTGCTGTACAGACATCAAGTAATGAACCGTTGCCCCATGGTACGGACCTTAGGCCAACTCTGCTGCTGTGTACAAAAGGGATGTGAGTTGTGCTTTAATCCTTCTTACCTTTAGTATTCCCTTAGAAGTCAGAGGTTTGATTTGATTGCCATTATCAGAGAATGGATAATGTTAGACATAAATCATCCAGCAGTGACATTTATCTCATGTTTCTGTTCCCTATCTCTCTTTGCATACATTTCAGTAGTTAGATTCTTAGTGCTGAATTACTTAACTGTTGGAAAGTAAAAATCTTTTAAAGGGATACCTCTTTTTGTTTCCCATTGTGTATTTTTACTTTAAAAATTATGTAGTTATGAATTTATATACCTTGCACTAGGGACTGTACAAATGCTTAGTGGAAGATAAGATTTGTTACAATATGGTAGTCCCTAAAAGAATTGTTGACTCCTAGTAAAGATTTAATTAATAAAACTTGCATTTTTATCAAGATGTTAAAAATTATTTTTCTCTTCCATGTCTGCCTTTCCCCATCACATCACTAGGATCCCCTCTTGACGGCAACATGGGATTGTGCTAATGTTAAGCAGTGCCAGGCAGTACTGTCTCCAGTCGTGCACTCTCCTAGTGTAAACATGTATGCTGCCTAGCCAGGACTATTTTCAACAAGTGCTTTTGCTGAACACTAGCTCTTGGTTTTCAGCCTTTTATCTTTCTGCATGGGAGCCTCTTGGGTTGATGTATTTTGGGGAGCTGCAGGGTTATTGGGAGTGAGGGCTGGGAGAGGGAAGGCACAGTCACAGTGTTTCTGCTGTCACACTGCAGCCCTCTAAGAATGGTATTGCAGCATCTCTCCGAGATTGGTGTCCTCAGCGGGTGGAAATGGCTGCCTGGTGGCTTGGGCTGGGGAGCTAAGTATTGGTAACTTAAGCATGCCTGGGACTGTTCCTGGCACTGAGAACAGCTGGTGCAGAATGGCCCACCTCTTTATTATCAAACTGCTTTTGCTCTTAAGTCATACTTAAGTATTGTTTTTAACAGTGGTACTTGACCCAAGCAGTGGTCTGACAGGGATCAGTGATAACAGTTTAGCTCTAGAGATAACCAAATTTCACAGGAAGTGGATAAACGCTCTTCCAGGGACAATGTGCCTGGGAGTATTCCCATGCATTGTTTAGTTTAGTGTAGACCCAGTCAAGATGGGGAGATGTGATACTAGTCCTTTTGCTCCTCCTTTGCCTTTCCATACGGAGATCAGCATGGCTTCAGCAAGCCAGTGGTCAAGACTTGGCCTGTGACGTTTTGAGTAAGCAATCATTGTGAGACCCAGTGATGGAGGAAGAAACATCCAGATGGATGCTAAGGCCAAATTAGCCAAGGATTTTGAACAGGAGGAAAGTCTTGGCTCAGTGGACATATAGCTTGAATAACAGAGGACAGCATTTTAATTTCAATTTATTTTACTAAGAAAATGTTCTGCTACATTTTGCAGCTTTTCACAGAATCACAGAGTCATTAAGGTTGGAAAAGACCCTTGGGATCAAAGAGTCCAACCATAAGGGTTTTTTTGAGGGTGCCTGCCTCAATTCTTAAAGAAAGTGAGTAGCAGCGAGAAAGCCTGGAGACATGGGGAAACCTCTTGCTGTTGCTGACATGCTGTGTGATAGGTACTTTCTTGCAATGGCTCCAAGGTGGATTTGGGTACAGTTACAGAATCACAGAATCACAGAATCATCTAGGTTGGAAAAGACCTTGAAGATCATCTAGTCCAACCATTAACCTAACACTGACAGATCCCAATTACACCATATCTCTAAGCACTATGTCGATCCTACTCTTAAACACCTCCAGGGATGGGGACTCCACCACCTCTCTGGGCAGCCCATTCCAACGCCCAACAACCCCTTCCGGAAAGAAATACTTCCTAATATCTAGTCTAAACCTTCCCTGGCGCAACTTGAGGCCATTCCCTCTTGTCCTATCATTTGTTACTTGGTTCAAGAGACTCATCCCCAGCTCTCTGCACCCTCCTTTCAGGGAGTTGTAGAGGGCGATGAGGTCTCCCCTCAGCCTCCTCTTCTCCAGACTGAACAACCCCAGTTCCCTCAGCCGCTCCTCGTACGACATGTGCTCCAGACCCTGCACCAGCTCCGTTGCCCTTCTCTGGACACGCTCGAGTCATTCAATGTCTTTTTTGTAGTGAGGGGCCCAAAACTGAACCCAGTAATCGAGGTGCGGCCTCACCAGTGCCGAGTACAGGGGCAAGATCCCTTCCCTGTCCCTGCTGGCCACGCTATTTCTGATGCAAGCCAGGATGCCATTGGCCTTCTTGGCCACCTGGGCACACTGCTGCCTCATGTTCAGCCGGCTGTCAATCAACCCCCCCAGGTCCCTCTCTGACTGACAGCTCTCCAGCCACTCCTCCCCAAGCCTGTAGCGCTGCTGGGGGTTGTTGTGGCCCAAGTGCAGCACCCGGCATTTGGCCTTATTGAAACTCCTCCAGTTGGCCTCAGCCCATCGCTCCAGCCTGGCCAGGTCTCTCTGCAGAGCCTCCCTACCCTCGAGCAGATCAACACTCCCACCCAACTTGGTGTCGTCTGCAAACTGACTGAGGGTGCACTCGATCCCCTCGTCTAGATCATCAATAAAGATGTTAAACAGGAGTGGCCCCAAAACCCAGCCCTGGGGGACACCACTCGTGACCGGCCTCCAACCGGATTTAACTCCGTTCACCACCACTCTTTGGGCCCGGCCATCCGGCCAGTTTTTTACCCAGCGAAGCGTGTGCCCATCCGAGCCTCGAGCACCTAGTTTTGCCAGGAGAATGCTGTGGGAAACGGTGTCAAAGGCCTTACTGAAGTCGAGGTAAACAACATCCACAGCCTTTCCTTCATCCAATAAGCAGGTCCCCCTGTTGTAGAAGGAGATCAGGTTTGTCAAGCAGGACCTGCCTTTCATAAACCCATGCTGACTGGGCCTGAGCATCTGGTTGTCCTGCATGTGCTGTGTGATGGTACTCAGGATGAGCTGCTCCATCAGCTTCCCGGGCACCGATGTCAAGCTGACAGGCCTGTAATTTCCCAGATCATCCTTCCGACCCTTCTTATAGATGGGCGTCACATTGGCCAATTTCCAATCAGTCGGGACCTCCCCGGTCAGCCAGGACTGCTGGTAAATGATGGAAAGCGGCTTGGCGAGCACCCCAGCCAGCTCCTTCAGCACCCTCGGGTGTATCCCATCGGGTCCCATAGACTTGTGTGTGTCTATGTGATGCAGTAGGTCACTGACTGTCTCCTCCTGGATTGTGGGGGGGTCATTCTCCCAGTCTCTGTCCTCTGGCTGAGGAGGCTGGATTTCCTCAATACAACTAGTCTTGTTATTAAAGACTGAGGCAAAGAAGACATTAAGCACCTCAGCCTTTTCCTCATCACTCGTTGCCATGTTTCCTCCTGCGTCTAGCAGGGGATGGATACTCTCCCTGGTCTTTCTTTTGCTGTATAATTACTTACAGAAACATTTCTTGTTGTCCTTGACTGCTGAAGCCATAGTAATTTCTAGCTGGGCTTTAGACCTCCTGATTTCCGCCCTGCATAGCCTCACAGCCTCTTTGTAATAATTGTGAGTGGCTAGCCCCTTCTTCCAGAGGCTATAAACTCTCCTTTTCTCCCTGAGTTGCAGTCAAAGCCCCCTGTTCAGCCAGGGTGGTCTTCTCTGTCGCTGGCTTCACTTACAGCACCTGGGGACAGGCTGCTCCTGAGCCATTAAGACTTCCTTCTTAAAGAGTGCCCAGACTTCCTGGACCCCTATTCCCTTCAGGACCGTCTCCCAAGGGATTCTGTTAAGCAGTTGCCTAAACAAGACAAAGTCAGCCCTTTTGAAGTCCAGGATGTCAGTTCTGCTGCCCCCTCTCCTGGCCTCTCTAAGAATAGAGAACTCTATTATTTCATGATCGCTGTGCCCTAGTCATCCTCCGACCGCCACATCATCCACCAGTCCTTCTCTGTTCACAAAGAGGAGATCCAGCAGGGCACCTTCTCTGGTTGGTTCACTCACTAGCTGCGTCAGGAAGTTATCTCCCACACATTCCAGGAATCTCCGGGACTGGTCCCGCTCTGCTGTGCTGTATTTCCAGCAGATGTCTGGGAAGTTGAAGTCTCCCACAAGAACAAGGGCAAGCGGTCGTGAGATTTCTCCTAAGTGCCTATAGAATATTTCATCCACCTCTCTGTCCTGGGTGGGTGGCCTATAGTAGACTCCTACTACAACATCTGCCCTGTTGCCTTCCCCCTGATTCTAACGCAAAGACACTCTACCCTGTCTTCACTACACTTGTACTCAAAGCAATCATAACAGTCCCTAACATACAGCGCCACCCCACCACCTCTCCTTCCTTGTCTGTCCCTCCTAAAGAGCTTGTAGCCCTCAACAGGTGCACTCCAGTCATGGGAGACATCCCACCATGTTTCTGTGATAGCCACGACATCATAATTTTCCTGTTTCATCATGGCTTCGAGCTCCTCCTGTTTGTTACCCATGCTGTGTGCATTGGTATACATGCACTTCAGATGGGCTGATGTCCCCAGCACCTTTTTGCATTTAGAGGTCCTGGATCTCCATCCTGTCCTGTATTTGTTCTGGGCACCATGTGTTAAGGAAATGTGTGTTTTGCAGATTTTTCAGTTTTGCTTTTCCCACACTTCCAACACGATTTTATTCCTAAAAACTGATTCTCCTGTGCAGGTCCTTTGACCTTACCCCTCTTTATGGCAAAACCAGCTCTCAGAAGGATTTGGAATATTTTCTCCCTTTTCTCAAAAACGTCTTCTGTATTACCCCATATGATGATGTGATCAATGTATTGCAGGTGTTCTGGGGCTTCATCATGTTCCAGTGCAGTCTGGATCAGTCCATGGCAAATGGTGGGGCTGTGTTTCCACCCCTGGGACAGTCAATTCCAGGTGTGTTGGACGCCCCTCCAGTTGACAGCAAACTGTGGCCTGCACTCTACTGCCAAAGGGATTGAGAAGAACGCGTTAAAAATATCAGTTGTGGTGTACCACTTGGCTGCCTTTGACTCTAGGTCGTATTGAAGCTCTAGCATGTCTTACATGGCAGCACTCAACGGTTGTGTGACTTCATTCAGGCCACGATAGTCTACTGTCAATCTCCACTCTCCATTAGAGTTTCACACTGGCTATATGGGGCTTTTAAAGGGTGAGTAAGTCTTGCTGATGACTCCTTGGCTCTCTAGTTGACGAATGAGTTCATGGATAGGGATTACAGAGTCTTGATTGGTGTGATATTGCCATCGGTGCACTGCTGTAGTATCAGTTGGCACCCGTTGTTCTTCAGCCCTCAGCAATCCCACAAGAGAAGGGTCCTCTGAGAGACCAGGCAAAGCAGACAGCTGTTTGATTTCCTCTGTCTCCAGGGCAGCTATACCAAAAGCCCACCGATACCCTTTTGGGTCCTTAAAATACCCTCTCTTCAGGTAATCTATATTAAGAATGCATGGAGATTCTGGGCCAGTCACAGTGGAGTGCTTTTGCCACTCAATCCCAGTTAGGCTCACCTTGGCCTCCAACAGAGTCAGCTGTTGAGACCTTCCTGTCACTCCTGAAATACAAACGGGTTCTGCCCCTTTAAAATTTGATGGCATTAGGGTGCATTGCGCACCAGTGTCCACTAGAGCCTTATACTGCTGGGGGTCAGATGTGCCAGGCCATCGAATCCACACAGTCCAATAAACTCGATTGTCCCTGTCCTCTGCCTGGCTGGAGACAGTGTCACCAAACAGGACAAAAGAACTTATCAACACCAATGTGATGTAGATAAGCAGACACTCCTTTATTAATGGTCCAGTGTGTAGGGGAGTCGTCTCACCAACAGCGCACACCTAACCCGTGTAGCATGCTGATTATATTGGATACAGCAATACATCATAAACAAATTCTCATACATAAACGTGATAATTCCTGTAACTCATTTTCTTATTCCCACCCCTTTCCGGTCATGCGCACTTGAGTCCTGAAATGAGTCGGGGGGCTGCTTTTGCGACCACCACAGACTACTGACTCAAAAGAAAGACCCTCCAATATCCTTGACTCAAGGACTTTGGCTCACATTACAATTTTAACATGCTTCAAGGCCCTTTCACAATGTATCTTTTAGAACACCTGGTCTACAGGGCAATAAATCATCCTCACTGAACAGTCTAATAATAGTACCTGGTCATGAATCTTATTCTTTTAATAGAAATCTGGTTAATGATTATTACTAGCCTATGTGGCCTTAGCCTGGGTCTTTATAAAGGACTTTGTAGCAGCATGACTAGTTGTATGGTTACTCTAAATCATTCCTTATTTAAATCCAAATCACCAAAAATCATTAAAATCAGCTTAAATTAATAACAAAACAGTAGCAACAGGGCCCCTCTAATGTTGGTCCTAGTATCCGCTATTGACGAATGGATTAGTGTGGTATGCACGGGTATCAGTCTCATCTTGGTCACTCACTTCTCATGAATACAAATCAGAAGTTCTTGTCATAGGATCGGGAACAAAGTCAACCTTTCTGCTCTCTTTGGGCAACTGATTACTGGAAACTGCAGCAGCATTTCTCCTGAAAGAACCCTGATTTGTAGTTGTTCTTCCTTCCAACTCACGTACCTGCTCTTCTAGGAGGTAGGTAGGATTTCCATCCCATTTTCTCATGTCTTCTCCATGGTTGCACAGGCGATACCACAGGTTCCCCCATGGTGTATACCAGTTCTCTCGAGTAGGGAAACGCTTGGTCCTCATAGCTGAGATCCTAGTCCATGCAGATGGAGAGTAAGACATATCCTCTTTGAATTGCTGGAATTCTCGGGATAGTTTTTCCACAGCCACTATGAGGGAGGAAGAGACACTTTCTTCATATTGTCATAGTCGGCAAGCCAATTCATCCACTGTTGGTCCCTCTTCATCTCTCCAGTCTATTACTGCTGATGCATTGGCATGCAACGATGGCACACTCTGTAAAAACTTTCACCGTATGGGCTGGGTGCATTGGACTTCATCCCACCATGTTTCTGTGATAGCCACGACATCATAATTTTCCTGTTTCATCATGGCTTCAAGCTCCTCCTGTTTGTTACCCATGCTGTGTGCATTGGTATACATGCACTTCAGCTGGGCTGATGTTTTTCCCCCTTCCCCCTTCAGATCTAGTTTAAAGCTCTGTCAATGAGCCCAGCTAACTCCTGCCCCAAGATCCTCTTCCCCCTCTGGGACAGGTGCTTCCCATCTAATGCCAAAAGGTGTGGCGCCCTGTATACTAACACATGATCAAAAAATCCAAAGCCCTGACGCTAACACCAGTCTCGGAGCCTCTAGTTCATCTGTTGAGTTCTCCTGTATTCTTCTTCTTCCATCACTGCAACTGAAGGGATGGAGGAGATCAAAGTTTGTGCCCCCGACCCCTTAATCACTTTCCCCAAGGCCCTGAAATCTCTCTTCATTGCTTTAGGACTTCTCCTCGTAATAATGTCACTACCTACCTGAAAAACCAAGAGAGTGTATTAGTCCTTGGGTCTCACTAGAGCAGGGAGTTTAGCCATGAGGTCCTTGACCCGGGCCCCAGGGAGGCAGCAGACTTCCCTATGAAGCGGGTCCATTCTGCATATGGGGCCTTCGACACCCCTCAGAATGGAGTCACCCACTACAATGACTCTTCTGGGGTTCTTTTTAGAACTGGTTTTAATACCTGGTCTAGAGTGACCTGGCCTTGGTGGACCTTGGTCTTCCTCCTTGTTTGTCTCATTTTCTTCCTCCTTCTCTTCTTCACTCAAAAGTTCCAGGGCCCCGAATCTATTGTGAAGGGACACCATGGAGGGTGAGGGAGGTCGGGAGAGGATTTTCCTGCCTCCCTGAGGGGGGACCTGTTTCCAGCCTCCCCCATCTCTTAGGTCCCCTCCTTCTGCCTGGTAGCAAGAGGATGAGGAATTGCCTGCCTCGTTTGGAGCCTCCATTTGCTCCTGTTGCTTCATGGGTGCTAAGATGCTTCTCCACCAATCAATTTCCCTTTCACAGTCCCTAATACTTCTTAATCTTTCAACCTCTTCTTTGAGTTCCGCCACCAGGCTGAGCAGGTCATCCAGCTGATCACAGCACACACAGTTGTTGTCACTGCTGCCCTCCGGCAGGATTGACAGGCTCAGGCACTCCCTGCAGCCCGGGACCTGGACCGCTGCATGTTTGTGTGGCAGCTCCGTCTGGGTCGTCACGTTCTTTCTGGTGGTGGCTTTGATGCGAGTGGAGACCATGATTCAGTCTACTCATGGAGGACAATAAGATGAAACTAGCTCAGATAAGTTCTAGAGCCAGGAGATGGACTGCGCCCTGTCTGCTTGCCCTGCCTGAGCGAACTGCCGCGCAAACTGACATGCCACAACCTTCTGATGCGCCCACGCCCTGTTTGCCTGCCCTGGTCGCTCGCGCTCCCTGGGGGCTGCTCTTGTACGTGAGTACGGTTAGTCCCAATGCACACCATTTAATAATGAGGATTTTTCTTTTTTTTTTTCCCACTAAATCTTTTCTGAATTGTCACCTGTGATTTAATCTATGGGGCAGGGACCTGGAATGAAGGCATGTAGGGGTGGTAATGCTGATTTTTACTGCTGATGTCACCCGATCAAGACTGTCAGAGAATACACTGAAGAGATGAGGGTTTATAATTAGAAACAAGGGAAATGGAGTACACTTGTCTAATGCTCTTATTAATTCTGTGTGCAGCCCTCCCTTTTATTCAGATTTATTTTATTGTTTTTCAAAGGTTTGCTCTAAGACATTTTCCCACATGAGACCTGGATCCAGCTGTCCCTGCTAAATTTTTTTTTGCTAAATTTAAAAAATCAGGTTGACTACCATGCCCTTTCGTTTTTACAAATTTTGAAGTTAAGCAGATTAAATAGGAAAATCTACATATTTCCAGTGATGTGGAACCACTGGCTTAATAAAGGACTACTGCCACCTTGGCAATACTATATAAATTAAATAGGGCAGAATGTACTTTGGAGTAGGTAGAGACGTTAAAACTAAGTGCATAAAGCATTTTTTAAATTGATACTCTTTAATTAATACATATATTCGCTCAGCATCGGAAGAGTGAAAAAGTGTCCAGCTGCAGTTGTCAGAGGCAAAATGGGAATGGACTATTGTGGTGGTTTGATTGGCTAAATGCCAGGTACCCACCAAGTCGCTCTATCACTTCACCCCCCTTCCCCTTTTTTTCTCAACAGGGCAAAGAGGGGAAAGAAAATAAGATAGGAAAACAAAACAACCCTTGTGGGTAAAACAAAAGCAGTTTTAATATAAGCAAAGCGAAGCAAAGGTCCTCGTGCGGAAGCAAAAAAAAAGCAAACAGATTTATTCTCTACTTCCCATGAACAGGCGATGTCGGGCCTTCTCAGGAAGCAGGGCTCCCATACGCGGAGGGGTTGCCTCGGAGGGCCAAGGGTGACCCCACCCCCTTCCTCCTTTCTCCCAGCTTTATACTGAGCAGCCGTCAGATGGTCTGGAATATCCCTTTGGTCAGTTGGGGTCAGCTGTCCTGGTTGTGTCCCCTCCCAAGATCTTGCCCACCCCGTCCCACTGTGGGGGGGGAAATGTCGGAAAGAGCCTTGGTGCTGTGTAAGCACTACTCAGCAGTAGCCACACCACCAGTGTGCTATCAACACCCTGCCAGCTCCCAACATCAAACACAGCACCATGGGGGCTGCTACAGGGGAAAACCAATTCCGGCTCAGCCAGACCCGGTACAGTCTCCACCCCTTATTCCATACCATTTACGTCACACCCAGGTCCCACATAACACTCATTTATCCATTCCGTAAGCTTTCTTCACTCCTCCAGATGTTCAGTGACTTGGCTCCCATCTGTCAAGATGGATGTTCAGGACAGGAGCAGTATGTTTGACTGCTGGACTCCAGCACCGGCTAGGTTTGGGTCATCATCGCACGTATCTGGTTCACTCTTCGTCGTTCCTACTTCCTCCATCACTTCCTGCAACATACAACCCACCCCACAGATTATTTCCCCCCAAGGTTAAATCTCCTGGAGGCACACACTGAGTAGCCCCATCCTCCCGCATTACCCACCAAGTACATCCAGGTCCCTGAGCAAAAACAATCCCACGAGTGGGCTTGCCTTTTCCCAAGGGAGGAGCAATCCACACTGCCTTCCCCAGCCATTGCCCTGTGGGTACTACAGGGACCTTATCTCCTCCCACCGTATGAAGGGGTTTGGTTTGGGCAGGACCAGGACGGTTAACAGATCCTCTGGTGTTAATTAGCCAAGTGGCTTCTGCTAAATTTATATCCCAGTGCTTCCATCCCCCATTGTCCAATGCTCTCAACATAGTCTTCAACAGTCCATTGTATCTTTCAATCTTTCCAGACGCGTGTGGGTAATAAGGGATGTGATACACCCACTCAATGCCGTGTTTCTTTGCCCAGGAGTTTATGAGATTATTTCGAAAATGGGTTCCATTGTCTGATTCGATTCTTTCAGGAGTACCATGTCGCCATAAAATTTGCCTTTCAAGACCTAAGATGGTATTTCGGGCAGTGGCATGATTTACAGGGTACGTTTCGAGCCAACCAGTAGTTGCTTCCACCATGGTGAGTATGTAGCGCTTGCCTTGGCGTGTTCGTGGCAATGGTCCAATATAGTCAATTTGCCAGGCCTCACCATATCGAAAACTCAGCCATCGCCCTCTGTTCCAGGGAGACTTTACTCGTGTGGCTCGCTTGATTGCAGCACATGTTTCACATTCACGAGTGACCTGTGAGATGGCCTCCATGGTCAGGTCCACCCCTCGATCACGAGCCCATCTGTATGTTGCATCTCTCCTGAGATGCCCGGATGTTTCATGGGCCCATCGAGCTACAAATAGCTCACCCTTGCGCTCCCAGTCCAGGTCCAGCCGAGCTACTTCCATTTTGGCAGCCTTGTCTACTTGCTCATTGTTTTGATGTTCTTCGGTGGCACGGCTTTTGGGCACGTGGGCATCTACATGACGTACCTTTAGAGCCACGTTTTCCACTCGGGCAGCGATGTCCTGCCACAATGCAGCAGCCCAGATGGGTTTACCTCTGCGCTGCCAATTGGTCTTCTTCCACTCCTGTAGCCACCCCCACAGGGCGTTAGCCACCATCCAGGAGTCAGTGTAGAGATACAGTACTGGCCACTTTTCTCGTTCAGCAATCTTTAGGGCTAGTTGGATCGCTTTTACTTCTGCAAACTGACTTGACTCGCCCTCTCCTTCAGTGGCCTCAATGACTTGTCTTGTGGGACGCCACACAGCAGCTTTCCACTTCCGATGGTTTCCTACCACACGACAGGATCCATCAGTAAACAGAGCATACCGCCTTTCATCTTCTGGTAACTCGTTATATGGCGGTGCCTCTTGGGCACGAGCCACCTCCTCAGGCAGTGCTCCAAAATCTCTACCTTCTGGCCAGTCCAGGATCTCTTCCAGGATCCCTGGACGGTTGGGTTTTCCCAGTCGAGCTCGTTGCGTGATTAACACTACCCATTTACTCCAGGTAGCACTGGTTGCATGGTGCGTAGAAGGGATGTTTCCTTTGAACATCCAATGTAACACAGGCACTCGCGGTGCCAAGAGGAGCTGTGCTTCTGTACCAACAACTTCGGAAGAGGCTCGAATCCCCTCATATGCTGCCAGTATCTCCTTTTCAGTCAGAGTGTAGTGGGCTTCTGATCCTCGATATCCCCGGCTCCAAAATCCTAATGGTCGACCCCGAGTTTCACCTGGTATCTTCTGCCAGAGGCTCCATGTGAGGCCATGCTCCCCAGTTGATGTGTAAAGTACGTTTTGCACAGCTGGTCCTGTCCGAACAGGCCCAAGAGCTACCGCCCGAGCTATCTCCTGTTTGATGTGCTCAAAGGCTTGTTGTTGCTCAAGACCCCACTCAAAATGGTTCTTCTTTCGGGTTACTTGATAGAGAGGGCTCACCAGCTGACTGTAACCTGGAATGTGCATCCTCCAAAATCCCACAAGTCCTAAGAAAGCTTGTGTTTCCTTCTTGTTGGTCGGTGGAGACATAGTTGCTATCTTGTTGACAACCTCCATAGGCACATGACGGCGTCCATCTTGCCATTTTATTCCCAAGAACTGAATCTCCTGTGCTGGTCCCTTGACCTTGCTTTTCTTTATGGCAAACCCAGCTCTCAGAAGAATCTCAATTACTCTTTGTCCTTTCTTGAACACTTCTTCTGCCTTGTTGCCCCACACAATGATGTCATCGATGTACTGTAGATGTTCAGGGGCATCACCCTTTTCCAGTGCAGTTTGAATTAGTCCATGACAAATAGTGGGGCTGTGCTTCCACCCCTGGGGCAGTCGATTCCAGGTATACTGGACACCCCTCCACGTGAAAGCAAACTGTGGCCTGCACTCTTCTGCCAAAGGAATTGAAAAGAATGCATTGGCAATGTCGATTGTGGCGTACCACTTGGCTGCCTTTGACTCCAGTTCATATTGGAGCTCTAACATATCTGGTACAGCAGCACTCAGTGGTGGCGTCACTTCGTTCAGGCCACAATAGTCTACTGTCAACCTCCACCCTCCGTCAGACTTTCGCACTGGCCATATTGGGCTATTAAAAGGCGAATGTGTCTTACTGATGACACCTTGGGTCTCCAGTTGACGGATCAGTTCTTGGATGGGAGCCAGAGAGTCTCGGTTTGTGCGATACTGCCGTCGGTGCACGGTCCTTGTAGGAATTGGCACCTGTTGTTCTTCAACTCGCAGCAGTCCTACAACAAAAGGATCTTCTGAGAGGCCAGGCAGATTAGACAACTGCTTGACCTTCTCTGTGTTCACACTGGCCACACCAAAAGCCCATCGGTATCCTTTTGGGTCTTTGAAATACCCCCTCTTGAGGTAGTCAATGCCCAAGATACAAGGGGCTTCTGGGGCAGTTACAATGGGATGTTTTTCCCACTTGTCCCCGGTCAAGCTAACCTCGGCCTCCAGTACTGACAGTTCTTGACATCCGCCTGTCACTCCTGAGATCCAGATAGGTTCTGCCCCTCTATAACTTGATGGCATTAATGTACACTGTGCCCCGGTGTCGATTAAAGCCTGGTACTTCTGTGGATTTGATGTGCCAGGCCATCGAATCCACACTGTCCAATACACCCGATCATCCCTTTCCTCCTCCTGGCTGGAGGCAGGGGCCCTCTATTCCTGTTCTTGGTCAGAGTATTCACTGTCTGACCCTTGCCGTGCCAGGCCGGAGACTCCTTCATCAGGGCCAAGGGAGGTGATCTCAGTCTTCCTGTATCTGGGAGATCGCTGATTACTTTCTTGTGTTTTCACACCAGCTACATTAACAACCTTCTTGGATGTCTTCTTCTTGGCAGGGGTCTTTCCTTGCAATTAATTCATGTACACGAGCTTCCAACTTGAAGGTGGGTTGACCATCCCACTTCCTCATGTCCTCCCCCTGGTCACGCAGGAAGAACCAAAGTTCGCCACGTGTCATGCGCCTGGGTTTCCCTTTCCCTCTGACTGGGGCAGAAGAGAACTGATTTCTTGGGGTGCTCCTGACATCTAAGGCACTCGCCCGTAGAGATGAGGAGGTACCAAGACTCTCTTCAAAGTTCTGAAGCCAGGAAGAGACTGCCTCCACAGTTGGTGTACATCTTGGTCCTTCTCCCACATCCATTTCTGGATAGTACATCGCAGCCAAGCCGGCAGAATACGAGGATGGTGCACCTTTAATCACCTTCCTCCACATGGCCCGTGTGCACAGGACATCCTCTGGATTTTTAGGGGCTTCATCATTATCTGGATCACTATAGATGACTTCCAGCACTGCTAATTCTCTCAGGTACTGGACACCTTCATCTGCAGTAGCCCACTTCCCTGGGGAGTTGTCCGTAAGATCTTCCTGGAAAGGATATCTTGCTTTAACACTTGAAAGGAGCCGTCTCCACAGACTGCAAATTGCTGTCTCTTTTCCAATTCCCCTTTCAATTCCTCGATCTCTAGCAAGGGAACCCAGCTGTTGGGCTTCCTTACCTTCCAGCTGCTGAGCATCAGCCCCATTATCCCAGCATCGAAGCAGCCAGGCAGCAATCCGCTCACCCGGCTGGCGGCGATAGTCTTTCCGCAGGTCTCGCAGTTCTGATGATGTCAGGGACCGGGTAGTTTCTGCCTCCTGTTTGAGTTCTGTTATTCCCTCTTCTGACCCCTTTGCTGAAGGACCCGCTTCTTCCTCCTCTTTTTCGTCCCTTATTAATCGAGGGTATGGCCCTGTTGTTCTCCTTGTCCACTGTTTCTTTTTTACTACTGGGGCAATCTCTGCTGTTGTTGTTTTTGTTTGAGTTCCCGTTTCCACCACAGTCCTTTGAGAGCACTGAACTGCAGCTCGATAAGCACAGGCCAGGCCCCAGTACAGCGCTGGGAGTTGCTGATTTTCACTGGGATAGGCAAGGCACCCTTCTATCAGGTGTTGTGTCAGTTTTGCGGGGTTGCTTGCCTGTTCAGGGGTAAGATCCCAGGCTACAGGAGGTGATAACCGTCCTAGGAATCTGCCCAAATCCTTCCACTCCCCCTGCCACCCAGGGACAGGCCGCCTCAGGGCACATTTTGGTATTCTCTCACCCCAAATTTGCCTTCTCTTACACCAAATACATAACGAGCTCCACACAGCCCACAACAGGCGAACAGCATTAATGAACAGTATCAAAGAGCTAACATAAGGATTAATAAGTACCTCGGGAGCCTGCAGAATAAAACCACTCATGATGTTCCCAATTTCTTCCAGCATGTTCCCGAGCTTAGCAAAATCAAGATAAGCAGAGCAATAAACAAACCCGTGACCAGCACAAGAGCTTGTTGCTTACTAACTGCTGTAGCTATAGTACACAATATAAAACTGCCGTTGTCCTGCCCCACGTTGGGCGCCAAAAAAGACTGTGGTGGTTTGACCTTGGCTAAATGCCAGGTACCCACCAAGTCGCTCTATCACTTCCCCCCCTTCCCCCTTTTTTTTTCTCAACAGGGCAAAAAGGGGAAAGAAAATAAGATAGGAAAAACAAACAACCCTTGTGGGTAAAACAAAAGCAGTTTTAATATAAGCAAAGCGAAGCAAAGGTCCGCGCGCGGAAGCAAAAAAAGCAAACAGATTTATTCTCTCCTTCCCATGAACAGGCGATGTCGGGCCTTCTCAGGAAGCAGGGCTCCCATACGCGGAGGGGTTGCCTCGGAGGACCAAGGGTGACCCCACCCCCCCCCTTCCTCCTTTCTCCCAGCTTTATACTGAGCAGCCGTCAGATGGTCTGGAATATCCCTTTGGTCAGTTGGGGTCAGCTGTCCTGGCTGTGTCCCCTCCCAAGATCTTGCCCACCCCGTCCCACTGTGGGAGGGGGGGAAATGTCGGAAAGAGCCTTGGTGCTGTGTAAGCACCACTCAGCAGTAGCCACACCACCAGGGTGCTATCAACACCCTGCCAGCTCCCAGCATCAAACACAGCACCATGGGGGCTGCTACAGGGGAAAACCAATTCCGGCTCAGCCACACCCAGTACAACTATTCTAACTCGTTTTTCTTCTTTTTTTATTGTAATGGAGAAAACATTGTCTCATTGTTGACTTAGTGTGGGATTTGCCTTAGTCCATATGCAAATAGTGGGTAAATATTAGTTTATATTGAGGTTCTACACAATTTATTTTTTTGAACTGCATGGAATTAGCTATTAATATCCTGGAAGTGCAATGAACACCATTAATTTACTTGAAAGTTCATACTTTTTTTTTTTTTTAAATCTGTTCAGTGGAAGATGATTAAAAGCTTGGAAAGACAGCACTTGAGCCTTTTGGTACAGTTGACTAATTCTTGTTGCAACTTGTTTGCAAGTGCAAAGCATTTATAAGCAGTGCAGTTGACAATAAGTGTATGATGTACAGTGTGAGAACAGTAGAAACCAGAAACCCTTGATGTCTGTAACTTTACATCAGTAAAACCTAATGTTCAGTGATATAAGTGCATCTGCCTCCTCCAGCTGCTGGAGACCAGCCCGGTGCCCTGGGGGCCTCTACCCGGGCTCAGGGTTGAAGCTGCAGGTTTCCCAGTTGCAGGTTGAGCCATTAACAAAGCTGTGCACAAAGCTGTGCACATATTGTCACGTCCCGCTCAGATGAGGGAGACAAGTGACTCAGATGGCTGCTTACCATTTAAACATCTAGCTCATTACCTTATGGGCAGTATTGCCTCTTTTCCACACATAATGAAGTGTCAGAGTCAAGTGCAAATATAGCTGTCTTCATGCTTGTGTGGCTTGTTCTAAACTGCAATATTGCAAATAAACAGTGTCACTGCATGGAGTCTCTGTGCTATCACTGCTTGCTACCCAGAGTGAAACAAAATGTTCTGAGTACAGTTAGGTAATCAGAAGTTAGGACATTTCCCTTTTGCTGCCCATAAAGTATCTAAGATCTTTTCTGCTGTGGAACAGGATTTCAAAATATTTTGGAAAGGCTACTAGAATAATTTTCCCTTTCCTATTGTAGTAGGATTTTGACTTTGCAACATGAAGATCATTTCCACTTGTTAATACCCTACCAAGTGTTTTGAAACAGGAATTTGTCAGTAGTCCTTGGTAGCTCACTTCAGTCAAAAGCTGCCTTAGACTTTACAACTTTGTTTCAGTTTAAGCTGTCCCTTTATGTTTGAAAAAGCAAGTTGTGGCTCACTGGTCAATTATTCTCTCTGAGATTAAGAGTTCTTGTGAAAATCAACAATTAAATCAACATAAGACTCCTTATAGAATTATATATAAATGGGACAATCAGTTAGATCCTCAGCGTGATAAAATGTGAGCAGGCTCTTTCTGAAAAGTGGGATATTAGAACTTGGCTGTGCATATTATGGGGTAAAAGGTAAAGACTTACCATGTATGGACCTATCTAATTCTCTTGTTTCATTATATGAATCAGGAGAGAACCCTGCTTACAGGTTTCACTTCAGCTAACCACACATAGAATGATTTATTTTCATCTTGATTGCTATTGCATATGATTCTTCGTTTTGCACTAAAAATTCCTTCTATTGTTTTTGAATGTTTGTTTATTTTTTCTCTCTGTTCAGTTCAAGGATTTTCTCTTTTGGTAGTCGGATGGTGGTTGTTTGTTTGTTTGTTTATCTTTTTTGTAAACATAATTACAAAGGTGCCACTTGGCCTTTTGCACATTGCATTGAAGAAGGATTCCTAAGAAATATGATGAAATTTTCAGTCACATTCTATCGCATTTTGCGTTCAATTCTATGTTGTTTAGGGATCTGTCCGTATATTAAAACAACACACATAAAAGGAAGAAAATTCTATGGGTACAAATCAAGATTGCTGCTGCTCTTTAAGCCAGTGCTAGCACTCAGGCAAGGAAAACTCTCATTTAAAATATTACTTTCTTCTTGTTAAGGCTAGGGCTATATCGCCCTACCATTCAGTCTGACTGTATACAGCATTTCTTTGGATGATATTTGTGGGTTTTTTCAGACTGCTTCCTTTTTCTGGTTGTTTAAAGATCTTCATATTGTGAAACCTGGTCCTCTTTTCATAGTCCCACCCACTAGAAACCAATTTATTATGAATTACTTAATGTGAGCACCAGGGCTGACTTTTTAAAATACTTCTAAATATTATTTAAATATTAAATTACTTGGGAAGAAGTAAACTTCTATGTTGAATTAATATTATTTTTATTTAAATATAGAAGTATTACTAACTCAAAACTATTTTAGATGCTGCTGCTGTGCCAAATATCATGTGAGTGATAATGTGTTTAGGAATTCTGAACATATAAAAAGACATACTTATTTTTTTAACAGCCTGCCATCTTCCTGAAAATGTTACACATTGTTCTTTTAAAGAAATATGAAATGCTACTTTCTTAAAATTACCAGTTTAGAAATAACTACACTGTAATTTATTTTCTAAAGTGGTAGGAGTGAGATACTACTCATCCAAACCCTCCTCTTGATAATTCTAAGTTTTCTTCTAGTCTAGTCGATTTACACCATGGATGTGCAGTGACAAACAGTCTTGATCAGTCACCCTGACTTCTCTTCGCCATTTAAATCTATGTTTCTGCATTCTAATGTCAAGGTTAGCGTAAGACCCTGCAGCTTGGCAAGCCCCCAGCAACACAAGGGGTTTCAGGCAGCTGTTGCTGTTTGAGTGAGAAGCCCAAGTGCACCTCTCAGGGCCATTGTCACATCCCGCTCAGACAAGGGAGACAAGTGACTCAGATTCGCAAATCCCCAACAGAGTGGACAGTGGTGAGACAAGTCTCCAAGTCCAAACATTTATTAACTACCCACAACGTACTAATTGGACACACGATAATTGGCTAGGTATATAACAAGTTGTGGCAAGCAATACAGTATGCCTTGCATTGCTTAATGGTAGTGAAGGAAAAGGGGAAAAAGGAAAGGAAAGGAAAGGAAGGACTAGAGGAATAGAGATCACCGGTCTGGGTTTCTGCGTCGATCCTGGCAGCGAGGGTTCCAGGAGGCATCCATCCTCTTTGCTTCACTGCACTTTCCGCACCCCCCCCCCCTTTCTTTACCCCCCCTCGATTTATACCCACTTTCCTTGGGTCCGTCCCCTAGGTCGACCCACATACCTACGTATCCCATGTACGGGGAGGGGTAAGGTGTTTCATGGGATGATGTAATTAGCATGATCATGTCAGCCCTCGTTAGCATATTGAGGGGTGTGAACTTTAATATGCATTTTGTGGATAATGAAGCAAAGGTCATTCACCGGACAGATGGCCCTTGAAGTTTTGGTCAGGTGCACCAGAGCAGAGCCGTCCTGTCTCCACAGGGCTCCCTCCTCCAGTCCCATCTTGATTGGGGCAGCCTTATCAGCTTCAACCTCCACACCATCCACCCTGTGACTATACTTTCGTCTTGTGAGTGTTTGAGGCATTCCTTAGCTCGGAGGGCCTCAACTTTTATCTCTTTCTCAGGCTGTTTTTCTCAGTCCGTGTTTCTCGCAGGCCTGGTTTTTCGTCTCTCACATCCCACCCCGTGACTCAAACACTCCACGTTCTTCTTTGACTGTTGTGATCTCAAAAAGGTATAGAGAAAAAGAAGACAGAAGGTGAGAGAGCATATATCTAACTGCTGCAAGGCATACTATTAAAAGCAAAAATCTGCATAATATCGTAATACTGATATTTACAAGCCATCTTCCCCACCCTGTGAGTCCTGAGGATCCCAGTGATGTGACCCATGACCCAGGGTTCCATCCATCAAACTAGTCCATCAGTCAATAAAAAGGTTCTCACTTCCCGTTGGTGATCTTCTTCATCATGGCACGGGTCTCCTCTATAGAGGTGGTGGCATTGTGGATGGTGATGCAGCATTCTCCCTCAGTTAGATTCAGCACACCGCACAGTCCATGTGCCTTCAGCAATGCTAGCCGGATTCTGCAACGCCATCTTAGATGCTTCTTGGGTCTGCACCTTTAATTCCCTAAAGGCATACCTTGTTAGTACATATCATTGCTAAGCTAAATTTTCTAAAACTATTTGAGGTTACACAATCACATTAGCAGGTCTATAAAGATTTAAATGGGAATACAATTTAATATTCAGGTACAATTCATTAATGCTTAATTTGTGGGATCAGACCCCTCCAGCCAGTCTTTGATTACTTCATCTTGCTGTTGGTGGATGTGGTGTTGTCAGGAGCACATCCAGTTATATGAGCTAGCACTGTAACTGGTTAGATCTCCAAACCTGTTTGCTATTTGCAAGCACCAGTGTGCAATCATGGGTGACTCATGGACTTCTCTAATTTTGGAGGCGATTCCAATAAGGAAACTTAAGGCACAACTCCAGGTTAGCCTTCCAATAAGTGAACTCATTAAATGTACCTGTAAAATTTCCTGGATATGGATACCATTGTTGATTGTAATTGCTTGGCAATGATTTATTCCACACTCAGCAGGTATGATTCCACAATTTCTCCCATATGACATTTGATGGAGCCTCATCAATTCCCGAGATGTTTTGGAACACCTGGGTTAAATTTGCAGAACCAGTGCAGTGAGATTGATTGGGCTCATGGTGAATTTAAAGCCATCTCTGACAGAGGTCGGTAATGTTATACATACGCCCTGATAATTTTAGTTCCAAATGTGCATGAATCCTCATATTAGGTCCCAGGCTAGACTGGGGGAGTCCCCCCATGGTCCCACCACTGCAAGGACAAAGACTGAACACCAGGTTTCCCAAAACATCTTTCCCATAAAATAATGTAAGCAGATTACAAATAATAACTAGCCAATAATGCCTACAACCATTGAAAGTGCTAAAAGTAACATAGGTCTCCTGTTGTCCAGGATCAATGCCCTGTAAAACACATATATACATGACAAAACAATGGTGGTTAGAAAGAAGGGACAATCCACCTGGTGTTGATACAGAATTCTTTCCCATGGGCATCAGTAGCCACCCATGAACAAATATTGATGGGAGTTTTTAGGGTTAGGGGTACTTGCCCCACGGTGGGCAAGTCTACTAGAACAGGTTGCCCAGGATAATGGAGCAGGTTTGCAGGGTCTTTAGTCTCTTTTTTCCCAGCGAGTATGGACGGAGGCTTAGGACAGAACGCGGTAAGTCGTGGGCACCCATTAATTCCCCACCGGCTGTTTATCTTCATTACTGCGTCTGGCACCCGTTGTGGCCATCCTGGTTCGAGGGGTTTTAGGGCCTGCTTTAGAAGTCCGTTGGTGCGTTCCACAATCCCATTTGCTTGGGGATAGTATGGAGTATGGAAAATCCACTGGATTCCTTCATCTCGAGCCCACTCCTGAACCACCCCGGCAGTAAAGTGACTACCGTTGTCTGATTGGATCGATTTGGGCTTAGGCAAGCAGCTAAACCAGCGTTTTAACCCCTTCACCGTATTTTCTGCAGTTGCTCGAGATACAGCTTCTGCTTGGGTTAGGCCCGATACTATTTCCACCCCCACCAATACAGAGCGTTTTCCCTCAGAGAGCCGGAAAGGGCCAATATAATCCACCTGCCAGGCGTCCCATAGTCCCTTGCTGTCCCTTAGGTGTAGGGGTTGGTCCTTAAGAGGGTTGTGCTCTCCCAGCCAAGTACGACAGAGACTACACGCTGAAATAATGGTATTGCACAATTCCCTGGTTACGGACCATCCCCTGCTTATTGCCTCTTTAAACAAATCTTTGCTTCCTGAATGACCCCGCTTTACATGCAGCCATTCCAGTAAGTGTTCCCATTTCTCCTCCTCACCTTCTGTAGCAGTTCTCATCAAACGAGTCATGGAATCCACCTGGTTGTTTAGCAGGTGGGCAGGGTGATTTCCTGACTGGTGTGCAGCAACCCATCCTACTAAAAAGGACTTCCGTTTTGCAATGTTTAAGATTTCCTCCCACTTTTCACGCTGCCACACCGGTACCCGCTTTACTTCCCAGTGGTTTTGTTCCCAAAATGTGAGCCATTCGGTACATCCCTTGAATACGGCATAGGAGTCTGTGTAAAGAAATCCTGGTTCTGTAGTCTCAGCTTCCTTAACAATCACGCTCCATACCGCTGTTAACTCTCCCACCTGAGCACTTCCCCCACCCTCTGTTATGATTCGGTCCCCCGAGTCAACATGCAGTGCTACTGCTCGGTATTTCCATACCTTTCCCTCTCTTCTAGAAGATGCATCGGTGAACCATACATTCTTTAGATGGGTTTCAAATGGGGGAGCAGGTTTGATGTATGAGGGAGGGGGTTGAGGGTGATCTTGTATTTTGAGCACTTTGGGTGCCCCCTCCTCTATCTGATACGTGTGGCAGTAATGATCTAATTGTGCATACCACTTCCTCACTGTGTCTCGCTGCGCAACCCCCACAGGAGGGGGGGTTCCGGCCAGTACTGGTTTCAGGACCTTAAAGGGTCCTCGTAGAATGATTAGTTGCTGCCTTATGGTTTTTTCAGCTTCCTGCAAAGCTAGGGTAACCACAAAAAGACCCTTCTCCCAGATGGAGTAACGCTTTTCGGCATCTTTGAAACTGCGCGAATGAAACCCTATAGGGCGGGTGGTACCCTCCGGCCCACGTTGCCACATATGTATGGATAGTCCATGAATTGCAAAACCCCACTCAATTTGGAATGGATCTGTTGGATGTATCGGCCCTAAAGCCTGATATACTCCAGCCTCAAAGATTAACAGCTTTAAGGCTTCTTCATGGACAGGAGTCCAGTCCCAAATAGCCCTTTTGCGTGTCAAATCATATAAAGGACGAGCTATGATGGAAAAATCGGGGATATGTTTCCTCCAAAATACCAGCAAGCCTAAGGCATGTTGCAGCTCCTTCTTATTTTCAGGGCTCTTTACTTCTTCCAGGGTAGTTAAAGTTTCTGGGGGAATACACACTGTTCCTCCCCGCCACCAAATACCCAGAAACTTTACCTCAGAGGATGGGAGTTGTACCTTTTCAGCTGGAATTTGGAGCCCTAAATTTTCTAGGTGGGTGATTATCTCTGTCTGGGTCTGTCCCACTGCAGCAGCATCAGAGCCACCGATCAGAACATCGTCAATATATTGATATATCCTGACCCCTTCCCTTGGAGGGATTTGAGCAAGCTCCTGTGCTAGTGCATAATGAGCGATGGTCGGCGAATGGCGGTATCCCTGGGGGAGACGTGTAAAAGTAAATTGCACGCCTTCCCATGTAAAGGCAAAGCCATCTCTGTCTGCCTCCTGTATGGGGACCATAAAGAACATATCTTTCACATCAATAGTTGCTAAGATCTGGTGGGCTTGTTCCTGTATGGTTGCAACCAGTTCAGCTATGTTAGGCACTGCAGCTGTTAGAGGACCTGTATTGGCATTTAATCGCCGATAGTCAATTGTCAGTCGCCACTTGCCGTTAGGTTTACGGACTGGCCACACTGGGGAATTATAGGGTGAGTGAGTTGGAACGATTATCCCTTGCTGCCGCAGCTCTGTTATTACCAGAGCGATCCCCTCCCTGGCACCTAACGGTAAGGCGTAAGGTTTCACATTAACAGTTTTAGAAGGAGGAAGCGCAGGCGCTTGCTGTAGAAGTCTTATAGAGGCAGTTGAGGACCCAAATTTCCATTCCCTTCCTTTTGAATCCACCCAAGCTTGTCTCTTCAATAGGTCAAGTCCCAGGATATTTGTGGGGAAATTTCCCAGGATCATCATAGCCTCTGTTGCAGTTTCATTCCCAGGTAACCAGCATTTCACCCGAGCAGTCGGCTGTGGCTTAGAGTCCCCGAAAACATCTGTAACCCAGATCTGCTTTTTGTCAGCAATTATGCCATTCCGCTTGGCAACCTCCGCTTGGAGTGCTGAGATCTGAGCACCCGTATCTACTAGAAATGTAACTGGAGTTTTAAAGGGACCGAGCGGAAAGGTAATCAACAAGTCTCCTTTAGTATTCTCTGTGAGCCTCCTTAAGTGGACCCACCCGCCATCCCCCGGCTCACTTACTGGGGATGGCGCATCCAGTTTCCCGACCCTGAATCAATCAAGTCCTCTTCAGGGGCAGTTGGTGTTTGAGAAGCAATTACCACCATCTCGTTAGGTTTCAGTTCTGTCCCTTCCTTTGCTCGAAAGGTCCGCTCGGTTGGGGGGGGCAGCTTTCTTTTATCTTTCCAGGCTCGAATGAGCTTTTCTAAACCTGTAGTAGGCATACGGTCCATTAACTCTCGGGGAATCCCCTGTCCAATTCCCTCAGTCCACAAGAGGTTTCTCTTTGCTCTTAAAACTTGCGGAGGGGAAGGAGACGGATTTTCCTGCTGTTCCACTCTGCGTACCGAGGGCTTAGGTTTACCCGTTCCCCTGGTAAGGCCCATTCTCCGGCCATAATGTATTAAGTCCTGAGCTATCTCTCCCCAGGTCATGGCTTCTCCCCCCGGCCGTCTCCCCCCTCGCGGGGCTAATGCATTCCGCAAACGATCTTGTAATTGTACTGCATGTGATTTCAAAGAGTCCGGCAAGCCCCGAATCAGGGGAGTCATTTGATCAGGGTTAGCAATTAATAGCATTGGGGCAGGCTGCTGCGGAACCAAACGCCTGTCATGCATTAATTGGAGACAAGCAGCCTTCTGCAGACTTTCAGTCAAATGATTTACGGTTGGGGTCTCAATACATACTGGATCCCCCCTTTCCAAGGGGTCCAGACCCCCAGCCCAATAAGCAGCTCGTTGAGTTAACGACCACGGCTCTCTCTGGTCATCAGTAACTAAGAAAACCCCTGGCCCCCAGTACCCCTGGGCCTCATCTTCTGATAACAAGATTCGGTCGCCACCAGTCAAAGACACCCTCCACACGTATTCAGTCTCAGTTTCCTGAGCTCATCTGATATATTTCTCCTGAATTTCCGCAAGCTCAGTCGCTGGATATGGTGTAGTTCGAATGGTGACCTGCGGAGCTCTTCCACCCTGACCCTCGGTGGTCTCCGTTTTAATTAATAGTCTTAAATTTGCCCCCTCATTTTCGGGGTAAAAAATTTCTCGGCTTATCTCTAAATCCTCTGTTGGATACAAGGGTCTGGCTGCTGCTTTTGCCAGACTCGTAACTCCCTGTTCACTATCCGGAACAGAGCCGAGATCTGTCCGGTTGCAGGTTTCTTGTTCATTCCTCTTTTTTTCGGACCGTGAGATTTTTTCTCGGTCCAAGGCATCTAACAGAGCCATGTGAAATCGCTGAGAGGTGTTACGCTCATCAGCTAATTGGCTTTTCAGAACTTCAGTTTGCTCTTGCCAGAGTTTAGCTTTTTGTTCAGTAACTTTACGTTCCTCAACCAATTGATCCTGGAGAGCTTTTACCAGATCTTGTAAGGATTTGATCATTTCCCCTTCTAATTGTTTCTTAACATGTTTATCTTTTTGGGCTGCAGTCAGTGCTGCCCCTAATACAGCGCACACTACAGCTTTTCCTTTGCCTGGTCGCGACCCTTGCAGCCCCGCAAGCACGCTGATATAGCTTGCCACTGCTTCTGGATTATGCCAATTATCGTGGGCCCAAACCTCTACTAAAGGAGGAGGACAAGCCTTATACTCCTTCAGTTTCTCAAAAATAGGGGAGCAGTCAAGCACCGACATTTCCTGGCCAGTCATGGCTTGCCACTGCTCGAACCTCTCCTGGCTTAGAGCTGAGAGGTCACTTCCCGATTCTCCCTGTCCTTATCGGATAGAGAATTGGTATCCCTCCGACCCTTTCCCAGCATAGAGCTGAGGGGCCAATTCCCAGTTCTCCCTGTCCGAGTTGGTCAGATAGAGAACCAGTATCTCATAAGACTTTCCGACACCGAAGGGGATCCTGCCGACTACGCCAATTTTAATGTCACGTCCCGCTCAGACGAGGGGGACAAGTGACTCAGATTCGCAAATCCCCAATGGAGCGGACAACAAGTCTCCAAGTCTAAACATTTATTAACTACTCACAATGTACTAATTGAACACACGATAGTTGGCTAAGTATATAGCAAGTTGTGGCAAGCAATATAATATGCCTTGCATTGCTTAATGGGAAAGGGAAAAGAGGGAGATAGAGGGGATGGGGAAATACAGATCACCGGTCTGGGTTTCTGCGCTGCTCCTGCCGACGAGGGTTCCAGGAGGCACGGGAGACATCCGTCTTTTTCGCTGGCATCCGTCTTCTTCGCTTCACTGCACTCTCTCTCCTCGGGGCGCGCCCCCCCCCCTTCCCTTCTTGATTTATACCCACTTTCCTTGGGTCCATCCCCTAGGTCGACCCCCATACCTACGTATCCCATGTACGGGGAGGGGTGAGGTGTTTCATGGGATGATGTAATTAGCATGATCATGTTAGCCCTCGTTAGCATATTGAGGGGTGTTAACTTTAATATGCATTTCGTGGATAATGAAGCAAAGGTCATTCACCGGACAGATGGCCCTTGAAGTTTTGGCCAGGTGCCCCAGAGCAGAGCCGTCCTGTCTCCACAGGGCTCCCTCCTCCAGTCCCATCTTGTGTTATTGGGGCAGCCTTATCAGCTCCGACCTCCACAGAATGCACCCTGTGACTCATAGTTTTGTCTTGTGAGTGTTTGAGGCATTTCTTTGATCAGCCTCAACTTTTGCTTTCTCAGGCTGTTTTTCTTAGTTTCTCACAGGCCTGGTTTCTCGTCTCTCACACCACCCGGGTCAGTGCTCAGGAGAACAGCACTGCACTGCCTGCACCACCCGGGTCAGTGCTCAGGAGCCTTTGCACCACATTCCACTCCAGGGATCGGCAACTGCGCTCCAAACAGGCCGTTGTTGGGTACCTCACTGTCCATGTCCCCGACAACAATGTTGAGACAATGCTGATCTTCTGACCGACTCTCACAAGTATCTACAGTAAGATCTAGAGCAAGTGTCTATATCAAAGGAATGTACATATTTTAATTATTTAAGACTTAAAATTTTTAAAGTACCCTTTCCTCTAATATGGAACAAAAAGACACAGGGAAATTAAAACAGAACTGCAAGTTCTACATTTTGAGGACTTTCCTACTCTGTAAGGGTACAGCTGTTGGGTACCTCTCTACCAGCTGAGCTATTAAGAAGAAACCTGGCTGATCCACAGTATATGCTTTTTTTGTGAGTTTTATATATCTATCATAGAGCGTGTCTGAGACTGGAAGGAATCCTGCTCTCCTAGGGAGATAAAAACTCAGTTCCAGGCCAGCCAAAACCAGACCCTTCTTAGCCAAGAAAGTAATTTATAGACCACCGAGTGATCCTGCAATTAATTGTTCTCTGCAACCCATAGAACAGCTGACATCTGGATTCATCTAAGCTATGAAGGGACTATAGTCATTAAGGGGCTTGGGGTTTTTTTACATGTGGTTAAAGCACCCTGTATCAATTTATATTCAGAAGTAAGTGAGAGTATGGCTGGTAAGCTGTCGGAAATCTTTGCAGACTATCACTTTTAGAATCTCTGAAAGCAGCAACAGAAAAATATCTTCCTTGAATGAACTATACCGAGTCATTATTCTTTTTAGTGTGTGACTCCAGTCACCTGTTGTCAAGTCTGATTGCTGAAGAGAAACTTGTATGCAGTAAGTGAACTAAAAATCAGAACTAATTTATATATGAGGGCAATTTGAAACTCAAAGCTCCATCTGCTGTGATATTTTGCAGTTTTAGTAATATTTGGAAAATTATAATCCATGTAGAAGTGATTTATGTAATGCCTCAGTACACTTTGTAGTAAAACCTAAGAGCAGTCAGTCTTGTCATGCTTATTGTGAACCTGGTTGCTTACACAGGATTCAAGTGTGATTGGTATCATTTTACATTTTAGGAGCACATGATATCATTAATGATTCCTTAAAAAAAACAACTTTTTTTTAGGTTTTTCTAAAAATGGAATGCTTTTATCTCTCAAAAAATAAAGTTCCCTGTGATATTAAACTTATTCGGGGTAGGAACCACAAAAAGGAACAGTCATACTCTTTCCCTTCTACACCAACAGTTTCCAACACACAGTGACACAGGTTAGACTAAAAAGACTGCAGTTCAGTCCACAGGGCCCAGTGTTGAGTGGGATGATTACTGATGCGTTGATTAAAGGGAGAGAGCCCGTCACTAAGACTTTTGCTGACAGGCTCATGTGAAAGCAGCCTTGCTCCCTATTTCAGTATAAAAATGGGTACTGAGGCAAAACTGCTGGTCAGGCTTCAGAGGAGTTGGGTCGTGCTAGATCAGGAGGGCCCCTGGCAGGGTTTTACAAAACTCTCTCTGGCTAAAGTGCAGTGTCCTCCCCTTTACTCTGCTCGGTTTTATTGTACTGTGTGTCTAATATAAGTCCTGAGATCTAGATTGGTATGGGATTTATTTTTGTGAATAGCCCTCATGAAACTGGTATGAGTCTGAGCAATACTTGTGATAGTGGTGGATGAAGGCTCAGGCTCTCAGGTGCTCCTCAGGGCAGATATCTTGTGAATTTTGTCTGTAAACATCTATTTCTTCATGTTCCTGTATAAAATAACAATAAGAGGAAAAATGTGAATGCACTAGTCTGTTTTAATAAAAACCAGTTGAATCTGCCCCAAAGTTTCACTTTCTTATTCAGACAGTTGGCAACGTGATGGAGTTCCTGCAGGGGAGGGAGTCCTAACATCACTGAAAGCAGACATGCTCTCCGCAGCCAGACAGCCACTGAGCAGCTCTGTTGTTTGTAGTGCACATTGCAGAGTATCCCTTTTGAAGTTGATCAATTCAGAGTTCATGTGTTTTATCTGTAATATCTAAAAACAAAGGTTACAATGTAGAACTGTGATTGTATTAGTCTCTGACATTTTAGGAGTGGTAAATGTGGAGGGAGAGGTTTACATCCACTTCCCTCTTTTATAGTTACCATAGCTAAAGAGTGTGGTTCATTCTTATTGTTTGTAAAATAGAGCTATATGCTTATTAAGAAAGTTTTGCTAGTTGCTTGAGAGTTTCAGATGAACTGGTCTTTCTCTTAATTGCAATTCTTCCTCTTAATGCAAATTATTAGTTTGTTATTTTTTGGGGTTTTTTTAATCCATTACAGCTTTATTTTGTGATGCTAAGATGGTTGGCAATAAATTCACAAGACTAATGTTCTATGGTAGGTAAAACATTGGAAAGGGTTGCAGTCCATGCCTTACTCTGCTGCTGGAATGTGGTGTAAATGCAAGGCAAGCTGCTCCTCTTCCTGGTGTCTCCATTTCCCCATCTGTAAAATGCCACTGACTCCCACTGCAGACTGCTTCAGGATTTGCTGATGGAAAACATTGTCTGATAGCATTAAAAGACCTTTTTAGAAATAAATTTGGCAAATTATGTTTAAAATTAGTATGGCTGTTTCTATTGCTTATTTTGCAGACACTTCTTAATTTCTTTGTTGGTAGAGTTTTCTAAGAGGAAGTGTTGGGCATTGGGACTGACTGAGTTCTTTCAGGTTCCCATGTGAATTTCTAATTGCAACCTGGCATCTCTCTTTACCTTGCTTATTCCAGAAGATAGCCTTCCTTGTAGTGCTATGCTAGCTGCAGGTGTCCACTTAGAAGATTAACTGGGAGATATTAATCTTCACTAAACTAGTAACTGTTAAATAGGTCACTAACTCTAGAGATTACCAGGCATGGCTGTTCAGTTTATTCCCCTTAAAAGTCAGGCTGGCTTGATCACCCACTGTGCAATTCACTTGTCTCCACTTCCTTAATAATCACTCTCATCTCCAACTCACTCTCCAAGCCTGTCCTGGATCTCATGTCACATATCCTCTGACCTCTCCAATGTGGGGAAAAAGGCTTTCCTCAAGGCTTCCAGTATTTTATCATCAGATCTTTTGTCTTCTACCCTGCGCTCACCCGCCTCATGGGGTGGAAGCTCCCCCTCTCACGGGGATACAAATAATCAGCTGAATACCAGTAAAGTTATGTCACTGTAGAGACGGACAAAGCGACACACACACACTCACATGGGTGAACAAGCGGCTAGTTTTTTTATTACTAAAAGCATGCATTTTTATAGATTTCAGGTGCCAGAGTGTTACAATATAATTGGTCAAAAAGTTGTTTTTAACATTCTCATTGGATAACCTTGATCAGTTTCCTCCCTGCTTGCTTCATCCTGCTATGTAGTCAGCAGCTCCTTGAAAGTTATTTGCTTTAAGCATAGCTTCCTTATCTCAAGGGTACACCGGAATCTTGTCAAGGTCAAACTCTTCTTCAATCAGGTTATCGGCAGACCAGCTGCCTTCCCCAACAAAGTTACGCCTTCATATTTCAGCAAAGTGCAAATATACATGTGTGCATATCTGTGAATTCAGTGTGTGCAAGCACATGCACACAAATCAAAACCCACTTCTCTTCCTTCCTTGTGAAGAATTGTTTCAGGAGCTGTGATAATTGAAATGGCTAAAACAATGCCACGATATGATTCAAAATGTGATCTGGAAGAAAAGTTGCTTGAAGTCCTTAAAAAATAAAGTAGTGTACCCAGTATATACATTACATTGTATAAATTCAGGTAGTGAAATGATCTGATTTCTCTCTCTGTGTTTGGAAATACTGGACACACTAACCATGGAAGAATCGCTGATTAAAACAATAATTTAACAGCATACATCTGTGGTTCTTGGCTTAAAAGGTGTCATTGACAGCTGTATCATAAAAATGTGTATCAGAAATGATTGATTCAGTATAAAGGTTCTAGAGATCCAGTTTGGATGGTATCTAAAAATGCTGATATGTTTTTAAACCACTTTGGTAAGTGTGGACATAGTATATTTTTGTATGCGAGATGCTTCATCAAAACATACTTTAAGCTTAAAAGTTGGGTATTTTAATTCCCAGATCTTACCAATGCAAGTGGAGAGAGAAATTAACCGACTTTTTACAGTTTTATGAACAGAGATCAGCGTTTCTTCACAAATTACTACTTACCTTATGAAAACTTACTTTGGCAATACTGCATGTAAAAATACTGAATAATCTTCTCCCCATGCTAGTATCGGTCAGTATGTCTTTCAACTTTGTGCTGATTTACACAATTAAGGATCTAGCTCAAAATCTTTGTACATGGCTATACAAAGTGGTTTATGCAGTTGTTGAATGTAGTAAGCTACTTTTTTGGTAAATACATACACTTATATATTCAGATTTGTATGGACTTAAAGCACAAATCAGCAGAGAATAGGGCTAGGGTACAAGGGCTGGTATGAGGACACATGAAAAGCAGTTGCAATCATATTGTTTCTCATTAACAGAGGACTTCTTAAACAGAGAATTTTACTTGAAATTATTTTGAAAACCAGTTATGTTGAATAGATGAACTCATATGCTAACTCTAAATCAGTTTAAACCAGACTTACAGTTAGCTTCAATCTGTAAATTACAAATACAAATTAAATCAATATAAATCATATCTTAAACTGATATGAACTTCAGGACATAAAAAATTGCACCAATTTAAAATGTACTGTTTACAGCTTTACCTTCCGTGAAGCTGATTAATCTTTGTATGTTGACCAAGTGATAATAAATATGTGAGTACTTTGAGTCATGAGTGGCCATCCAGAAATCCTACTCCAGTCCTCTGTCTGTCAATTACCAGCTTTCACTTAATCCAGTATTTAAATTAATGACTTCCTAAATACCATACAGGTTTTGTTGTGTAGTCTTTAATCTGATTAGCAGCACATGAATAATTTATTATGTGGTTAAACCATGTAATTCATTTGTCTCATAGTAATGAACTGTTAAGTAGCTCTATTAGTCTAGGATAAATACCAGGGTCTTGAATTTAAATTTTACAGCTTCTTGAAGATATTTGCCCTGGAAGAAAAGGTTTTTTAATAAATACTATTCAAAATGAAACCTCTGCTCCCCCTGATTTCCTGAAATTACTCTTTGAGGTCAGGAAGGCAGGCTTGAGTTCAAAGTGATTAGAAGAAATTGAGGATGCTTTGTTCATAAATGCTTGGCTATACCCAAACCCTGTTTCACCTGAGGTCAGCAGGAGCTTCATTGTTTGTAGTAACTTCTCTTGCATCAGCCATCTCTGTCCATGATCAATTAATCATGTTACAGAAAAGCTCAAGAGATCAGGTCCAGATTTGTTTATAATAAGTGTGCTAATACATAATTGACTATACTTGCCTAAGTACTAGGTAGTATGCTTTTTAATTCATGTGATATGCAGATACTAGCGCACAAGAGAAGGCTTCCAAAGAAAATGCTAACTGGAGCAGCAGAATTGGTCGGCTGTACAGTGGCAATCCAGTAGCACATATAAGAAGATTCTTTAATGTTAAGCATGTGAATAATCCTGTTTGGTTTTACTCATGTTCTAGACTAAACTCCCAGTAATGTCACATAGGTTGCTTTCTACCACGATTCCTGTGCTTCATCATTTCTGTGAGGTGTTACATGCTCTGGCTGTGCTAGGGGAATTATTTAGCCCTGTTCTCATGTTAAATATATAACCTCGTCTGCTTAAAATCAGGTGTCTTTAACTGCTTTGCTGGATTGGGGTCACACTGCTGAATCTTGATGGCATTTAAACTTTAGTGCTAGCAAGACACTGAAGAGCTACTTTTCTTTTTTCTTTTTACACTGACACAGAAATGTTTTACAGCACTGGGAATATAATTTAATCTCTTTATGTAAAGTATGAATAATTATCTCAGTGAAATGTTTTTCTTTGGGTAAAACCACATTTTTTTTAATAGATATTACTAGAGCCTTGGTTCTAGATACAGACTCAGTCATTTCTTTTTCCTTTCTTATCATAATATTTGACATTAAATTGATACATTATACTTTTTTAATCAAACTGGAATATACTTCTTGCTCATACGGAGAAATTCTCTCACTTTCCAGTTCATTGTACAAATAACAAAGGAAAGAGCTGAATTTTGTCTTTTGGATGACTATTATCTAAATAATAAAAAAAACCCACCCTAAAAAAAGCCCAGGAAAAATTACCACTGTAGTTGAGAAAAGTATTTATGGCCTGAAAGAATTACCACTGCCATAAACAGGCCTAGATCCTCTTCCTTAATGATACAAGTACATGTAAAGCTGAGTATCAACTCAACAATTCACATCTGCACTTTCTTTCAGCTGAGATGCATCTATTTTGCTGCTTTGACGTCTTTTGGGAGCTGAAAGGCAAACAAAGTCTTTTCCAAGTTCAAAATTCCCTATCTATGTGGTAAACAGAAATTTAAGACTATAACTTCAATTCTCTTTTAGAAATTGTCTTCTGACAGAGATGATCTACTAGTTTTATAGTTAAGATCCTCCCTGCATATACCTGGTTCATTAGGTTACTGTTGTAAAAGCATGATAGATTTTACTGTAAATAAAGAATTGATATGCTATATGCCACAGCCATCCTTGGACTTCCTAGTCCAGTTCTTGGAGTATGACTTTACAGCTGGATTAACCTAGAACAGCTTTCAGTACAAACCCAGATCAATGTCCAAACTCTGGATTCACTGAAGGGCTCCTTAACCACATCTAAGAACTGATAACCATTTTTCCTGTTACCAGTTTAAATGCAGTTTAAATCAAAGTAATTAGCTGACACATCTATCCATGAGAAAAAGAAATCAGCTCTGGTAAAAGTATTGAAGGTGCCTATTACAATTGAGATATAAAGAAAGTTGGTGTTAAAATGAAGCTTTCATATAGTCTGTATTACAAAATGAAAGGTTTGTTTTGGAAAAAAACACCAATTTTTCTAAATCTGAAGTGAGCAATTATTTTAATATATTCCATTTCCAATTTTAGTACTTAAAACTATTGTAAATTATTTAGTTTACATAGAGCTCTAATTAATAGTATAAAATTGCCTCTGTTCCATAGTTTTAGTTTGTCATAAAGATGTACCTTTTAATAATACCCAAATTTGCATCAAAGTATGCATAATAATTGCAGCTTTATGCCAGAGTCCTTCATTCTTTTCCAGTTTTACTGTCTTTTGTTGTTGGGTTGTGTTTTTTTCTGTGGGTTGTTTGTTGGGTTTTTTTCAGAAATGTGCCCTGTATGAGATTTTTTTTTTAAATTTGCAATACATAATTTCTGCTTTTGTAGTATTATTCCTTGTTCTTTTCATATCACAGATTACCACGCACACTAGATGAATGGTGTGTTATTCATATCAACTGAGACAATTTGTTATGTCTGTTTCTTAACAGGGCTGAGTATATAGCCCTGACAAGGGTTCTATAAAAACAGGCATTCATACAAGTGCTGCTGATGACTCGATCAAGCTGTAATATCAGCAAGCAAGGGAAGAAGTCTTTAGGTCTGTGGCAGTTTTAGATTGTGTTGATTTGAAGGGCTGTAACTCATTTCATCTGTGGAGTGACTCTGTCCCATCGGCATTCAGGGGAATGAGGGGTAAGTAGGCAAAGTGATTTCAGCTATGCATGATGAGCTAACCTGGTGTGATTTTTATTACGCAAACACAGAAAAATTTTCTCTTGGTGTCATTAATCTTGCCGTGGGATAGCTTGTAAGGAATATCTGCATTGTAAAAAATGAAGGCCTTTTCCCTGGAAAATATTCTGTAAGGGCATGTACATATGTATTTGGTAGTTGCATAAATATGGTTCAGCACAGCTTGAGAGCTAGGAGTTATGTTCATTTCTCAGCACTCATTGTTACTTGGTGGTGGATGTATTGGTGTGTGTTCATTTGCATTGCAAGTTCTTGTGTTCTTGCCTGTTTGTGATCTGATGGAATGATGAAATATAGCAATGTACAAAAAAGCTTCTTAGGTTAATTCTTTATTCAATAATTTTGTGGTTCTGTTTGCAGCAGAGAGGCCACCTTTGGTTCTGGACTAGCTGTGCATGTGCTGCTTTGGCAAGCAAAGCTGAACTGGAGGAGGTTACAGGGGAAAAAACTGTTGTATTTGGAGTACAGTGAGTTAATAGAGATGGCAAAAGCAGAAATCTCTTTTTAGGTGCAGTTTAATGTAGTGTAATCTCCTTCTCTTTCCTTCAGGTCCAGGAACTATCTAAAGGTAAAGATCTTATTTCAAACAACATTCTTGTTTATAAGCAAAACTCCTTATGGTTTACTGTGAGTGTTAACGTTGTTACCTGATGCAAACCACTCAGCATGCTGTAACTAAGCAATTTATTTTCTCAGGGATTTTCTTAGCCTGGTTTCCCCTGTTTATGCTGACTATGCTCATGTCCCACTGGAGAGATGTCATGTTTAAAATCACTTGTGATTGACCTTACTCCAACATGGCTATAGAAAAGGGCCAGGAATTTTTTTCTATCCTTTTTATAACTCCTGGCTCCCTCTCTGTACTGAAGCAATTAGCCTGAGCTGACCTCTAGCTAAATATTCCTGTGGTCAATTTTCAGTTGCCTTGAGGACAGTCAGCTGCTGTAATTTTTTTTTTTCTGGTTTTATCTCTCTGTTCTTGCAAACTGCTAGAGTTGGGTAAGCTATAGGGTATTATTCCTTAGAATAGTGTGTATTACAGACACTGAATTTTTTTTCCTGTTAAATAACAGGGACTTCATTAGTGGCATTTGTCTTTCATACACATACAGGGGGAGGTGTTGGGAGGTAGATATTACTAGATTGTAAAAGGTCAGTTTTGTCCTAAAACCAATAGAGAAGCTGTCTCTTGCTAGGTTAACGCTGCAGCCTCTGAACAATATTGTTCTTGTTGGCAGCGAGCTTGCAAGAGCATCTTAGAGGAACAGCAGCAGGTGGTTACAAAACAGATTTGTGAGAACTTTCTACAAGGCAGTAGTTGTCTGATGGTGGGGCAGATGGCATTTCAGAGGACTCTTCTCTCAGAAATTTTATTCTGTACCACCAAAAGTAGTATCGTGATGGGGCAGCTCCTGCTTTGCAATAGATTTTCTCCCACAAGACTGGAGCCATGGCAGTGTAGCTCCCTTGACCTCTGATACTTCTAGAAGTGATAGTCTTACCTGCAGCTCATCAGAGATTTTGGTATATGTGCTGGATGCAGAGAGGTCACGTAGCCCCTGGTACTTCAAACCTCTTGCAGAGCTCCTTTCTGGATTTCACTAGTGAAAACTAAGGGATTAAGCAGTGATTTTGGTCACCTTTAGGGTTTAGGAACCTAAAGTAATTCCATACCCTATTTCAGACAGCTAGGTGTTTTAGTCAAGGTCTGTGGCTAAACAGGAACTGTCACAATAATTATAGAATTGCTCTTAAAGAAGTGGTTGCTGCTGCTGGAGGCTGTGTCCTCCCCTCTGCCCTGGCTGCTCACTCCTATGCCTGTGCTGCCCCTGCTCTGCTCTCAGGGTGCATCTTTGTGGAGTCCTGATAAACAGATTTGTTACAATAAATGTTTACAGATTCATTTTAACTGGAACAATTTCCTGATGGAGTTCACTGCATGCAAGTATGTAAACAAGTCTGCCAGTGCAAGAACAGTAGTACTGGAATGGGATTGTTTTTATCTGCAACAGCAAGACCTTATTGAAGTTTGACATGATTGTTGACCTCTGGGATTTCCAGACTCCTGGGTTGGTGCTCTGGCTGTCAAACTACTCTTCATTGGACAAAGCTGAGATGGCTGCTGGTCACAGCGCAGGGACAGAAGGGACAGCCATGCTGTGATGGCTGCACGTGGGGACTGATCCCAGTCCAATCACAGAGTCGTTTGGTGCGGTTATGAAAACACAAACTGTGTTCACAGATGTGCTCTGAAGGACTGACTGTTGATGACATTTGTTCTCACAGGAGAACTCCTGTGAGGGTTTGGGTTTTTCTTGTAGCTGTTGTTAGGCAGGAAGAAATAGGAAAGTCTGGAGAAGAGTGGTAGGAAAATCAGCAGAGGCTGGTGAACACAGGAAAACAGGGAAGTATCAATATGGAGGCAGCATAGGATGTCTGGGTATTGTGACAGGGAGAGAGCAGGGGGATTGTAAATAAAGTGACATTGTGCTCAGGCCTGTGAAAGAGAAAACAAAACTTTAGGGAGAAAGTGGAAGGGCTAAAGGGGAGGGGGAACTGTTTGACAGGGTAGAAATAGTGTAAGAGGAGAGGAATTAGCAAATACAGAACCATTTCTGTAAAAGATATATTTACTAATAAGAGACAGTAAAAATCCTTTAAACAAGAATACAAATAGAGCAGGGGAACAATTGAGCTAGCTAAAAACATAGCTGTGCTTGGATGAACCTCGTGCTGTGCCAGTGTAGCTCCTCTCCGAGAGTAGGAGAATTGTTGGCCTGTAATTGCTTTATGAACTTTTTCCCAGCCCTTTGCACTCCAGCAGCTGCAGCCTTTCACTGCTCCTGGGTCTTGCTTCCCAGGCTGCCTTGCTCTCACACTGGCCCCGAGTCCTTGCTAACGTGCGTCCAGCCTCACCATACAGTTTCATTCCTCCATGTTCACTTGAGAACATGGGAGTCACTTTTTGAAAGAGCTGTGTCTGTTTGGCCAGGGGAAAGCCCTGCCCAGTGCTTGGCAGGTCCCCAGAGCTCCCCCAGCTCTTCTTGCTGTGCAGCCAGTTGTACCCACAGTGTGCTTCTGTAAGGAACTGAAGGAAGTAATGCCTCAAACATTCATCGACACAGAAAACCTCAAGGACAAGCTGTGGCCTTTGGATTAGTCTAAGGAATGTCACCCAAGGAAGCAGGAGTGTATGGAAGGATGCACCCCCCACTCCCTTGCAGTTGCATTGTCAAACTCCTTAGATAAGCTTCAAAGGGGGAGACATGGACTGAGCAAAACCAAATGTTTATCAGTGGCTCCATCGTGTAGCCATTTGTGGCTCTACTGTGTATGCCAGACACCATGCATGCATTGCTAATGAACTGATAAGAGGTGAGCAGTTCTGCCCCAGAAGCCGGATGATTACTCAAGAAGCATGAAGTCAGCAAAAACCTGTGGGACCAGAGGAAAAACTAAAGGTGAGCAGATATGCTCATCAGCTGATAGGATGAGCTTAAAAGGCAACAGAAAACTTTGCTCTGTGTGCACCCACCATTGAAGCTAGATCCGTGTGCACCCACCACCCAAGATTACCGGACCTGAGACAACGCTGGACCCAGGGGTGATGATCCGGATTTCTTTGACTCCTCTCCCCTCCTCTCCCCTCCTCTCCCCTCCTCTCCCCTCCTCTCCCCTCCTCTCCCCTCCTCTCCCCTCCTCTCCCCTCCTCTCCCCTCCTCTCCCCTCCTCTCCCCTCCTCTCCCCTCCTCTCCCCTCCTCTCCCCTCCTCTCCCCTCCTCTCCCCTCCTCTCCCCTCCTCTCCCCTCCTTCTTATAGATTTATAAGAGACCACATTGCTTATTATCCTTTTCCAAGTTTTAATTGTTCTCTACTGCAAGTAAAACGTTTTAACCGGTCGTTTGGTGTCGTTTCACCTTAATTTAACTGGAGGGGATCAGAACCCTTGCGATTCTCTGGGCTTCCAGTCCGGGTTGTGACAGCTTCCTGCTGTCCTGTGCCTGCTCAAACCATGGGCGTTGTGGTGGTGCAGGTGCCATGGGGAGTGTCTCCTGGCTTGCCTTTGCAGGTCTAGGTTAGACTCTACTAGCTTAGAGCAGTTTGAATAAATTCCTCCTGTACTAAGCCTGAAACTTGAGAATTATTGAGCAGTTGTGTTAATAAGGATGGGAGAAATACCTTCTGATTTTCAAGTTTTGTACTAAACAGCATGAATGAGAAATCTGGAGCTGGTAGTAATTATGTGTTTTTCTGCAGTATGAGTCAGTCTGTTCTCTTGGGGTAAGAAAATTAAGGAAGGAATTATCTTTTAAATTCAGTGCTAACATAGTTTTACATACTCAGTGTGCTTGTGTTTTACAGTTTCTGACTAAATTCAAACTTTGCTAACTCTACTAGGAGACTGCCTATTTGTTGATTTGACAGCATTTGTTGTGTTAATCAGTAACACCCACTTAGAGATTATTAGTCTTTAGTGGGCTTGGTTGTTTGGATTTATTCTCCTGTTAGATGAAAAAAGAAAATTTCTAATTGAAAATTCTCCAGTGTAGAATCAAGGTTTGTCATACCAATTTATGGTCAAATGTAAAAGTGGAGCTATTACTCTCTCTCTGCTGCCTCACTGAGCTGGGGTGTCAGTATATCTTGGCAATTTCATGCCACAGAACAAGAAACCAGTGATTGACCGTTGTTTCAGTGTTCCGTGTTCATTTTGGTGTTGTAGATTTGCTTTGGAAGGCCTCCAGTAATCTCTGTGCTCCATTGGCATGGTTGTAAACTATCAGGTTGTAATCCATGGTATGTATGTTTTCCCCCTACTACATATGGACACCTCATGAGCTTTTGGGAGCATGGTACAATTTTGTGCGGAAGGCTGCACTGCCCACAAGTCCAGTGTAGTCAAGATTCTGCCCTTTCCTGTTGTTATCAGATGCTGGTGATAATGGCATGAGTAGTGTCCCTCAAACAGGATCATGTGATGGGATTGTAGGATATGTGTGTGTGATTCAAAGGAACTGACTCACAGACAGACTGTAAGCCAAAGCACCTTTATTTTCACTAGTGGGGAGAGCATAGGGTCTGCACCCTACAAAATGCACCTCTGCTGAGGTAAAATTTTAGTCAGCTTATATAGCAATTTTATCAAACATTCCATACATTCTGTGGTTAATCCTCGATAAACAAGTCTGGTTACAAAACTTTAGTGCTCTATTTTGTCTATTGTAACTAATTTCATGGTTTCCTAGACAACAAGGCATACATGCCTAAAGGCAGCTGTCTCTGTACATATTGTACCCCTGCAGAGGAGTAGGCTCCTACTTGCGGTTAGCCAAGTTAGAACTTCTTGTTAAGAAGACAAGAACTCACAGTATTTGCTAACTCATACTTATGCTAAGAGTGGCCTAGTTATGTCAAGCAAACCTTCAAGCCATACTCAACTCCATTCCTTAATTCATGTGGCACAGATGAATTGGGAAAAAGGAGGAGAGTGCTTTCTGGGGAGGTTGTAAAGGCTTGCTGGGTTATGCTTGGGTTGTAAAGGCTTGTATGTTTGGAGGTTATGTGGCTTCTGTGGATGTGCTCGGGTCCATCAGAAGGTGCCTTCTCAGAAATCACATGGGTAGAAGTTTCCAATGTGAGACAGCCTCCATGGCAGCCCCCTAAGAGCAGCGTGGCAGAGCAGGGGCACCAAGGCATGTGCTCAGGGTTGTGCAGGATGCTGGTGGGAAACAGACCAGAGAATGAGCCTGGGTTACTCCTTCTTGCCATCCCACAGCTACTGCTACTCTCTCTGCTCCTGGAGTGCTGCCTGCTGCTGGTGGTGGCAGTAGGTACAAAGCCGGTGCTTCTCTGCTAACAGCCATTTGACTTTCTAGTGTGGAGGCTGGCTTATTAGACTGCATCACTTCTCTCATTTTTACAGCATGTAGTCCTAGACCCGGGAAGTGTTATATCTGGCCTGCAAAGACAAACACGGCTTCAGAGGAGCATGAGCTGAAAAGGGGATAATCATCTCTTTTTGTTCCCCGAAAGAGATGCTGTTCTTCTACTTTCACATTTAACCTAGGCTACTCATTGGGATCCATTTCTCAAAGGTTGCTGTGGGGTGAGATTGACAATACTGATATTTTTTTTTTTAGCCCTATATTAAATGAACTAGAGACCCATAAGCTAGTTCTCTTATAAAGATAGTATTTACTATCTGTCCTAGACTGCAAGATGATGTATGACTTTGAGGCAATAAACTGTAAACTAAATACACTTCTGGTTTAAATCTGATCCAAAATAAAATAAAACTAACTAATAGTTTAAATGTAATATTAGTCAGTAATATCAGTTTAGAGAGAAACTCTCATGTCTTTTATTATTACAGAAATAGAGGTATGGATCTTTGGCATCTGCTGTTTACTTTGGCACTGGTCTGTGAAAATGACTCGCTTTCTGCAAGTGATGGTAAGTTTTATGATACCTTTCTGTGACTTTGTGTGTGTATATAGCCTTATATAGAGTATTTTTATATTATATGTCAGGACTATGCACATTCCTTGATTGCAGTAACCTGGGTACATCATGTGAAATGTGAAAAATACATCAGTTAATCTTGTTGTAAAGATAGTGGATGAGATTGAGACAATGTGTTGCAGAATGAAGGTGAATTTCATAGACAAACTTAGGTGTGTGATGTGTAAACAGGCTGGATCAACATTGGTGTTAGATATCTGGATTTTCTTTGCTCAGGTACTGAAGTTATGAAAGAATTGTATAGGGTTAATTTTTTATAGAAACTTTTTTTTTCCATTAACAAGTCTTTTTAGTATAATCATATGTTAAGTGTAGAGCTATTTGGAAGTATGGAGGAAGTATTTTAAGACTGTACATGTTGGGTCTGAGGGCAATATGAACAAGTTTCATAAGAAATACACTTAGAAATTCTTGAGTAGAGGTTATAAAAGGGATTTGAAAAGAACATGTAGCCTCAAACAACCAGCTGGCTGTGGGTAGCCAGTAGAAACCTTTTAGCTAGGAGAAGCTCTGAATCCACATCCTGTGGTGTTCATGATTCAGCAGATCTGCCCAGGTTTCACATCCTCTGGCTTTCCACAGTTGTTCTTCCCATCCTTATTCACCTCGATTCTTCCATCTTCTAAATTAAATTCAGGGCTGAAAAGTACTTGCTCCAGCTGTGCTTTCTCTGATGCTTTTTCTTGTTGCAACCAGCAACAATTTAAAACCATTTCTGTATCACCCAGAGGCCTGCTTTGACTCTGGCTGGTCCTTTGGGACTGGTCTTTTACTCATTTTGAACAAAAAAAAAAAAAAAATCCCATTAACTTCAGTGGCAGTTTTATGTTGTGTCAGACTGATCTATTTATGCTGGTTATGATCTGCTCCTGTGAACAAATACAAGTTTGCCTAATGTGCTCTGTCTTGTTCTAGCCTTTGGAGAGAGCAGTTGTCGTGATTTAAGACCAGAGGGCAACTGAGCACCACTCAGCCACTTACTCCTTCCCCCTCAGGAATGAGGAGGAGAAAATAAAACAAAAGGCTTGGGGATCAAGACAAGAACAGGGAGGGATGACTCACCTATTACAGTCACAGGCAAAAAAAGACTCCATTGGGGAAGAAAAAGAACATCAATTTAATTTGACCACCACCACTTAATTTTCCAATTCAACACAGTAGGACAGTGAGAAATACAACCATAACTTAAAAACACCTTCCCCCACCCCTCCCTTATTCCCAGGCTCAGCTTTGCTCCCAATTTCTCTACCTCCTCTCCCCTGAGCAGTGCAGGGGGCAGGGGATGGGGGTTGTGGTTAGTTCATCACCCATTGTTTCTGCTGCTCCTTCCTCCTCAGGGGGAGGACTTCTCACACTCCTCCCCTGCTCCAGCGTGGGGTCCCTCTCACAGGAGACAGTCCTCCAGGAACTTCTCCAACATGAGTCCTTCCCACAGGCTGCAGCTCTTCACAAACTGCTCCAGTGTGAGTCTATCCCACAGGTTGCAATCCTCCCAGCGACAGACTGCTCCAGCGTGAGTCTATCCCACAGGTTGCAATCCTCCCAGCGACAGACTGCTCCAGCGTGGGCTTCTCCCAAAGACCTGGCCTTCTTTGGGCACAGCCCCCTGCTCCAGCATGGGGTTCTCCACAGGCTGCAGGTGGGCATCTGCTCCACCAGTGACCTCCGTGGGCTGCAGGGGCACAGCCTGCCCTCTCGCTACGGGCTGCAGGGGAGTCTCTGCTCTGGTCCACCTCCCCCCCCACCCTTCACCTTTCTTCCCCTGACCTCAATCTTTGCATAGGTCTCTCCCTCACAGCTCTTCCTCTTCCCAGATTTCCCTTCTTAAATATGTTATTGCAGAGGCGTGGCCACCATCGCTAATTGTCTCAGCCTCAGCCAGAGGTGGGTCTGACTTGGAGCTGGGGAGCTTTGAGAAGCTTTTCACAGGAGCCATCTATGTAGCCCCCTCCCCTGCTACCAAAACCCCACCACAAACTCAACACAACAGTAACAGTTTTCCATAATTACTAATCTTATATGAATGTGTTACCGCTTCTCCCAGAGCTACGGAGCAGCTACAGAAGGGTGGCTCCATAAGCAGGTGCCCCTCCTAACCTCCTAGACAAAATTAATGTTAGCAGAGAAAGTCAGAGAGGGCGGTTTGAGTAATTTTGGAAAGAGAGTGGTGAAAACAGCTTCCACAACAAACTGTAAATAAACTGTTAAAATTTTCAATGAAAATTTCTCACATCTCTATTTTCCTTTAGCTCTATGCTTAGGTGTTACTGAATGTAAATTAAATACCTATAGAGTTGCAATCCATGTTTCATTAGCCTTTCTAGTGTTATTTTTAGAATATGGTACTAAACCAAACAGCTATGGCATAGTTGCCTGTAGTCATAATTGTCCTACAGTTTAAAGGTATAATCATCCTCCTTCACCCTGATACATTTTGGCATTTTCTTGGAGTTGCATACTTAAATTTTCCAGATATCTCTCCAGCGCTTCTGCAAATATGGATGCAAGTGGTATTACTTTGTTTTTAATGGAGACATTAAGCTGAAATAAGATATAATTGGAACTCAAATGATCAGTTTTCAGAGAATTCTTCCATAAAGTTAATTTTATTTATTAAAAAAGGGGTTTGGATAGGGAAAACACAGGTTTCTGTTTATTTACTTCTATGTATGTGGCTCAGTCTCTTATCCTCTGTGTTATCAGATACCAGCTCATATATAACATTCTCTTCTCCCCTGCTAGTTAAGGCATTTTCTTTAACGTTTACTAAATTTGGTTTGAGTTCCTAATGTAGCTGAATGTTGAAGGCAATGAATGAATCAAGTTTTCACTTTTGTTCCCTACTTTCATTTCCTACTTGCAGCAATACTTTCATTCTGCTACCTACATATCCCATAGGAAATGAGTGTGCCTATTTAAGAAGTGTGTAAGGAAGTGTGGTGCAGTGAAGTGTTTATTTTCATATTAAAATTGGGCTGAAACAATGTGGGGCCTTTATTTAATGTATTTTGAATCCTTCTCTGTCTTCTGATTTGGTTACAAGAAAACAGATTTTCTGATAGGCATTTGCAGAATAAAGCTATATAGACATTTTTTTTTCCCCTTTGTGTACCAATCTCTTTAGTTAGACCTATGAACTGAAATAAAATTTGAAAATCCCTCCTTGGTTCTGCTGAAATGTGAAAAGTCAGTATTTCACAGTGAAATATGATACATGTACCAGCTTCTATTCATTGCCTCTTACAGAATGGTCAGTAGAACAAAACCAAATGTGTCCTGACTTGATCCTTCCCCCTCAGTGTCTGTATTTTACAGTACATTTATTCAATGGACAAAAATAATTCCTGCTCAGATGCAGTCTACTGGACAAAATGATTTCTCTCTTGAGGTTTAAGAGCATATGAGGATTTTTTGATCCTTGGCAGATGAGGTGTGGTCCACATGTTCTAAGATCAGTAAAAATCTGTGTTATAAATAAAACTTAACCACAGCATCACCTCTATATTGGTGACTTTTTCTATACAGATGAAATAGTAACTTCCATGAGCTTACCTTCAGAATAAAAAAATGAAGAGCACTTTAATTATGTTTCTGTCCTTAAATCCAAGACACAATACTAAATATGTATGTCCTGATTTGCTGCATTATTACAGAATTGTGTGTGTGTGAAGGGAACAGATCTTTGTTGTTCCAAAACTAAATTTCTGACCACTAAACTGCTTCTAATGCTGTAACACATTTGTTCTGAGTAGGGGAAATGCTCAACTGAGAAAGTCAGACAAAGAAGTATAAGTTGAACAGGAATATTTGAGATAACAGCATGAGAGAGAACATCTATTCTTGCATAACTTAGGTCAGAGTATTAGATGAGGTCTGTTTATTAGCTGGTTTTTTGTTTTTCCCCATGTGAATGTGCTTGTATCTGCAAAAGTTCTCGTGAGCATCCAGCCCCTCTCCCAAGTCATTACTAGGTGATAAATCCTGACAATCTTAGAGTTCTGCCCAGTACAGTCCTGCTGAGACCTTCCTATAGACTTAATTAGATGTGCTCCATACCTGTACCATAACTGATACATTGCCTGAAGGACTGGATCTGTGGTGTCACAGGTCCCTAACAAATCCACTTCAGTAATTGTATTTTTTTTTATGGCAGCATGTTAAAAAAATTACATGTAGTTGATAATCTTACACCAAAGCACATTACTGAGGCAGTGTAATATTGACTTGTACATGGAAGGATCCATGGAAGAACTGCATGCTTTTATATCTTGAAAGTAAAGCTTATGTTCAGCCTTACAAGCCTGTGCTTTGAACTGGCTCTGTGCAGTGGGGCTGGATCCACCCTTGGCACACAGTGAAATCCCATACGTGTTTCCTCCTGGTAGGAGAGGGTGAGGCCAGCAGTTGGCCAAACAACTGCACAGCATTTGAGACCATGTATTGGACATTTAGTTACCCATTTGCTGTCTCCAGGCTGGTGCCAAGTTCTGCTGGAGTCTTTCCATTGATTTAGCTAGTTTTTATGCTCTCCTTCTGTTAAGAGCTTGGCTTGCTGGCTCCTTAAACAGAGGCTGTGGCTGGAGTGAAGTGACAGGGTGTTCTGCTGATTGAGGATGTCAATTAAACTCAGACACCAGAGTGAAAAGAGTAGGCCGATTTTAATGTTAATAATCAAAGGATATAACTAAGTACTACAGAAAATAAGCAGTAAGAAAAATACAGAATAGTACAATTAATTATTACTACATACAGTTAAGCAAGGTAATGCACCTAATCATTACTACATGATGGGGAGAATAGTAATTAAGAAAGATCCATCACCACTTGCATACGTTACCATCATCCAGACCCGCAGGCGCTGGGCAGCCCCGGTTACAGCGAGGATTTGGAGAGCCTGTCCCGGCAAGTGGGAAATCCTACGCGGTGCGTCCACCCGTAGGTGAGGCTTCCAAAGTCGCTGTGAGCGGGTCCAGACTTATATACCGAAAATCAGTAAGCCAGAATAGCTGGCACCTTTGTTTTGAGCGGAAACATCTGGTTTCATCCTCCTGTTGGATTCCACCCAAAGCCTGGCCAGGGCTCGGGGGGGAACCAAGGGAGTTTCTAACAAGGCCAAACACTTGGGTTCTCAGCCTTGAACAAGGCTAAACAAGGGCAGTTGGATACATTCTCACAGCATTGCATCCTCACTACTGATTACATTTTGTCTAAGCTACATCTTTCACTAGTGAGCATACATATTTCATTAATGATCAGATACTAATAATTAAAGCTAATGGTAACACAGATTTTACTAATTAGCAGATACTAATAATGGATAACATTTGGTTGTGAGGTTCATCTAGAGGTCAACTTTGTTTCAGGGCCTATTATTCAGGCCCTAGCACTACACAGGGATGCCCACTGTCTCTGAGGTTGCGATGTTAAATGTTACTATGTATGCCTGCTACATCAGGTCTTTAAGTCAGAGCAGAGCAGGTTTGGGACTAGCAGCCTCTTACCAGCTGGACACTGACCCACACACTGTCCATGTCCTGAGGTGCCTTATGATAGAAAGGGCAGAACAGAGGCAGTGGTAGAAAGAAAGTGTAAAGGCCACAATAACGGGAAGGCAATTTCTAATAGGTGTGTAATTACCATAGGTAAATGGATCTTTTGCCCTAGTGGTTTGAAAACATAAGACCCATTTTCACAGATAATGAAGACATTTTTGTTAAGTCAATAGAACTTAGGCGCCTAAGAATTTAGGTTGCTTTGAAGATAGAGAATTGTGTGATTTTTGAAATTTTAGTTTAATTTAGTTAATTAGGTACATGAAGAAGAGACAGTACTGCTTCATGAGGAGATCATCTACTTCTGTGCAATAATAATCATGGTTCAAGAAAAAAATAAGAGCTTGTTTTCATGTATACATACACAATTTGTGTTTGAGATATTTACATTAATGTAACTACAGTGTTCCAAATACATATCCAGCATACACCTAGCTATTTTGGTTTACTGTACCTGCTGTCATCAGTAGTTGAGGGGAATTGTTTCAGACACAGGTTGCAAAATGTTTAGGAAGCAAAATAAGTTTTGTCTGCTTGTTCCTTCTCTACAGCTGATGAATGTAGGTCACATAAGGACATAGAGGAACAAACTGGCAATTAGTCCCAGTTAATAAAACAATACATAAGCTCAAGCAGTTCCAAAACTAATTTCTTCCCAGTGAAAAGAAGTGGGAAATGTCTTTTATCATTTTTAATACTAGATCAAAGTTTGTTCCAGAATACTACAGCTATGCTAATTCATCCTCTGAAGTAGGTTTAGAGATGCATTCATATTTAATGATAGCACAATAAAAATATTGAATGAACTATTTTTGTACAATAATTTTAGGAGCTACAAGCTGGAATTTATTGTTCTTTTTATCTAATCTGATTTTAGAAATGTATTTAATTTTTTGCATCACAATTTTTTTAAATTATTGTATGAAGCTGTTATGCTCAAATGCTGTTTTCCTCATTTTTATATAAGAAGTGGGATTAATTATTTTCCCTTCTGAGACATATCAAATCTAATTTTTACTTCCATCAAAATGTCCTTTTGTTATGCTGTTGTTTCCTCACTTATTGTACTTGGACACATTGCATGCATTCCACATCCAGATTAAACCATCTAAGTTTAGGTATGCATTGCATGCCAAAGCTCCCAATTATAGAGCTAGGGATTCTATCCATAACCCGTGTATAGGGCTTTATTATCATTAAAGATACCCCTGGGCACCTGAGACACCTGCATAGGACTCACAGAGATGACACAGGACCTGCAGGACATCTTCATCCTTCTAGAATGGCCAGAATCTTAAAGAGCTTTATAAAAAGCTTAAGGTTAGGCATCTCAAATGTCCCTGAACATCTGTTTTCAGGCAACTAAATTAACTCCATCAGCTGTTTTTTGTTCCAGGGACTGTATTGACTAGCTCTCCATTGACTTCATGGGAACTTGGACACCTAAGGATGAGACTCATCCATATATGAATCATATAGAGATCCTCTAGGTACCCAAAAAAATCTGCATGAGACTTGTAGATAGGGTATATGACCTATAGTAGATCAATGCCTTTTGAAGCGGAGGCTGGAAGGCAGGCAGAATGCCCTAGGCAGTCTGAGATAGCTACAGATGTTTAGGCAACTGGATTTTGTCCTACCTTGCATAGAGAGCTAAATATAGGTGTCTTCAGTTTGAACTGTGTCTCACCCTTATAGCTGCCTTGTTTGGGTATGCATCCGTGCTTTCTACTGGGTAGTGTTATAGCTGCTTAGCCACACACTGTAGATTTTATAGATTGAAGTCAGCACAGTGAGAAGCCGTTTCTCATACATGAAGGGTATTTAGTTTTAATTACTTTTTTTTGATGATCAGGAAGACTAGATGTGTTTGCATATATAACAATCCTAATCTTGTTCAGAAATGACAAAAGAATGACAAAGAGCAGAATCCTTCCTTAGCTTAAGCTGCAAACTCTCTCTTGGTAAATAATAGTACCATAATATAGTTGGTAGTCATTTGTTCATTGTGGTCATTTTCTCTTCTTAATTCTTCTAACTGGTGTGTCTTTGCTAAGGCCTTTCTCTGTGTTACCTACTTTCTCAATTATATGCAGCTATAGAAGTATGGAACAGAAGCCAAAGCAGAGTTGGCAGTAAAACCTGAAAAGTTCAAAATCACGATCAGCTTAGTGCATCCTGTTTTACATGGAGAGGGGCAGAACTGTCAAAAATGCAGATTTAAAACTTTTACCTGTAGACAAAGCCTTTAGAATAGTTGCCTTATTTCCAGAAGTTTAAGTATCTCTGAGCAAGAAAAATGTTCCATTATGCAGTAGAAATTGCTATACAGCCATTCCAGGAGCCAGAATCAGAAAACTTGGTACAGGGAAGCCTAAGTTATACCACTCTGATTTGGCTAAGCCATTTCGGCTGGAGGGAAGATTCAGTTTGTCAGAGACCAAAGTAGTATTTTCATCATCACTTTTCATTACGATTAGGCATGGTTTTGATGGCTAGTAGAAAAATTTGAGGGAAGGCCTTGAGTCTGTGCACTTTTGAGTTACTTGTACTGCTCTTGCTTCCTAGCCAGTAGTATATATTTCAGATAAGCCATTTATCTGGGCTGATGTGATGGTATCTATGCTCTCACATTGAGAAGAAAGGATTTCACCTTGTCTTTCTTCTGTGTTGGGAGCATATATGATATTTTAACAGGAAGGGATTTGGGATTTCTAAGAGTGGAAGACATGCTGGAAATGAGTTGTAGACAGGCCTATATTTTGTAAGAAAATGCAGAAAATAAAACCATAGTGCTGAAATTTTCAGGTATAGTAGTTTTAAATTATGCCCCTAAAAATCCGTGTTTAGGCTTGTAACTGAGTAGATCCAATGGTTCAAATGCTTACCTGGATTGCAAGAGACTTGTCAGTAAATTTATATAATGACAATTATTTGTCATTAAAAATATTTTACAAAATAGTTAACTTCATGCCAAGGGGCATAGAACTGCCATAAAATAAGCTTCCAGTACATCATCTAGAGCCATGCGTAATTTCTGTTCAGTCCTGTGTTTCATTCCCATTAAGATGGTCAAGGAGATTTACCTGGGAGTTTCAAAGAAAGTAATAGTAAACTGTTAAATATTGAGTAACTGGAAATTTATCACTTATCAGCCTTGGCACCAAAGAAGTAGGATGGAGCAAATCTGACACCAATTTTGAAAAAGAACTCGAGGAAATTGCACACCAGAAAGTTTGTCTCCTGGTTAAGGCAAGTTGCAAGAAAATTGAAAAAAGCCTAGTTTGGTAAATGCATGGATAAATATGATGTATTTGGGACACTGTATAAGTCATGTTTCTTTCAAAAGGCACTTAGTGTCTGTCACCTGTAGCTACTGACTCAAATATTTCAATAAGCATACAGAAAATAGTTGTTCAGTCCCTACAGTGTGGATCTTCAGAGAGCCTCTGATATAACACAAAGGTTTTTTTAAAAATGCCAGGGGATAAAATGGAAGGATTTCCATGGATTAAAAATTAATCAGAAGAGGAAACAAAGGAATAAATGATCAGCTCCCACAGCAGAAACTTCCAAGGATATTTCTCTTCTACAGACCGTACAAGCAGAAATTAAACTGAGAAGATCTCTTCTGCTTGGAAGGCTCCATAGCAGGAGGGGACAGAAACCAGTCCAGTCCTGCAAAGGAGCTAAAGAGAAGGATGTGAGCAGGCAGGAGCCCTCTGGGGGCTGCTGGAGCCCCACATGCACACGAGCAAACACTCGGCACTGCACTGCTGGAGTGATGAAGTGCGGTCTGGCTGGGGAAACGCAAAAGATCTACCCAGACTGAGAAGTGTGTCTTTTGTGGGCTATCCCTAAATGTTGTGGTTTGAACTCGGCTGGCAGCCAACCAACCACGCAGCTGCTCGCTCACCTCTCCCCCTGGTGAATAGGGGAAGGAGACTGAAGGGATACAAGGGAGACTCGTGGGTTGAAGCATTTCACAGAATCAGAGAATCATTCAGGTTGGAAAAGACCCTTGGGATCATCAAGTCCAACCATCATTTGCCACAATCCATGAGTCAGTATGAAGATAGAGCACTGGCCACATTTGTCGCTCAGCAGTATTCAAGGCCAGCTGGATGGCTTTCACCTTTCATTTTCCTATGATGCAACAGGACCTGTCAGCAAACCAACCTGTCAATCTGTCTCTCTGATTTGGTATCAGATTATCGTCCCTCTGAGTTAGATACAAACTCGGGGTAGTATTTATCTAAGTGTGTATGTGTGAGTGGGTGGGACTGTGGTCAAGCCATTGTTTCTTGAGTAACGACACAGCACATTCCTTGGTGCGAGGTGTGTGCTGGTTTTGTGGGAAAAGAGGAAGAATGAGAGATAAGGTCTGCAGAGTTCTGCAAAACAGTCCTTGAGAGAAGGGGAAGAGCAGGAGATAAATCTGTATAGTAATGTCAAATGAGCCTTCACCTTGCTTCGCATTCCTCCTTGGTGCCATGGCAACAAAAATCACAGAATCATCTAGGTTGGAAAAGACGTTGAAGATCATCTAGTCCAATCATTAACCTAACACTGATCATTCTCGAATACACCATATCCCTAAGCGCTATCTCAACCTGACTCTTGAACACCTCCAGGGATGGGGACTCCACCACCTCCCTGGGCAGCCCATTCCAACACCCAACGACCCCTTCTGGAAAGAAATACTTCCTAATATCCAGTCTAAACCTTCCCTGGCGCAGCTTGAGGCCATTCCCTCTTGTCCTATCGCTTGTTACTTCGTTAAAGAGACTCATCCCCCCTCTCTGCACCCTCCTTTCAGGGAGTTGTAGAGGGCGATGAGGTCTCCCCTCAGCCTTCTCTTCTCCAGACTAAACAACCCCAGTTCCCTCAGCCGTTCCTCGTACGACATGTGCTCCAGACCCTTCACCAGCTTTGTTGCCCTTCTCTGGACACGTTCGAGTCATTCAATGTCTTTTTTGTAGTGAGGGGCCCAAAACTGAACCCAGTCATCGAGGGGCGGCCTCACCAGTGCCGAGTACAGGGGCAAGATCCCTTCCCTGTCCCTGCTGGCCACACTATTTCTGATGCAAGCCAGGATGCCATTGGCCTTCTTGGCCACATGGGCACACTGCTGCCTCATGTTCAGCCGGCTGTCAATCAACCCCCCCAGGTCCCTCTCTGACTGGCAGCTCTCCAGCCACTCCTCCCCAAGCCTGTAGCGCTGCTGGGGGTTGTTGTGGCCCAAGTGCAGCACCCGGCATTTGGCCTTATTGAAACTCCTCCAGTTGGCCTCAGCCCATCGCTCCAGCCTGGCCAGGTCTCTCTGCAGAGCCTCCCTACCCTCGAGCAGATCAACACTCCCACCCAACTTGGTGTCGTCTGCAAACTGACTGAGGGTGCACTCGATCCCCTCGTCTAGATCATCAATAAAGATGTTAAACAGGAGTGGCCCCAAAACCCAGCCCTGGGGGACACCACTCGTGACCGGCCTCCAACCGGATTTAACTCCATTCACCACCACTCTTTGGGCCCGGCCATCCGGCCAGTTTTTTACCCAGCGAAGCGTGTGCCCATCCGAGCCTCGAGCAGCCAGTTTTGCCAGGAGAATGCTGTGGGAAACGGTGTCAAAGGCCTTACTGAAGTCGAGGTAAACAACATCCACAGCCTTTCCTTCATCCAATAAGCAGGTCCCCCTGTTGTAGAAGGAGATCAGGTTTGTCAAGCAGGACCTGCCTTTCATAAACCCATGCTGACTGGGCCTGAGCATCTGGTTGTCCTGCATGTGCTGTGTGATGGTACTCAGGATGAGCTGCTCCATCAGCTTCCCGGGCACCGATGTCAAGCTGACAGGCCTGTAATTTCCCAGATCATCCTTCCGACCCTTCTTATAGATGGGCGTCACATTGGCCAATTTCCAATCAGTCGGGACCTCCCCGGTCAGCCAGGACTGCTGGGAAATGCTGGAAAGCGGCTTGGCGAGCACCCCAGCCAGCTCCTTCAGCACCCTCGGGTGTATCCCATCGGGTCCCATAGACTTGTGTGTGTCTATGTGATGCAGTAGGTCACTGACTGTCTCCTCCTGGATTGTGGGGGGGTCATTCTCCCAGTCTCTGTCCTCTGGCTGAGGAGGCTGGATTTCCTCAATACAACTAGTCTTGTTATTAAAGACTGAGGCAAAGAAGACATTAAGCACCTCAGCCTTTTCCTCATCACTCGTTGCCATGTTTCCTCCTGCGTCTAGCAGGGGATGGAGGCTCTCCCTGGTCTTTCTTTTGCTGTATAATTACTTACAGAAACATTTCTTGTTGTCCTTGACTGCTGAAGCCATAGTAATTTCTAGCTGGGCTTTAGACCTCCTGATTTCCGCCCTGCATAGCCTCACAGCCTCTTTGTAATAATTGTGAGTGGCTAGCCCCTTCTTCCAGAGGCTATAAACTCTCCTTTTCTCCCTGAGTTGCAGTCAAAGCCCCCTGTTCAGCCAGGGTGGTCTTCTCTGTCGCTGGCTTCACTTACAGCACCTGGGGACAGGCTGCTCCTGAGCCATTAAGACTTCCTTCTTAAAGAGTGCCCAGACTTCCTGGACCCCTATTCCCTTCAGGACCGTCTCCCAAGGGATTCTGTCAAGCAGTTGCCTAAACAAGACAAAGTCAGCCCTTTTGAAGTCCAGGATGTCAGTTCTGCTGCCCCCTCTCCTGGCCTCTCTAAGAATAGAGAACTCTATTATTTCATGATCGCTGTGCCCTAGTCATCCTCCGACCGCCACATCATCCACCAGTCCTTCTCTGTTCACAAAGAGGAGATCCAGCAGGGCACCTTCTCTGGTTGGTTCACTCACTAGCTGCGTCAGGAAGTTATCTCCCACACATTCCAGGAATCTCCGGGACTGGTCCCGCTCTGCTGTGCTGTATTTCCAGCAGATGTCTGGGAAGTTGAAGTCTCCCACAAGAACAAGGGCAAGCGGTCGTGAGATTTCTCCTAAGTGCCTATAGAATATTTCATCCACCTCTCTGTCCTGGGTGGGTGGCCTATAGTAGACTCCTACTACAACATCTGCCCTGTTGCCTTCCCCCTGATTCTAACGCAAAGACACTCTACCCTGTCTTCACTACACTTGTACTCAAAGCAATCATAACAGTCCCTAACATACAGCGCCACCCCACCACCTCTCCTTCCTTGTCTGTCCCTCCTAAAGAGCTTGTAGCCCTCAACAGGTGCACTCCAGTCATGGGAGACATCCCACCATGTTTCTGTGATAGCCACGACATCATAATTTTCCTGTTTCATCATGGCTTCGAGCTCCTCCTGTTTGTTACCCATGCTGTGTGCATTGGTATACATGCACTTCAGATGGGCTGATGTCCCCAGCACCTTTTTGCATTTAGAGGTCCTGGATCTCCATCCTGTCCTGTATTTGTTCTGGGCACCATGTGTTAAGGAAATGTGTGTTTTGCAGATTTTTCAGTTTTGCTTTTCCCACACTTCCAACACGATTTTATTCCTAAAAACTGATTCTCCTGTGCAGGTCCTTTGACCTTACCCCTCTTTATGGCAAAACCAGCTCTCAGAAGGATTTGGAATATTTTCTCCCTTTTCTCAAAAACGTCTTCTGTATTACCCCATATGATGATGTGATCAATGTATTGCAGGTGTTCTGGGGCTTCATCATGTTCCAGTGCAGTCTGGATCAGTCCATGGCAAATGGTGGGGCTGTGTTTCCACCCCTGGGACAGTCAATTCCAGGTGTGTTGGACGCCCCTCCAGTTGACAGCAAACTGTGGCCTGCACTCTACTGCCAAAGGGATTGAGAAGAACGCGTTAAAAATATCAGTTGTGGTGTACCACTTGGCTGCCTTTGACTCTAGGTCGTATTGAAGCTCTAGCATGTCTTACATGGCAGCACTCAACGGTTGTGTGACTTCATTCAGGCCACGATAGTCTACTGTCAATCTCCACTCTCCATTAGAGTTTCACACTGGCTATATGGGGCTTTTAAAGGGTGAGTAAGTCTTGCTGATGACTCCTTGGCTCTCTAGTTGACGAATGAGTTCATGGATAGGGATTACAGAGTCTTGATTGGTGTGATATTGCCATCGGTGCACTGCTGTAGTATCAGTTGGCACCCGTTGTTCTTCAGCCCTCAGCAATCCCACAAGAGAAGGGTCCTCTGAGAGACCAGGCAAAGCAGACAGCTGTTTGATTTCCTCTGTCTCCAGGGCAGCTATACCAAAAGCCCACCGATACCCTTTTGGGTCCTTAAAATACCCTCTCTTCAGGTAATCTATATTAAGAATGCATGGAGATTCTGGGCCAGTCACAGTGGAGTGCTTTTGCCACTCAATCCCAGTTAGGCTCACCTTGGCCTCCAACAGAGTCAGCTGTTGAGACCTTCCTGTCACTCCTGAAATACAAACGGGTTCTGCCCCTTTAAAATTTGATGGCATTAGGGTGCATTGCGCACCAGTGTCCACTAGAGCCTTATACTGCTGGGGGTCAGATGTGCCAGGCCATCGAATCCACACAGTCCAATAAACTCGATTGTCCCTGTCCTCTGCCTGGCTGGAGACAGTGTCACCAAACAGGACAAAAGAACTTATCAACACCAATGTGATGTAGATAAGCAGACACTCCTTTATTAATGGTCCAGTGTGTAGGGGAGTCGTCTCACCAACAGCGCACACCTAACCCGTGTAGCATGCTGATTATATTGGATACAGCAATACATCATAAACAAATTCTCATACATAAACGTGATAATTCCTGTAACTCATTTTCTTATTCCCACCCCTTTCCGGTCATGCGCACTTGAGTCCTGAAATGAGTCGGGGGGCTGCTTTTGCGACCACCACAGACTACTGACTCAAAAGAAAGACCCTCCAATATCCTTGACTCAAGGACTTTGGCTCACATTACAATTTTAACATGCTTCAAGGCCCTTTCACAATGTATCTTTTAGAACACCTGGTCTACAGGGCAATAAATCATCCTCACTGAACAGTCTAATAATAGTACCTGGTCATGAATCTTATTCTTTTAATAGAAATCTGGTTAATGATTATTACTAGCCTATGTGGCCTTAGCCTGGGTCTTTATAAAGGACTTTGTAGCAGCATGACTAGTTGTATGGTTACTCTAAATCATTCCTTATTTAAATCCAAATCACCAAAAATCATTAAAATCAGCTTAAATTAATAACAAAACAGTAGCAACAGGGCCCCTCTAATGTTGGTCCTAGTATCCGCTATTGACGAATGGATTAGTGTGGTATGCACGGGTATCAGTCTCATCTTGGTCACTCACTTCTCATGAATACAAATCAGAAGTTCTTGTCATAGGATCGGGAACAAAGTCAACCTTTCTGCTCTCTTTGGGCAACTGATTACTGGAAACTGCAGCAGCATTTCTCCTGAAAGAACCCTGATTTGTAGTTGTTCTTCCTTCCAACTCACGTACCTGCTCTTCTAGGAGGTAGGTAGGATTTCCATCCCATTTTCTCATGTCTTCTCCATGGTTGCACAGGCGATACCACAGGTTCCCCCATGGTGTATACCAGTTCTCTCGAGTAGGGAAACGCTTGGTCCTCATAGCTGAGATCCTAGTCCATGCAGGTGGAGAGTAAGACATATCCTCTTTGAATTGCTGGAATTCTCGGGATAGTTTTTCCACAGCCACTATGAGGGAGGAAGAGACACTTTCTTCATATTGTCATAGTCGGCAAGCCAATTCATCCACTGTTGGTCCCTCTTCATCTCTCCAGTCTATTACTGCTGATGCATTGGCATGCAACGATGGCACACTCTGTAAAAACTTCCACCGTATGGGCTGGGTGCATTGGACTTCATCTGGATCTGTGGGTAGCTGTGCATTATCTGGGTTATAATAAACCACCTCCCGGATGGCTAATTCCCTCAAGTACTGGATACCTCTCTCCATAGTGGTCCACTTACTTGGATGACATATGACATGTTCCTTGAAGAGATACCTCTCCCTCACACTTGACAGGAGTCACCTCCGGAGACTGAGGGTTCGTGTCATTTTTCCAATGGCTTTGTCAATGCCCCCTTCCCTACACAGGGATCCCAGCTGCCTCGCCTCCCTGTCCTCTAGTTCCATGCCACTGGCCTCGCTATCCCAGCACCGCAGCAGCCAGGTAACGAGTTGCTCACCTGGATGGCGGCTGAAATCCTTTCACATGTCTCACAACTCACTCAAGGATAAGGATCAGGTGACTACCATTGGTTCCGTCTCCTCCTCCTGTTCTCATGATGGCCCTGGTTCATCGTCATCCCTTACAATGCGAGGAGATTTTTTTGTATATGTCTTCTTCTGTCTGGGAGCAACTGACACCATCACGGGTTGGTTCTCTGGTTCAGCTGCAGTGCCTGTCATTGGGGTCGGATTAGTTGCAATACCTGTTGCCAGAGTCGGAGTGGCTGCAGTTTCTGTTGTGGACTTTGGAGTGGCTGCAAGGTCTGTCATTTTGTTATCAGATCCACAAACCTTCTCTTCCCCTTGAGGGTGCTGAACAGTGTTTAATAGCACTTGGTAGGGGATGGGCCAGGCCCCAGCATGTTGCAGTGAGCTGTGCCTCCCTGGAATTACCCGGGTGACAACATACTTTTCCCAAATATTTCACTAGTTCTTCGGGATTCTGCACCTGTTCAGGAGTGAAGTTCCAATACACCAGAGGTGCCCACTATCCTAGGTACTTGCCCATGCTACTCCACACCCCCAGCCACTCATAATTCTCCAACCTTGGGGTAGATTTCCAGGTGATACTCTTAAATAGTTGCTTAACCCTGAACAAAGCCTGAACCACATGCAGGAACACACTGGCTCCCAGCAGTAAGATGACCATGTTAGTGTCAGCATTCCAAGGATATTCGAAATTCCCAAAATTCTCAAACACAATTGTAAGTAGCCTCAGGACTGACGACTTCATTGTGCCATGAGCCTGTGTTACATAGTACAGCAAAACCAAAATCTTAATCCAACTGTCACGGGTGGTAAGCAGCAGCATGGAGACTATATACAGCAAATGAAGTGATGAAATTTTAAGGAGCTAAGTGATCGACATTATGATCCGATCTGTTGTTATCTCAACCCTTCGAGCCCCACGTTGGGTGCCAAAAAGGACTGTCATGGTTTGAACTTGGCTGGCAGCCAAGCACCATGCAGCCAGTTGCTCACCCTTTCTCCCCCCCTGCCAGGTGAATGGTCCAGGAGACTGAAGGAACGCAAGGAAAAAACTCCTGGGTTGAGATAAAAAACCAGTTTAGTGATTGTAATGTAACAAAACAATGACGGAAAGTCCAAACAGGTAATGCACAATGCAGTTGCTCACCACCCACCGACCGATACCCAGCCCGCTCCCATCCAGCAATCCCCACAGAACAAGCATCCAATGTCCCAGACTGGGAGCGAGAGAGAACCGGCCTCCTTTATATACTGAGCATAATGTCACATGATATGGAATAATCCATTTGGCCAATCCGGGCCTGGCACGCCAGCTGTGCCTCGTCCCAGCTCAAGAAAAGTTTACTCTATCCTGGCCTAAACCAGGACAGTTACCTAGAACATATTCAGGGAAACATACTGAAAGGAAATATGTTTATTCTGTATTTGTTCTGGGATTTTGTTTGTTTATTGTTCCCCTAGCAATGTGTAGTCTTGGCATTAGGGCTAGCACATAAAATTTAGAAGCAAATTTGAAAACTCACTTGGATCAAGAGTTTACATTTGAAACCCTATCTGCCAGAACCCCCTTTTTTTTACTTTGTAAAGAGAAAATAATCAGAACAATTACATGCCTGGCTGGCAAACACCATATGTGTCATGTTTCTTTTAAAAGGCACTTAATGTTTGCCATCCATGTCTACTGTAAAACAGGAAATCTGTGTTAACATTTAATAAATATTAAATCTTAAACAAAAACATGTACAAAGTAAAATAATGTCATTATACCCTTTGAATTTGTCTTCTGTCTCTTCATCATGGAAGCACAAAACAAAGAATAATGTAATAATTTGACTTTGAACAGGAAATTGCAAGTGTTAGGGAAGCAGATGTAGGTAATAGCTATAAATGTTAACATGGTCTGTTTATTATTTGCTGTTAATGACCAAATAGTTAATACTCATTATAATTATTTCAATGAAAATGCTGATGTCAACTATGGTTACTGTTGTATAGGATTTAATTCAAACCATCTGTTTTAATTCACTTGTGTATATCCCGGGTTGATCTTTGCTTGCAGTGCAGTGTTTTTCTGGAAGTTGAAAGTAATTATTAAAGAAATGGAATTACTCGTGGTTCATGGTTTGGCAAGGAAAAGAAATGCCTTTTTAAGTTCTTAGTGTCTGTTTTAGAGGGCTTCTACACCAGAAATGGTTGAGGGTGGTATGTAACGCAGAAGTGTTTTCTGTCATAGTCTGTGTGTTGATATTTGGGGTTCATCCGAGTGAGGTGTTTGGAAGTATAAGTGTGATTATTCTATACCACTTAATTAAGACAATTTATTTCATAGGGCAAAGAAAATATGAGTGATTTATTAAAAAGGTATAAAACACCAGTGAACAATGTGGGAAAATGGTAGTGTGTGTGTATATATAGACAGCATAATTTATTTTCTAGTGAACTGTTTCATTCTCCAGTGTATTCTTCAGTGGATTTGTAGTGGATGTTTGGTCTTGCTAGCTAGTTTAGTTTAGCTTTGAATGTAACTGCCTTGTCTGTTTTAGTCAGAAATTGCCCTGTTATCCAAGGATAACTGGATCCAGAGCTCAGCTCTTCATGCTGTGAAGATCTATCAAGCCACTTAACAGGAAAAACACTTGCATCTAGGGCAGCTCCACAAGTAATGAAATGGATGTGAGATCAATAACTTATCTTTCCTTTCTGACTCCGCAGCATTTGCACAATAGGAAGCTGTAGAAGTTAATCAGAAAAACCCAAGGTATCTCCTGTTACTCTTGTCACATGCCTTTCAATGTACCTAGGGCCATTCAGAATTAAAGTTCCAGCTAGATTATGCCATGCTTTGCAGAGGTAGAAGGCAAGACTGCTCTTGAAAGGATGCACTGGGAGCTCTTTGGAGTATCCAGCTGTCACAGCTGAGACTGTTTAACCTCCCATTTCTGGCCAAACCAGTTAAGTAGTTACATCCTTGTCTACAAAAGTACTTGCAATAATATTGCAGAACCCTCCTGAATGAGACTTCATGTTAAGAGACGTAGCAAAGACAAAACCAGTGGAATTTAATGTGGTTGCCCAAAATATCCAACTGCTATTGTCTACTTTTCCAAGGCCATGAACACCGCTCATTGTTTGAAGTAGATTTTTCTCTGGGTTGCCCTTTCTTTCCTCCTTTTTTTTTTTTTTTCCTCAGGAAACATTTAGTTTTTACTGGGAGTAACATGCTTTACAGAATCTGGTACATTTGCATGTGGTACAATCTTGTGAACATTTTGTTGAGATGAGTGACAGCTTCCAGTTGGTGTTCTGCAGGAGGTGAGGGCTTCTTTCCAGAAGTGCTGACCATCTCAAAATAATTATATCCTCCTTGCAGAGCTTCCAGTCTGACATGTTATCTTATCCTCCCAATACAGCAGTCTTGATACTCTGCTTCACCAGTTTTCTAATAGACTTAAATACAGGAAAAACTGTGCAAGGATTACATCTATCAGGGTTAGTGTTCAGTCTGTCTTGTCCAACTTTATAATGGAATGCTTGATTGTAAATTATTGTTAAATGCTGTTTTTCAGTTATGAGATCTTGTTACTGCTGGAATTCAACATGGGGTTTTTTTCCCATTTGTTAAGCCAAAAGTGCAATTTTTCTTAAGAGAATGAGGCTCTGTTTTCTTCTTGTTTAGAGAAGTGTCAACAGTTAATGTCTTGCTATTTAATTTCATTATATCCCCTTGAAATCCTTTAAGAAACATGAGTTATGACCATGACAATACTTTGCACTTCCATGGGTTTTCATCTTGGCAACTTGCAAAGATGCGTGAAATATAATTAAGATCTCCAGTAATCCCAAGATACGTGTATATACGCACTGGCTTTCTAGAAACAGCGTTATTTTTCCCAAAGTCATAGCTATCCCTAAAAAAAATAGAATGTTAGGCTTAGCATGTGGCTCTTAACCCCCTTTAAGAACAGAAATGGGGACCAATAAAAAAAATAAATGGCTTACATTGATAGGATTCCTGGATTTAAACAGAGATGGTCTTTGTTGTTCTATTTGCCTATGGGAATCCCATCATGCATTCAATTGCAGTTTATGAAAAGCCGCTATAATCTTTTAACAAATTACTTTTTGAAAAGTCCTGAATCAATCATATCTCTCCTTTACTAGAGGTAAGCTGCACTGACTTATATAAGTGGGGAAGTCCCACAGCATTTCCTGGTTGTTAACATAATACACCATAGCTTTTAAATACAGCATGTTAGAAAGACACGTGAATTTTGGAAAAATGCATAAGAAGAAATCCTACTTCTTTTAAATCAGGGCAAGGTTTAGGACAGATAAGGAATAAAAATTGTTCCTAACTCCATATTTGGGATGGCTACAGGATGAATGTGTCCCTAGGAGGAACAGAGCTGGCATACTCAAATCCTTGCAGCCCAACGTATGGGATGTGTCAGGAAAACTGCTGTGTGGAGCACTCAGGCTATCTTGACTTCTCAAATGGAGTTTATTTCAGTGCTAAGATGTGAATGAGATTTGTTTTACTGATTAAGCCTGGGGGGTTTTGTTATTGTTTTTTTTATTAGTGGTGGGTCCCACATGATTGGTGTGAAATTACCATTTTAATTTTTTTGTTGTTTCCTGGAAGAACATGCCCCAATTACCTGAGTTGTCACTAGCAGCCATACCTGTCATGGGTCTCAGCAGAAAGGCAAAGAGGTGGCAATAACCTGAGCCCTTCAGATGAGGCTGAGGTATGTTGACAGGAATGGGTGAGCTTTCAAAGCCACTTATTTGTCCTAAAGTAGGCAAAATCCCTGTGACTCCAGGAAGAGTAATAGTTCTGTAATAACAACATTGGTCTGAAGCAAGCTTTCAGTGTCTGGCTGTGCCACAGAAATTCCTCTTGTGTCCTTGGCAAATTGATTAATATCTGTGTCTCAGCTCCCTAGTTGTAAAGTAAGAAGGCACTTTAAGGATAAACTCCTTAATTGTTTTGAGTTGATCAGATATTATGGTGATGAAATTGTTGAGGTTATGCAATATCCTCTGTCAACAGCACTACATTTATTGTGCAGAGCGAAATGATAGAAAAATATATTTCTTCTTCCAGTACTCATGAAGCTGGCAGCTGCCTCCTCCACCAATGCAGAAGGTGGCTGTGTGTTTGTCAGGAGGTAGAGGACAGCAGCAGCAAGCAGAGAAAATGCTGCAAATTTCCTCCAGCACATATTTGCTTTCTGCATAAATCTGCATACTTGCAGAAACTGTGGTTTTCTTCCAACAGGCAAGGACTTATACTAATATGAGTCCATAACTAATTGTTGCCATGGGAAACTATGAAATGGCCACCCACACTTTTATATCTAAATAAAGCTTGTGTTCAGATATATTCTTCAATCTGTGTGTCAACATATGCACATAGTGTGTATATGTTTCTTCCCTGGTGTAGCATGGTCAAGTTGAGATAGGAAAGGTTGCCTTTAATGCTAAAGATTTGGTAGCATCAGCAGCACCTGGAACACTGTGTCTATGGGGCTGCTCAAGTAGCTGAGATACCCAGAGTGCTGCATGGAGTTGCTTCAATTCACTGATGTGCTCAGAGCATATAGAAAGACACAGCCAGTGCTACAAAATTTTCACTTTTCTTTCTTTAGGTGTTGCCCACTGTGACCCTTACGCCCTTCTCATCACTGAATAATACGATCCAAAAATAAAAATGGAAATGCTGGAGCTTTTCAAAGAAGAAAGTATTTTGTTTTGAACTATGAACCCATTTTTTCCCTTTTCTTGTACTCAGAAAAGACTCTATTGTCTTCTGTGACGTTTTCTAAAGTACTTCTGTTGTGAGACTTACACCTGATTTAGAAAATCTCAGCTCAGATGACTAAAGTTTGGAAAAATTGTAAGTGACCCAGATGACTGAAACAAAGAGTTTCACTCAGCAGTCAGAATCCAATATGACTGTTAAGCAGGTATTCTTTATTGCAGCGCTGGGCAGCACTGGGGTTTACTCCACCATGAGTACTCCAACTACTAACAAAACTCTCTGACTAATATACACAGAAAGCATACATATGCATCAGGATTCCTGGAAAAGGCAGTCTTATGCTAATGGCTTCTCAGAATTCATTTACATAGTCTGAGCATGCATAGTAAAAATAGAGTGAGGGTCTTCTCCCCCCTCCTGGAGGTCCACACAGCCTTTCTCACACTGTCCGCTAGTTGAACTTTGGGCTTCCCGTGTCACATATGGTCATGGAGTTACCTCATCCGTCCTTTGGCTCCTGTTTGCTTCAAGGTGGTTAGTTTAAACCAGCTTCCAGTCACTTATCTTGACACTGGCGTCTTCTCAGGTGCTTATCTGGCATTTTTAGGTCCCTGTTATCAGGGTTGTATTCAGGGAGTTTACCAGACTGTCCAAGGCCTGTTTTATCCCCACTAGGCAAGGAGTTACAGGTTTCAAGATATTTTACAAATGGGTAAGACTACAGGGGGTAGCTAGGAAAAGAATATAAATTAAGTTATATACATTGCATACAAAAATAAAAATAACATTACTGGTTTCTATACACTAACAAAGTCAGGGGGTCTTGAGAGGTGTATTGGTCTTGTAATTTCAAGTATACTTGCAGCAGCTCCTCTTTCATGACCACGGTGGCAGTTAGTGACTGAGGCATCTCTGCTGGGATAGAAGGGGATGCTGCCAGTCTGTGATTTCTGCTAACCAGCAGGTGCTTGTGGAAGGTGCTTGTACAAGCAGGTGCTTGTATCAATTCTAGATAGACTCTTTGACAGGTTAAATTTGACTTTTTTAAAGCTGCTTAGTTTCTGAAAGCTTTTATATATGCTATTGAAGCTAAGCTGCTTGCTAGCAAGCTGCATTAGAAAATCACTAGGGTCAAGAAACATAATTGTTTCTCTATTTCTGTGTCAGCAGAGCAAGGACTTCTCTAAGTGTATCTGCACCACCATGCTTTCAGAGAGGATCTGTGTGAAGCACGTTAAAACATATTGATGAAATGTGGAAAAGGCTGCATTGTCACTGGCTGAGCTGCACATTTGCTTTGGACTGTGAATTTGGCACTGTTTAGTGAGATGAAAGAAGCACTAACACAATGCTTGGCTTCCTCCCTGTCCTCAAAACAGTCTAATCTGGGAGTTCCTTCTGCATACCCAAATACTGACTGGATTGATATAAATGTCAATTATAATGTCGGTTAGGACAGCAAGCAAACACTTGTTCCTGTCTTGCATTTGTGTGGTGTGCGTTGAGCACCTTTAGCACCAGCAGGTCCTTTCCTAAATAAAGGACGAGCTGCAGGTGTCACATGAGCATGGGCCTTAGTGATCCCTTAAGTGGGTAGCTTTGTGTCTTTTATCAGGGTGGTTGCCTACTCTCCTCCCTTTTTTGTTTTTTTTTTTTTTTAGTATGAAAAGATGGAGACTGTACATGTTATTAATCTAATTTGGTTATGATGGATGTACTAATGCAGACTTGGAATTTCAAGGATGAGAAGATGACTACAGGCAACTAGATACTTAGTGGGATTTTGCAAAGTGATAGACATCTAATTGTTAAACTGTTTGTATGCTTGTATTTCCTTAAATTAAAATTTTAATTTAATCTAAGAGATCTCCCATCCAACTAAAATCCTTTACCTATTATTGTGAAAGTAACAACTAAATACTGAAAGTGAAAGTAGCAAATTAAACATCTCCTCAAGAAGCTGACTGTTCTGCATTACCTATCTTTCTAAGACTGAGTAATTTACTAAGGAAGAAAAGATGTTACTAAAAGTATGTGAATATAAAACCTATTTTATAAAATTTTTACTCTTTTTAAATGGTCTTAAAGAATTATAAGAATTAGTTAAACCAAATTGCTTAAATGCATGCAGAAGACCATTCTAGCTACAAAAGATTTTAATGATCCTAAAAAGTATCTTTCTCAGTGAAATATCAATATTGCAGACTTAAAAGAAGAATAATTTTAATTGTTTTTCTACCCTCAAGGTAGCTTGTCTAGGTGTTATCAGTATTTTTTATGAGTTACCTTAATATTCTGTATGTGCTATGTGGGCCACTTAAAATGTTTTCCGTTTTCTGCATCTCTAAGTAGATAAATTGCTGGCTTCAGTTCCTTGACATTACATAAAAGTATCCAGATATTTGTCATATTACAGTTGTGGTTGTAGAACCATGGGCACAATGGGAGTTTCTAATTGACTGCATTTTAATTTTACTTTGTAAAATACCTTACTGAAGAATCATAGAATCATTTAGGTTCAAAAGGACCCTTAAGATCATTGAGTCCAACCATTAACCGAATACTACCAAGTCCACCACTAAACCATGTCCCTAAGCACTCCATCAACATGTCTTTTAAATACCTTCAGGGATGGTGACTCAACCACTTCCCTGAGCAGCCTGTTACAAGGCTTAACAACCACAGAATCACAGAATCATCTAGGTTGGAAAAGACCTTGAAGATCATCTAGTCCAACCATTAACCTAACACTGATCATTCTTGACTACACCATATCCCTAAGTGCTATGTCAACCCTACTCTTAAACACCTCCAGGGATGGGGACTCCACCACTGCCCTGGGCAGCCCATTCCAATGCCTAACAACCCATTCTGTGAAGAAATACTTCCTAATATCCAGTCTAAATCTTCCCTGGCACAACTTGAGGCCATTCCCTCTTGTCCTATCGCTTGTTACTTTGTTAAAGAGACTCATCCCCAGCTCTCTGCAACCTCCTTTCAGGGAGTTGTAGAGGGCGATGAGGTCTCCCCTCAGCCTCCTCTTCTCCAGACTAAACCCCCCCAGTTCCCTCAGCCGCTCCCCATCAGACCTGTGCTCCAGACCCTGTACCAGCTTCGTTGCCCTTCTCTGGACACGCTCGAGTCATTCAATGGCCTTTTTGTAGTGAGGGGCCCAAAACTGAACCCAGTCATCGAGGGGCGGCCTCACCAGTGCCGAGTACAGGGGTCAGATCACTTCCCTGTCCCTGCTGGCCACGCTATTTCTGATACAAGCCAGGATGCCATTGTCCTTCATGGCCACCTGGGCACACTGCTGGCTCATGTTCAGCTGGCTGTCAATCAACCCCCCCAGGTCCCTCTCTGACTGGCAGCTCTCCAGCCACTCCTCCCCAAGCCTGTAGCGCTGCTGGGGGTTGTTGTGGCCCAAGTGCAGCACCCGGCATTTGGCCTTATTGAAACTCCTCCAGTTGGCCTCAGCCCATCGCTCCAGCCTGGCCAGGTCTCTCTGCAGAGCCTCCCTACCCTCGAGCAGATCAACACTCCCACCCAACTTGGTGTCATCCGCAAACTTACTGAGGGTGCACTGGATCCCCTCATCTAGATCATCAACCCTTTCAGTGAAAAAATTTTTCCTAATATCCAATCTAAACCTCCCCTGGTGTAACTTGAGGCCATTTCCTCATGTCCTATCACTTCCTACTTGGTAGAAGAGATGGACCCCCACCTCGCTACAACCTCCTTTCAGGTAGTTGTAGAGAGCGATAAGGTCTCCCCTCAGCCTCCTTTTCTCCAGACTAAATGACCCCAGTTCCCTCAGCCACTCCTCATAAGACTTGTTCTCATAAGACTTTGTCATCTGCAAACTTACTAAGGGTACACTCAATCCTCTCATCCAGCTCATAGATAAAGGTATTAAACAAAACTGTCCCCAATACTGAGCTCTGGGGAACACCACTTGTGACCGGCTGCCAACTGGATTTAACTCCATTCACCACCACTTTTTGGGCCCAGCTGTCCAGCCAGTTTTTTACCCAGCGAAGAGTATGCCTGTCCAAGCCACGAGCAGACAGTTTCTCTAGGAGAATGCTGTGGGAAACGGTGTCATAGGCTTTACAAAAGTCCAGGTAACCAACATCCACAGCCTTTCCCTCATCCAGTAAGCAGGTCCCCCTGTTGTAGAAGGAGATCAGGTCAGTCAAGCAGGACCTGCCTTTCATAAACCCATGCTGACTGGGCCTGATCACCTGGCTGTGCTGTACATGCTGTGTGATGGCACTCAAGATGATCTGGTCCATAACCTTCCCTGGCACTGAGGTCAGACTGACAAGCCTGTAGTTCCCTGGATCCTCCTTCTGGCCCTTCTTGTAGATGGGTATCACATTTGCTAACCTCCAGTCAGCTGGGCCCTCCCCAGTTAGCCAGGACTGCAGATAAATGATTGAAAGTGGCTTGGTGAGCACTTCTGCCAGCTCCCTCAGTACCCTTGGGTGGATCCCATCTGGCCCGCTAGACTTGTGTGTGTTTAAGTGGTATAGCAGGTCGCTAACCATTTCCCCTTGGATTATGGGGGCTTCATTCTGCTCCCCATCCCTGTCTTCCAGCTCAGTGGGCTGGGTACCCCAAGAACAATTGGTCTTACTATTAAAGACTGAGTGTGGGAGGCATTGGCCTGTCAGCCTTGCACAGCCTGTGAGAAAGTGCTAGGCTTTGATGAAAAACAGGCCTTGGGAGAAAGATAAGAAACTGCTGAGTTGTGCCAATGTGGCGGGGAAAAACAACGGCCAGCTGCAACACTGAGCTGTGGCAAAGTACTGAACTGTGAGAAGTTACCGCCGCGTGAACAGCGCGTGAACGAGAGGGTGATTGGTCTGCACAGCGCGTGTTAGAGTGGTCTGATGCTGATAGGAGAAAAGGTTGATAGCTGTCTGATTGCTGATTTGTTAACTATGAAGTAAGAGCTTTACCGACAGCATCCGAGAGCATGAGTATGTACCGTTGTAACAATAAACTCTCTTTTTCTTTCTGGATTTCATCGGGAGTCCGTGCCTCAGTTGCCACAACTGAGGCAAAGAAAGCATTAAGTACCTCAGCCTTTTCCTTATCCTTTGTCACTATGTTTCCACCTGCATCCAATAAAGGATGGAAATTCTCCTTAGCCCTCTGTATAAACCCGGCCAGCAGCCAAACACCACGCATCCACTCGCTCACCCTCCTCTGACTGGGGGATGGGGAAGAAGGAATTGAAGGGGTGAAGGGAGATTTGTAGATTGAGATAAAAACAGTTTAATAATTATAATAAAATAGAACAATAACAATAATAGAAAGTACAAAGGGATAATGCACAATGCGATTGCTCACCACCCGCTCACTGATACCCAGCCTGTTCCTGGCTAGCAATCCCGAAATACCAAGATCCCGCAGTCGCAATCCCAGAAGCGAGAGAGAACCCCCTCCTTCCTGGATGCCCCTCCTTTATATACTGAGCATGACGTTACATGATATGGAATATTCCATTGGCCAATTTGGGTCCGGTGCTCTGGCTCTGCTCCCTCCCAGCTTCTTGTACACCTGTGCATGGGCAGGACATGGGGAGTTGGAGAGTCCTTGATCTCTTAGCAACAACTGAAAACATCAGTGTGTTATCAGCATTCTTCTCATACCAAATCCCATACTGAATCCAAAACACAGCACTAGTCTAGCTACTAAGAAGAAAGCTTAGTTCTATCCCAGCTGAAACCAGGACTCACACTGGCTCGTCTTTCAGCACATAGGGACAGCCTGCTCCAAGAAGATGGAGTCTTAAGAGAATGGTTTACTTTAAACTATGAAATGTAATACATAAGTACATATTCTAGAGTCATATTTAATCCTTTTGCTGAACTTATCTTTTGAAACATGAAGAAAAAATTGTAATAAAACATTCTCTTTTAAATAACTGAGAAAATTGTACTTAGTTGTTTTTTCAACAACAAAATCCTGCTATTTAAAGGGTTTGCAAAACAGTTGTTTTGAATTTTTTTACTGTAGCTTGTTCTGATTTTTTATTCATCCATTACTGTGAACTTTAACTGTGTTGAGTTTAGCCCAAAGGTTTCCTGTGTTACAGCTTTTTAAGCTACCTAACCTGTGTAAATACATTAGGGCAGTTCTAAAGCATTAAAAAGAAGAGGAGGTGGATGTGTGCAAAGTTCAAATGTGTTCTGCTGTCTTTCATCATCAGTGTGAATCGTGTGGGAATTTAGATGCTTAAAATAGATTTTTGTTCATAAACCACAGCAAAATACAGCAAATTAAATCTCTCTAGAGGAGACAAATATATATAGGGCATTTCAGTTTGGTGTTGTGGGAGGTTTCTTACTGGAAGGGGCTAGTTTTTTTTCCATTTGTGTGTTTTCATTTTTATTTAAAATTATTTTTGGTGTACTTGAAATGGTGTGTGTTGAAAGCTGTGGAAACTGAAATTCTTCTTTTGTCCTCAAAAATTAAATAGTATGGGAAGTTATATGCTTCCAGGACAGGGGTAGATCACTACACAGGATTCAGTCTTGCTGCTGAATCAATTTCTCACCTCTTTCTGTTACTTCCCCAAGACCTCCAGCTTAATTTCACATTTCATGCAGAATCAGTGAATAAAAGTGTTTAAAAAATTTAAAAAGCCTGAAAGATGACATTTCTTGGACCAGATAGAGTGATGCTCCTGTCTCTGGATGGAGACTGGCAGCTCTTCCTTAAAACCAGCAGGCACAATGTGCCAAACCAGTAAAGCCGTGTGGGAGAGTACAACTGTTCAGGGAAGTATATAAAATCTAGTTGTCAAGTGCAATTGTCTGTCTTTCTGTGGGGTTTTTTTCATCTTGAATTATCATTAGTGTGCAGACATAGAACAGTAGATACTTAAGTGAGCATAATAAGAGGGACTCCATCTAAAGCTGTGTAAGGACAAGTTAATCCCTTAGAGGTATAAGGGAGACGACACTTGCATGGACAAGAAGGCTAGGAAACAGAGAGCAGGAGTCAGTGAAGGGAGGTGGCTACGGAAGTTGCTCAGGCATCTGTGCTGGGACCTGTTCTTTTCTACATATTCATAAACAACTCTGCAAAGGAGGCGAATGCTGAGGTAACAGGAAGTTTGACGATGCTTCACTAAGCGATTTAGAACTGTAAAGGGCTAGCTGAAGAGCTGCAGAATGACCTTACAAGGAAAGTGCCTGGGCAATAAATCAACAAATGAAACTCGGTGTAGATAAATGTAGAATGATGCTTGTAAGAAAAATACAACCCTAACATGGTGTATAAATTTACAGGCTCTGAACTTTATGACTCAGAACTGGGTTTGTGCAGTTGTGGCAGGCTGTCCCCTGAGAAGGTCAGCTCACTTCTCATTTCAGCTCCACTCTTCTCTACCCCAAAGACATGCAACAGAGCTGGAAAAATGCAGAGAAGGCCAACAAGGATGAGGAAAGATCTGGAACAGATTCTGTGCTATGGCCCTATTCCTCAGTCTAGAAAACAGATAATGGGGAGAAGGAAACATGATAAATGTCATACAGAGGTGCATTGGGATCTTTGTCTCCCCTAATAGAAAAAACAGGAATTACCAAGCTAGGAAAAGGGGCGTGCAGAGAAAAAAAAAAAAAAAAAGGTGGTTCTTCATGTAATCCACAATTAGGCTCTAACTCTCCACTGAACCTGTGAATCCCTAAATTTAGGTAAGTGCAAAGAGGTGCTAAACAAAAGATACCCACTGTGTGTTTGTGTTGAGTTTGTGTGTGTGGTGGGGTTTTTGATAGCAGGGGAAGGGGCTACAGCGGTGGCCCCCTGTGAGAAGCTTCTCAAAGCTCCCCCAGCTCCAAGTCGGACCTGCCTCTGGCCAAGGTCAAGCCAATTAGCGACAGTGGCTGCGCCTCTGTGATAATGTATTTAAGAAGGGGAACCTGGAAGGAGGAGTTGGAGTTGTGAGGGGGAGTTGTGAGGGAGATACCTATGCAAACGCTGAGGTCAGTGGAAGAAAGGAGGAGGGGGAGGTGCACTGGAGCAGAGACTCTCCTTCAGCCCGTGGCGAGAGGGCAGGCTGTGCCCCTGCAGCCCATGGAGGTCACTGGTGGAGCAGATGCCCACCTGCAGCCTGTGGAGGACCCCACACCGGAGCAGGTGGATGTGCCTGAAGAAGGTCGGGACTCTGAGGGAAGCCCGCAATGGGGTAATTTGTTGCTGGGAGGACTATGACACACAGGAAGGACCCACACTGGAGCAGTTCAGGAAGAGCTGCAGCCCATGGGAAAGACTCACTTAGGAGGAAGTTTGTGGAGGACTGTCTCCTGTGAGAGGGACCCCATGCTGGAGCAGGGGAAGAGTGTGAGGAGTCCTCCCCCTGAGGAGGAAGGTGTGGCAGAAAACAACAGGTGACGAACTGACTGCAACCCCCATCCCCTGTGCCACTGCGAGGAAGAAGGTAGAGAAATCGGGAGCAAAGCTGAGCCCAGGAAGAAGGGAGGGGTGGGGGGAAGGTGTTTTTAAGATGTGGTTGTACTTCTCACTGTCCTACTGTTTGATTGTTAAAGTGTTGCTGGTGGTGGTGTTTGAATTAAATTGATACTCTTTTTCTTCCCCTAATGGGTGAGTCATCCCTCTCTGTCCTTATCTCGATTCCTGAGACTTTTGTTTTATTTTCCTCCTTCCCGTTCCTGAGGGGGAAGGAATGAGTGAGCAGCTGCGTGGTGCTCAGTTGCCCTCTGGGCTCAAACCACAACAGTGTTACTTCATGTGTGGAAGTGAGATACAGCTCAGGACATATCTGAAGCAGTGTGTTACACATGTACCTTGCTGCTGTATGCCTCCCCGGGGATCTGCTGCTTGTTGCTCTGGGAGGCAGGATACCAACTGGAGGTCTTCCTCAGTGTGCCCTTTCCTAAGCTGTAATTTTTCAGATGCCCCTAAAATCAATGTCCTGAAATGAAGAACCAACAGCCTCAACAACAAAGATGTCTTTCACATGCACTCTCACAGACTGTAGCTGGGATGTTGGGTGCAGATACTAGCTGATGGCAGCACACAGGTTGCATCAGAGCCATACCCTAAAGGGAAGAACCCTGTTGGTGTAGCTAATTTTACACTGTGTTCCAGTGTGTGCAGAACAATGAAAGTAATTCTGGTTGGGTCTAGTTGCATCTGATACAAGGTTTCTGGAGTTACAGGGCCAAAAATAATGTTAATTGAGACAAATACTACACAGCCAATTTTTAAAAGAAAGCAATAAGAGTAAGGGTCGCAAAAGTCTTACTTTTCCATGGACATTTCCTTTTGCTGCCAACCTTATGCTAGAGATCAAAGACATTATGCCTAAGTGAAAGTCCAGTTATTGAGCAGGAGTAATAGAAAAATAGTACAGAATCAGTGCAGCTCCTGTGTTGGTATGTCCTCCTTCATTCAGGTATTTCTGCTATTTCCACAGAAAATATTAGAAATAGTCAAGTCTCTAGTCAGCTTCAGGGAGGCTTCCTTTCTGCTTTCGATATGAAATGAGTATCATTCCAGTTAGAGTAAAAAAAAAGAGAGGGGGGATGCCAGAAGGAAAACTTAAGAACATTTCAGAACAAGGATGGGCAGCACTCAGTGTCTCTTATGGTAGTTCCTTCTGTAGCCAGATTTTTTTCAGCTCAGGAGGCTTTATCCCTCCTCAGGAACTGCAGCTATGTCCAAGAACACATGCTCTTGGCAGCGAGCTAGCACTGTCTGATGTAGCTGGAGAACTGAAAATAACTGTTCTAAGGGAAAAACTTCAGATGTAAAAGACTTTAGGCATGGCTATCTAATGTTGTTAGGTTTTAGTGTATTTTGTGTGATTAGCGAATTGGAGGGTTTGGGGATTTTCTTTCCTCTCAAAAATAAGCAGCTGAACAGTTTACCCACAAAGCTAATGCAGGACATAGTGAATTCTATCAAACCTGCTGTCACTTGTGAAATCTGAATTCTCTCTCCATCTTCTTGAATTATGTGGAAAAAATTCAGTCATTGAAATCAATGTTCAGTCTTTGTTTTATACTATTTGTAAGTGCAGATGGCTTATTTTCCAATTTCTTCATTTATGTTAAAGGCAAAGTTGTACATCTAACTGTAATGTTGGATAAATAGTTATCAATAAAACCTTAGCACATCTGGTGAAAAAAAAAAAAAAAAAAAAGTGGTGTTTGGATCAGCAAATTGTTTTAACAGGATGAGTTGCTTTCAAATAACTGTTTGCAGTACCTGTTAATTTAAAGTAATCTCACCAGCCACAGCTCTGGGAGGATTATGACCTGGTCACTTGTCAAAGGCACGATGCAATGCAATTTAAAAAGAAAAAAATCCTTAGCCTATACTAGTGTTACAATTTGATTTTAAATGAGTGAAATAGTTTATTATTATAAGTAGCATGGCATGTTATAAGTGATCTTTAAAAAGCTCTCGATGTCTTCATATACAGTGCAGACTTGGTAGCAGAACCATATACATATATATAGATAAAAATTACCAAAATGTGCACTTCTTATAGAGGACCTTGCATTTGAGATTATCAAAATACTTTATAGATTAATAGAAATTTAATACAAAATCACAACAACATGTTTCATAAGTATTTTTGCTTAACAAATTAGGGAAACAGAGAGTAGTTTTCCAGAAATCTTAAGGTGAATGTGATGGTTGAGAGTGTGGTGGCTTGGCAGAGAAAAAACTTAAATCCTAATAGAGCCAGGTTTCTCATTTTACTGGGTTTCACATTTTTCTCTTATGTTAGTAATAAAGATATTTTTTTAAAAAAGTATGAAGTATATTGATATATTATGATCTAGTAATCCTGTGAACAACCTTTTTTTGACTTTTCAGTTACTACAAGGGAAGATTAATAGATCCTTGTGTACACAAGTCAAATTGGGTGTTTTGAGAAGGGGTGGAAGAAAATTTATCTTGTGCTGTTTCTATTTTATGTTTTACTTAATTTCAGATACTATTCCCCTCAATGAAAACATGAATTAGAGAGATTTTGTTTATGCTGCTTGTATCACTCTTCAGATTTTATTAGCTCTTATTCTGCTGAGATAAAAAAATCCTATCAAGTAACATCTTGATGGTTTCATTTATTTACCATATATAATTTAGGAGAATATTTTGGCTTTTCCAAAACAGAGATGTGTTTATGGATGTGGTGGTGCAATTCTACCCCCCCACTCATCACTGGTCTCCACTTGGACATTGAGCCGTTGACCACAACTCTTTGAGTGTGCCCATCCAGTCGATTCCTTATCCACCAAGTGGTCCATCCATCAAATCCATGTGTCTCCATGTTTTGCTGATCAAGGGTGCCAATTAAACTCAGACACCAGAATGAAAAGAGCAGGCTTATTTTACTGTTAATAATTAAAGGATATAACCAAGTAATACAGAAAATAAGCAGTAAGAAAAATACAGAATAATACACTTAATTATTACTACATACAGTTAATTATAGAAAATAAGAATAAGCAAGGTAATACACCTAATCATTACTACCTGAGAGAGAGAACAGTGATTAAGAAAGATCCATCACCACTTGCATATATTATCATCGTCATCCAGATCCGCAGGCGCTGGGCAGCCCCGGTTACAGCGAGGATTTGGAGAGCCTGTCCCGGCAAGTGGGAAATCCTACGCGGTGCGTCCACCCGTAGGTGAGGCTTCCAAAGTCGCTGTGAGCGGGTCCAGCCTTATATACCAGAGATCGACAAGCCAGAATAGCTGGCACCTTTGTTTTGAGCGGAAAGTTTCTGGTTTCATTCTCCTGTTGGATTCCACCCAAAGCCTGGCCAGGGCTCAGGGGGGGGAACCAAGGGAGTTTCTAACAAGGCCAAATACTTGGGTTCTCAGCCTTGAACAAGGCTAAACAAGGGAAGCTGGATACATTCTCACAGCATTGCATCCTCACTACTGATTATATTTTGTCTAAGCTACATCTTTCACTAGTGAGCATACATATTTCATTAATGATCAGATACTAATAATTAAAGCTAATGGTAACACAGATTTTACTAATTAGCAGATACTAATAATGGATAACATTTGGTTGTGAGGTTCATCTAGAGGTCAACTTTGTTTCAGGGCCTATTATTCAGGCCCTAGCACTACACTCCCAATTTAGAGACAAGGATATCATACAGGACAGTGTCAAATGCTTTGCGCAAGTCCAGGTAGATGACATCAGTTGCTCTTCCCTTATGCACCAACGCTGTAACCCCATCATAGAAAGCCACCAAATTTGTCAGCACGATTTGCCCTTTGTGAAGCCATGTTGGCTGTCACCAATCACCTCTGTTTTCCATGTGCCCTGGCATAGTTTCCAGGAGGATCCACTCTGATCTTGCCGGGCACAGAGGTGAGAGTGACTGGCCTGTAGTGACCCTGGTCTTCTTTTTTTCCCTTTTTAAAAATGGGGATTATGTTTCCCCTTTTCCAGTCAGCATGAACTTCACTGCCATGACTTCTCAAATATGATGGATAGTTGCTTAGCCACTTCATGCACCAGTTCCTTCAGGATCCGCAGATGCATCCCATCAGGTCCCATGGACTTGTGTCCCTTCAGGTTCCTGAGATGGTCTCGAACCTGATCTTCTGCTATGGTGGGCAGTACTTTATTTAAATAATCTGAGCCAAACTGGTAAACCACATGAGATGTGAAAAAAATCTGCCAACATTAAATGTAGTAGGAAATTATAGAATAATTTTCTACCCCAAACTAAATTGGATCTTAGCTTGATTTCATCTCTCACTTGCACTTGTGTAAATCCATTTTACTGCTGATGTTGATTCATACAACAGTAAACCCAGCACCAATTAGAGAGGAGTTTTTCACCAAAGTGGAACAATTTCTTGAAGTAAAACTTACTATCTTCATGTGACTTGGATGTTCTCACATTAATTTCTATCCTCATTACTATTTATATTTATTGTTATGAAGGTACTTTTAAAGACTAACCCTCTTGCACTCATCAGGTGTTTCTGCTCACCTGTAGAGGGGGTGAATGAATCAATCCCATGTGCCTCTGTGCCAAAAATGTAGTTTTGGTCATTTCGTATAATTACAGCTTGCAGTTGTTGCTGAGGAAGTTGTGTAATTATAACATTATTCCTGAGACCTGTCTGAGTAGAAAACTCTTGCTGTTATTGTGCTAGGGTGTAGATGGAATCACAGTTGCTGAGACTGTAGTCAAGATATATAAATCTGGCTAAATGCAAGCAAGTGATCTGTGTACTGTTGTAAGATCAATTTTCTCTTACTAAGGCATTGGAACAAAATCAACAGAAAGATTTCTGGCTTAAATGGTGCATTTGTTCACACCTACAGAATAGCAGAGGGATACTGAGACAAAAATTAAGAGAACAAGGAAAGTTGGGCCAGAAACGAGGTGACGCACAATCACTGTGGGAGATGAGTTCTGCAGTATCTGCCCTTGGGCTTTCCAAAGTTACAGGGTCTTGAGAGCAGGAAAGGTGTATCTTATAGTAATACCTAATGTCAATCTGTGGCACATATATCAGTGATTAATACCTGCATTTAGAAACCTGAATGTAAATGGAGTTTCCTAACTGACTGGCAGCGCAACATCTGACACATTAAAGCAAGTTGTTGGTGCCAGGATTTTCTGAGTAATCATTTTGGCTTTGACAACTGTTCTTCCTTCCCACTTTCTAAACTCAGTTGAGGTTCATGTAACAAACATCTCTTCTTCCTCCATTTTCCTACTGCAAAAAGCAGAGAAATACATATGTCACAATAATTTTAGGGGGATTATGTGCTATTTGAGTGACAGGTTGAATGAGGGGATGTACAAAGCACTTAATGTATTATGTGTTAAATGTGGGTCGCTCCTACGGGAGACAGTCCTTCACAAACTTCTCCAATGTGAGTCCTTCCCATGGGCTGCAGTTCTTCATGAACTGCTCCAGCGTGGATCCCTGCCGCAGGCTGCAGTCCTTCAGGAACAGACTGCTCCAGTGTGGGTCCCCCACAAGGTCAGAAGTCCTGCCAGCAAACCTGCTCCAGCGTGGGCTCTCCACAGGGTCACAGCCTCCTTTGGGCGCATCCACCTGCTCTGGCGTGGGGTCCTCTATGGGCTGCAGGTGGAGATCTGCTCCACCGTTACCCTCCCCGGGCTGCAGGTGGAGATCTGCTCCACCGTTACCCTCCCCGGGCTGCAGGTGGAGATCTGCTCCACCGTTACCCTCCCCGGGCTGCAGGTGGAGATCTGCTCCACCGTTACCCTCCCCGGGCTGCAGGTGGAGATCTGCTCCACCGTTACCCTCCCTGGGCTGCAGGGGCACGGCTGCCTCACCATGGGCTGCACCAGGGGCTGCAGGGGAATCTCTGCTCTGGCACCTGGAGCACCTCCTCCCCCTCCTTCTTCGCTGACCTTGGTGGCTGCAGAGTTGTTTCTCTCATACATTCTCACTCCTCTCTCCGGCTGCAATTGCTCTCCCAGTTTTTTTCCTCTTCTTAAATATGTTATCCCAGAGGCGCTACCACCGTCACTGATTAGCTCAGCCTCAAACAGTGGCGGGTCCATCTTGGAGCTGGCTGGCACTGGGTCTATTGGACGTGAGGGAAGCTTCTAGCAGCTTCTCACAGAAGCCACCCCTGTAGCTCCCCCGCTACTAAAACCTTGCCATGCAAAACCGTAACAGATAAAAGTGTTATTCATTATTATTTTTATACATACTTTCTTGAAAATGTAATTTCAATTTGCGTTACAACTATATAAGCAATTAAGAGATAATTGGAAATGGGTTTGTTACATTAACTACCTTTCATTTACAAATACTGTGTCCTCCAGCTCTGCTTCCCTTTATATGTTATATGTAGGCAGGCCAGTTGATATGACTTGCCTGTAACAGAAATCATGTGATTCCACCACTGCACGTAGGAGGGCATGATTTAGAAAGCACATGCCAAAAGCCATGGAACATGGCACATGTCCACATCCTCGCTCATCCCTCTATTGTCTCATGTGCAGTAGTACTGAATAATGCTGCATGATTTTTTTCCCCCCAATTCTGAGCTTTACTTACTTAATTTTCTTGTGTACCTGAGTAGCTCTGTGGGCCTCATGGACACCACATCAGTGAGCCACATCAACTTCTGTTCTGTGGACATTCAGTAGCACAGAGAGTGTGGGAAACCAGCATAGCCGTTGGACTTTGATGCTGTGGAAAAGCTCTGCTTTTGCAAGGTTTTTATTCTTTTAACTATATCAATCTTACTTGACAAAAAGAAGTTTGTCCTGAAAGAGAAGAGCCATTGCATCTTCATTTGGTGTTACCAAGCTCCAAAATTGTTTTTTTATTTTTTTGTTCATCGATTACGCTGCAAACTTGCTAAAAATTCCTTCTGGCATTCCCCAAAACACTGTGCACGCCCCCCCATCTGTTATGCATGGATGCCTACATATTATTGCTCAAAGTAGCAGTCACCTAATTAGTCTTCAATGCAGTGGTGAAAACATATTCTTCTTCCGTATTCCTCAGCAAAACATCCATATTTGAACTATTACAACATTTAGACTTGCTCCATGGGCAAAGTACTCTTTTATGCAGCATTTCCCTTCAGTTTTCACTGGGATATAGCATCCATTTTAGAGTTGTTAAACTTTGCTTTCTTTCTATTGAGTACTTTATGCAAAAGGATCTTATTCATTACTGATACAGAAGAAATTATCTTCTTTTCCCCAAAAGGTTGTTCCAGAACTTTACTGTTGGCCCTTCATGGACAGGTTGTACCTAGAGCAAAAGCTGAGTCAGACTAGAAAGCAGCTTGATTATGAAGTGACATTGTCTCCGCTTACTGCATCCAACTTTCTGTATGTGTGATATTTGTCAATTTATTAATACTAAACTGTACCTATTTAAAATATCATCCACTGACAGCAAATGTTATTAATTTTGCTGTGCAATTTGAACAAATCAGAATTTCCTGGTACCAGAAAAATCAACCTGCCCCTATTAAAGTAAATTGCCCAACATTTGTTGAGCTTGGTGGATTCGGGAGCAGAACCTAATTGATAGAGCGTTCACTTTCAATGTACAAATTTGAGCTACAGTAAATAACACTCCAGGTCTTCATAACTGTTTCCAATTTTAAATGTAGTTAATTCCCCTGTTTATGTTTCTACTTTTCTCTATTATGCTCTAGCAACAACACATTGTGTATGCTTTGAGAGTGGATTATATGAAGATATATATTGGTGCGTAAGGCTTCTTCTATCATTGATTTGCATCTGTAAGTTTAAGTTTGCTCTAGTTTTGATAGGTATAAGTTCTGATAACTGATAATTCTATGTAAACCTTCTAAAATTACCACAACCAGAAATACCTCCTTTTGTTCAGGAAAAATATATCCTCCTTTTTCATTTACTGCTTAGTTAGCTTGATTTTTTTGTATCATTCATATGCTCATTATAATTTCACCTACCTAAGCCCCATACTAGTAAGAGATGTTTCTGTATGACTCACATACTGCTTCAACATTGTTCCTGCAGAACTACTGGAGCTCTGGTGGCAGTAGGACTTTCACTGAGGTCAGGATAACCTACTTTGTTACATTCCAGTTATAAACTTTAGTTCCTTTTGGTATTTAGCAATTACTGTTCTATACTCAAGGCCAGCTCCCTTTAAAGTTAAAATTTATTAGAGGAATTTTTAAGCAAAAGAACAAGGAAACTTCATCTCTAAAGAATTAGCTTTCTGACACTTCTAGATTTTTAAGACTATTTTGTTTTAAAGTCCATCTATATATAACTTTCAGTAAGCTGCAGTTACAATATCATATTCATTTTTTAATGATTAAAGAATATATAGCATCGAAACTACATTAAATGGAAAACTGCAGGCTGGTGACCCACAAACAAATGTAAGCAGAAGAGATGGCACATGTGCATTCCTGATTCTTTCCATAAACCATATTATTGTTTTAGCTACTGTTTTGGCACAGTTTCTTTTGGCTGAGCCAGAGTTTAGATAATGGCTAATCTGTGGTCATAACATAATGATAGCAGAATGTGAAGAGATTATACTCTCTTTTGCAGCACAGTTGTGGCAGCTGAACATTTACCTTCAGCTAAACCCTGGGGCAGGACTAGGAACTTTTCTACCAAACTTTCTTAGTAGTGACAGTGGAAACCACAGATTGAGCAGTTTTTCCCATGTTTTCTACTGTTGAATCTGCATATTCAGCCAAGCCATTATCTTCAATGAAGTGAGTGGTTTTATTCCTGAAAATTTGACTGGAACTTATTAGATCAGGTAGGAAAAGGGCAAGTGTATATCCATGCTTTGTTTTGCTTTTCTAGTCTATTTTAAATCTCAGTTTGACAGCCTTTACTTTCAGTACCCTGCTGCCTTTATGCCTAAATGCATTCAGCTGAGCTATTGTATTCATTTATCACATTCTGGTACAGTTTGTTCAGGAGATGGAGCTCACACAGGGTCCTGTACAACGTTGATACTTTAATTCTGTGGGAAACAAAGAATTCAGGATATCCACCCCAAGAGTGCCAAGTGTTATACAAGTCAATATGACAAAGTTTCCTCCAGTCAGTCACAAAGGCCTGCAGTTTTGAAGGCTGGAAGCTTGACACAGAAACAGGAAATGATCAGTCAGAAGATAATTTTTCTTACAAATGGAACTGGTTATAAAAAAAACTAAAAATACAATTTACAAACCAGTAAACCAAGAGAATATGAATCCCAGACAAATCTGCTTCCTGCTCAAAAATTCTTGTGCCTATTAAAAGGAACACCTGTGAGACAAAGAAATAAGAGTCTTGTCATAAGTAAGTGGAAAAGAAAGTAGGACCTTAAGGTTATGTTCCTCTGAAGTTTGTGTGTAAGAGACCGAGTCTTAATCTGCATTCTGTGTGCATTAGTAATCCTCTTCATTATAACCGATGTCACTTCTGGCTGTGTTATAATCCATTTTCCTAGAAGAGTTTGTATATCTTACAGTATATAAAGCTGGTGCATTCAACAGAATTCATTATTAAGACATCGTAGAGCCTATATATAGGATCCTGCTGGACCTCTCAAAATGTAAATAAAGTTTGATTCTATTCAATACATTTCATAATGTTAAGAAGTGACTGTGTGACTTTACCCGTGGAGATGAGGACATAGTCTGCATGGGCTTTAAATATTGTATGTTCCAGTTATAAATATGGTACAGGCATTGTGGTGGTTTGACCTTGGCTAAATGCCAGGTACCCACCAAGTCGCTCTATCACTTCACCCCCCTTCCCCTTTTTTTCTCAACAGGGCAAAGAGGGGAAAGAAAATAAGATAGGAAAACAAAACAACCCTTGTGGGTAAAACAACAGCAGTTTTAATATAAGCAAAGCGAAGCAAAGGTCCGCGCGCGGAAGCAAAAAAAAGCAAACAGATTTATTCTCTACTTCCCATGAACAGGCGATGTCGGGCCTTCTCAGGAAGCAGGGCTCCCATACGCGGAGGGGTTGCCTCGGAGGGCCAAGGGTGACCCCCACCCCCTTCCTCCTTTCTCCCAGCTTTATACTGAGCAGCCGTCAGATGGTCTGGAATATCCCTTTGGTCAGTTGGGGTCAGCTGTCCTGGTTGTGTCCCCTCCCAAGACCTTGCCCACCCCGTCCCACTGTGGGGGGGGGAAATGTCGGAAAGAGCCTTGGTGCTGTGTAAGCACCACTCAGCAGTAGCCACACCACCAGTGTGCTATCAACACCCTACCAGCTCCCAACATCAAACACAGCACCATGGGGGCTGCTACAGGGGAAAACCAATTTCGGCTCAGCCAGACCCAGTACAGTCTCCACCCCTTATTCCATACCATTTACGTCATGCCCAGGTCCCACATAACACTCATTTATCCATTCCGTAAGCTTTCTTCACTCCTCCAGATGTTCAGTGACTTGGCTCCCATCTGTCAAGGTGGATGTTCAGGACAGGAGCAGTATGTTTGACTGCTGGACTCCAGCACCGGCTAGGTTTGGGTCATCGTCGCACGTATCTGGTTCACTCTTCGTCGTTCCTACTTCCTCCATCACTTCCTGCAACATACAACTCAACCCACAGATTATTTCCCCCCAAGGTTAAATCTCCTTGAGGCACACACTGAGTAGCCCCATCCTCCCGCATTACCCACCAAGTACATCCAGGTCCCTGAGCAAAAACAATCCCACGAGTGGGCTTGCCTTTTCCCAAGGGAGGAGCAATCCACACTGCCTTCCCCAGCCATTGCCCTGTGTGTACTACAGGGACCTTATCTCCTCCCACAGTGTGAAGGGGTTTGGTTTGGGCAGGACCAGGACGGTTAACAGATCCTCTGGTGTTAATTAGCCAAGTGGCTTCTGCTAAATTTATATCCCAGTGCTTCCATCCCCCATTGTCCAATGCTCTCAACATAGTCTTCAACAGTCCATTGTATCTTTCAATCTTTCCAGACGCGTGTGGGTAATAAGGGATGTGATACACCCACTCAATGCCGTGTTTCTTTGCCCAGGAGTTTATGAGATTATTTCGAAAATGGGTCCCATTGTCTGATTCGATTCTTTCAGGAGTACCATGTCGCCATAAAATTTGCCTTTCAAGACCTAAGATGGTATTTCGGGCAGTGGCATGATTTACAGGGTACGTTTCGAGCCAACCAGTAGTTGCTTCCACCATGGTGAGTATGTAGCGCTTGCCTTGGCGTGTTCGTGGCAATGGTCCAATATAGTCAATTTGCCAGGCCTCACCATATCGAAAACTCAGCCATCGCCCTCTGTTCCAGGGAGACTTTACTCGTGTGGCTCGCTTGATTGCAGCACATGTTTCGCATTCACGAGTGACCTGTGAGATGGCCTCCATGGTCAGGTCCACCCCTCGATCAGGAGCCCATCTGTACGTTGCATCTCTCCCGAGATGCCCGGATGTTTCATGGGCCCATCGAGCTACAAATAGCTCACCCTTGCGCTCCCAGTCCAGGTCCAGCCGAGCTACTTCCATTTTGGCAGCCTTGTCTACTTGCTCATTGTTTTGATGTTCTTCGGTGGCACGGCTTTTGGGCACGTGGGCATCTACATGACGTACCTTTAGAGCCACGTTTTCCACTCGGGCAGCGATGTCCTGCCACAATGCAGCAGCCCAGATGGGTTTACCTCTGCGCTGCCAATTGGTCTTCTTCCACTCCTGTAGCCACCCCCACAGGGCGTTAGCCACCATCCAGGAGTCAGTGTAGAGATACAGTACTGGCCACTTTTCTCGTTCAGCAATCTTTAGGGCTAGTTGGATCGCTTTTACTTCTGCAAACTGACTTGACTCGCCCTCTCCTTCAGTGGCCTCAATGACTTGTCTTGTGGGACGCCACACAGCAGCTTTCCACTTCCGATGGTTTCCTACCACACGACAGGATCCATCAGTAAACAGAGCATACCGCCTTTCATCTTCTGGTAACTCGTTATATGGCGGTGCCTCTTGGGCACGAGCCACCTCCTCAGGCAGTGCTCCAAAATCTCTACCTTCTGGCCAGTCCAGGATCTCTTCCAGGATTCCTGGACGGTTGGGTTTTCCCAGTCGAGCTCGTTGCGTGATTAACACTACCCATTTACTCCAGGTAGCACTGGCTGCATGGTGCATAGAAGGGATGTTTCCTTTGAACATCCAATGTAATACAGGCACTCGCGGTGCCAAGAGGAGCTGTGCTTCTGTACCAACAACTCCTGAAGCGGCTCGAATCCCCTCATATGCTGCTAGTATCTCCTTTTCAGTCGGAGTGTAGTGGGCTTCTGATCCTCGATATCCCCGGCTCCAAAATCCTAATGGTCGACCTCGAGTTTCACCTGGTATCTTCTGCCAGAGGCTCCATGTGAGGCCATGCTCCCCAGTTGATGTGTAAAGTACATTTTGCACATCTGGTCCTGTCCGAACAGGCCCAAGAGCTACCGCCCGAGCTATCTCCTGTTTGATGTGCTCAAAGGCTTGTTGTTGCTCAAGACCCCACTCAAAATGGTTCTTCTTTCGGGTTACTTGATAGAGAGGGCTCACCAGCTGACTGTAACCTGGAATGTGCATCCTCCAAAATCCCACAAGTCCTAAGAAAGCTTGTGTTTCCTTCTTGTTGGTCGGTGGAGACATAGTTGCTATCTTGTTGACAACCTCCATAGGCACATGACGGCGTCCATCTTGCCATTTTATTCCCAAGAATTGAATCTCCTGTGCTGGTCCCTTGACCTTGCTTTTCTTTATGGCAAACCCAGCTCTCAGAAGAATCTCAATTACTTTTTGTCCTTTCTTGAACACTTCTTCTGCCTTGTTGCCCCACACAATGATGTCATCGATGTACTGTAGATGTTCAGGGGCATCAATCACCCTTTTCCAGTGCAGTTTGAATTAGTCCATGACAAATAGTGGGGCTGTGCTTCCCCCCCTGGGGCAGTCGATTCCAGGTATATTGGACACCCCTCCACGTGAAAGCAAACTGTGACCTGCACTCTTCTGCCAAAGGAATTGAAAAGAATGTATTGGCGATGTCGATTGTGGCGTACCACTTGGCTGCCTTTGACTCCAGTTCATATTGGAGCTCTAACATATCTGGTACAGCAGCACTCAGTGGTGGCGTCACTTCGTTCAGGCCACGATAGTCTACTGTCAACCTCCACCCTCCGTCAGACTTTTGCACTGGCCATATTGGGCTATTAAAAGGCGAATGTGTCTTACTGATGACACCTTGGGTCTCCAGTTGACGGATCAGTTCTTGGATGGGAGCCAGAGAGTCTCGGTTTGTGCGATACTGCCGTCGGTGCACGGTCCTCATAGCAATTGGCACCTGTTGTTCTTCAACTCGCAGCAGTCCTACAACAAAAGGATCTTCTGAGAGGCCAGGCAGATTAGACAACTGTTTGACCTTCTCTGTGTTCACACTGGCCACACCAAAAGCCCATCGGTATCCTTTTGGGTCTTTGAAATACCCCCTCTTGAGGTAGTCAATGCCCAAGATACAAGGGGCTTCTGGGGCAGTTACAATGGGATGTTTTTCCCACTTGTCCCCGGTCAAGCTAACCTCGGCCTCCAGTACTGACAGTTCTTGACATCCGCCTGTCACTCCTGAGATCCAGATAGGTTCTGCCCCTCTATAACTTGATGGCATTAATGTACACTGTGCCCCGGTGTCGATTAAAGCCTGGTACTTCTGTGGATTTGATGTGCCAGGCCATCGAATCCACACTGTCCAATACACCCGATCATCCCTTTCCTCCTCCTGGCTGGAGGCAGGGGCCCTCTATTCCTGTTCTTGGTCAGAGTATTCACTGTCTGACCCTTGCCGTGCCAGGCCGGAGACTCCTTCATCAGGGCCAAGGGAGGTGATCTCAGTCTTCCTGTATCTGGGAGATCGCTGATTACTTTCTTGCGGTTTCACACCAGCTACATTAACAACCTTCTTGGATGTCTTCTTCTTGGCAGGGGTCTTTCCTCGCAATTCATGTACACGAGCTTCCAACTTGAAGGTGGGTTGACCATCCCACTTCCTCATGTCCTCCCCCTGGTCACGCAGGAAGAACCAAAGTTCGCCACGTGTCATGCGCCTGGGTTTCCCTTTCCCTCTGACTGGGGTGGAAGAGAACCGATTTCTTGGGGTGCTCCTGACATCTAAGGCACTCGCCCGTAGAGATGAGGAGGTACCAAGACTCTCTTCAAAGTTCTGAAGCCAGGAAGAGACTGCCTCCACAGTTGGCGTACATCTTGGTCCTTCTCCCACATCCATTTCTGGATAGTACATCGCAGCCAAGCCGGCAGAATACGAGGATGGTGCACCTTTAATCACCTTCCTCCACATGGCCCGTGTGCACAGGACATCCTCTGGATTTTTAGGGGCTTCATCATTATCTGGATCACTATAGATGACTTCCAGCACTGCTAATTCTCTCACGTACTGGACACCTTCATCCGCAGTAGCCCACTTCCCTGGGGAGTTGTCCGTAAGATCTTCCTTGAAAGGATATCTTGCTTTAACACTTGAAAGGAGCCGTCTCCACAGACTGCAAATTGCTGTCTCTTTTCCAATTCCCCTTTCAATTCCTTGATCTCTAGCAAGGGAACCCAGCTGTTGGGCTTCCTTACCTTCCAGCTGCTGAGCATCAGCCCCATTATCCCAGCATCGAAGCAGCCAGGCAGCAATCCGCTCACCCGGCTGGCGGCGATAGTCTTTCCGCAGATCTCGCAGTTCTGATGACGTCAGGGACCGGGTAGTTTCTGCCTCCTGTTTGAGTTCTGTTATTCCCTCTTCTGACCCCTTTGCTGAAGGACCCGCTTCTTCCTCCTCTTTTTCGTCCCTTATTAATCGAGGGTATGGCCCTGTTGTTCTCCTTGTCCACTGTTTCTTTTTTACTACTGGGGCAATCTCTGCTGTTGTTGTTTTTGTTTGAGTTCCCGTTTCCACCACAGTCCTTTGAGAGCACTGAACTGCAGCTCGATAAGCACAGGCCAGGCCCCAGTACAGCGCTGGGAGTTGCTGATTTTCACTGGGATAGACAAGGCACCCTTCTATCAGGTGTTGTGTCAATTTTGCGGGGTTGCTTGCCTGTTCAGGGGTAAGATCCCAGGCTACGGGAGGTGATAACCATCCTAGGAATCTGCCCAAATCCTTCCACTCCCCCTGCCACCCAGGGACAGGCCGCCTCAGGGCACATTTTGGTATTCTCTCACCCCAAATTTGCCTTCTCTTACACCAAAAACCTACTGAGCTCCACACAACCCACAATAGGCGAACAGCATTAATGAACAGTATCAAAGAGCTAACATAAGGATGAATAAGTACCTTGGGAGCCTGCAGAATAAAACCACTCATGATGTTCCCAATTTCTTCCAGCATGTTCCCGAGCTTAGCAAAATCAAGATAAGCAGAGCAATAAACAAACCCGTGACCAGCACAAGAGCTTGTCGCTTACTAACTGCTATAGCTATAGCACAATTAATATAAAACTGCCGTTGTCCCGCCCCACGTTGGGCGCCAAAAAAGACTGTGGTGGTTTGACCTTGGCTAAATGCCAGGTACCCACCAAGTTGCTCTATCACTTCACCCCCCTTCCCCTTTTTTTCTCAACAGGGCAAAGAGGGGAAAGAAAATAAGATAGGAAAAAAAAAAACAACCCTTGTGGGTAAAACAACAGCAGTTTTAATGTAAGGAAAGCGAAGCAAAGGTCCTCGTGCGGAAGCAAAAAAAAGCAAACAGATTTATTCTCTACTTCCCATGAACAGGCGATGTCGGGCCTTCTCAGGAAGCAGGGCTCCCATACGCGGAGGGGTTGCCTCGGAGGACCAAGGGTGACCCCCCCCCTTCCTCCTTTCTCCCAGCTTTATACTGAGCAGCCGTCAGATGGTCTGGAATATCCCTTTGGTCAGTTGGGGTCAGCTGTCCTGGTTGTGTCCCCTCCCAAGATCTTGCCCACCCCGTCCCACTGTGGGGGGGGGAAATGTCGGAAAGAGCCTTGGTGCTGTGTAAGCACCACTCAGCAGTAGCCACACCACCAGGGTGCTATCAACACCCTGCCAGCTCCCAACATCAAACACAGCACCATGAGGGCTGCTACAGGGGAAAACCAGTTCCGGCTCAGCCACACCCAGTACAGGCATCAACAAAAATATTCTAATTTAGGAGAGTTTTCCAGTATATTATTTTCTCAAAATCTTAACCTGTTTTGGTAAAAATAGCTATATTTGTTCTTGATTCATGTAGCTGAGGATAGAAACAGGAAACACCATAACATGTACTTTCTTGCACACTATTTGTTTATAGAAGACTTATGTCTTGTTGATTATAGGTGTGAGAAACGCTCAGTTGCCAATTATCAGCGGCTCAGACAGGATGCGGTGTGAAGCACTCTTTATTACGTTCTTGCAAGACCGGGCGCCCCCATCAAGTGGACGCGCCTACCAGCCATCATGCAATGGTTTATATCCCTTTCTCCCAACCGCCAGTTCCCTCCCCTGATTCCTCATTGGCTGAGTACTACAGGGTGTACAGACTTCCCGAACCGCCTACCGATACGCCCCTTCATGTATGTGTTCATACATCGCATGTTCATGGAAATGAACCTTGGCTTTCTCCCGGGCGGAGAAGTTAATATGCATGAGCTCATCACGCAAGCGTACTAAGATGGAAAAGTTCGAAATTCAGGTTCCCCAAGTCTTTCGGTATCTGCATCCGTCTAAAGCCAGTTCCAAGTACTGGGTCATCACAGTTGACAAAAAGACCACTTGCCTTCTAGCCCTAGGCCAGGGATTTCAATGGTTGTGAATTGCTCTTGTTGATTGCTTTGGTGAATCGCTCCTGCCCTTCCCATCAGGCTTATTATGCGAAAACAACATTCTTTCCCTTACATAGGCATTATGCAATTGAGGCAATTTTACTCATGTCTCTAAAGCAGAGGCACAAAAATTAATTTCTTTTTCTTTCTTTGGTTTTTAAACAATGGTTTGATTTTCCATTAAATAAAAAAGAAAGTTCAAGTTTGAAAGCTGGAACATTCCTCAATTTAAAAACTTATAAATATAGTACTGTTCTTCTGTCTTTTATTTTGATTTATTTTTGATCTATGTTATAATAGTTTGCAATTTCATGATCATATGCTGGTTTTAACCAGGTGAAAATTGTTTGATAAATGGTGTAAAAATGTGTAAAAACTCAAATCAAGGTCAACCAAAAGCATTGTGGGATTTAGGCCAAAGCTATCAAATATTGAATACCATACCAAACAAAACCAGGTGCAATAGTCAAAATGTTTCATTTCAGTATTTTGTGAAAAGGAACAGTGTGATTTTTTACACTTCATTTCAATTATTTTTTTTTTAATTTAAAAAAGAAATTTCTACAAAATTCAGTGAAATGTAAAATGCTGGCTAAGGAAGAGAAAGAAAAACCTTCTGTTTAAATCTTTCTAATCAAACATTAGTTATTTTAAGTTGGCAAGAAGAATTTTAAATACTTTGGGGGAGAGAATAAGCCACCATTATGAAATCTCTTTTTTACACACATATGTTCAGGATTATTCAATGTCCAAATTGTTAGATGAGGCAATGATATGCAGTGAGCAAAACAGAAGGTCACCCATCTAGTTGAGCAAGGGAAGCCAGTATATGTGGGGGTTTTTTGACTTTAGCAAAGCTTTTCATACCGTCTCTCACAGTATCCTTCTGGACAAAATGTCCAGCACACAGCTAGACAAGTCCATAATATGATGGGTGAACAGGTCAGGCTCAAAGAGTTGTAATAAAAGGGGTGGTGGCCAGTCACCAGTGGGGTTCCCCAGGGCTCAATTTTAGGGCCAGTGCTTTTTAATATTTTTATAAATGATCTTGACAAAGGAATTGAATGTCCATTAAGTTAGTTTGCCAATGATATTAAACTAGCAGGCGCTGTGGACTCCCACAAGGGTAGAGAGGCTTTACAGAGAGATCTGGACAGACTAGAGAGCTGGGCAATCACCAACCGTATGAAATTTAAGAAGAGCAAGTGAAAGATTCTGCACCTGAAACAGGATAATCCTGGTTATACATACAAATTGGGGGATGAGAAGCTGAAGAGCATCCCTGTGGAAAGAGATCTGGGGGTTTGGGCTGATGGCAAGTTGAAGATGAGTCAACAGTGTGCCCTGGCAGCCAAAAGGGCCAACCGTGCCCTGGGGTGCATCAAGCACAGCACAGCTAGCCAGTCGAGGGAGGGGATTGTCCCACTCTACACTGCACTGGTGTGGCCCCACCTCAAGTACTGTGTGCAGTTTTGGGTGCCTCAATATAAGAAGGACATCAGTGTGTCGAGTGGAGGGCGACCAAGATGATGAAAGGCCTCAAGGGCAAGGTTTATGAGGAGTGGATGAGGTCACTTGGCTTGTTCAGCTTGGAGAAGAGAAGGCTGAAGGTTGACCTCATCGCAGTCTACAACTTCCTCAAGGGGGGCAGCAGAGGGGGAGGTGCTGATCTCCTCTCTCTGGTGACCAGTGATAGGGCACATGGAAATGGAATGAAGCTGCGTCAGGGGAAGTTCAGATTGGACATTAGGAAAAGGTTCTTCACCAAGAGGGTGGTCGGTCACTGGAACAGGCTCCCCAGGGAAGTGGTGACGGCACCAAGCCTGTCAGAGGTCAAGGAGCATCTGGACAATGCCCTTAGTCATATGGTATAGTCCTGTGAGGAGCAGGGAGTTAGACTTGATGATCCTTATGGGTCCCTTCCAAATTGAGATATTCTATGATTCTATGCTGTCCTGGTTTAGCCAGGATAGGGTTAAGTTTCCCCAGCAGTGGGGGGGAGCTCTAGCCGGGTTATTCAGATACCATGCTGACGTCACATCCTGGCGCCGAAGCAAGACGGGTTGGTTAACACGTGTGTTATGCCATCGCGCTTCTCACTGCTGTATTGGTAGATATTTTGCTCTGTTCATTATTATTATTGTTACTGTTACTGTTATTGTTGCTGTTTGTTGTGTTGCTGTTGCACTGTTGTATTAAACCTCTCCTTATCTCAGCCCCGGGGCTTTGTATTTCACTCCCTTTGTGGGGGAGGGGCAGCGGCCACGTGGTCTCAGACCCCGGCAGGGACTAAACCACCATATATGCATATTCATGTATTAGTCACTGCCTGATGTGGATACTTGGCAGTGTAGAATATAGAGAACACAGTTTGACCCATTAAGCCAGAGAAATACAAATTGTTCTGGCATTGAGCGGCTGTGTTTATCTGTGGTAGTTTGATCTTGGCTAAATGCCAGGTGCCCAGCAAAGCCACTCTATCACTCCCTCTCCTCAACTGGACAGGGGAGAGAGAATATAATGAAAGGCTTGTGGGTGGAGATAAGGACAGGGAGAGATCATTCACAGATTACTGTCACAGGCAAAACAGACTCAACTTGGGAAAAGTAACTTAATATATTGCCGATCATATCAGAGTAGGGTAATGAGAAATAAAACAAATCTTAAAACACCTTCCCCCCACTCCTCCCCTCTTCCCAGGCTTAACTTTACTCCAAAATTCTCTACCTCCTCCTCCCAAGCAGTGCAGGGGGATGGGAGGCAGGGGTTGCAGTGAGTTCATCACACGTTGTTTCTGCTGCTCCTTTGTTCTCAGGGGGAGGACTCCTCACACTCTTCTCCTGCTCCAGTGTGGGGTCCCTCCCACGGGAGACAGTTCTCCAGAAATTTCTCCAAAGTGAGTCCTTCACATAGGCAGCAGTTCTTCACAGATTGCTCAAGCATGGGTCCCTTCCACGAGGTGCAGTCCCTCAGGAACAGACTGCTCCAGTGTGGGTCCCCCACGGGGTCACAAGTCCTACCAGCAAACCTACTCCATCGTGGGCTCCTCTCTCCATGGGTCCACAGGTCCTGCCAGGAGCCAGCTCCAGCATAGGCTTCCCACGGGGTCACAGCCTCCTTCGGGTGCATCCACCTGCTCTGCCATGGGGTCCTCCATGGGCTGCAGGTGGAGATCTGCTCCACTGTTAACCTCCCTGGGCTGCAGGGATGTGCTTGGTTTGCATGTGTGGCAGAGTTTTTGGTAGTGGGGGAAGGGGCTACAACAGTGGTGCCCCGTGAGAAGCTTCTTGAAGCTCCCCTGGCTCCAAGTCAGGCTCACCTTTGCACCAAGGCCAGGCCAAGTAGCAATGGTGGCTGCACCTCTGTGATAATGTATTTAAGAAGGGGAATCTGGGAGAAGGAGCTGGAGTTGTGAGGAGGACTTGTGAGAACACCTGTGCGAACACCGAGGTCAGTGGAAGAAAGGAGGAGAAAGGGGAGGAAGTGTGTCAGTGCAGAGACCCCCCCTTGCAGCCCGTGGTGAGACAGCAGGCTGCCCCCCTGCCACCCATGGAGGTCTACAGTGGAGCAGATGCCCACCTGCAGCCCGTGAAGGACCCCACTCCAGAGCAGGTGACTGCAGCCGAAGAGGCCAGGACTCTATGAGAAGAAGCCCCCACTGTTGTAGTCGGCACTAGGAGGATTGCAACATGAATTTGTGGAATACCTGCCCTTCCTCATCTAGTATGCTAATCAGCTGATAAGATGAACTTAAAAAGGCAACAGAAAACTTTGCTGTGTGTGCACCCACCATTGAAGCTAGATCCGTGTGCACCCACCACCCAAGATTACCGGACCTGAGACAACGCTGGACCCAGGGGTATGATCCGGATTTCTCTGACTCTCTTTCTCTCCTTTCTTTTTCTTTCCTTTCTTTTCTCTTATTTCTTATAGATTTATAAGAGACCACATTGCTTATTATCCTTTTCCAAGTTTAAATTGTTCTCTACCACAAGTAAAACATTTTACCCGGTCATTTGGTGTCGTTTCACCTTACTTTAACCTAAGGGGATCACAGAACTGTTGCGATTCTCTGGGCTTCCAGTCTGGGTCGTGACAGCAGCCCAGAATACGTTTGGCTTTCTGGGCTGTGAGCACACGTTGCTTGCTCATATTCAGGTTTTTCATTCACTAATACCCCCAAGTCCTTCTCTGCAGGGCTGCTCCCAACTCACTCATTGCCCAGCCTGGGTTTATGCTTGGGATTGCCTCGACCCATGTGCAGGACCTTGAACTTGGCCTTGTTGAATTTCATGAGGTTTGCACGGGCCCACCTCTCAAGCCTGTCCAGGTCCTCTGGATGGCATCCCTTCCCTCCAGCGTGTCGACCGCACCACACAGCTTGGTGTCGTTGGCAAACTTGCTGAGGGTGCACTTGATCCCACTGTTCATGTCCCTGACAAAGATGTTAAACAGCACTGATCCCAATACTGACCCCTGAAGAACGCCACTCATCACTGCTTTTGTTTTGCTGATTAAGGATACCAATTAAACTCAGACACCAGAGTGAAAAGAGCAGGTGTATTTTACTGGTGATAACCAAATAATGTAACAGCGTAATACAGAAAACATGCAGGAAGAAAAGGCAGAATAATGCGCCTAAAGCAACAAACAGGAAAATACAGGGTAATGCATCAAATCATTACTACATGATGGGGAGAATAGTGATTAAGAAAGATCCATCACCACTTGCATACGTTACCATCATCCAGACCCGCAGGCGCTGGGCAGCCCCGGTTACAGCGAGGATTTGGAGAGCCTGTCCCGGCAAGTGGGAAATCCTACGCGGTGCGTCCACCCGTAGGTGAGGCTTCCAAAGTCGCTGTGAGCGGGCCCAGCCTTATATACCAGAGATCGACAAGCCAGAATAGCTGGCACCTTTGTTTTGAGCGGAAAGTTTCTGGTTTCATTCTCCTGTTGGATTCCACCCAAAGCCTGTCCAGGGCTCGGGGGGGAACCAAGGGAGTTTCTAACAAGGCCAAATACTTGGGTTCTCAGCCTTGAACAAGGCTGCAAAAGGAAGGTTGAATACATTCTCTCCTCACTACTGATTATATTTTGTCTTTCACTAGTGAGTTTACATATTTTATTAATGACTCCATGCTAAGTTAGCAGCTTCAGCTTGGGGCCTGTTGTTCAGGCTGCAGTATTTCAATGCTTTAGCACTTTTTACACCAGCATAAGTGGGTTGTTATAACTTAGTACAATACCTACTAGCACAATGGTTATCAGTTATAAAATATACAGGATTCATCTATAGGTCAACTCTGGCTTGGGCCTGTTGTCCAAGCCTTAGCACTTCAGCTCTCCACTTGGACGTGGAGCCATTGACCACAACTCTTTGAGTGCGACCATCCAGCCTATTCCTTATCCACTGAGTGGTCCATCTGTCAATTCCATATCTCTCCAATTTAGAGACAAGGATGTCGTGCGGGACAGTGTCAAATGCTTTGCACAAGTCCAGGTAGATGACATCAGTTGCTCTTCTGTTATCCACCAACACTGTAAACCTGTGGTAGAAGGCCACCAAATTTGTCAGGCATGATTTGCCCTTTGTGAAGCCATGTTGGCTGTTACCAATTACCTCATTTTCCATGTGCCCTAGCATAGTTTCCAGGAGGATCCACTCTGATCTTGCCGGGCACAGAGGTGAGAGTGACTGGCCTGTAGTTCCCCAGGTCTTCTTTTTTTCCCTTTTTAAAAATGGGGGTTATGTTTCCCCTTTTCCAGTCAGCGGAAACTTCACGGGACTGCCCCGACTTCTCAAAAGTGATGGATAGTGGCTTAGCCACTTCATCCTCCAGTTCCCTCACGACCCGCAGATGTATCTCATCAGGTCCCATGGACTTGTGCCCCTTCAGGTTCCTGAGATGGTCTCAAACCTGATCTTTTGTTATGGTGCGCAATTCTTCCTTCTCCCAGTCCCTGCCTTTGCCTTCTGTGACTTGGGCGATGTGGCTGGAGCCCTTGCCAGTGAAGTCTGAGGCAAAAAAGTCATTGAGTACCTCAGCCTTCTCCATATCCCAAGTAACCAATCTCCCATTTGCTTCTGGAGAAGGCCCACATTTTCCCTAGTCTTCCTTTTATCACCAATGTATCTATAGAAGCTTTTCTGTTGCCCTTGATGTCCCTTGACAGATTTAATTCTGTTCTTTGGCCTTCCTAACCTGATCCCTGGCTCAGACAGTTTCTCTGTATTCCTCCCAGGCTACTTGTCCTTGCTTCCACCCTCTGTAGGCTTCCTTTTTGTGTTCGATCTTGTCCAGGAGCTCCTTGTTCATCCATGCAGGCCTCCTGGAGTCTTTGTTGGGATGCATCGCTCCTGAGCTTGGAGGAGGTCATCCTTGAATATTAACCAGCTTTCTGGGGCCCCTCTTCCCTCAAGGGCTTTATTTATTTTCTTAAATAATCCCATTTCCCAGATAGTGAAGAGATATAGATGCTTCTATGTGCATGTCATTTCCCTCTGGAAAGCTTTCCAGGCCAAATATGAAATATTGGCATTTTAGAATGACTGCTTCATTAGACCATTAAAAGTCAGGACAAAGTTAAGTACTTACATTGAAAGCAGTGAATCATACCTGCAACTTTTTTTATTATTTTTCTCACATGGATTGATGAGGCTGACTAATTGTACCAGTCATTTCCTGGCCCTACATCATTTCAGTTTTGACAAAGAACAGAAATTATTAATATAGAAGCAGCATGTGGCAGAAGAGGCACATGCTTAGAGCTGCTGGCACGTCCCGCTCAGACGAGGGAGACAAGTGACTCAGATTCACAAATCCCCAACGGAGCGGACAACAGTGAGACAAGTCTCAAAGTCCAAACATTTATTAACTACCCACAATATACTAATTGGATACACGATAATTGGCTAAGTATATAACAAGTTGTGGCAAGCAATACAGTATGCCTTGCATTGCTTAATGGTAGTGAAGGAAAGGAGGAAAAAGGAAAGGAGGAGATAGAGGGAATAGGGGAATAGAGATCACCAGTCTGGGTTCTTGTGTCGATCCCACCAGCGAGGGTTCCAGGAGGCATCCGTCTTCTTTGCTTCGCTGCACTCTCTGTGCGCCGCCCCCCCCCCTCCCCCCTTTTCTTCCCACCCTCCTTGATTTATACCCACTTTCCTTGGGTCCATCCCCTAGGTCGACCCACATACCTACGTATCCCATGTATGGGGAGGGGTGAGGTGTTTCATGGGATGATGTAATTAGCATGATCATGTTAGCCCTCGTTAGCATATTGAGGGATGTGAACTTTAATATGCATTTCGTGGATAATGAAGCAAAGGTCATTCACCGGACAGATGGCCCTTGAAATTTTGGCCAGGTGCCCCAGAGCAGAGCCATCCTGTCTCCACAGGGCTCCCCCCTCCAGCTGCATCCTGTGTTATCGGGGCAGCCTTATCAGCTTTGACCTCCACACCATCCACCCTGTGACTATAGTTTCATTACTTGCGAGTGTTTGAGGCATTCCTTAGCTTGGAGGGCCTCAACTTTTATCTCTTTCTCAGGCTGGTTTTCTCAGTCCATGTTTCTTGCAGGCCTAGTTTTTTGTCTCTCACAGCTGCCCTTATCTCTGTCAGGGCAAGGTTATACTTACACAATGTAGTATACACAAACCTCAACTCAGTTCAAGGTAGCTACTGTAATGAGTAGACACATTGCAAAACTGCTCAACTGGGTAAATACTAAGCCGTGGTTAGTCTAATACTGAGCTCTGCAGTAGCACACTTTCTTTAAAGCAAGTGCAGGGCTAATTCAGGTATATCTGTACTGAACTACAGCTACAGTGCTGGCATATCCCCATGCTCTGTGTCAGGCTGTGATACTAACATTTCCACACTGCACAAAAGAGAGCTTGACTTTCAAATTTGGCTTTCTACAGGTATAGTCATCTATGTTTATGCATGTAAGAAGAATTTAAATCTTGCCTCATATGTAAGGAATTGGAAGGAAAGTTAATTACTCATTAAAAGTGCTGAGTTTCATTTTAACAGTGTGTTAGTCTGGCTTATGGATTTGTTTAATGTGTCGCATTCTGTACCCTGCCATTTTTCCTGACAGACCTTTTGCAGTGGCCACAAATCAGCAAGTGCAGATCACCTGAACTGGAGACATTTTCATGTTATTGGACTGATGGAAATTTTTATAACCTCACTGCTCCAGGAACAATACAACTATTGTACATGAAAAGGTAATAATATGGAAACAACAAAAGAAGAAGAGACAAGTCATATATTTTGATATGCCTTTTAGCTCGTTGCTGTTAATTTTTTGCTATGATGCAAACCATACTGTTTTTAAGGGCATAAAACTGTGGTTTAAGTACATATTTTTCAATGTCAAAATTTGTTGTTAATTATCAATCATTTTGCAGTGACAAGCATTACTTGGCAGATAATTAAGAAAACATTCTTATTAAATTTAGGTCCAGGTTGCAGAATCCAAAACTGAACATTGTATGGCTTGGGAAAGGAGTTTTTAACAGGGAAGTTCAGTTTATTCCTTATCAACCTAACATGCAAATGTGAGATTCCTTATATCTGTGCTCAGATGTGGAGTTTGGATACAAGCCCCTTTCAATTTTTTATTAAAGTTTTCTAGAACTTCCATTGATCAATTGCTAGATTAAAGTCTGAATATGCAGGTCCAGGTAAAAAGGCTGCTCTGAAACTGGGGGTTATGTTTCATGGAGCCCTGTTCAATTCTGATTTACATTCCATTTAAGCTCTTGTAATTTTCAGGATGTTACAATGATTAGCCTGAAAGAGAACATAGACATTACCAGTAATGGCTATTAAGGAAAATAGGCCTTTTGTTCACAGGAACTGGAGGATGTGAGTTTCTGTTCCATCTAATATTTCAACCTTTTTGATCTACAGATGCTTTCTACTGGTGATGATACATTTGCTTAGCAAACTTAAGCTTAATGGCAAAGCTTGATTTCTTACTTTTCCGAGGCCTCCGAGAAATATAGGGGTCCAAGTTAAAACCACTATTTAAGTGTAAATGTTTACTTGACAGTTGTCAGTGGCATGCATCAAGAGAGTACAAACTTTAAAAATTAATTAAACTCTACAGTAAAGCAGTACCACATATATTGAACAGATCACATTTCATCTTTGACCCAGAAATTAGTATACTGCAATAAAAGATGTGAATTGAACATCCACATTAAAAATATTTCTGTTTTAATGTGCAAGCAACATATAAGACTCAGGAATGAAATATATCACCTAACCCAGTCTCCTGCTTAACACAAAATATAGTGTCTAACCTCGTACACCTTTATCAAGTCCTGACTCTGCCAGAGATACAGCATTTCCTTTATAAAAGTGTCTGGTCTCATCAGTTAAGCACAAGACCTAGTGCTTAGTGGCAGAAATGCTTCTTACTCAGCTTATGTAGCATCTGCCTTTTTACTACTTAAGCACCCACTCCAGTATTGAAGGCTGCACTTGGCATAATTGGTTTTGCTTAATCCTTCTTCTGTACAGCTTGAATGGCTCTTAGTAAGAAAAGGCAGTTACGGTATATTTTTAGCAAACCAAGATTGTAATTTTTTAAAAGATCCCTATTCACTCTATATTTGGGCTGAGAGAGTACTGAGATAAAGAATAGCAGATTTGTTTTTCTAAAGTGACTTCAGAAATACTGAATAAATGTCTGTCACTTTTCCTGTAGGATATTTCTAATAATCTGGTTGTTCCCATTTCGCTTTACTGAAGACTTCTTTGGTTCTAGACCTGCTGCACAGTTTCAGCTTGGCTATATGAAAACGACCCTACACAAGTAGCAGTGTTTCTCAGTCTGAGAATTCATACCACTCTTTATAATTGCTGATTTGTCTTTTTTAAGAGATGAAATAAAATATATTGAAACAAAGAGCTTAACTCAACACTCATAATCCAATATGACTGTTAAGCAGGTATTCTTTATTGCTGTTGTGGTTTGAACTCAGCCGGTAGCAAATCGCCACGTGGCCAGTTGTTTACCGCCCCCCCCCCCCCAATGAAATAAGGGAGGAACAAAAAAAAAAAAAATAAATTTGTAGGTTAAGTAAAAAAAAGTTACTAGCAAAAGCAACAGTAACGATAGTAGTCCAAAACAGGTAAAATGCAGTAGTGGCTCACTCAGCGGCGACCGGTACAGAGCCCGTCCCCAGCAGCGATCTGACCGCACCGGTGAAACTCCACCCAGCCGATCCGGAAACCGAAAACAAAACAAACAACGCCCGTGAGAGAGCAGGCGCCCGCCTATATGCTGAGCATTGCATCACATGCCATGGAATGCTCCAATGATCGATCTGGACCCAGCCCTTCAGCTGTGCTCGCCCAAGGAAAGTTAACTCTATCCTGGCCAAAACCAGGACAATTGCAGCGCTGGGCAGCACTGGGGTTTACTCCACCATGAGTACTCCAACTACTAACAAAACTCTCTGACTAATATACACAGAAAGCATACATATGCATCAGGATTCCTGGAAAAGGCAGTCTTATGCTAATGGCTTCTCAGAATTCATTTACATAGTCTGAGCATGCATAGTAAAAATAGAGTGAGGGTCTTCTCCCCCCTCCTGGAGGTCCACACAGCCTTTCTCACACTGTCCGCTAGTTGAACTTTGGGCTTCCCGTGTCACATATGGTCATGGAGTTACCTCATCCGTCCTTTGGCTCCTGTTTGCTTCAAGGTGGTTAGTTTAAACCAGCTTCCAGTCACTTATCTTGACACTGGCGTCTTCTCAGGTGCTTATCTGGCATTTTTAGGTCCCTGTTATCAGGGTTGTATTCAGGGAGTTTACCAGACTGTCCAAGGCCTGTTTTATCCCCACTAGGCAAGGAGTTACAGGTTTCAAGATATTTTACAAATGGGTAAGACTACAGGGGGTAGCTAGGAAAAGAATATAAATTAAGTTATATACATTGCAGTAAAATACAAAAATAAAAATAAAAATAATGTTACTGGTTTCTATGCACTAACAAGGTCAGGAGGTCTTGTAATTTCAAGTATACTTGCAACAACCTCCCTTCAATATGAATGTGATATTTCCTGATGCAATTCTTTTATTTACAAATAACATTTATGAATTTTTCAACAAAGTCAGAATGGAAAAACATAAGGGGTTTCTTGCTAGTAGTTCCAAGCCTGTGTTTTAGAAGTTCTGTATTAGAAGGAATTTAGCCATTCCTAACTCACAGTGCTGTATTTCTCTTCCCTTCATTCACATCCTGCAGTCCAGGTTTGGTTTGTGCCAGGTCTCCTTCAGCATCCACCCTCGGGCACTTTCCCGTGTGAAAAATCAGTGCTCCAGTGCCTACATCCCAGTTCAGCTCCCCAGGGCAAGGCACTCCCCTGTTCTTGGCTGTGCAGGTGGTGCAGTACTGATCTGCCTTAAGGACCGGCTTTCACTGTTTCAGATCTCATTATGTAGATGGCAATCTTACTGCAGTTTAATTTTGCCTGAACAACAGTTGCTTAAATGCATATCATATTTACCTAAGTTTGTGCTTGCTGGTAGTCATTAGCACCTACCAGAATGACAACATGTGGTCTCTGACTGATCTTTTGGAAACACCATCCAAAGCACAGAAGTGCCACTACCAGTACATGAGAACCTAAACACATTTATGCAGGTTGCATGGATAGTAGTTTGGCTTCATTCTAAGTCACAATAAATATTGACATGTATTTCTCACTTCCATAGAAGTTATGACTTATCAACAACATGTCTTGTAACATCTATAATGTGTACCTTGTAAGATCTATAAATCTCTCTCTCGTGTATATTACATTTTTGTTGTCATTCTAGGAATGATGAAGACTGGAAAGAATGCCCTGATTATATCACTGCAGGAGAAAATAGCTGTTATTTCAACACATCCTACACCTCTATTTGGATACCATATTGTGTTAAGCTTGCCAATAAAGATGAAGTATTTGATGAAAGATGTTTCAGTGTTGATGAAATAGGTATGCTTCCATTATACATTTTACCTCTATATTTTTATACCACAATATGTGTGATTCTATAAGCTTTCATATTATTCATACTGTATTTAAATTCTCCCTTTCAGAAAGGTTAATTTCTAAAAAATACGATATATAGGAAGGGATTTAGTTTTGTAACATATGTGATACACACCAGAAAATATTGCCCAGGTTGGAAGAAAGCTAAAAGGATAAAAGCAAATACATGGTTTCTCATTATGAATACCAGTGGTGTCTAAAATGTCTGCAGATGAGTTTGCCTTTGCTGTCACTCTGAGTCCTTTCTAATGGATGCTACATACCCTTGTTCAGTGTGAGCAAGGAAGACATTAAAATCTTGATTCTGCAAAGTTCTGGAATCAAATAGGTTTTTGTTCCTGAACCAACACTAATCTGCAGAATCAAGATGTTTAACATTTCAAAGCTAGAATTTATACTTATTTTGCTATGAATTGTGACAGTCTGTGATTTTCCAGACATTATTGCTTGTTCAGAGCAGTGGTGTATGTATATGCAATTAACGCTTTATTCCTGCAAATGACTAGAATACCTACAGTTCCCTTACAGCTGAGCAAAATTAGAATTTTTCAGATGCCATAGTTTATCAATGAATTTCTACATTATTTCTGAAGTAATTAAATACTTAATTTATCTTTCTGTGTTAGTCCAATTATTGTTTTTATTTATGATAAGAACTCTAAGTTTTGATGAAGAACTGATTATGACTCAGTGTTTTATAAGCTGCTATTGGAAAATGTAGTATAATAGGTAATATATTTTTAGTCATCTTCATTAGTCATTGTCCTGATTTCGACCAGGATGGAGTTAATTTTCATTGGAGTATTTCATACCATGTGACGTCATGCCAAGGTGGGCAGGCTCTCTTGCTTGCTCTTGCTCTCTCTCCCTCTCATCGGGCCGTGTTGTTGCTGGGGGGGGGGGGCGGTCGCCGCGCTCGGTAAGCCACTGCTGCATTTTACCCATTTCTTTTTGGACTCACTATTGTTACTGTTGTTCTCTTGTTATATTTAGTAAATGCTTTCTTTTTATTCAACCTACGAATTCTCTTCTTTTTGTCCCTCCCCTATTTCACCAGAGGGGGGAGGGGGAGGTGAATGGCCGGCCACGTGGCCTCTGGCTGCCGGCTGAGTTCAAACCTCCAGTTTTTGGCGCCCAACGTGGGGCACTGAGGCTTTTCTTTTTGTTTGAGATTACAACAAAACAGGTAAAATGTGGATTGCTTGGCTCCTTAAGATCTTACCACCTCATTTGCAATACGTGTTTCCCATGCTGTTGCTCACCTTCCGTGAGAGGTGGGTTAAGGTTTTGTTTCTGTTGTACTATGTGATGCTCATCTATGATAGCATGCGGTCATCAGCCCTGGGGCTATTTACAGCTGTGTTTGAGAAATTCGGGGAGTTCAAATATCTGTGGAATGTTGACCTAAACATGGTTACCGTGCTGTTAGGAGTTAGTGCTTTCCTGCATGTGGTTCAGGTTTTGTTTATGGTTAAGCTACTATTTAAGAGTAACAGAGACTGCAGCCACTACAAGCCCGAGGACAGGCGCTGCAGCTGAACCAGAGAACCAACCCACAACAGTGTCAGTTGCTCCCAGACAGAAGAAGAAATACACAAGAAAATCCCCTCGCAGTGTACAGGGTGAGGATGAACCAGGCCCATCACGAGAACAGGAGGAGGCAGAGCCAGTGATAGTCACCCGATCCTTATCCCTGAGTGAGTTGTGAGACATAAGAAAAGATTCCAGCCGCCATCCAGGTGAGCAACTCGTTACCTGGCTGCTGCAGTGCTGGGATAGCGAGGCCAGTGGCATGGAACTAGAGGGCAGGGAGGTGAGGCAGCTGGGATCCCTGTGTAGGGAAGGGGGCATTGACAAGGCCATTGGAAAGGAGACACAAAATCTCAGTCTCTGGAAGCGACTCCTGTCAAGTGTGAGGGAGAGGTATCCCTTCAAGGAAGACTTTGCATGTCGACCAAGAAAGTGGACCACTATGGAAAGAGGCATTCAACACTTGAGGGAGCTAGCTGTGCGGGAGGCAGTTTACTATGACCCAGATAATGCACGGCTACCCACAGATCCAGATGAAGTCCGATGCACCCGGCCCATGTGGCAGAAGTTTGTACGGAGCACACCCTCATCATATGCCAGTGCATTACCGGTAATGCAATGGAAAGACAAAGAGAGACCAACGGTGAATGAACTGGCTCGCCGACTACGACAATATGAAGAAAGTGTCTCTTCCCCCATCATTGTGGCTGTGAACAAATTATCTCAAGATGTCCAGCAACTTAAAGAGAACATGTCCTACTCCCCACCTGCACGGACCAGAATCTCGGCTATTAGGAGCAGTCGTTTCTCTACTCGAGAGAACTGGTACACACCACGGGGGAAGCTGTGGCATTGCCTGCGTGACCATGGAGAAGACATGAACAAATGGGATGGAAAACTGACCTACCTCCTAGAAGAGCAGGTATGTGAGCAGGAAAGAATAACAAGTACAGAACGTGGTCCTTTCAGAAGAAATGCTGCTCCAGTTTCCAGTAATCAAGTGCCCAAATGGAGCAGAAAGGTCAACTTTGCTCATGATCCTATGAGAAGAACTCCTGACTTGTATTCACAAGAAGTGAGTGATCAAGATGAGGCTGAAACCCGTGCACACCACACTAACCCATTTGTCGTTAGCGAGTATTATGACCAACATTAGAGGGGCCCTGCCTCCAGCCAGGCGGAGGACAGGGACAACAGAGTTTACTGGACCGTGTGGATTCGATGGCCTGGCACATCTGACCCTCAGCAGTATAAGGCTCTAGTGGACACTGGTGCGCAATGCACCCTAATGCCATCAAATTTTAAAGGGGCAGAACCCATTTGTATTTCAGGAGTGACAGGGGGGTCGCAACAGTTGACTGTATTGGAGGCCGAGGTGAGCCTAAGTGGAGAAGAGTGGGAAAACCACCCCATTGTGAGTGGCCCAGACGCTCCATGTGTTCTTGGCATAGATTATCTCAGGAGAGGGTATTTTAAGGACCCAAAAGGGTATCGGTGGGCTTTTGGTATAGCTGCCTTGGAAACAGAAGGAATTAAACAGCTGTCTGTGTTACCTGGTCTCTCAGAGGATCCTTCTGTTGTGGGATTGCTGAGGGTTGAAGAACAACGGGTGCCAACTGCCACTACAACCGTGCACCGACAGCAATATCGCACCAATCGAGACTCTCTAATCCCTATCCATAGACTGATTCGTCAGCTAGAGAGCCAAGGAGTCATCAGCAAGAGGCACTCCCCCTTTAACAGCCCCATATGGCCAGTGCGAAAGTCTAATGGAGAGTGGAGATCGACAGTGGACTATCGTGGCCTGAATGAAGTCACGCCACCGCTGAGTGCTGCCGTGCCAGACATGTTGGAACTGCAATATGAACTAGAGTCGAAGGCAGCCAAGTGGTACGCCACGATTGATATTGCCAACGCATTTTTCTCCATCCCTCTGGCAGCAGAATGCAGGCCACAGTTTGCTTTTACCTGGAGGGGTGTCCAATACACCTGGAATCGGCTGCCCCAGGGGTGGAAACACAGCCCCACCATCTGCCATGGACTGATCCATGCTGCACTGGAACAGGGGGAAGCCCCAGAACATTTACACTACATTGATGACATCATTATATGGGGTAATACAGCAGAAGAAGTTTTTGAGAAAGGGGAGAAAATAATCCAAATCCTTCTGAGAGCTGGTTTTGCCATAAAGCGTAGTAAAGTCAAGGGACCTGCACAAGAGATCCAGTTTTTAGGAATAAAATGGCAAGATGGACGTTGTCAGATTCCAATGGAGGTGATTAATAAAATAACAGCTATGTCCCCACTGACTAACAGAAAGGAAACGCAAGCTTTCTTGGGAGTTGTGGGTTTCTGGAGACTGCACATTCTAAATTACAGTCAGATTGTCAGCCCTCTCTATCAAGTGACTCGGAAAAAGAATGATTTTATATGGGGCCCGGAGCAGCGACAGGCTTTTGAGCAAATTAAGCAGGAAATGGTTCATGCAGTAGCCCTCGGGCCAGTTCGGACAGGACAAGATGTTCAAAGGGAGGGTCCCCTCCACACACCATGCAGCCGATGCCATGTGGAGTAAATGGGTCGCATTAATCACACAACGAACTCGAACAGGGAGCCCCAGCCGTATGGGAATATTGGAAGTGATCACAAACTGGCCAGAAGGCAAAGATTTTGGAATGGCACCAGAGGAAGAGGTAGCACGTGCTGAAGAGGCCCTACCATATACTGAGCTACCGGATAACGAGAAGCGATGTGCCCTGTTTACCGACGGGTCCTGTGGCATTGTGGGAAAACATCGAAGGTGGAAAGCAGCTGTATGGAGCCCCACACGACGGGTTGCTGAAGCTGCTGAAGGAGAAGGTGAATCGAGTCAGCTCACAGAGTGAAAGCCATCCAGCTGGCCTTGGATATCGCTGAGCGAGAAAAGTGGCCGGTGCTCTGTCTCTATACTGACTCATGGATGGTGGCCAATGCCCTGTCGGGGTGGTTACAGCAGTGGAAACGGAGCAACTGGCAGCGCAGAGACACACCCATCTGGGCTGCTGAATTTTGGCAAGATATTGCTGCTCGAGTAGAGAATCTGGCTGTGAAAGTACACCATGTAGACGCTCATGTAGCCAAGAGCCGGGCCACTGAAGAACATCAGAATAACCAACAGGCAGATCAGGCTGCCAAGATTAAGGTGGCTCAAGTAGATCTGGACTGGCAACATAAGGGTGAACAATTTATGGCTCGCTGGGCCCATGACTCCTCAGGCCATCAGGGAAGAGATGCAACATATAGATGGGCTCGTGACCGAGGGGTGGACTTAACCATGGATGCTATTGCACAGGTAATCCATGAATGTGAGACATGTGCTACGATCAAGCAAGCCAAGCAGTTAAAGCCCATTTGGTATGGAGGACGATGGTCAAAATGTAAATATGGGGAGGCCTGGCACATTGATTATATCACGCTCCCACAAACTTGGCATGGCAAACACTATGTGCTTACAGTGGTGGAAGCAGCCACTGGTTGGTTGGAAACTCATGCCGTGCCCCATGCCACTGCCTGGAACACCATTTTAGGTCTTGAGGAGAAAGTCTTATGGCGGCATGGCACGCCAGAAGGGATTGAGTCAGATAATGGGACACATTTCTGAAACAACCTCATAGACGCCTGGGCCAAAGAACATGGCATTGAGTGGATATATCACATTCCCTACCATGCACCAGCCTCTGGGAAAATTGAGCGATACAGTGGGTTGCTGAAAACTGCACTGAGAGCAATGGGGGGTGGGACTTTCAAACACTGGGACGTGCATTTAGCAAAAGCCACCTGGTTAGTCAATCCCAGAGGATCTGCCAAGCAAGCTGGCCCTGCTCAATCAAACCTCCTACATACCCTGGATGGGGATAAAGCCCCCGTAATGCGCATTAGGAATATGCTGGGGAAGACCGTCTGGGTTACTCCTGCAGTGGGTAAAGGTAAACCCATGTGTGGGATTACTTTTGCCCAAGGACCTGGGTGCACTTGGTGGGTGATGCAGAAGGATGGAGAGGTCCGGTGTGTGCCTCAGGGAGATTTGATTTTAGGTGAGAACAGCCAATGAACTGGACTGTCAGATAACCCTGTTATTGCAATTAGTGCCTTGCAACATCCCTGTGCCACATCCAAAGCCTCCTGCTCCACCGAGCCAACTCCACCTCATTCCTCCGGCCTTATAGACTGTCATAACAGATGGAACCCGAAGTTATGGACTAAATGAACTCAGCAGACATTGTGGAAGGATGGCCCATAGACTAAGGGAATGATATCTGTGAGACCCGGGAGAAAAGGGGTGGTGATTCCTTGAGATGTATTTGGAAACCTGAGCATAACGTCAATGGTATGGAATAAGGGGTGGAGACTGTCCTGGTTTCAACCAGGATGGAGTTATTTTTCATTGGAGTATTTCATACCATGTGATGTCATGCCGAGGTGGGCGGGCTCTCGCGCTCACTCGCGCTCTCTCTCTCCCTCTTGCTGGCACGCACACCGTGTGCTCGGTAAGCCACTGCTGCATTTTACCTGTTTTCTTTTTGAACTTACTATTGTTACTGTTGTTCTCTTGTTATATTTAGTAAATTCTTTCTTTTTATTCAACCCACGAATTCTCTTCTTTTGTTCCTCCCCTACCTTACCAGAGTGGCTAGGGGGAGGTGAATGGCTGGCCACGTGGCCTCTGGCTGCCGGCTGAGTTTAAACCTCCACAGTCATGCAGGTAAGATTTATGCAGAGCATGTCTACTGCCAATGGCAGGGTGCCTTCTTGTTACCAAACTCGTAGTGACTTTGTCATTGATTCATAGGTTTTGATTTTAATCAGCAAATGTGTGGTTAATATGCTTTTTTAGTCCTGAAATCATTTAACAGTGTGTAGTAAGAATGGTCATTTCACATTGAAAACTGACTGTTTTATTCCAACTCTGTTTAAACAGTACTACCTGATCCCCCTGTCCACCTTAACTGGACTCTGCTAAATACTAGTCAGACTGGGATCCATGGGGATATCCAAGTAAGATGGGCTCCACCACCAACAGCAGATGTTCAGAAGGGATGGATTACTCTGGAGTATGAATTGCAGTACAAAGAAGTTAATGAGACAAAGTGGAAGGAGGTATGAAGCAAATATTTATTATACAATAGTCATAGTAAAGTGCAGGCTTGTTGTGTTCCTAACACTTTTGTACTGTTATGAAAAGCGACAGGTTTGTAATTGCTACTAGATGATACCTTAAGTCTTAAAGAATATACCCGTATTCTTCTGAAAGTTTTTGGCAAACATTGTAACTTTATGTGTCAAGATAGTTGGCACACAAGATAATAGTAAGAGACCCTGAAATCCCTGTGTTAGATTAGGAAGTATAGCAATAGCACATATATACAAGTTTTTTCAAGGATAAAATATTTCTCTATTGCTTTCCTAAACCTCAGCATGAAACAGTGCATGGTATTTTTAGTAGTTGGAACAGGAATATTATGGTTGGAAAATGTCACTGTGTCAGTCCAGATTTTTTTACCTGTAAAATTCTAATATTTATAAATATTGTTTCAATAGATTAAAAAAAGAAATAAAAGCTTTGAGTTATAATTTAAAATTTGATACAATAAGCAAATAAAAACAATGCAACATAGATAAGACATACAAATTTCATACTAGACAGCAGTGTTAAATTTGTGACTATATGGATAGTCCATGAAAATATAAAATGTTTATACCCCAAATCTTTTAAATTTTCTTTTGAAAATCACTAACTTCTCCTGTAGTTTTCCTGTTATAGGGAAAAAAATTGCACCCAGCTTACCTGAATGCATAGGCTAAGTGCCAGTGTGTCATGGAATATTTCCATATGGAGACTTCTTCCTGAATACCTGTTCAATGCAATAAGAACATCATTTCAGAGCAGAACCCTTCCTTTACTTTCTTATTAATACAAAGTTGGTTAACTGACAGAAGGAAGGCAAATAATACTATTATGAATTTGTCTTAACCTACAAAAGGCAAATTTACCAACTGAAACATAGTCAAGTTGGTTGGTTGGCCTTCATCTGTGAAAGACCTTGGACCCCTCCTCACCTCTGATCCTTCTCAACGTTAGCATTTTCTGTTTATCCTACTCCTTATTAGTAAGTCTACAGCCAAACAGGCCTGTAATGCCTGTAACTTTTTCCTAATATTTGTCTGAATTTCTGTACTGGTTTAAGCTACACTTACTGTATAGCTTCTATATTTTAAAGCCTATGAAATAAGTTTAGGCAGTAAATCAATACTCCTCGAGAACTTGAAAATATGCAGAGTATTTATAGGATTTACAAAAGCAGGCGGCAATACAGATACCTCTTTAAAAATGCACAGTTTTGATTTTTTTATAAGCCTTTAGGTATCAATCATATAAATACCCTAATAAAGCTTTGGTTTTGCTCCAGTACCATCAATAATTCCAGCATGCCTTGAGAATAGTTCTTCTCAGGAGAGCAAAGGTTTGAGGATCAGTGTTTCTTCTTTCAGAAAACAGATAAGGAATTGCTGAATACTATACTTTCCTCAAGAAAAACAGTACTATAGATTATGGTGCACTGCAGCTGTATATTGTATGTTATTGTGCCTGTCAGCTTAAAAGCACAAACATGGCATAATTCCCTGAGACACTATCAGTTAGAGCACAAAAGAGAATTTTTTGATCAAAATCTTGCTCTGGGCTGAGACAATTGCAAAACTCCAAATAACAGCATTGGAACAACGATTTCACTCTTTGCATTCTTTGCTATAAATATCTTCTGTAATGAGTGTTGAAGCAGTAAAGAGAGAGATGTCCAGTTATACTGTTATTACTAGTTTTATACACAAAGGATAATCTTTGCTTAAATATATCATAATGCTTTGTACGTATAACTGATACAAAAATTAATTTATAGTACTTAAATTGTACTAAATCTCCCCCTTACTTAGACTTGGTTGTAATTTTTGTAGAGGTTTGGGGATTATCTTGTTTTATTTTTCATGTATATAATTCATGTTTTTCAATCCATTTACTAATTGAAAATATATAACTTATGAATTGAAAGAGGACTAAAACATCAATTAGTAAATGTTGCTGTTAGCTCTGCCTCTTTGAACCTGCCTCTCCACGTGTCAGTGGCGCTCAGGTCGCAGAGACTAACACTGCAACACCGCAATTAGCCTGCCTCATTAAACCTGCCAATCCACATATCAGTGGCGCTCAGATCGCAGACTAATGCTGCAGGAGGTTAAGACCTTCACGGGGACATCAGTACAAACACCAATATGATGGATACAAAATGTCCGTTTATTAAACTGTGTATCTCACCTATATACGTTCACCAAGTACCTCCTTCGTGGGTGTGCCCTTAACATTACAAGCCTATCCATCACCTTACCTCGTAACAAGGGAGGGCTACAGCTATTCCTTCCGTACATCGCGAGATCTTCCGAACGCCACTCCCTACACTTCCCCCTCCCCATGCTTTATAACATCGTTATTCCTGATTGATTGTCATTATTGCGCTGTTCCAAGCGGCGATGAGCAAGACCCATATGTCGATCTAAGAACAAAACATTAACCTTCTTAAACAATCTACAAACTACAGCACTAATACATGTAAAGGCGATACAAGTAGCAAGAAGCACACCACATATTCCAATAATTCCCCAAATGAGCCAATCCCAACTAAGCTAATTAGTAATCTAAGTCCACACGTTGTCAAGCCACCCAAACCATTCTGGTTTTACAAAGGTGGCTGTGATGAAGACATAGCAAGATTCTGCCCCTGTATCCAGAGGAAAACAGACGTCTTCGCGGTGATGTGCTCGTTCCACTATCGCTTGTCCTTGACTGTTATAAGGAAGGCCGTGTACTAATTTGATGTCCCACAATGCACACCATTCTTTTGTGCGTCTAGCAACAAAACAAGGGCCGTTATCTGTTTTGATCTCTTGTGGCTTCCCTAACAAGGCGATAACGCCCTCCCAATGAACAATAATGTGTCTGGCTGTTTGCTTACGAGCCATTGTGGCTAATATTGTAGAGCTAAAGGTGTCGATGGTTACTATGAGATACTTATTTGGTTTTAACAATTCACATGTTGTTACATCAGTTTGCCATATCTGATTGGAAGAGAGATCCCGTGGATTGACACCTGCCTCCCACAGTGGGCCTTTTTGACAGTAGGGACAAAGTGCCACTATGTTTTTTGCTTGTGACAGAGAAATATGACATGTTTTTGCTAAGGCTTTTGCTCCAAGGTGTAAAAAGGCATGTAAACTCTTTGCGGCGTCCAGTGATGACACACCCCGTGCCGCTTGGTCAGCCTTATGATTGCCTTCTACAATCGGACCTGGTAGGGATTGGTGACTATTCACATGTGTAATAAAGGCCTGCCCTATGCGCTGTTGTAGAGCTTCATAAAGTAAGGTCGACACTTCCGTCTGCACAAATCCTACTGTTGTCATTTTGTGTACAAGTTTATAAACATATAAAGAGTCTGTAACAATATTAACAGGATTCTCTGCCTCTTGCTGGAGTGCCATTTGGACTGCTTTGGCCTCTAACCATTGTACAGATTTGTTAGTCTGAGTCCACATCCTCTTTTCTTGGTTTTGCAGCACCACCTGCAACACTTATTTCAAGACTTTGTGAATTAAGGGTTAGGGAAACTTCAAAAAAGGCAGTATATTCAAAATAGTTTCACGAAGGCTAGAAACAATACAGCAGTTACAGTTACTAGTTAAAAGAGTAGGCTAATTTCACTACTTTGAGGGATATGACTAAATACTACAAAAATAAACAATAAGGAAAATACGGAATAGCACACTCACTTAATGGGGTACTAACATTCAGATCCGCAATTGCTGGGGAACCCTGGATGCAGCGAGAATTTAGAGTGCCCTTCCTCGCAAACCGGAAATCCTACGCGATGCGTCCATCCGTAGGTGAGGCATCCAACATCGCTGCAAGCAGGTCCAGCCTCATATATCTAAATCAGCAGGCCAAAATAACTGGCAATTTTCTTTGAGCAGAAACATCTGATCTCATCCTCCTGTTGGGTTCCACCCAGAGCCTGGCCACCACTCAAGGGGGAAAACCAAGGGAGTTTCTAATAAGGTTAAACACTTGGGGTCCTGTTTCTTGATACTGCTAAACAAGGAACTTAAATACACACATCCTTATAGCAATTCATCCTTATTAATAACTACATTTTATCTAAGCTACATCTTTTACTGGTAACTAATAAGTTTATATATTTCATCAAGGAGTTACAATTACTGTCAGCATTTTCTCTTAAAAAGGTTGGCAACCATAGTGTGATTAAGGACAGAGATATTTTGTCTTATTGCAGCAGCAAGCATTACCCATCCATTCTGCTTAAATGATCAGCTGAAGAGATCGCGAACTGTTGGCACAGGGGCATCCATAGCACCCACCGCTGGCTCCTGAGTGTCCACCAAAAGCTTCCTCTCATATCTCAGGTGTGGTTGCACGCACCTTGCTGGTAACCGCCGGGACTGTGACCTGTGAAAATACAAGCATAACCTCTTCCCCAGGTTATTAAAGGATATGGTCCTTCCCAATTACCACTTTCCAGGACTTGAACCCTGCCCTGGACTTCTTGTTGATCTGGTATCTGCGACGAGAAGTGACGCAATATTGGTGGCACCTTTCATGATCAGTTTGGCAAACATTTCTGGACGAGTAGTGACCATCTTGTGCATTTGGTGTGACAAAAAAAAATCCATTTAATAATAACAAGAGGGTCACTAAGTGTTTCATCCCATTGAAACAGCAGAGCATAGGGCTGCCCTGAAGGATTAAATAATATCAGTTGATACGAATAGCCAGGCACACCTCACCATGCTTGTCTTTCTGAGATGGCATTAGCTACCCGGTGGAGATCTTGTTTTGCTTTCTCTGTAAGTACTCTGGGTGATGTCAGTGAAGGATCTCCTCGCAAAATATCAAACAAGCTATGCAGATCATCATTAGTTAGGCCCAACAACAGCTGTATCCAATTTATAGCTCGTAACAGTTTCTGTAAATCATTTAAAGTCTTAACATCAGTTTTAAGTTCAACCTGTTGTGGGACATTAGTCTGTTCACAAATTCTCCACTCCAGGTACTGCCATGGTGATGATCGCTGTACCTTTTCAGGTGCTATTTGTCACCCCATTTGAGATACTGAGTCTTTGGGTAAAGCAAGAGCCTTTTCCATGATCTCCTGTGTTTCTGCTGCTATAAGGATGTCATCCATATAATGATAGATAACAGCCTGGGGGACCTGCATTGTGGGAGTATTCTTTATGCCTTATGGTAAAACAACCCAGTGATACCGTCTTGCAGGTTCACTAACATTAATACTGGGAACAGAAAAGGTAAATTTAGCTGCATCATCTGGACGCAAGGGAATGGTAAATACCAATCCTTTAGATCAATTATTACAAGATGCCAGTTTCAGGGACTCATTGTTGGGGAGGGCAGGCCTGGCTGTAATGTACTCATATCCTCCATGGCATCATGAATGTGTCGGAGATCATGTAAAAGTCACCATTTACCACTTTTGTTTCAAATAATTAACACCAGTGAGTTCTAAGGACTGGTGGTAGGTACGAGATGTCCTGCACTTAATTGTTCCTGAATTAAATCATTAAGGTGGCACAACTGTTCCATTGGTGAGGGCCACTGACCCACCCACACAGGTGATTCTGTTTTCCAGGTTAGTCTCAGGGTGGGTTTAGGGGTGGGCTGTGCTGCAGTGGCAATTAAGACAAATTTGATCCAATTTGAGTTCCCCATTGAGCCATACAGTCACGACCCCATGATGTAGCAGGGGTTTCCAATATAAATGGATGAATATTTGCTACCCAGTTTACTGGGCTCCTTACATGAATGAGATCTTTGCTTTGAAATGTTACAGCATGACCACCAACCCTGAAAAGCACTCGAGTTACTGAAGCTCACAGATATTACAGTCACATCCGCACCAGTATGTAAAATGCCTGTCAGTTCAACAGATTCTTCGGCTTTAGTGAGGTTACTTTTTATCAGAGGTCGACTTTGTCTCCCTGTCTGAGCTCAAAATGTTTGAGGGGTACGTGCTGGTCCAAATCCTGAGTCACCCCAGCTGTAGTAAAATAAAGAAGCTGAGTAAGTCTGACCTCTGGTGAAACGAACAACCCCTGTAAGGTTGTAGATGATTTTTATGACAATACCCTTCTTAGATAGATGGTACAAGGGTGCACTACCCACAGAGTATGCACCTAACTTCAAGACAACAATTAATACAGAATTACTGCCTCCTGCTAGAGGAGATATTTCACCTGTGACACTTCAAACACTCAGCCCAAACAAACAGGCAACACCAGTGACCCAGCAGGCGGGCACTAAGGTGCTCTGTCAGAGAACTCCACACTCCGCAGCTGCCGCTGGGCTGCGTCTCATGCACGCAAAACAATCACACAAGGAGGTCTCTTACACTTATTACTCACACAACATAAAATGATAAACGCTGCAAACATCAAAACACTGTTAAGAATATATAAAGCCATTGCTTATTGATTATGTGGTCTTGGCAGACAAGGGACGTCGCATTCCAGCATCAGCATCTTCTGTAAAAACTGCCGCTTCTGGCGTTGGAGGGGGGGGCTTGGGAAGGCCCAGGGCCGCCGCCGTCAACTCTGCGCTTGCAGGCCAATCACCCTCTTGATCACGCGCTGTTCTCACGGTAGCATCTTCTCGCAGTTCAGTACTTTTCCACAGTTTAGTGTTGCAGCTGTCTGTTGTTTTTCCCTGCCACCTTGGCATAGCTCAACAGCCTCTTATCTTTCTTCCAAGGCCTGTTTTTCATCAAAGCCTAGCACTTTCTCACAGGCTGTGCAAGGTTGACAGGCCAATGCCTCCCACATCTCCGCCCCCCAACGCTGCATGTCTGCCTTCCATTTTTCTGCTAGTTCTCCCCTACGCACCTCGGTTTCCCCCTCCCCATCGTCGGAGCTCGCTGAGTGCTCCTCCAGGGTAGCTTTCATCATCGCATTTGCCTGCCCCCAAGCCATTAAATGCTCCGGCTTTCCTAATTTCGCCTGCTCTGCTAACTCTGCCTCTATTTGCGGCCAGAGCTCTGGCTTCATACAGTCTATCGGCTCTGCTAAAACGCCGAGCCTTATCAATCTTTGTAGCATTGCTTTTAATGTTCTCAACTTCATAGAAGTCTGTTTCAGTACCTTAACTGTGACATCTATGGCGCGCCATGGAGTCTCCCGTCCTGCGTAGAGCTCCTCACCTCCTGCTGTGCACCGCTGACTGCCACAGCTTATCTCTTCCCGGAATCATGTCGTAAATCACATCGGGGTCACCATTTGTTGCTGTTAGCTCTGCCTCTTTGAACCTGCCTCTCCACGTGTCAGTGGCGCTCAGGTCGCAGAGACTAATACTGCAACACCACAATTAGCCTGCCTCATTAAACCTGCCAATCCACATGTCAGTGGCGCTCAGATCGCAGACTAATGCTGCAGGAGGTTAAGACCTTCACGGGGACATCAGTACAAACACCAATATGATGGATACAAAATGTCCGTTTATTAAACTGTGTATCTCACCTATATACGTTCACCAAGCACCTCCTTCGTGGGTGTGCCCTTAACATTACAAGCCTATCCATCACCTTACCTCGTAACAAGGGAGGGCTACAGCTATTCCTTCCGTACATCACGAGATCTTCCGAACGCCACTCCCTACAAGTAAAGTGTTATAACAATAAGTCATAGTGATAAGAGGTTCAAAATTATTTTCTGAGAAACTTCCTAAAAACAATAAAATCCCCACCCTCAGATATTGGCTGTTTATGAGATAGAGCCAAATTTAATCTGTCTCACAGTTTGAAAAACTTTCATCATTGTTAGTAGCTCCTTGCTGTGTATTTTTTTAAATTCTACTCTTATCTTGAAGTGTTGCCCATTACATTCACTAGATTAAAATTTTGTCCACTCTTATGTCTATCCAAGTTTACTAGTCATGATTAGCAATAGCTATACAGACCTTGTGAGGCTGCTGTGTTTTTTCAAATAAGGTGTGAAAATACACACCATCTGAGCAGTAGTGAAGAATGATGACTTAGTAGTGAAGTGTGTAACTATGAAGTGCCTAAAAATGTATGCATGATAGGGTATCTTGAAAGTCTAATTTTCCTTTATTTATCGTATTTTAAATTGGGCTGATCTTTTGACTTATTAAAAAAAAACAACAAACCAACAAGCCCTGATATGGGATGAAATTGGTGATCACAGCTCAGTCCTCAGTGAAGAGGGCTGGACCAGGGAGAACTCTGCTGGCTCTTGTTATCTTGTTGAATTTCTGATGGAAAAGGTCCATTTCACACTTCAGTGAAGTGTGCTTAGGGCAAGGAAGCATAGAGTACTAACTCCAGGGCCGAACACCATCGTTGTGTCCATACAGCACCGTGGCTGACATACAGGGTTTACTAGTTTGGAAGCGAAACTCATCTCCATACACTGCATTAGATATACAGCCTAATATCTCCATGTGGTATACTGTGTTGTATGGGTGCCCAACCCTGTGCTATGCCTTCCCCAGGGTATCTCTGAACCTTTCCTTGGTACTGCCCATCTCATGATTTTCACTATTTTTCTGTTAAAGATGGTGAAAGCCATTGCCTTGGTTGCTGTGTCGCTTGTCGTGCTTGGGCCAGCTTCTGCCTCTGGTGCCCCTGTCCCAGAGAGCACTCTCAGCATCCTGGCAGCTCCAGCTGACTAGTGACAAACAGTTGCTTCACAGTCTGTTTTAACCCCCTCTTATAGGGCCAGACTCACACAGGCAGCACAGTCACACAGCTCAGCATGACAGCAGGTTTGTCACATGTTTCTTTAGTAAGGCAATCACAAGCATCACTTTGTACACTAACTGAACAGCCTGCAGTAAGTCCAGCAACCCAGCGGTCTGGTTCCAAGCTCCCCTTCACGTACTTTAAATGAGTTTTCTATATGCTGTCATGCATTTTTATTAGTTATCTTTTATCATGTCTCTCTCATATGGTTTTTAATTGATTTAATTCATATCACAAATGCTATTCATCTATTTAGTTCATGCTGTACCTTCCCCAGTCTATACATCTTGCTCCATCCAGGTGTCTTACATAAAGTTTTGTTAGTCCACTGATGGACTAGAGACATCCTGCCCATTAATCAATTATCTCCTCTTTAGCAACTCTTGTAATTTCAGGTGTGCAGCTAAAGTAATTCTACTTCATCTTTTTCAGGGCTCTATTTTGGCCTGCATACTGCCTTTTTCAAGTGCCACCATTATTTGGGGTACATAAAATTTTGTGTGGTCCAGTATCCCTCTCCTAAGAATTTACACTAATTATTTCAGAAAAAAAAATAGTTAAATTATATACTGTAAAACTTTAGTGTACCATTTCTTTGTGGCTTCATAGCACAAAATAAGTAAACTGAACTAGTATAGATTGTATGCCCTTCCCAACACTTTCCAACTGGATTATCTTCACATGTTAAAACACTCTGATGTAGAGCTATGGTTCTCCAGGATCTTGTGCTTAACCACTAGCAGAGAAAAGCAATCTGTCTGGAATCACTGCCACCTCCGAAATCTGACTGGTTAGTTCTCAGAACACTTGAGTCTGGAGCCACCAGGGATCATGAGAACTCCACAGATCATAGCTACCAACAGAATGTTTTCAAGTTTAGATTATGCAGCTACAGTGATTATAGGATTGTATTGTTCAAGCTTCTTTCAAATCCCCAATGAATGTTGTTTTCCAGGTGTTTTAATTCTTAGCCCATGATGAGTTTTGCCAGTATCATACTTGATTCTGAAGTAAAAGTACAATATAACATCTGCTACATGCATTTCTATTTTGTGCATTTTCCTTATTTTTATATACTTGTGTTGGGCTGTGGGAGCTAAAATATAATAGAAAAATACATATTCTTAGAGGAGCAATAGAAGAGAGAGATTTCACATATTAAGACCTCCAATGTGACTTCCTACATAGTTTGATATACAGCAGTATCTACATATGTTGCAGTTAATACTTAATATAGAAGTCTCAAGACCGACAATCTGATGCCAGCTCTCCCAGAGTCACCATTATCACATTTTATATATGGTTGAAGATTTTGGGAGCTATGCAGTCTTCCCCAAATAAATACATTTGTAAGATACAATACAGGTTAGAAGGCCTTTAAATAATTTTTCTTCTTGAAATTAATTCTGTAATGGATATTGCACTAGTTTTAAGACTTCCATGTTATTTCAACAAGGTTTTTGGCACTGTGAAGTCAGTAATGTGTTAGAACAGTAAAAAGGATTTACAACTTCATAATATCAATGGGAGATATTCATACCACCTACTTATGGCATGTAATTGGGAGCAGCTGCCTTTCTTCACTGACTGCATTTACAGAGAGCTTGGATTTTCTGCTTTTAGTCCCCTGAATCACAGCAAAGCCTGATGGCTGGTAAGTTGAAAGTAAATGGTGTGAATTTTCTCTGAACTCTTTTCATGGTATCCTTATAGTTCCAAGTAGTAAAATGTTTATTTCTGAAATCAAGAATCAGTGTATAATTGTCAGTACAACTTAAATGACAGTCCTTCTGTCTTTACAGTTAGAACCTAGGCTCTCAACAATGATTCCACTGTACTCGCTGAAGATGGGAAGAGATTATGAGATACGAGTCCGATCAAGACAACATACCTCTGAAAAATTTGGGGAGTTTAGTGAAATCCTTTATGTATCTTTTCATCAAACAGATGTTGAATTTGTTCGTTGTGCTGAAGGTAAAAACACTTTGCTGCACTTATTTATAACCATTGCATATAATCATTTGGTGAGATTGAGAGTGTACAAATTCCATATACAAGTTCAGACATAAACTCAGTAAGACTTTTCCAGTTCATAAGAGAGCAAAAATACAGATAGCTTTAAGAATCAGAAGTAATAACTGCTGTTGCACATCCTATAGAGCCTATACAGTTAAATCTCATGTTTCATTGTGTAAACTGAGCGCTCCAGTAGTGAAGAGAATTGTCACTTCCATTAAAGTGTTATACTGCTGGCTAAGTTTGTTACCAGAATGATGTGCTTTACTGATCTGCCCAATACTATTAAGGACAGAGTTTTTCTGATTCTTGCTTCTGTTTTGTACTTGTTTTTTTAACGTACTATTAAAGACAGAAGAAGAAATAGCCATTGAGCACCACATTTTTTTCTATTAAAAGAATGAGACAGTGCCTTTTCCTAAAGCATTCTCATGATACAGGGAAATGATCACCTGCTTTGCAACTTATTTAGTTATAGCAACTTATAATGATTTCTGAATATTGCTTAATAATCCTGCTTGCCCTGACTGTTCTGTGGAAGCTTACCAAGGGCTGCTGCTACTGTGTTCATCAAAACAAAGCAGTTTTCTGTGGAAACCTACCAAGAACTACAGCGTTCAGCAAAAATAAGAGACATGTCCTTGGAAAGCAGATGTGTTCTAGCAAGTTTAGTCTTTATAGTGGATAGATAGCCATATATGGGCGGTAGAAATTGATATACTGGTGCTTTTAGATAAGATAGAGGTGGTAAACCAGCTGGAACCACTCTTGTTATTCAAGAAATTGGCCAAGAGAATCTGCGCATGCTCCAGGGAAAAGTACAAGGTGAGGAGGACTGTGAGCCTTCCTCCCAAAGCCCCCCGAAGATGCCCCCCAGGAGGCAATGCGCAGGTGCAAAGAGAACATAAACTGCTGACACCAGCCTCTAGAACTAACCCAGCCTTACTCATGCATATGTATGTCTGTTATGTAATCCAATGAATATGTATAGCCACACTCAATAAGTTTTTGGTAAAGTGTGCTGTGGGTGTGCAAGCTTTGTGGAGAAATCCCCTTGCACCCCGGCGCCGGAGTAAACATACCTGCTGTATAATTCTGAGTTGTAGAGAAGTTTGTATAGAAAACTTAAAATTGGGAACAAATGATAAGAATCTAAGGCTATAGCCAGAATATATTTCTCTGTAATTTGTATTCTACAGTGTCAGCTTAAGTATGATGGAATTGGCAGTATTTAAAAGATAAAACGTTTCATTTATCTTGTTATTCAATCCTACCAAATCACATTTCTCAATGACCTAAATTCTCTTTGTAGCCACCTGCAAAATAAATAAAAGGAAGAAATATTTTTTCTTTTTTTCTTTGCAATTGGTAATTCACAACATAATGTTCAGCCTCTAGAAAGAGTAGTATGCTTTTTGACACCACCATATTTTAGTTTCTGTGAGAGAAGACTAGTTTGTCTATGATTTAGCATGCTATTAATAATGTTCTCTCAGCTTGGGCAAACAAGCAGCAACATGGTTTGTGGCATTATATGCCGTCAGGACTAGTGGTAGCATGTTTCAAGCAGGCAGAACATTCCTTGTGGCTTGTTTTGTTACATATATTGTCTGTACTAAGATCTTTATATTAAAAAACTCAGTCTGTCTTTGCAAGGAGTCTCAGTGGACTCACAAATGCAATATGGAAACTGTTGAGACCAAAAGGGTATTTTTATTTCTGCTTAACACAGAACTTCCACATTTAAGTAACCAAAAATTTTCCTATCAGTTTTTATGAGTTTGGAATCCTCAGGCAGTAGAAGAGAAGGTTGAAATTAAAGATGCAACAGAGATGCAGATTCCTGCTAACATCTTTTTGTTCTGTTGTTTCAGAAATTGAGTTTCCGTGGTTCTTAGTTGTTATCTTCGGAGCATGTGGGCTGGCTGTAACAGTGATCTTAATCCTGTTGTCCAAACAACCAAGGTAGAGAGTTTTTGACAGATTTTATGTACTTGTAGCTTGAAAAAATAGAGTACTTCAATTTTTTTTTTCAAATCTGGGGGACTAGAAACTATTTTGAGGATTGTTGTTCATCCTCTTAAGATACATGGATGCTGGCATATATATGTACTAGGCATTCAGCAGTGAGAATCTGATTATGTTGACAGCTCCTGTTCCTTTTAGACTGCAGAACATTTTATACTACAGTATTACTTAGCTAATTTATTTAGGCTTTGAAGGGGATTGGTTTTTTAGTCCATTCAAATTTTGTAAATACTATTTTTACCCACTTACTGTTCAAAAGTTTCACACAAACATATGCCTGTATATTTGGTTTTGTTCTTAGACTATTCCACTAATCTCTGACTATTTCTTCATCTAGCCAAGGGAAAAAGCTTGAGTCATAGGGCAGTATTTGGTCTCTGTGGATAAACTGAAGCTCCTATAAGTAACAGGAATAAAATAAAACAAAGCTCAGGATTGTGTAATTTATAAAAATGACACATATATAAAAATGACAAGATGGTCTCAAAGTGAATTCATCCACTAAAATGTGTGTTCAGGGATGGGTTTTGGCAGAATAATTCAGCTTAGATGTCATACCAGTACTGTCCTAGACTATGGAGCAACACCACAGTCAAGCCCCAGTGCACACATGCATGTTGTCAGTGGTCTTGTATATACACTTTGAAAATGAACACTGAGGTGTTTCGCACATACCAGCATAAGGGCAAGTCACTGAAATGAAAACAAGATAGTACAATTGGAGCAGCTCTCAAAAAATAATTTAGGCAAGCAGCACTATGCTTTAGCAGTGCTTAATTTAAGGAACTCACTCCCTGCAATAACATCCCGGTCCCAGAGTTAAGAGCAAGGCTCCTGATACAGGGCATGACAAAAGCTTGACATGTCAGAATGGGGCAAGAACAACTCACATGTGGGACCAGGGGCTCACTAAGATCAGCACAGTGGGCAAGGGGTGGCTTGGTCGCAGAAGATCCTGAGGGCTGAAGCATGTCTCTGATCACACAGCTCATTAATATCTTCCATGCTAATCATGATTGCTGTAGGAGGCTTTTTTCCACTGAGGACCCTTCATCTAGAATGTTTTTCTGGACATATGGGCCTGCACCCTTTCCTTCAAACTGGTGCACATGGTGGTGGGAGTGGCAATGTCTTCTGCAGAAGAGCAGGCTACATAGGTTTCCAGTAATGCAAAATATCCAGGCTCAGTTTCCTCCTGTATCTGAAGAGATATCAATTCATAGTTTCCTCAACTCTAATCTCACAAGATCTGAACCAGGCTCCCTAGGACAGATGCCATAGGGTTAGGCCATACTCTTTTAGAGTTGAGAGATGTAGGTTTGAATTATGCAAGGCTAAGAAAGGAGCAGAGTGTAGTTCTCCCTCCTGAATGATTTCTCCAGGCAGTGAGTGGTAAAATCCTTTGTCTGTTTTGTTAGAAGCAGTGCCCAATCCTGTCAGTGGATTCAACTGTAAGCTCAAATCTTAAACTAGTACTCTGAGAGCCCAGCCAATGCACAGCTAACACAGCCCCTCCAGGGATTAGGTGGAAAATTATTTGATTTCTGGCTCTCATTGAAGCTTGCTGGGCAGAACTTTGAGGGTCTGCCAAAAACAGCTGGGAAATTTAGGCCTGCCATAGTTAAGCAGAAGGTGCCTAAATTTCTCTCTAGCACTTCTTAAGACCCCTCTAATCTGTCCTGGACCTCACCAAGGTCACTAACAATGCAACAAATCTAATATTTGGATTTGGATCTACCCTTCCCACAGCTTCCTTTCTAAAATAGGCAAGTAAGCCAGTATAAAGAGAATGCTGAATTTTCCTTTTGGGAAGTACAGTTTCTCTGTTTGCAAAAGAAAGAGAGAGGTAAAATGGAGGAGATAGGCATGACACACTATTGTTGGATTATTATTAATGGAAAAATCATCTTTCTATTTGGGTTTTCTTTTTTGTTGTTTGGTTGTAGGTTTTTCTCTCAAAGAAATAGAAATTCACTTTATGAAGAATTAGAATAATATCTTTCCACAGTATGTACATGTTTTGCTGATCAGGGATATCAATTAAACTCAGACACCAGAGTGAAAAGCACAGGCGTATTTTACTAGAAATAACTAAATAATATAACAGAATAATACAGAAAACATACAGTAAGAAAAGGCAGAATAGTGCACTTAAAGCAACAAACAGGAAAATACAGGGTAACGCATCAAATCATTACTACCTGAGAGAGAGAAGAGTGATTAAGAAAGATCCATCACCACTTGCATACGTTACCATCATCCAGACCTGCAGGCGCTGGGCAGCCCCGGTTACAGCGAGGATTTGGAGAGCCTGTCCCGGCAAGTGGGAAATCCTACGCGGTGCATCCACCCGTAGGTGAGGCTTCCAAAGTCATTGCAAACGGGCCCAGCCTTATATACCAGAGATCGACAAGCCAGAATAGCTGGCACCTTTGTTTTGAGTGGAAACATGTGGTTTCACTCTCCAATTAGATTCCCCCAGAGCCTGGCCAGGGTTCAAGGAGGAAGCCAAGGGAGTTTCCCTGCTTATCTAATTTTGACCATGTTCTTTTCAGAACAAGGCCACACATCTGGTCCCAAGGCCAGACAGCTGGCTCCATGGCCTTGTTAACTTGCCCCTACACAAAGAAGGATAAAAATATATATTTAGGATAGAGATGTTTTCATTACATTCATCATCAGTAATGAGTATATGATATCTAAGCTACATCTTTCATTAATGAGCATACATATTTCACTAATGACTACATACTAAGTTAGCAGCTTTGGCTCGGGGCCTGTTGTTCAGGCTTCAATACTTCAACACTTTAGCACTTTTTACATCAGAATAGGTGGGTTGTTATAACTTAGTACAATACCTACTAGCACAATGGTTATCAGTTATAAAATATACAGGATTCATCTATAGGTCAACTCTGGCTTGGGCCTGTTGTCCAAGCCTTAGTACTTCACCCTGTTGTTATTATATATTACTTGTTACGTTAATAATTCAGAAAACAGAAGTGTCATAGAGATGGCAAAATACTAGCCTAAATTTTTGAAGTTGTGTTTCTGTTTTATTTATTAGTTCTGAAGTAATTCACTCTTTTCACCAACTCCTTTTTTTCTGTTCCCCTATTTAAATTTATTGGGCTTATGCAAGACTACTTTGTCCCCGAAAAAAAAAATTGTATCAGGTTCCTTTGAAAATTATATAAAAAGGGAAACTATTGACAGTGCTCTAGGAATTTACTCTCTTTCTATAGAGCATTAAATTATCAAAGACCAAAATGGATTCCCACATAAATGCATGTGATTTCAACTAGAAAAGCTGCAGAAAACTTGATTTTTATTTGGAATGAAAGAAAACAATCATTCTTTTCCTTAGCACTATTTGAAATTGAATCTTCAAACATTTCAGTTTTGAAGTAAATAAGTATAAATGCAATGTAAAGCTCTCTTCTAAATTCCTCATAAAGGACCAATGTCAATTAAAAGCTATCATTTATTTTTTCCAGGTTAAAAATGCTGATTTTTCCTCCTGTTCCAGTTCCAAAGATTAAAGGGATTGACCCAGATCTCTTGAAGGTAATATTGTGCTCTACAATCTAGAGGGAATCATTGTAGTAGTAGCAGGTGACAATTGTTGTTCCAAGCAGAACAATTTTGTAGGAAAAAATTATGACTGCCACAGAATTAGTTTTCATAAAATAAAAAAAACCCACCACTTTGCAATTATTACATCAGCTACAATTACCTTTCCTTAAATTAACAACATAAAAAGCACAAGCATTTTTATTCTTTCCTTTATAACATTATTTTTTTCTTGCTTTATAGAAAGGAAAGCTAGATGAAGTGAACTCCATCTTAGCCAGCCATGACAGCTACAAGACACATCTATACAATGACGACTTGTGGGTTGAGTTTATTGAGTTGGACATAGAAGACCCCGAAGAAAAGAACAGAGTATCGGATACTGACAGGCTCATGAGTGAAGATCATATGAAATCACAGAGTTTCTTGGGAGCAAAGGATGATGATTCTGGACGGGCCAGTTGTTGTGAACCAAATATTCCAGAGGCAGACTTCAGTGCAAGCGACACATGTGATGCCATCTCTGATATTGATCAGTTCAAAAAGGTAACTGAAAAAGACGATCTCTTATGCCTTGATAGGAAAGATAATGATGAGTCACTTCCAAGCCTTGCCGACACAGACACCCAAAAGCTGCATACTCAGTCCAAAAATAGCCAGCCATGGTCACCTTTTGCAGACAGCATTGACCCAGCTAGACCATCGATCCATACCCAGCTAAGTAACCAGAATTCATTGACAAATACTGACTTTTACATGCAAGTGAGTGATATTACTCCAGCAGGCAGTGTTGTATTTTCACCAGGGCAGAAATCCAAGGTGGGGAGAGCACAGTGTGAAGACTGCACAGAACAAAACTTCACCATGGACAATGCCTACTTCTGCAAGGCAGATGTGAAAAAATGTATTGCTGTGACTTCCCATGAAGAGGATGAGCCGCATGTTCAGGAGCAAAGCTGTAATGAGGACACTTACTTCACCACAGAGAGCTTTACCACTACCGGTGTCAATCTTGGAGCTTCAACAGCAGAAACCCCAAATTCAGAGATGCCTGTCCCAGACTATACATTTATTCATATCGTTCACTCTCCACAAGGCCTTATGCTTAATGCAACTGCACTGCCTGTGCCAGACAAAGAATTCAACATGTCTTGTGGCTATGTGAGCACAGACCAGCTGAACAAAATCATGCCGTAGCTCTTCTTTGACTAGGTGTGTGCAGTATTTCACAGCAGAGTGTCAGATCAGGCTTGTATGCTGAAACCAAAATGAAGTCTAAAAGTTTCTCATGGTTCTTATAATTTTATCTGAAATGTTGTAACATAAAATATTCATCAAAATATTTGTATTGTGTTCTGTAAATATTATCTATTAATTTGTTTTGAGACTGTTTTACTAGCAGTGACTGTCTTGTTCTTGTGGGTGTTGATTTTTGTGATACTAAACATTGAAATGGCTATGTTTAATGTACAGTACATCATGCTTTTTGATAAAGCTAAAAATCAGGTGGTTTAAAGTCTAAGAATTTAGTAAAAACTGTGTTGTTGGCAGAGATCTTTATATTAATAACTGGGAACTGAATATATAGGTGAAAAACAAAAGTAGTTTGAATAACACATCTATTTTGATTTATATAAATTAATAAAATATATTTTAATATTTTATTCATAAAAACATAAATGTTTTCTATTACACTACACACTGTAGGTTAATTATGATGACCCATCTAAGAAATGTAATTGCTGCAGTCTTAAAAAGGAGTTTTCTGTTTTATAAAAATTTTGTTTGCAACAAAAAGAAAAAATAGATTTTTACAGAGCCATTTTATACCTCCAAAGAAACCTGTAGAGAGATTTTCAAATAGTGTAGAAATTTATGGTAACTGATTCTATTACTTTCTTATGGTACCTAATATAGAAATATACATTAAATTTAAAGTTTTGTAGAAAACTTTAAAATATAAAAAACATTTGGGCAAATGATTCTGTTTTTCATCAGATTCTGGTTAATGTTAATAATATACTATTTTATAAGTAAGATTTTGTTGACCACAGTATTAATCAGTGTGTAACTACACTTTCATTTAAAATTTTTGAAAACACGTGAATAAGCTCTGGTGACTTAACAGCATTATCTTTTCACATTGACCAACTTCTGAAGCCCCCCTACAGCCAAAGGTATCACTACAGTTATTAGTTTGTACCACATAAAGTCTTGATTAAAAAAATAAAATAAGGACTTCAGGATTTGGCCAGGAGTTAATTTTTAAAGCTATAACAGGACTAAAAGACTTAAGTAGAATAAGGGAATTGAATGCAATATTGTTCAAGAGTGTTTATCATTTTTGCAACCTAACAGCATCTCCTCTGCCCACATCAGACAGACTTTCAGAAGGAGAGAAAAATGAAACTTGGTGGGAAAGCTCTCTTGACGGAGCTTTACAATGAACTGTTATTGCTTCAGAAGTTACTTTCCTAGGCCATAGTTCCATCATAGCAGGGTTCTTCTTAGAAAGCACATAGGGACGTTCATTTCCTTTCTCTGACCTGAACAGAAGTGTATGAAGTGTGGCAAATGCAGATCTTGCTCATGATGTCTCCCACTGAACTCATTGATTCTGTCTTTGTGACCAAGGGCTACAGGATGGGGCCTATTGAGTGGGATTTTTAAGTTTAGCACGTACTTTATGGTAAATGTGTATTAGATATTCTGCTAATTTGCTGCTATATTTTTCTAACAGCTACATTATTTAGTTTCATTAAAAATTTCATAGATGAGAGACACTAATGCAAGTAATGCCTATGTGTGCATTTGGAAGAAATTTCTTATGCTGTTTTTATTGCCAAAAATAGTTAAATACCTCAATCAAAATCAGAATGTCATTTTGGTACTTTACTGGTCACACAAGCCATTATATGCCAGTCCAAAGATGTGTCTTCTGGTTTCTATTTAACTTTCCTTATGTCAGTAGTTTTCTTGTTTTTCTCAAAGTTCAATAAATGTATTGTCTTTGATCTGTCCTGACACAATGTGTTTTATTGCAGATTGTCCTGGTTTCAGCTGGGATAGAGTTAATTTTTCTTCTTAGTAGCTAGACTAGTGCTGTGTTTTGGATTCAGTATGGGATTTGGTATGAGAAGAATGCTGATAACACACTGATGTTTTCAGTTGTTGCTAAGAGATCAAGGACTCTCCAACTCCCCATGTCCTGCCCATGCACAGGTGTACAAGAAGCTGGGAGGGAGCAGAGCCAGAGCACCGGACCCAAATTGGCCAATGGAATATTCCATATCATGTAACGTCATGCTCAGTATATAAAGGAGGGGCATCTGGTAAGGAGGGGGTTCTCTCTCGCTTCTGGGATTATGGTTTCGGGATCTTGGCTTTTCTGGGATCACTAGCTGGGAACGAGCAGGGTATCAGTCAGCAGGTGGTGAGCAATTGCATTGTGTATTTCCTGTTTGTACTATTATTGTTACAGTTTTATTTCAATTATTAAATTATTTTTATCTCAACCTATGAGTCTCTCTTTACCCTCCAATTCTCTCCCCCATCCCCTGGGTGGGGGAGGGTGAGCAAGTGGCTGTGTGGTGTTTGGCTGCTGGCCAGGTTTAAACCACACCACAGATAATTAATTTTTTATTGAAAATAGAGACTTTAACAGGAGAAATCAAGTATTTCTCATTGAATAAAGTAGAATCCAGCTTTCCTTAGAATAGAAGCAATGCCTACTGGGATCAGTGTTTTCACTGATTGATATGTTTATAGTTAACAATAGAAGCACAGACTTAAATTTATAGATGTAGATAGGACATGCTGTACCCAGAACTGGCCAAGACACGTATTACTAATTTAGCAGACCAGTTTGCCTTTGGCTGGAACAGCCTGTGGTTGCAAATAAATAAGCTGCACTAGTTCAAGATTTACACCTACAGTTTAATCCACAAATCAGATATTCTGACCAACCTTGATAGTTGCTTGTTGTGATAGTTAAAACCTAGAAGTATATGAACTCTGAAATGTCAGATAATCTGTCTCTATGAAAAATGCTGTATCTTGAACGTCTCCCAGTGTGTAACTTAGTGTAATTGCCTCTCTTCTCTCTCTAGAGAGAGGGGTAGAGAGGGAGCTGTTGGAGTTATCCAAGTAGACAAGGGTAAACACTTTCCTCCCAAGGGAATCAGTGTGTGATTCAGTTCCTCTACACAAAAGTCCAGTACCATTTAAGGTATGTAATCAGGCTTCCAGGTGCTGGTCCAGAATAGCACAGGTTTTGTGTAGATTCTGTCTTATCTAAAAGCCTGAATGATAGTAGATATCCATGTTTTGGCAGTTGAATTGATCCCCATTGGAAGAAAACAGCTCCGGGAACGTAAATGTCTGTTTCAGGTAAGTCTAAGTTACCATTTGTAAGGAACTGAAGGAATTAATGCCTCAAACATTAATCAACACAGAAAACCTCAAGGACAAGCTGTGGCCTTTGTGATTAGTCTAAGGAATGAATTATCAGCCTAGGGAAGCACAGGGTGTATGGAAGGGTGCATGTCTCTGCTCCCTTCAGTTGCATAGCCAAATTCCCTAGATAAGCCTTGAAGGGAGGAGACATAGACTGAGTAAAACCATATGTTCAGGTTAAGGCCTACACCTTAATTTACGACTATAGCCTTGAAGAAGAGCTAAAAGATTGATAAGAGATAAACAACCAGCACCAGATGGAGCTAGAGGCTAGATAATTGCCCAAGAAACAAAAACTGAGGAAAAGGTAAAGGTGGTAGGGGGAGATAGTGACCACCAACTCAATTGGACAAAAGGGTTAATGTACCCCATTCCCCCCCAATGCATGTGCAGAACCCATGCTCCACCTTTTCCCCATCTCTCATGGAAATGAGTTCATGGAATACCTGCCTCTCTTTGTCTAGTATGCTAATCAGCTGATAAGATGAACTTAAAAGGCAACAGAAAACTTTGCTGTGCGTGCACCCACCACCCAAGATTACCAGACCTGAGACAGTGCTGAATCCAGGGGTATGATCCGGATTTCTTTGACTCTCTTTCTCTCCTTTCTTTTTCTTTTCTTTCCTTTCTTTTCTTTCTTATAGATTTCTAAGACACCACATTGCTTATTATCCTTTTCCAAGTTTAAATGGTTTTCTACCGCAAGTAAAACATTTTAACCAGTTGTTTGGTGTTGTTTCACCTTAATTTAACCCGAGGGGATCGCAGAACCTTTACAACTCTCTGGGCTCCCAGTCTTGGTTGTAACACCATTATTGTTAATAGTCTGAAGAGCTACTTAGCTGACCAGATATAGGTGTCTGCTTTATGTGAGCTGCTAAGGGCTCTCCACTCTTCAGACTAGAATGGCAGCATGGATGTCTTGCTCATGTTCAGACACCAAAATATATTTGTTAATTAAGGTGTCTTAATGTTGAGCTGAATTTCACCTTAGCTGAACCCTTAGACAACCTAAGACAGAGAGGGGCATTGGTGTTCTCTTATGGTTTATGCCCTCCATAAAAACAACTTCGTCTGTAGAAGTCAGTGTAAATGAACTATCATAAGTAAATATGCTTGCTTATACCTCCTGCTTGAAGAATTAAGCTTCAGAAGGCTTATGCCTTTTATAAGGCTCTAAAAATACCTTGAGCTCCTGTGGGAGTCTGAGGATTCACAGCTGGACTTAAAAGTAAGAAATGGCAATGAAGACAGTGGTTCACCACTGCTTTGTGGGGAACTCCAGGTCCCACTACTCTCACCTGTGCCAGTTCCAGTGCTCTCTGCTAGTGCTCTTCCACAAGCTGATACATGTGATAGACAGTAAACTGTTTATTTATCAAATTCCGTCAAAGATACTGGAAGCTTGTGCTATGTTATTCCATAAACTATGTAAGCCTAAGCTTAATCTTAACTATTACATTGTGTAACGACTAACAGACTGTTGCAGTTAGCTCTGCCTCATTAAACCTGCCAATCCACATATCAGTGGCGCTCAGATCGCAGACTAATGCTGCAGGAGGTTAAGACCTTCACGGGGACATCAGTACAAACACCAATATGATGGATACAAAATGTCCGTTTATTAAACTGTGTATCTCACCTATATACGTTCACCAAGCACCTCCTTCGTGGGTGTGCCCTTAACATTACAAGCCTATCCATCACCTTACCTCGTAACAAGGGAGGGCTACAGCTATTCCTTCCGTACATCGCGAGATCTTCCGAACGCCACTCCCTACAACAGATTATAAGTGCTTATCTAAATTAAAATGTTGAAGCAAGGACTTCTACTGTGCAAAAGACTGAAAGGAGGGAAAAGGAGGGGGGTTGAGAAGGGCAAAGGGGAAGTGTCTGTACTCTGTGTTACCTTATAAGGTATAAACGAAAGCTTTGTGAGACTACTCTCAGGAAAGCAGGAGATAGGAGGAATTCGTGACACGAGGAAGACATGGAGCCTTCATCCCCACGACCACCGGGAGGCAGAAAACGACCTCCTAGCAACAAGGCGCGCAGACGCAGAGTACACCCCTCGACGAGACACAGATACCAGAAGACGGAGGATATAAAAGGAAAGACTTTTGGGAAGTGTGCGCGCGCCGTTGGCAGAGTTGAACTCCCTGGCCGCCCAGCGCTGTTTTGCTTGTTGCCGCTTGCTAAGTAAACAATTGAAATTTTGATTGGCTCTGACTCACATCAATTTGAGAAATCTACTTATAACAATACAACTTTCTAAACCCTGAGAAAATAATGGATACAAAATATCAGAAGTTACCTTCTGTTGATCAATGACTTAAACTGATTGAGCAAAGTCCTGGATGAGCACCAGGGAAGAAAGGCAGGCCCACATGGCCAAGAGCAAGGGAGGGAGGAGCTAGAGTGGTCTCACCAGGAATATCTTTTTGGCCAAAACAGCTCCCTCATGCAGCTCACTCACAGGAGGAATACACAGCTCAAGGTAGGTGTGTGTTTGCAGGGTGGTGGTAACTATCACCTAGGTCAGCTTAAAGGGACTGTGAAAAGCCAGCCTGAGCTCCTTCCTGCCTCCAACAGCAGTGCAGCTCAAGTAATCACATGCCTAATGACTGCAGCCTGTGTACAGTTCACATGTGGGTGTTTAGAAGAGAAACCCAAGTATCAGACTTGTGGTTGTCTCTGAACTTTACGTTTTATACTAGCAACCCACTGTTTTCCTACAGAGCACAGCAAACATTTCAATATATGATGCACTTGTCAGATACAGAAAAGCTTGTATTACACTGTTGCAAAGCAACCTGTTTATTTACTTTCACCTTTTCTTTGAAGTGTGGGGGGGAAATATATCTGTGCTCTACAGAAAGAGCCTCTGGACCAGTAATTTTTTAATTTTCTCTCTTACTCACATTGAGAAATAATACTACATATTGTCCCAATGCTGGACATACGAGTTAATGTCATGGTTTGAGCCCAGAGGGCAACTGAGCACCATGCAGCCACTCACTCACCCCTTCCCCCCAGTGCTGAGAAGGAGGGAAGCAAAAGACCCAGGAACTTGAGATAAGGACAGAGAGGGATGATCTCATCCATTAAGGCACAGGCAAAAGACAGACTCGTTAAGGGAAGAAAAAAAGAACATCAATTTAATACAGACACTAACAACAACACTTAACATACAGAGTAGGACTGTGAGAAGCATTACCACATCTTGAAAACACCTTCCCCCATCCCTCCCTTCTTTCTGGGCTCAGCTTTGCTCCTGATATTTCTACCTCCTCCCCCCAGCAGGACAGGGGGCAGGGAATGGGGGGTGTGGTCAGTCCTGCCACTTCTTCCACCTCGTTGGGGGGGGGAACTTCTGACATTCCTCCCCTGTTCCAGCGTGGTCCCCCGCTCACAGAAGAAACTCTCTCTGACATGAGTCACTCCCACAGGCATGTGGGTCACCCCCACATGTTGCAATCCTCCCAGCGCTGAACTACAACAGCAGGGCCTTCTTCCCATAGGGTCCTGGCCTCCTTCAGGCACAGTCACCTGAGTCAGTGTGGGGCTCCCCACAGGCCACAAATCCATATCTGCTCCACTGTAGACCTTCACGGGTGGCAGCCCTGCTGTCTCACCACAGGGTACAGGGGAGTCTCTGCTCTGGCATACCTCCCCCACTTCCTTCCACTGACCTCAGTGTTCACACAAATGTTCTCCTCACAACTCCTCTCAGGTTACCCTTCTTAAATACTTATTGCAGAGGTGCAGCTAATTGGCCCTGCCTTGGTGTAAAGGTGGGTCCAACTTGGAGCCAGGGGAGCTTTGAGAAGCTTCTCACAGGGGGCTGTTACTGATATGTTATTAATTTGAGTTGATGATTGTGGTGGTTTAGCCCCTGCCGGGGTCTGAGACCACGCGGCCGCTGCCCCTCCCCCACAAAGGGAGTGAAATACAAAGCCCCAAGACTGAAATAAGGAAAGGTTTAATACAACAGTGCAATAGCAACACAACCAACAACAACAATAACAATAACAGTAATAGTGATAGCAATGAACAGAGCAAAATAGCTACCAAGTACAGCAGTGAGAAGCACGATGTACAAAACCAGGAGTGCACCGCGCTCCCGCACCAGGAAAAATGTGACCTGCCAGGATGTGACGTCAGCATGGTATCTGAATAACCCGGCTAGAGCTCCCCCCCACTGCTGGGGAAACTTAACCCTGTCCTGGTTAAACCAGGACAATGATTTTTGGAGATTTTGATAAGGAATGATTAGGACTAATCAATTAAATGGAATCTCACAGAAATATCATTTTTTGTAGAAGATAGTGGTGTAATGTTTTAAGTAGTCATAGAGATGTTGTGTTTAGTTAAAAGTAACCATACAACCAGTTACGCTGCTAGACGAGGTACCATTGTTAGACTGTTTAGTAAGGATGATTTATAGTCCTGGAGACCAGGTGTTTTAAAATTTGTATTGTGAAAGGCCCTCGAAGCATGTTAAAACTGCAATGTGAGCCAAGGACATTGGAGGGTCTTTCTTTTAGGTCAGTAGTCCGTGGTGGTCACGAAAGCAGCCCCCCGACTCATTTCAGGACTCAAGTGCGCATGACCGGAAAGGGGTGGGAATATGAAAATGAGTTACAGGGATTATCATGTTTATGTATGAGAACTTGATTATTATGTATTACTGTATCCTATATAATCAGCATGCTACATGAGTTAGGTGTGTGCTGTTGGTGAGAGACTCCCCTGCGCACCCGGCCATTAATAAAGGAGTGTCTGCTTATCTACATCACATTGGTGTTGATAAGTTCTTTTATACCGTTTTGGTGACAGGGCCACTGCTGTAGCCCCCTCCCCTGCTACCAACCTCCCCCCCCCCACACTCAAACCAGGACAGTTAACATAAAAGTGACAGAATTCATTCTTCTAGAAATGCCTACTAAAATTGTACTTTCTAAGTTTAATCAATGGCTAAAATATTCAGGGTGAAAAGAACAGTCATTCTTGGAATGACATTTTACTCACATTTCCTGGCAGAGGCTAGTCTATATGAATATCTGTATTCTGAAGCCATGTTAGTTCTCAAAAGCAAGGAGGACTCAAGTTGCTATGCTGGCTGCATTTTGGTGTCATCAAGAAGCACACCTCAGTTTGGAAGAGTTTGATTTTGAGCCTCTTTTCTCCATCAAGGACAATGTGCATTTCCAAGGCTTCAAGTTACCGTTACAAGAGACTGAAACAGCACCATCTAGACCAGTTTTCACTGAGATAAGAAATAATTTTGTGAAATATAATTACTTCTATTCTTTACTACTTGCATTTAAATATTTTTCCTTATTTATGATACAGGAGGTGAGATCAGCAGATTATGAGAGCTGTTCACTCTTTCTGAATGAAAATTAACATTATCAAGGGAATGTTTTATATTTAAAAATAGGAAGAGTATTAAAGAAGTGGTGGGAGGTGTTCTACAGACTTGCCCTGTTTATGATGGCAATCTACATTGGGAGCACTCTACTGTCATTCACAGCTTAATATATACAACTATATATGCATCAGCACAGTTGTAAGAAAGGGAAATAATACTCTGGTTCAAAGAGAAACTTAAAACCATATGAAATGTAGCCACAGGCAACCTTCTTTTCCTGCACTGAGATGTGCTATCCCAGGGGCTCATTACCAGACACCCTGTAAAAAGGAGTGCCTGACTCGGTGCCAGATTGACTGATTTGAGAGCAAAAGGGAAAAAAGTTTAAAGCAAACTTTGTTGGGGAGCAGGGGAAGAAGTAAATGCTACAGAAGGTTACTTTTTCATTTTTCAGTTCAATTCAGAATATCCTAGTTCACTAAGAGGGTGGAATTGGTAAGTACTTAACTGGCTTTTATAGACAATCAACTTTGGGGAGATACCACTGGATATATTTCTCTGTTGGAACTCCCTCTGTTTAAATCTAATTTTACAGTACAAATTCTGTTTTCTGACTAATCATTATTATTTGCACACACAGTGCTTTAACTGCCATAGAAACCATGCCCTCAGGTGAAACAGAAGCAAGATGTAGCCTAAATCCATTTCCATGATTTGTATATTAAATGCTAGCATAACTGTATCAAGCATTTCCTCACCTTCTCTAATCAGGGCTATTAGAGAGAGTAGGCAACATTCAGAAACAGATGGAAGATAAATAGTAACAGTGGTGTTAGAGAACCAGGTGCAGTGGAGCAGCTGCCAGGAGGAGTCAGCAATGCACAGGATAATTAGCTGTAGATGGAGCTGTAGAAGTGGTGTGGATGACAACTGTAGTCAGTAGTTCTAGTGAAAAGCAGATTCCACTATTAAAATTGATGCATCTAGTGAATTGACACAAATGCTTGACACATTTATTTTTTTTTTTCCCCCTACAGGCTTTGGTATTTCTTTTGCAGAATATGAGCTTCTTTATTCTAATATATTAAATTTAGCTGATTAATGATACATTAGCTTCCTGAAATTAGTCAGAGAAAGCAGAGAATCCTTCCACATCATGTTGAAAACTGTGAGAGAACATAGCTGAACTTCCCCTCCTCCAAAGTAGAAGGAATAAAACTCTGCAGAAGTCTTAGTGGGAGTAAAAGCAAAGTTGAAGAGCTGACAACTTTCTGTAGCCTCCAGTCACAGATGCTATAAATGATGCTTCTGCTACTGTCCTTGGTCTGCTTTTGAGCTCATGCTGAAGGAAATGAAATCTGTTCCATAAGAGACACCTGAGACATAGGCATGCCAGGAAACTGATTCCTCAAACTTTTCTTTTCAGTAGTAAAGTTAATAGAGCATATATTTTACGTATTTTTTCACTTGTATTGCATATGAAACCTTACAATATTATACCAGAAAGACATAAAGTATAGAACCATACAGTGTCAGGTAACTTTCCCATACTAAGAAATAAATTAAATTTTCTGATGTTTTTCACAGCAGCTAGCCGTGTAGCATGTATAGTGCTATGTGAGAGACGAGAAACCAGGCCTGCGAGAAACTAAGAAAAGCAGCCTGAGAAAGCAAAAGTTGAGGCTGATCGAAGGAATGCCTCAAACACTTGCAAGACAAAACTATAGTCATGGGTGGATGGTGTGGAGATCGAAGCTGATAAGGCTGCCCGAATAACACAAGATGGGACTGGAGGAGGGAGCCCTGTGGAGACAGGACGGCTCTGCTCTGAGGCACCTGGCCAAAACTTCAAGGGCCATCTGTCCAGTGAATGACCTTTGCTTCATTATCCACAAAATGCATATTAAAGTTCACACCCCTCAATATGCTAACGAGGACTAACATGATCATGCTAATTACATCATCCCATGAAACACCTTACCCCTCCCTGTACATGGGATACGTAGGTATGTGGGTCGACCTAGGGGACGGACCCAAGGAAAGTGGGTATAAATCGGGGGGGGGGGGGCGGGGCTGGAGAGCACAGTGAAGCAAAGACAGATGCCTCCTGGAACCCTCACTGGCAGGATCGATGCAGAAACCCAGACCAGTGATCTTTATTCCCCTATTCCCTCTATCTCCCTCCTTTCCTTTTTCCATTAAGGAATGCAAGGCATATTGTATTGCTTGTCACAACTTGCTATATACTTAGCCAATTAACATGTGTTCAATTATTCATTGTGGGTAGTTAATAAATGTTTGGAATTTGAGACTTGTCTCACCGTTGTCCGCTCCATTGGGGATTTGCGAATCTGAGTCACTTGTCTCCCTCATCTGAGCAGGACGTGACATGCTATAACGTTACAAATGAAGGAAATAGCAACCTTGCCCTTCTGAATGGGAAACTTCTTCAGGAACTAATTCTGTGAGCCAACTAAATGTACTTTCCTTGGAAGAACAAGGCACAAGCTTGGAAAGTTACCAAAGGCAACATGATTCTTAGCAGAACTGTGCTACCAAATGAGTGGGCCCAATCCTTCTTCAACAGCAGTCTGAGTGCCATATGTTTGTTACCTAGAGATGTTAAGATGTTATGAGCACCCTGTCCTCCATCTGTGGCCTAGCTGTGTGGGATTCCTTATGGTTTTTTACCTATAAGTTAGAATTCTTTGTCATGGCATATTTTTTTGATGGAATCAGAAAGATTTGCTAGTGCCTTGAAATGCCATGAAAACTTCTAAGTGAAATTTCCTGAGCCAAACTACTGATGAAAGAATGTGCAACTCTGGGCAAGGACCTGTGTCAACTGGAATTAGATTTGTAAATTTATAGTATTTAAAAATGCAAAATTTTGCTCAATGTAGGAGTCTGGGCCGCGCTGGGAGAAAGTTAGTGCAGACAGAAGAATGCAAGGACGAAGACAAGGCCAGCAAAATAAGGCTGGCAAAAACACACAAGATAGCAGATAAGTGAGAAACACCTGTGGTCAGCAAAAGCACACAAGTCTGAGCAAAACAGGGTATGAGATAAGGGAGTTTTGGCAAGTTTTGGGCTTTACGTGCTAATTGCAATTAACCAATGCAAATGCTTGTAGAGGCGCGTGAACAGCGCGTGTAGATGACCTGTAGCCTATTAGAAGATAGATGAGTGCGTGTACGGAACTTAGTAGAATATAAATGTAACCAGAAAAGGAATAAAAAAAAGATGGACGACCTGATCATCACATTGGTGTTGCGTCGTTTCTGTTCCCGCATGGAGAAATAAGGACCCCGGCTAATGGTGACCCCAACAGCTCAAGTTTGGTTCATACAATTTGTAGTAGTTGTCAGACTACAAGAACAGACTAGCCAAAGAATGACCTATTTTATGAAAAGTTCTAGGGACACAAAGTCTGTTGCTTTTATAGTGTACATAATGGCAAAGTTGCATCACTTCATTTCTGGAATGTGATTAGTATTAATTAGTTGATTTCTACCAATCATCAATCAATCAATTGTAACAACCTTCTGAATTTACTTCATTGAGGAATGTATTAAATGTCTATTTAGAAGCAAAATGCATGCTTTTAGCCTGGCACTGATAGTTGAGCACTGTCAGAAACAGAAATACAAGAAAATAGAAACACGTGTCTTTACAAGTTGTCTTCCTGCTTCCATAGTGTAGTAAATAGTGCTTTGACACAAGCATTCCTTTCTCACAAGACTAGCCCCAACTGTTTAATTTCCATAGAAGAAGGGCTTATAGGCAATGGAGGGAAAATTAAGAAACAAATGAAAACAAACAAAATACTGTCCAAAGGGACTCCTTCAGATAGGGATCAATTAGACAAGATTTGATAATCTCTGGAAAATGTGGTCCCTAACAAAGCAATATGTTCTTATGTGTATTAGATGTATATAAGAAAATATGCTCCTTGCCAATCTGACACATACACACACATTTGTGTGTTTCATAAACTCACTATCACCCTGATTTTTTTAGGAGTATAAGAAAATTAGGTCAGGAGAAGTTTAGCATTACTTTAAAACTACAAGAGTGTAGGGAGTGGCGTTCGGAAGATCTTGCGATGTACGGAAGGAATAGCTGTAGCCCTCCCTTGTTACGAGGTAAGGTGATGGATAGGCTTGTAATGTTAAGGGCACACCCACGAAGGAGGTACTTGGTGAACGTATATAGGTGAGATACACAGTTTAATAAACGGACATTTTGTATCCATCATATTGGTGTTTGTACTGATGTCCCCGTGAAGGTCTTAACCTCCTGCAGCATTAGTCTGCGATCTGAGCGCCACTGATATGTGGATTGGCAGGTTTAATGAGGCAGGCTAATTGCGGTGTTGCAGTGTTAGTCTCTGCGACCTGAGCGCCACTGACACGTGGAGAGGCGGGTTCAAAGAGGCAGAGCTAACAGCAACACAAGAGATCCCAATTTACAAATAAATTATAATTGCTATAAATGTGCTTAAAATGAAAATTATAACAGTTTGACTCATCAGTATGTCAACAGAAAGATGGATCTGATATAAATGAGAAAGCAAAGCGATGCAGGCTAGGTTACTTAGGAAGCTAGTGGAAGCAATACTTCTCTTGACTTCGTCCTTCTTTCTCTATTGCTCTTCATCCCTAAGGTTCAGTCTTCTTTAGCATATCCTATTTAAACTGGATAGAATATCTGTCTGTTAAATGATTCCAAGAAAAGACTGTTTTCTGTAGGCTTGCAGGACAGAGCTTTGGCATGGTTGGAATGCTGACATGGTTGCAGTATGAATAGTAAATGGTAGTTTGTAAAGTGGAAATCTTTTGAGAGGAAAAATAATTATTCTAGTGACTTCAAGTTTTACAGAATCAAATCTTCAAAGTCAACAGTATATTTTTTCTTAATTATGTTCTCCCAGAAACTGAGTCAAAATGGATGATGTTGATACATTCTAATGAAGAAACCTTGACTACTGAAGAACTACATTTAAGTTACACTCAGGGCATAAGAATATCTGAGTGTGCAGATAGACACTTTCTTCCCTGTAGCATAGATTAAATTTTTGCATTAATGCAGTTAAATTATTTAGTCTAGGTATGTGCTTTCTGTTATAACTTGGGGAAAATAACTTTCAGAAGCCAAATCAAGTGACTTATAAAATTTATTAATTCAGCAAGCGGCTGAGCAAGTAAAGCAGCGCTGGGCGGCCGGGGAGTCACTGCTCCACCAATGGCGCGTGCCCCTCCTCTTTGGCAGTCTCTTTTTATAATCTTCAGGTTCTGGGCTGACGGGGCCTTTTTGGTTTCATCTGCGGCTGCGCCTTTTGTTGCTAGGGGGGGTCGTAGTCTTCCTCTGCGTTATCTTCTGCTGACCCTCTCGGGTTTTTCCCTTATATGGCATAGCTCATCTCTATGCCTACTTTACAGGATATCGCTAATTGCAGACTTGGCATAAATCACATCAAACAGACATGCCCACACTCAGGCCTTCACCCTTTGTAAACTATCTGACCAACAAATGCCGTTTGCCTCTTATCGCAATCGTAAATCACATCAAACAGACATGCACATACCCAGGCTCCCACCCTTTATCTGATTGACAAATACCATATGTCTCTTATCACACTTTTTCTTTAGGCAGGGGTATGTCTGTATATGATGGAGAGAATTTAAACAGTCAGTATAAATGAGCATCTTGTGTCAGACAGAGCAAATAAGTAGTGCTACAGATTGTGTTCACTCCTGCTTGGGTGATGGTTGAGACTTTTAAAACAAAAATATTTTTCTGACAAGCTAAATGACTGCAAAGGTCTCTTAGGCTCTAATGACATATTAGGGGATTTTTTCCTCTTGAAAACAGCATGTACCAGTCTGTCTGTGCAAAGTGCTGGAACATGCTGTCTACCTTCAATACCATATGGCTAAATATTTTATTAAAAGTTATGTTGCAGATGAACACAGGCTATTCCAGACAAAGACTTGTAGATAGCATGATACAGTGAGCTTGTTTTCCATCCACAGTCTCTTTGAAAGTTATTTCAGAAGGCAAAACAAAGTCATTTTAAGACAATCATGTGGTACAGCTAACACAGAAGATTGTGTGATTTTAACATCTGATGCTAATGACTCCTAGAGATTACAAAATCCAGGTTTTTACAAAGTCACAGAATGATACACATTTTAAGAGATTTTATTTACAATTTACCTAGTGTTTACCTTTTTTTTTTTTTAGTTCATCCTGCTTCACAGAACACTCCTGTTGAGATTACAAGAATAGGGAATTCATATAAGCAACATCAGAAATTTACTGCCTACCAATGCCCTGTTACAAGTAGTGAAACTTTTATTTTGATATATACTGTAAACACTAATGCTATTATTTTTTTAATTACTGAAGCTATAAAGGAAGGATTAGGTCATCTTTTGCCAAGCAAAAAAGCACAAGTACAGAGGAAAAAAAATACTTTGTAGAAGAACATTTCTGCTCTGTTTCTGAACAAAATAACAGCTCAAGCACATGCTGAAACCAAGTAGCCTTTTATGTTGTTTGACAGCTCCAATTATGAGGATAAGGTCACATAATTTTTTTTTTTTTAAAAAAAGAACCTCATACCCTAAGATTTGGTTAACAAACATGCATGAGTGATGGTAACATGCAATCAACTATTTTTACTGAGGTTACTTTAATGGCTACAGATATTATTCTAACAATCTGTGCCTACACACATATATTTATACATTTAAATATCTATATTTAAATGTGTTCTAGTATATTAACTTACTTAATAAACATGTTTGTATATATTTGTACATTTTCATTCTTTCAACAAATATAGAACATTTTGGAGAACACAACAGTAATGGGTGCTGCTGTACCAAAAAAATCACTCCTGACAGAGAGCTTTCATATCCTAAAATAGATAAATAAATCCTCTTGGAAAGAGGAACGCAACATAGCAAACAGTATGCTGATGCTCAAGATGCATGATAGTATAATTTATCCCCTCCATTTTACTAAGCTACTCTGCAGCCTGATACTGTAGTGTGTTAAACACTGTGATGAATGTGATACTATCAGTCTAGAGCAGGTTAAAACCTATGCTCTTCCTTCCCTGTGCTCTTCAGCATACAAGGAAAACAATTTTGTAAACTGAGTTGAATCTTGCAAACCTTAATTCTGGTAAATACTATTACTGTTGATATTTTAACTGCAGCTGACACATTCCTCTGATATGGCTGGAGTTATAGGGAAAGGTATTGTTGTGGTTTGAACTCAGCCGGTAGCAAATCGCCACGTGGCCAGTTGTTTACCGCCCCCCCCCCCCCAATGAAATAAGGGAGGAACAAAAAAAAAAAAAATAAATTTGTAGGTTAAGTAAAAAAAAGTTACTAGCAAAAGCAACAGTAACGATAGTAGTCCAAAACAGGTAAAATGCAGTAGTGGCTCACTCAGCGGCGACCGGTACAGAGCCCGTCCCCAGCAGCGATCTGACCGCACCGGTGAAACTCCACCCAGCCGATCCGGAAACCGAAAACAAAACAAACAACGCCCGTGAGAGAGCAGGCGCCCGCCTATATGCTGAGCATTGCATCACATGCCATGGAATGCTCCAATGATCGATCTGGACCCAGCCCTTCAGCTGTGCTCGCCCAAGGAAAGTTAACTCTATCCTGGCCAAAACCAGGACAATTGCAGCGCTGGGCAGCACTGGGGTTTACTCCACCATGAGTACTCCAACTACTAACAAAACTCTCTGACTAATATACACAGAAAGCATACATATGCATCAGGATTCCTGGAAAAGGCAGTCTTATGCTAATGGCTTCTCAGAATTCATTTACATAGTCTGAGCATGCATAGTAAAAATAGAGTGAGGGTCTTCTCCCCCCTCCTGGAGGTCCACACAGCCTTTCTCACACTGTCCGCTAGTTGAACTTTGGGCTTCCCGTGTCACATATGGTCATGGAGTTACCTCATCCGTCCTTTGGCTCCTGTTTGCTTCAAGGTGGTTAGTTTAAACCAGCTTCCAGTCACTTATCTTGACACTGGCGTCTTCTCAGGTGCTTATCTGGCATTTTTAGGTCCCTGTTATCAGGGTTGTATTCAGGGAGTTTACCAGACTGTCCAAGGCCTGTTTTATCCCCACTAGGCAAGGAGTTACAGGTTTCAAGATATTTTACAAATGGGTAAGACTACAGGGGGTAGCTAGGAAAAGAATATAAATTAAGTTATATACATTGCATACAAAAATAAAAATAACATTACTGGTTTCTATACACTAACAAAGTCAGGGGGTCTTGAGAGGTGTATTGGTCTTGTAATTTCAAGTATACTTGCAGCAGCTCCTCTTTCATGACCACGGTGGCAGTTAGTGACTGAGGCATCTCTGCTGGGATAGAAGGGGATGCTGCCAGTCTGTGATTTCTGCTAACCAGCAGGTGCTTGTGGAAGGTGCTTGTACAAGCAGGTGCTTGTATCAATTCTAGATAGACTCTTTGACAGGTTAAATTTGACTTTTTTAAAGCTGCTTAGTTTCTGAAAGCTTTTATATATGCTATTGAAGCTAAGCTGCTTGCTAGCAAGCTGCATTAGAAAATCACTAGGGTCAAGAAACATAATTGTTTCTCTATTTCTGTGTCAGCAGAGCAAGGACTTCTCTAAGTGTATCTGCACCACCATGCTTTCAGAGAGGATCTGTGTGAAGCACGTTAAAACATATTGATGAAATGTGGAAAAGGCTGCATTGTCACTGGCTGAGCTGCACATTTGCTTTGGACTGTGAATTTGGCACTGTTTAGTGAGATGAAAGAAGCACTAACACAATGCTTGGCTTCCTCCCTGTCCTCAAAACAGTCTAATCTGGGAGTTCCTTCTGCATACCCAAATACTGACTGGATTGATATAAATGTCAATTATAATGTCGGTTAGGACAGCAAGCAAACACTTGTTCCTGTCTTGCATTTGTGTGGTGTGCGTTGAGCACCTTTAGCACCAGCAGGTCCTTTCCTAAATAAAGGACGAGCTGCAGGTGTCACATGAGCATGGGCCTTAGTGATCCCTTAAGTGGGTAGCTTTGTGTCTTTTATCAGGGTGGTTGCCTACTCTCCTCCCTTTTTTGTTTTTTTTTTTTTTTAGTATGAAAAGATGGAGACTGTACATGTTATTAATCTAATTTGGTTATGATGGATGTACTAATGCAGACTTGGAATTTCAAGGATGAGAAGATGACTACAGGCAACTAGATACTTAGTGGGATTTTGCAAAGTGATAGACATCTAATTGTTAAACTGTTTGTATGCTTGTATTTCCTTAAATTAAAATTTTAATTTAATCTAAGAGATCTCCCATCCAACTAAAATCCTTTACCTATTATTGTGAAAGTAACAACTAAATACTGAAAGTGAAAGTAGCAAATTAAACATCTCCTCAAGAAGCTGACTGTTCTGCATTACCTATCTTTCTAAGACTGAGTAATTTACTAAGGAAGAAAAGATGTTACTAAAAGTATGTGAATATAAAACCTATTTTATAAAATTTTTACTCTTTTTAAATGGTCTTAAAGAATTATAAGAATTAGTTAAACCAAATTGCTTAAATGCATGCAGAAGACCATTCTAGCTACAAAAGATTTTAATGATCCTAAAAAGTATCTTTCTCAGTGAAATATCAATATTGCAGACTTAAAAGAAGAATAATTTTAATTGTTTTTCTACCCTCAAGGTAGCTTGTCTAGGTGTTATCAGTATTTTTTATGAGTTACCTTAATATTCTGTATGTGCTATGTGGGCCACTTAAAATGTTTTCCGTTTTCTGCATCTCTAAGTAGATAAATTGCTGGCTTCAGTTCCTTGACATTACATAAAAGTATCCAGATATTTGTCATATTACAGTTGTGGTTGTAGAACCATGGGCACAATGGGAGTTTCTAATTGACTGCATTTTAATTTTACTTTGTAAAATACCTTACTGAAGAATCATAGAATCATTTAGGTTCAAAAGGACCCTTAAGATCATTGAGTCCAACCATTAACCGAATACTACCAAGTCCACCACTAAACCATGTCCCTAAGCACTCCATCAACATGTCTTTTAAATACCTTCAGGGATGGTGACTCAACCACTTCCCTGAGCAGCCTGTTACAAGGCTTAACAACCACAGAATCACAGAATCATCTAGGTTGGAAAAGACCTTGAAGATCATCTAGTCCAACCATTAACCTAACACTGATCATTCTTGACTACACCATATCCCTAAGTGCTATGTCAACCCTACTCTTAAACACCTCCAGGGATGGGGACTCCACCACTGCCCTGGGCAGCCCATTCCAATGCCTAACAACCCATTCTGTGAAGAAATACTTCCTAATATCCAGTCTAAATCTTCCCTGGCACAACTTGAGGCCATTCCCTCTTGTCCTATCGCTTGTTACTTTGTTAAAGAGACTCATCCCCAGCTCTCTGCAACCTCCTTTCAGGGAGTTGTAGAGGGCGATGAGGTCTCCCCTCAGCCTCCTCTTCTCCAGACTAAACCCCCCCAGTTCCCTCAGCCGCTCCCCATCAGACCTGTGCTCCAGACCCTGTACCAGCTTCGTTGCCCTTCTCTGGACACGCTCGAGTCATTCAATGGCCTTTTTGTAGTGAGGGGCCCAAAACTGAACCCAGTCATCGAGGGGCGGCCTCACCAGTGCCGAGTACAGGGGTCAGATCACTTCCCTGTCCCTGCTGGCCACGCTATTTCTGATACAAGCCAGGATGCCATTGTCCTTCATGGCCACCTGGGCACACTGCTGGCTCATGTTCAGCTGGCTGTCAATCAACACCCCCAGGTCCCTCTCTGACTGGCAGCTCTCCAGCCACTCCTCCCCAAGCCTGTAGCGCTGCTGGGGGTTGTTGTGGCCCAAGTGCAGCACCCGGCATTTGGCCTTATTGAAACTCCTCCAGTTGGCCTCAGCCCATCGCTCCAGCCTGGCCAGGTCTCTCTGCAGAGCCTCCCTACCCTCGAGCAGATCAACACTCCCACCCAACTTGGTGTCATCCGCAAACTTACTGAGGGTGCACTGGATCCCCTCATCTAGATCATCAACCCTTTCAGTGAAAAAATTTTTCCTAATATCCAATCTAAACCTCCCCTGGTGTAACTTGAGGCCATTTCCTCATGTCCTATCACTTCCTACTTGGTAGAAGAGATGGACCCCCACCTCGCTACAACCTCCTTTCAGGTAGTTGTAGAGAGCGATAAGGTCTCCCCTCAGCCTCCTTTTCTCCAGACTAAATGACCCCAGTTCCCTCAGCCACTCCTCATAAGACTTGTTCTCATAAGACTTTGTCATCTGCAAACTTACTAAGGGTACACTCAATCCTCTCATCCAGCTCATAGATAAAGGTATTAAACAAAACTGTCCCCAATACTGAGCTCTGGGGAACACCACTTGTGACCGGCTGCCAACTGGATTTAACTCCATTCACCACCACTTTTTGGGCCCAGCTGTCCAGCCAGTTTTTTACCCAGCGAAGAGTATGCCTGTCCAAGCCACGAGCAGACAGTTTCTCTAGGAGAATGCTGTGGGAAACGGTGTCATAGGCTTTACAAAAGTCCAGGTAACCAACATCCACAGCCTTTCCCTCATCCAGTAAGCAGGTCCCCCTGTTGTAGAAGGAGATCAGGTCAGTCAAGCAGGACCTGCCTTTCATAAACCCATGCTGACTGGGCCTGATCACCTGGCTGTGCTGTACATGCTGTGTGATGGCACTCAAGATGATCTGGTCCATAACCTTCCCTGGCACTGAGGTCAGACTGACAAGCCTGTAGTTCCCTGGATCCTCCTTCTGGCCCTTCTTGTAGATGGGTATCACATTTGCTAACCTCCAGTCAGCTGGGCCCTCCCCAGTTAGCCAGGACTGCAGATAAATGATTGAAAGTGGCTTGGTGAGCACTTCTGCCAGCTCCCTCAGTACCCTTGGGTGGATCCCATCTGGCCCGCTAGACTTGTGTGTGTTTAAGTGGTATAGCAGGTCGCTAACCATTTCCCCTTGGATTATGGGGGCTTCATTCTGCTCCCCATCCCTGTCTTCCAGCTCAGTGGGCTGGGTACCCCAAGAACAATTGGTCTTACTATTAAAGACTGAGTGTGGGAGGCATTGGCCTGTCAGCCTTGCACAGCCTGTGAGAAAGTGCTAGGCTTTGATGAAAAACAGGCCTTGGGAGAAAGATAAGAAACTGCTGAGTTGTGCCAATGTGGCGGGGAAAAACAACGGCCAGCTGCAACACTGAGCTGTGGCAAAGTACTGAACTGTGAGAAGTTACCGCCGCGTGAACAGCACGTGAACGAGAGGGTGATTGGTCTGCACAGCGCGTGTTAGAGTGGTCTGATGCTGATAGGAGAAAAGGTTGATAGCTGTCTGATTGCTGATTTGTTAACTATGAAGTAAGAGCTTTACCGACAGCATCCGAGAGCATGAGTATGTACCGTTGTAACAATAAACTCTCTTTTTCTTTCTGGATTTCATCGGGAGTCCGTGCCTCAGTTGCCACAACTGAGGCAAAGAAAGCATTAAGTACCTCAGCCTTTTCCTTATCCTTTGTCACTATGTTTCCACCTGCATCCAATAAAGGATGGAAATTCTCCTTAGCCCTCTGTATAAACCCGGCCAGCAGCCAAACACCACGCATCCACTCGCTCACCCTCCTCTGACTGGGGGATGGGGAAGAAGGAATTGAAGGGGTGAAGGGAGATTTGTAGATTGAGATAAAAACAGTTTAATAATTATAATAAAATAGAACAATAACAATAATAGAAAGTACAAAGGGATAATGCACAATGCGATTGCTCACCACCCGCTCACTGATACCCAGCCTGTTCCTGGCTAGCAATCCCGAAATACCAAGATCCCGCAGTCGCAATCCCAGAAGCGAGAGAGAACCCCCTCCTTCCTGGATGCCCCTCCTTTATATACTGAGCATGACGTTACATGATATGGAATATTCCATTGGCCAATTTGGGTCCGGTGCTTTGGCTCTGCTCCCTCCCAGCTTCTTGTACACCTGTGCATGGGCAGGACATGGGGAGTTGGAGAGTCCTTGATCTCTTAGCAACAACTGAAAACATCAGTGTGTTATCAGCATTCTTCTCATACCAAATCCCATACTGAATCCAAAACACAGCACTAGTCTAGCTACTAAGAAGAAAGCTTAGTTCTATCCCAGCTGAAACCAGGACTCACACTGGCTCGTCTTTCAGCACATAGGGACAGCCTGCTCCAAGAAGATGGAGTCTTAAGAGAATGGTTTACTTTAAACTATGAAATGTAATACATAAGTACATATTCTAGAGTCATATTTAATCCTTTTGCTGAACTTATCTTTTGAAACATGAAGAAAAAATTGTAATAAAACATTCTCTTTTAAATAACTGAGAAAATTGTACTTAGTTGTTTTTTCAACAACAAAATCCTGCTATTTAAAGGGTTTGCAAAACAGTTGTTTTGAATTTTTTTACTGTAGCTTGTTCTGATTTTTTATTCATCCATTACTGTGAACTTTAACTGTGTTGAGTTTAGCCCAAAGGTTTCCTGTGTTACAGCTTTTTAAGCTACCTAACCTGTGTAAATACATTAGGGCAGTTCTAAAGCATTAAAAAGAAGAGGAGGTGGATGTGTGCAAAGTTCAAATGTGTTCTGCTGTCTTTCATCATCAGTGTGAATCGTGTGGGAATTTAGATGCTTAAAATAGATTTTTGTTCATAAACCACAGCAAAATACAGCAAATTAAATCTCTCTAGAGGAGACAAATATATATAGGGCATTTCAGTTTGGTGTTGTGGGAGGTTTCTTACTGGAAGGGGCTAGTTTTTTTTCCATTTGTGTGTTTTCATTTTTATTTAAAATTATTTTTGGTGTACTTGAAATGGTGTGTGTTGAAAGCTGTGGAAACTGAAATTCTTCTTTTGTCCTCAAAAATTAAATAGTATGGGAAGTTATATGCTTCCAGGACAGGGGTAGATCACTACACAGGATTCAGTCTTGCTGCTGAATCAATTTCTCACCTCTTTCTGTTACTTCCCCAAGACCTCCAGCTTAATTTCACATTTCATGCAGAATCAGTGAATAAAAGTGTTTAAAAAATTTAAAAAGCCTGAAAGATGACATTTCTTGGACCAGATAGAGTGATGCTCCTGTCTCTGGATGGAGACTGGCAGCTCTTCCTTAAAACCAGCAGGCACAATGTGCCAAACCAGTAAAGCCGTGTGGGAGAGTACAACTGTTCAGGGAAGTATATAAAATCTAGTTGTCAAGTGCAATTGTCTGTCTTTCTGTGGGGTTTTTTTCATCTTGAATTATCATTAGTGTGCAGACATAGAACAGTAGATACTTAAGTGAGCATAATAAGAGGGACTCCATCTAAAGCTGTGTAAGGACAAGTTAATCCCTTAGAGGTATAAGGGAGACGACACTTGCATGGACAAGAAGGCTAGGAAACAGAGAGCAGGAGTCAGTGAAGGGAGGTGGCTACGGAAGTTGCTCAGGCATCTGTGCTGGGACCTGTTCTTTTCTACATATTCATAAACAACTCTGCAAAGGAGGCGAATGCTGAGGTAACAGGAAGTTTGACGATGCTTCACTAAGCGATTTAGAACTGTAAAGGGCTAGCTGAAGAGCTGCAGAATGACCTTACAAGGAAAGTGCCTGGGCAATAAATCAACAAATGAAACTCGGTGTAGATAAATGTAGAATGATGCTTGTAAGAAAAATACAACCCTAACATGGTGTATAAATTTACAGGCTCTGAACTTTATGACTCAGAACTGGGTTTGTGCAGTTGTGGCAGGCTGTCCCCTGAGAAGGTCAGCTCACTTCTCATTTCAGCTCCACTCTTCTCTACCCCAAAGACATGCAACAGAGCTGGAAAAATGCAGAGAAGGCCAACAAGGATGAGGAAAGATCTGGAACAGATTCTGTGCTATGGCCCTATTCCTCAGTCTAGAAAACAGATAATGGGGAGAAGGAAACATGATAAATGTCATACAGAGGTGCATTGGGATCTTTGTCTCCCCTAATAGAAAAAACAGGAATTACCAAGCTAGGAAAAGGGGCGTGCAGAGAAAAAAAAAAAAAAAAAGGTGGTTCTTCATGTAATCCACAATTAGGCTCTAACTCTCCACTGAACCTGTGAATCCCTAAATTTAGGTAAGTGCAAAGAGGTGCTAAACAAAAGATACCCACTGTGTGTTTGTGTTGAGTTTGTGTGTGTGGTGGGGTTTTTGATAGCAGGGGAAGGGGCTACAGCGGTGGCCCCCTGTGAGAAGCTTCTCAAAGCTCCCCCAGCTCCAAGTCGGACCTGCCTCTGGCCAAGGTCAAGCCAATTAGCGACAGTGGCTGCGCCTCTGTGATAATGTATTTAAGAAGGGGAACCTGGAAGGAGGAGTTGGAGTTGTGAGGGGGAGTTGTGAGGGAGATACCTATGCAAACGCTGAGGTCAGTGGAAGAAAGGAGGAGGGGGAGGTGCACTGGAGCAGAGACTCTCCTTCAGCCCGTGGCGAGAGGGCAGGCTGTGCCCCTGCAGCCCATGGAGGTCACTGGTGGAGCAGATGCCCACCTGCAGCCTGTGGAGGACCCCACACCGGAGCAGGTGGATGTGCCTGAAGAAGGTCGGGACTCTGAGGGAAGCCCGCAATGGGGTAATTTGTTGCTGGGAGGACTATGACACACAGGAAGGACCCACACTGGAGCAGTTCAGGAAGAGCTGCAGCCCATGGGAAAGACTCACTTAGGAGGAAGTTTGTGGAGGACTGTCTCCTGTGAGAGGGACCCCATGCTGGAGCAGGGGAAGAGTGTGAGGAGTCCTCCCCCTGAGGAGGAAGGTGTGGCAGAAAACAACAGGTGACGAACTGACTGCAACCCCCATCCCCTGTGCCACTGCGAGGAAGAAGGTAGAGAAATCGGGAGCAAAGCTGAGCCCAGGAAGAAGGGAGGGGTGGGGGGAAGGTGTTTTTAAGATGTGGTTGTACTTCTCACTGTCCTACTGTTTGATTGTTAAAGTGTTGCTGGTGGTGGTGTTTGAATTAAATTGATACTCTTTTTCTTCCCCTAATGGGTGAGTCATCCCTCTCTGTCCTTATCTCGATTCCTGAGACTTTTGTTTTATTTTCCTCCTTCCCGTTCCTGAGGGGGAAGGAATGAGTGAGCAGCTGCGTGGTGCTCAGTTGCCCTCTGGGCTCAAACCACAACAGTGTTACTTCATGTGTGGAAGTGAGATACAGCTCAGGACATATCTGAAGCAGTGTGTTACACATGTACCTTGCTGCTGTATGCCTCCCCGGGGATCTGCTGCTTGTTGCTCTGGGAGGCAGGATACCAACTGGAGGTCTTCCTCAGTGTGCCCTTTCCTAAGCTGTAATTTTTCAGATGCCCCTAAAATCAATGTCCTGAAATGAAGAACCAACAGCCTCAACAACAAAGATGTCTTTCACATGCACTCTCACAGACTGTAGCTGGGATGTTGGGTGCAGATACTAGCTGATGGCAGCACACAGGTTGCATCAGAGCCATACCCTAAAGGGAAGAACCCTGTTGGTGTAGCTAATTTTACACTGTGTTCCAGTGTGTGCAGAACAATGAAAGTAATTCTGGTTGGGTCTAGTTGCATCTGATACAAGGTTTCTGGAGTTACAGGGCCAAAAATAATGTTAATTGAGACAAATACTACACAGCCAATTTTTAAAAGAAAGCAATAAGAGTAAGGGTCGCAAAAGTCTTACTTTTCCATGGACATTTCCTTTTGCTGCCAACCTTATGCTAGAGATCAAAGACATTATGCCTAAGTGAAAGTCCAGTTATTGAGCAGGAGTAATAGAAAAATAGTACAGAATCAGTGCAGCTCCTGTGTTGGTATGTCCTCCTTCATTCAGGTATTTCTGCTATTTCCACAGAAAATATTAGAAATAGTCAAGTCTCTAGTCAGCTTCAGGGAGGCTTCCTTTCTGCTTTCGATATGAAATGAGTATCATTCCAGTTAGAGTAAAAAAAAAGAGAGGGGGGATGCCAGAAGGAAAACTTAAGAACATTTCAGAACAAGGATGGGCAGCACTCAGTGTCTCTTATGGTAGTTCCTTCTGTAGCCAGATTTTTTTCAGCTCAGGAGGCTTTATCCCTCCTCAGGAACTGCAGCTATGTCCAAGAACACATGCTCTTGGCAGCGAGCTAGCACTGTCTGATGTAGCTGGAGAACTGAAAATAACTGTTCTAAGGGAAAAACTTCAGATGTAAAAGACTTTAGGCATGGCTATCTAATGTTGTTAGGTTTTAGTGTATTTTGTGTGATTAGCGAATTGGAGGGTTTGGGGATTTTCTTTCCTCTCAAAAATAAGCAGCTGAACAGTTTACCCACAAAGCTAATGCAGGACATAGTGAATTCTATCAAACCTGCTGTCACTTGTGAAATCTGAATTCTCTCTCCATCTTCTTGAATTATGTGGAAAAAATTCAGTCATTGAAATCAATGTTCAGTCTTTGTTTTATACTATTTGTAAGTGCAGATGGCTTATTTTCCAATTTCTTCATTTATGTTAAAGGCAAAGTTGTACATCTAACTGTAATGTTGGATAAATAGTTATCAATAAAACCTTAGCACATCTGGTGAAAAAAAAAAAAAAAAAAAAGTGGTGTTTGGATCAGCAAATTGTTTTAACAGGATGAGTTGCTTTCAAATAACTGTTTGCAGTACCTGTTAATTTAAAGTAATCTCACCAGCCACAGCTCTGGGAGGATTATGACCTGGTCACTTGTCAAAGGCACGATGCAATGCAATTTAAAAAGAAAAAAATCCTTAGCCTATACTAGTGTTACAATTTGATTTTAAATGAGTGAAATAGTTTATTATTATAAGTAGCATGGCATGTTATAAGTGATCTTTAAAAAGCTCTCGATGTCTTCATATACAGTGCAGACTTGGTAGCAGAACCATATACATATATATAGATAAAAATTACCAAAATGTGCACTTCTTATAGAGGACCTTGCATTTGAGATTATCAAAATACTTTATAGATTAATAGAAATTTAATACAAAATCACAACAACATGTTTCATAAGTATTTTTGCTTAACAAATTAGGGAAACAGAGAGTAGTTTTCCAGAAATCTTAAGGTGAATGTGATGGTTGAGAGTGTGGTGGCTTGGCAGAGAAAAAACTTAAATCCTAATAGAGCCAGGTTTCTCATTTTACTGGGTTTCACATTTTTCTCTTATGTTAGTAATAAAGATATTTTTTTAAAAAAGTATGAAGTATATTGATATATTATGATCTAGTAATCCTGTGAACAACCTTTTTTTGACTTTTCAGTTACTACAAGGGAAGATTAATAGATCCTTGTGTACACAAGTCAAATTGGGTGTTTTGAGAAGGGGTGGAAGAAAATTTATCTTGTGCTGTTTCTATTTTATGTTTTACTTAATTTCAGATACTATTCCCCTCAATGAAAACATGAATTAGAGAGATTTTGTTTATGCTGCTTGTATCACTCTTCAGATTTTATTAGCTCTTATTCTGCTGAGATAAAAAAATCCTATCAAGTAACATCTTGATGGTTTCATTTATTTACCATATATAATTTAGGAGAATATTTTGGCTTTTCCAAAACAGAGATGTGTTTATGGATGTGGTGGTGCAATTCTACCCCCCCACTCATCACTGGTCTCCACTTGGACATTGAGCCGTTGACCACAACTCTTTGAGTGTGCCCATCCAGTCGATTCCTTATCCACCAAGTGGTCCATCCATCAAATCCATGTGTCTCCATGTTTTGCTGATCAAGGGTGCCAATTAAACTCAGACACCAGAATGAAAAGAGCAGGCTTATTTTACTGTTAATAATTAAAGGATATAACCAAGTAATACAGAAAATAAGCAGTAAGAAAAATACAGAATAATACACTTAATTATTACTACATACAGTTAATTATAGAAAATAAGAATAAGCAAGGTAATACACCTAATCATTACTACCTGAGAGAGAGAACAGTGATTAAGAAAGATCCATCACCACTTGCATATATTATCATCGTCATCCAGATCCGCAGGCGCTGGGCAGCCCCGGTTACAGCGAGGATTTGGAGAGCCTGTCCCGGCAAGTGGGAAATCCTACGCGGTGCGTCCACCCGTAGGTGAGGCTTCCAAAGTCGCTGTGAGCGGGTCCAGCCTTATATACCAGAGATCGACAAGCCAGAATAGCTGGCACCTTTGTTTTGAGCGGAAAGTTTCTGGTTTCATTCTCCTGTTGGATTCCACCCAAAGCCTGGCCAGGGCTCAGGGGGGGGAACCAAGGGAGTTTCTAACAAGGCCAAATACTTGGGTTCTCAGCCTTGAACAAGGCTAAACAAGGGAAGCTGGATACATTCTCACAGCATTGCATCCTCACTACTGATTATATTTTGTCTAAGCTACATCTTTCACTAGTGAGCATACATATTTCATTAATGATCAGATACTAATAATTAAAGCTAATGGTAACACAGATTTTACTAATTAGCAGATACTAATAATGGATAACATTTGGTTGTGAGGTTCATCTAGAGGTCAACTTTGTTTCAGGGCCTATTATTCAGGCCCTAGCACTACACTCCCAATTTAGAGACAAGGATATCATACAGGACAGTGTCAAATGCTTTGCGCAAGTCCAGGTAGATGACATCAGTTGCTCTTCCCTTATGCACCAACGCTGTAACCCCATCATAGAAAGCCACCAAATTTGTCAGCACGATTTGCCCTTTGTGAAGCCATGTTGGCTGTCACCAATCACCTCTGTTTTCCATGTGCCCTGGCATAGTTTCCAGGAGGATCCACTCTGATCTTGCCGGGCACAGAGGTGAGAGTGACTGGCCTGTAGTGACCCTGGTCTTCTTTTTTTCCCTTTTTAAAAATGGGGATTATGTTTCCCCTTTTCCAGTCAGCATGAACTTCACTGCCATGACTTCTCAAATATGATGGATAGTTGCTTAGCCACTTCATGCACCAGTTCCTTCAGGATCCGCAGATGCATCCCATCAGGTCCCATGGACTTGTGTCCCTTCAGGTTCCTGAGATGGTCTCGAACCTGATCTTCTGCTATGGTGGGCAGTACTTTATTTAAATAATCTGAGCCAAACTGGTAAACCACATGAGATGTGAAAAAAATCTGCCAACATTAAATGTAGTAGGAAATTATAGAATAATTTTCTACCCCAAACTAAATTGGATCTTAGCTTGATTTCATCTCTCACTTGCACTTGTGTAAATCCATTTTACTGCTGATGTTGATTCATACAACAGTAAACCCAGCACCAATTAGAGAGGAGTTTTTCACCAAAGTGGAACAATTTCTTGAAGTAAAACTTACTATCTTCATGTGACTTGGATGTTCTCACATTAATTTCTATCCTCATTACTATTTATATTTATTGTTATGAAGGTACTTTTAAAGACTAACCCTCTTGCACTCATCAGGTGTTTCTGCTCACCTGTAGAGGGGGTGAATGAATCAATCCCATGTGCCTCTGTGCCAAAAATGTAGTTTTGGTCATTTCGTATAATTACAGCTTGCAGTTGTTGCTGAGGAAGTTGTGTAATTATAACATTATTCCTGAGACCTGTCTGAGTAGAAAACTCTTGCTGTTATTGTGCTAGGGTGTAGATGGAATCACAGTTGCTGAGACTGTAGTCAAGATATATAAATCTGGCTAAATGCAAGCAAGTGATCTGTGTACTGTTGTAAGATCAATTTTCTCTTACTAAGGCATTGGAACAAAATCAACAGAAAGATTTCTGGCTTAAATGGTGCATTTGTTCACACCTACAGAATAGCAGAGGGATACTGAGACAAAAATTAAGAGAACAAGGAAAGTTGGGCCAGAAACGAGGTGACGCACAATCACTGTGGGAGATGAGTTCTGCAGTATCTGCCCTTGGGCTTTCCAAAGTTACAGGGTCTTGAGAGCAGGAAAGGTGTATCTTATAGTAATACCTAATGTCAATCTGTGGCACATATATCAGTGATTAATACCTGCATTTAGAAACCTGAATGTAAATGGAGTTTCCTAACTGACTGGCAGCGCAACATCTGACACATTAAAGCAAGTTGTTGGTGCCAGGATTTTCTGAGTAATCATTTTGGCTTTGACAACTGTTCTTCCTTCCCACTTTCTAAACTCAGTTGAGGTTCATGTAACAAACATCTCTTCTTCCTCCATTTTCCTACTGCAAAAAGCAGAGAAATACATATGTCACAATAATTTTAGGGGGATTATGTGCTATTTGAGTGACAGGTTGAATGAGGGGATGTACAAAGCACTTAATGTATTATGTGTTAAATGTGGGTCGCTCCTACGGGAGACAGTCCTTCACAAACTTCTCCAATGTGAGTCCTTCCCATGGGCTGCAGTTCTTCATGAACTGCTCCAGCGTGGATCCCTGCCGCAGGCTGCAGTCCTTCAGGAACAGACTGCTCCAGTGTGGGTCCCCCACAAGGTCAGAAGTCCTGCCAGCAAACCTGCTCCAGCGTGGGCTCTCCACAGGGTCACAGCCTCCTTTGGGCGCATCCACCTGCTCTGGCGTGGGGTCCTCTATGGGCTGCAGGTGGAGATCTGCTCCACCGTTACCCTCCCCGGGCTGCAGGTGGAGATCTGCTCCACCGTTACCCTCCCCGGGCTGCAGGTGGAGATCTGCTCCACCGTTACCCTCCCCGGGCTGCAGGTGGAGATCTGCTCCACCGTTACCCTCCCCGGGCTGCAGGTGGAGATCTGCTCCACCGTTACCCTCCCTGGGCTGCAGGGGCACGGCTGCCTCACCATGGGCTGCACCAGGGGCTGCAGGGGAATCTCTGCTCTGGCACCTGGAGCACCTCCTCCCCCTCCTTCTTCGCTGACCTTGGTGGCTGCAGAGTTGTTTCTCTCATACATTCTCACTCCTCTCTCCGGCTGCAATTGCTCTCCCAGTTTTTTTCCTCTTCTTAAATATGTTATCCCAGAGGCGCTACCACCGTCACTGATTAGCTCAGCCTCAAACAGTGGCGGGTCCATCTTGGAGCTGGCTGGCACTGGGTCTATTGGACGTGAGGGAAGCTTCTAGCAGCTTCTCACAGAAGCCACCCCTGTAGCTCCCCCGCTACTAAAACCTTGCCATGCAAAACCGTAACAGATAAAAGTGTTATTCATTATTATTTTTATACATACTTTCTTGAAAATGTAATTTCAATTTGCGTTACAACTATATAAGCAATTAAGAGATAATTGGAAATGGGTTTGTTACATTAACTACCTTTCATTTACAAATACTGTGTCCTCCAGCTCTGCTTCCCTTTATATGTTATATGTAGGCAGGCCAGTTGATATGACTTGCCTGTAACAGAAATCATGTGATTCCACCACTGCACGTAGGAGGGCATGATTTAGAAAGCACATGCCAAAAGCCATGGAACATGGCACATGTCCACATCCTCGCTCATCCCTCTATTGTCTCATGTGCAGTAGTACTGAATAATGCTGCATGATTTTTTTCCCCCCAATTCTGAGCTTTACTTACTTAATTTTCTTGTGTACCTGAGTAGCTCTGTGGGCCTCATGGACACCACATCAGTGAGCCACATCAACTTCTGTTCTGTGGACATTCAGTAGCACAGAGAGTGTGGGAAACCAGCATAGCCGTTGGACTTTGATGCTGTGGAAAAGCTCTGCTTTTGCAAGGTTTTTATTCTTTTAACTATATCAATCTTACTTGACAAAAAGAAGTTTGTCCTGAAAGAGAAGAGCCATTGCATCTTCATTTGGTGTTACCAAGCTCCAAAATTGTTTTTTTATTTTTTTGTTCATCGATTACGCTGCAAACTTGCTAAAAATTCCTTCTGGCATTCCCCAAAACACTGTGCACGCCCCCCCATCTGTTATGCATGGATGCCTACATATTATTGCTCAAAGTAGCAGTCACCTAATTAGTCTTCAATGCAGTGGTGAAAACATATTCTTCTTCCGTATTCCTCAGCAAAACATCCATATTTGAACTATTACAACATTTAGACTTGCTCCATGGGCAAAGTACTCTTTTATGCAGCATTTCCCTTCAGTTTTCACTGGGATATAGCATCCATTTTAGAGTTGTTAAACTTTGCTTTCTTTCTATTGAGTACTTTATGCAAAAGGATCTTATTCATTACTGATACAGAAGAAATTATCTTCTTTTCCCCAAAAGGTTGTTCCAGAACTTTACTGTTGGCCCTTCATGGACAGGTTGTACCTAGAGCAAAAGCTGAGTCAGACTAGAAAGCAGCTTGATTATGAAGTGACATTGTCTCCGCTTACTGCATCCAACTTTCTGTATGTGTGATATTTGTCAATTTATTAATACTAAACTGTACCTATTTAAAATATCATCCACTGACAGCAAATGTTATTAATTTTGCTGTGCAATTTGAACAAATCAGAATTTCCTGGTACCAGAAAAATCAACCTGCCCCTATTAAAGTAAATTGCCCAACATTTGTTGAGCTTGGTGGATTCGGGAGCAGAACCTAATTGATAGAGCGTTCACTTTCAATGTACAAATTTGAGCTACAGTAAATAACACTCCAGGTCTTCATAACTGTTTCCAATTTTAAATGTAGTTAATTCCCCTGTTTATGTTTCTACTTTTCTCTATTATGCTCTAGCAACAACACATTGTGTATGCTTTGAGAGTGGATTATATGAAGATATATATTGGTGCGTAAGGCTTCTTCTATCATTGATTTGCATCTGTAAGTTTAAGTTTGCTCTAGTTTTGATAGGTATAAGTTCTGATAACTGATAATTCTATGTAAACCTTCTAAAATTACCACAACCAGAAATACCTCCTTTTGTTCAGGAAAAATATATCCTCCTTTTTCATTTACTGCTTAGTTAGCTTGATTTTTTTGTATCATTCATATGCTCATTATAATTTCACCTACCTAAGCCCCATACTAGTAAGAGATGTTTCTGTATGACTCACATACTGCTTCAACATTGTTCCTGCAGAACTACTGGAGCTCTGGTGGCAGTAGGACTTTCACTGAGGTCAGGATAACCTACTTTGTTACATTCCAGTTATAAACTTTAGTTCCTTTTGGTATTTAGCAATTACTGTTCTATACTCAAGGCCAGCTCCCTTTAAAGTTAAAATTTATTAGAGGAATTTTTAAGCAAAAGAACAAGGAAACTTCATCTCTAAAGAATTAGCTTTCTGACACTTCTAGATTTTTAAGACTATTTTGTTTTAAAGTCCATCTATATATAACTTTCAGTAAGCTGCAGTTACAATATCATATTCATTTTTTAATGATTAAAGAATATATAGCATCGAAACTACATTAAATGGAAAACTGCAGGCTGGTGACCCACAAACAAATGTAAGCAGAAGAGATGGCACATGTGCATTCCTGATTCTTTCCATAAACCATATTATTGTTTTAGCTACTGTTTTGGCACAGTTTCTTTTGGCTGAGCCAGAGTTTAGATAATGGCTAATCTGTGGTCATAACATAATGATAGCAGAATGTGAAGAGATTATACTCTCTTTTGCAGCACAGTTGTGGCAGCTGAACATTTACCTTCAGCTAAACCCTGGGGCAGGACTAGGAACTTTTCTACCAAACTTTCTTAGTAGTGACAGTGGAAACCACAGATTGAGCAGTTTTTCCCATGTTTTCTACTGTTGAATCTGCATATTCAGCCAAGCCATTATCTTCAATGAAGTGAGTGGTTTTATTCCTGAAAATTTGACTGGAACTTATTAGATCAGGTAGGAAAAGGGCAAGTGTATATCCATGCTTTGTTTTGCTTTTCTAGTCTATTTTAAATCTCAGTTTGACAGCCTTTACTTTCAGTACCCTGCTGCCTTTATGCCTAAATGCATTCAGCTGAGCTATTGTATTCATTTATCACATTCTGGTACAGTTTGTTCAGGAGATGGAGCTCACACAGGGTCCTGTACAACGTTGATACTTTAATTCTGTGGGAAACAAAGAATTCAGGATATCCACCCCAAGAGTGCCAAGTGTTATACAAGTCAATATGACAAAGTTTCCTCCAGTCAGTCACAAAGGCCTGCAGTTTTGAAGGCTGGAAGCTTGACACAGAAACAGGAAATGATCAGTCAGAAGATAATTTTTCTTACAAATGGAACTGGTTATAAAAAAAACTAAAAATACAATTTACAAACCAGTAAACCAAGAGAATATGAATCCCAGACAAATCTGCTTCCTGCTCAAAAATTCTTGTGCCTATTAAAAGGAACACCTGTGAGACAAAGAAATAAGAGTCTTGTCATAAGTAAGTGGAAAAGAAAGTAGGACCTTAAGGTTATGTTCCTCTGAAGTTTGTGTGTAAGAGACCGAGTCTTAATCTGCATTCTGTGTGCATTAGTAATCCTCTTCATTATAACCGATGTCACTTCTGGCTGTGTTATAATCCATTTTCCTAGAAGAGTTTGTATATCTTACAGTATATAAAGCTGGTGCATTCAACAGAATTCATTATTAAGACATCGTAGAGCCTATATATAGGATCCTGCTGGACCTCTCAAAATGTAAATAAAGTTTGATTCTATTCAATACATTTCATAATGTTAAGAAGTGACTGTGTGACTTTACCCGTGGAGATGAGGACATAGTCTGCATGGGCTTTAAATATTGTATGTTCCAGTTATAAATATGGTACAGGCATTGTGGTGGTTTGACCTTGGCTAAATGCCAGGTACCCACCAAGTCGCTCTATCACTTCACCCCCCTTCCCCTTTTTTTCTCAACAGGGCAAAGAGGGGAAAGAAAATAAGATAGGAAAACAAAACAACCCTTGTGGGTAAAACAACAGCAGTTTTAATATAAGCAAAGCGAAGCAAAGGTCCGCGCGCGGAAGCAAAAAAAAGCAAACAGATTTATTCTCTACTTCCCATGAACAGGCGATGTCGGGCCTTCTCAGGAAGCAGGGCTCCCATACGCGGAGGGGTTGCCTCGGAGGGCCAAGGGTGACCCCCACCCCCTTCCTCCTTTCTCCCAGCTTTATACTGAGCAGCCGTCAGATGGTCTGGAATATCCCTTTGGTCAGTTGGGGTCAGCTGTCCTGGTTGTGTCCCCTCCCAAGACCTTGCCCACCCCGTCCCACTGTGGGGGGGGGAAATGTCGGAAAGAGCCTTGGTGCTGTGTAAGCACCACTCAGCAGTAGCCACACCACCAGTGTGCTATCAACACCCTACCAGCTCCCAACATCAAACACAGCACCATGGGGGCTGCTACAGGGGAAAACCAATTTCGGCTCAGCCAGACCCAGTACAGTCTCCACCCCTTATTCCATACCATTTACGTCATGCCCAGGTCCCACATAACACTCATTTATCCATTCCGTAAGCTTTCTTCACTCCTCCAGATGTTCAGTGACTTGGCTCCCATCTGTCAAGGTGGATGTTCAGGACAGGAGCAGTATGTTTGACTGCTGGACTCCAGCACCGGCTAGGTTTGGGTCATCGTCGCACGTATCTGGTTCACTCTTCGTCGTTCCTACTTCCTCCATCACTTCCTGCAACATACAACTCAACCCACAGATTATTTCCCCCCAAGGTTAAATCTCCTTGAGGCACACACTGAGTAGCCCCATCCTCCCGCATTACCCACCAAGTACATCCAGGTCCCTGAGCAAAAACAATCCCACGAGTGGGCTTGCCTTTTCCCAAGGGAGGAGCAATCCACACTGCCTTCCCCAGCCATTGCCCTGTGGGTACTACAGGGACCTTATCTCCTCCCACAGTATGAAGGGGTTTGGTTTGGGCAGGACCAGGACGGTTAACAGATCCTCTGGTGTTAATTAGCCAAGTGGCTTCTGCTAAATTTATATCCCAGTGCTTCCATCCCCCATTGTCCAATGCTCTCAACATAGTCTTCAACAGTCCATTGTATCTTTCAATCTTTCCAGACGCGTGTGGGTAATAAGGGATGTGATACACCCACTCAATGCCGTGTTTCTTTGCCCAGGAGTTTATGAGATTATTTCGAAAATGGGTCCCATTGTCTGATTCGATTCTTTCAGGAGTACCATGTCGCCATAAAATTTGCCTTTCAAGACCTAAGATGGTATTTCGGGCAGTGGCATGATTTACAGGGTACGTTTCGAGCCAACCAGTAGTTGCTTCCACCATGGTGAGTATGTAGCGCTTGCCTTGGCGTGTTCGTGGCAATGGTCCAATATAGTCAATTTGCCAGGCCTCACCATATCGAAAACTCAGCCATCGCCCTCTGTTCCAGGGAGACTTTACTCGTGTGGCTCGCTTGATTGCAGCACATGTTTCGCATTCACGAGTGACCTGTGAGATGGCCTCCATGGTCAGGTCCACCCCTCGATCAGGAGCCCATCTGTACGTTGCATCTCTCCCGAGATGCCCGGATGTTTCATGGGCCCATCGAGCTACAAATAGCTCACCCTTGCGCTCCCAGTCCAGGTCCAGCCGAGCTACTTCCATTTTGGCAGCCTTGTCTACTTGCTCATTGTTTTGATGTTCTTCGGTGGCACGGCTTTTGGGCACGTGGGCATCTACATGACGTACCTTTAGAGCCACGTTTTCCACTCGGGCAGCGATGTCCTGCCACAATGCAGCAGCCCAGATGGGTTTACCTCTGCGCTGCCAATTGGTCTTCTTCCACTCCTGTAGCCACCCCCACAGGGCGTTAGCCACCATCCAGGAGTCAGTGTAGAGATACAGTACTGGCCACTTTTCTCGTTCAGCAATCTTTAGGGCTAGTTGGATCGCTTTTACTTCTGCAAACTGACTTGACTCGCCCTCTCCTTCAGTGGCCTCAATGACTTGTCTTGTGGGACGCCACACAGCAGCTTTCCACTTCCGATGGTTTCCTACCACACGACAGGATCCATCAGTAAACAGAGCATACCGCCTTTCATCTTCTGGTAACTCGTTATATGGCGGTGCCTCTTGGGCACGAGCCACCTCCTCAGGCAGTGCTCCAAAATCTCTACCTTCTGGCCAGTCCAGGATCTCTTCCAGGATTCCTGGACGGTTGGGTTTTCCCAGTCGAGCTCGTTGCGTGATTAACACTACCCATTTACTCCAGGTAGCACTGGCTGCATGGTGCATAGAAGGGATGTTTCCTTTGAACATCCAATGTAATACAGGCACTCGCGGTGCCAAGAGGAGCTGTGCTTCTGTACCAACAACTCCTGAAGCGGCTCGAATCCCCTCATATGCTGCTAGTATCTCCTTTTCAGTCGGAGTGTAGTGGGCTTCTGATCCTCGATATCCCCGGCTCCAAAATCCTAATGGTCGACCTCGAGTTTCACCTGGTATCTTCTGCCAGAGGCTCCATGTGAGGCCATGCTCCCCAGTTGATGTGTAAAGTACATTTTGCACATCTGGTCCTGTCCGAACAGGCCCAAGAGCTACCGCCCGAGCTATCTCCTGTTTGATGTGCTCAAAGGCTTGTTGTTGCTCAAGACCCCACTCAAAATGGTTCTTCTTTCGGGTTACTTGATAGAGAGGGCTCACCAGCTGACTGTAACCTGGAATGTGCATCCTCCAAAATCCCACAAGTCCTAAGAAAGCTTGTGTTTCCTTCTTGTTGGTCGGTGGAGACATAGTTGCTATCTTGTTGACAACCTCCATAGGCACATGACGGCGTCCATCTTGCCATTTTATTCCCAAGAATTGAATCTCCTGTGCTGGTCCCTTGACCTTGCTTTTCTTTATGGCAAACCCAGCTCTCAGAAGAATCTCAATTACTTTTTGTCCTTTCTTGAACACTTCTTCTGCCTTGTTGCCCCACACAATGATGTCATCGATGTACTGTAGATGTTCAGGGGCATCAATCACCCTTTTCCAGTGCAGTTTGAATTAGTCCATGACAAATAGTGGGGCTGTGCTTCCCCCCCTGGGGCAGTCGATTCCAGGTATATTGGACACCCCTCCACGTGAAAGCAAACTGTGACCTGCACTCTTCTGCCAAAGGAATTGAAAAGAATGTATTGGCGATGTCGATTGTGGCGTACCACTTGGCTGCCTTTGACTCCAGTTCATATTGGAGCTCTAACATATCTGGTACAGCAGCACTCAGTGGTGGCGTCACTTCGTTCAGGCCACGATAGTCTACTGTCAACCTCCACCCTCCGTCAGACTTTTGCACTGGCCATATTGGGCTATTAAAAGGCGAATGTGTCTTACTGATGACACCTTGGGTCTCCAGTTGACGGATCAGTTCTTGGATGGGAGCCAGAGAGTCTCGGTTTGTGCGATACTGCCGTCGGTGCACGGTCCTCATAGCAATTGGCACCTGTTGTTCTTCAACTCGCAGCAGTCCTACAACAAAAGGATCTTCTGAGAGGCCAGGCAGATTAGACAACTGTTTGACCTTCTCTGTGTTCACACTGGCCACACCAAAAGCCCATCGGTATCCTTTTGGGTCTTTGAAATACCCCCTCTTGAGGTAGTCAATGCCCAAGATACAAGGGGCTTCTGGGGCAGTTACAATGGGATGTTTTTCCCACTTGTCCCCGGTCAAGCTAACCTCGGCCTCCAGTACTGACAGTTCTTGACATCCGCCTGTCACTCCTGAGATCCAGATAGGTTCTGCCCCTCTATAACTTGATGGCATTAATGTACACTGTGCCCCGGTGTCGATTAAAGCCTGGTACTTCTGTGGATTTGATGTGCCAGGCCATCGAATCCACACTGTCCAATACACCCGATCATCCCTTTCCTCCTCCTGGCTGGAGGCAGGGGCCCTCTATTCCTGTTCTTGGTCAGAGTATTCACTGTCTGACCCTTGCCGTGCCAGGCCGGAGACTCCTTCATCAGGGCCAAGGGAGGTGATCTCAGTCTTCCTGTATCTGGGAGATCGCTGATTACTTTCTTGCGGTTTCACACCAGCTACATTAACAACCTTCTTGGATGTCTTCTTCTTGGCAGGGGTCTTTCCTCGCAATTCATGTACACGAGCTTCCAACTTGAAGGTGGGTTGACCATCCCACTTCCTCATGTCCTCCCCCTGGTCATGCAGGAAGAACCAAAGTTCGCCACGTGTCATGCGCCTGGGTTTCCCTTTCCCTCTGACTGGGGTGGAAGAGAACCGATTTCTTGGGGTGCTCCTGACATCTAAGGCACTCGCCCGTAGAGATGAGGAGGTACCAAGACTCTCTTCAAAGTTCTGAAGCCAGGAAGAGACTGCCTCCACAGTTGGCGTACATCTTGGTCCTTCTCCCACATCCATTTCTGGATAGTACATCGCAGCCAAGCCGGCAGAATACGAGGATGGTGCACCTTTAATCACCTTCCTCCACATGGCCCGTGTGCACAGGACATCCTCTGGATTTTTAGGGGCTTCATCATTATCTGGATCACTATAGATGACTTCCAGCACTGCTAATTCTCTCACGTACTGGACACCTTCATCCGCAGTAGCCCACTTCCCTGGGGAGTTGTCCGTAAGATCTTCCTTGAAAGGATATCTTGCTTTAACACTTGAAAGGAGCCGTCTCCACAGACTGCAAATTGCTGTCTCTTTTCCAATTCCCCTTTCAATTCCTTGATCTCTAGCAAGGGAACCCAGCTGTTGGGCTTCCTTACCTTCCAGCTGCTGAGCATCAGCCCCATTATCCCAGCATCGAAGCAGCCAGGCAGCAATCCGCTCACCCGGCTGGCGGCGATAGTCTTTCCGCAGATCTCGCAGTTCTGATGACGTCAGGGACCGGGTAGTTTCTGCCTCCTGTTTGAGTTCTGTTATTCCCTCTTCTGACCCCTTTGCTGAAGGACCCGCTTCTTCCTCCTCTTTTTCGTCCCTTATTAATCGAGGGTATGGCCCTGTTGTTCTCCTTGTCCACTGTTTCTTTTTTACTACTGGGGCAATCTCTGCTGTTGTTGTTTTTGTTTGAGTTCCCGTTTCCACCACAGTCCTTTGAGAGCACTGAACTGCAGCTCGATAAGCACAGGCCAGGCCCCAGTACAGCGCTGGGAGTTGCTGATTTTCACTGGGATAGACAAGGCACCCTTCTATCAGGTGTTGTGTCAATTTTGCGGGGTTGCTTGCCTGTTCAGGGGTAAGATCCCAGGCTACGGGAGGTGATAACCATCCTAGGAATCTGCCCAAATCCTTCCACTCCCCCTGCCACCCAGGGACAGGCCGCCTCAGGGCACATTTTGGTATTCTCTCACCCCAAATTTGCCTTCTCTTACACCAAAAACCTACTGAGCTCCACACAACCCACAATAGGCGAACAGCATTAATGAACAGTATCAAAGAGCTAACATAAGGATGAATAAGTACCTTGGGAGCCTGCAGAATAAAACCACTCATGATGTTCCCAATTTCTTCCAGCATGTTCCCGAGCTTAGCAAAATCAAGATAAGCAGAGCAATAAACAAACCCGTGACCAGCACAAGAGCTTGTCGCTTACTAACTGCTATAGCTATAGCACAATTAATATAAAACTGCCGTTGTCCCGCCCCACGTTGGGCGCCAAAAAAGACTGTGGTGGTTTGACCTTGGCTAAATGCCAGGTACCCACCAAGTTGCTCTATCACTTCACCCCCCTTCCCCTTTTTTTCTCAACAGGGCAAAGAGGGGAAAGAAAATAAGATAGGAAAAAAAAAAACAACCCTTGTGGGTAAAACAACAGCAGTTTTAATGTAAGGAAAGCGAAGCAAAGGTCCTCGTGCGGAAGCAAAAAAAAGCAAACAGATTTATTCTCTACTTCCCATGAACAGGCGATGTCGGGCCTTCTCAGGAAGCAGGGCTCCCATACGCGGAGGGGTTGCCTCGGAGGACCAAGGGTGACCCCCCCCCTTCCTCCTTTCTCCCAGCTTTATACTGAGCAGACGTCAGATGGTCTGGAATATCCCTTTGGTCAGTTGGGGTCAGCTGTCCTGGTTGTGTCCCCTCCCAAGATCTTGCCCACCCCGTCCCACTGTGGGGGGGGGAAATGTCGGAAAGAGCCTTGGTGCTGTGTAAGCACCACTCAGCAGTAGCCACACCACCAGGGTGCTATCAACACCCTGCCAGCTCCCAACATCAAACACAGCACCATGAGGGCTGCTACAGGGGAAAACCAGTTCCGGCTCAGCCACACCCAGTACAGGCATCAACAAAAATATTCTAATTTAGGAGAGTTTTCCAGTATATTATTTTCTCAAAATCTTAACCTGTTTTGGTAAAAATAGCTATATTTGTTCTTGATTCATGTAGCTGAGGATAGAAACAGGAAACACCATAACATGTACTTTCTTGCACACTATTTGTTTATAGAAGACTTATGTCTTGTTGATTATAGGTGTGAGAAACGCTCAGTTGCCAATTATCAGCGGCTCAGACAGGATGCGGTGTGAAGCACTCTTTATTACGTTCTTGCAAGACCGGGCGCCCCCATCAAGTGGACGCGCCTACCAGCCATCATGCAATGGTTTATATCCCTTTCTCCCAACCGCCAGTTCCCTCCCCTGATTCCTCATTGGCTGAGTACTACAGGGTGTACAGACTTCCCGAACCGCCTACCGATACGCCCCTTCATGTATGTGTTCATACATCGCATGTTCATGGAAATGAACCTTGGCTTTCTCCCGGGCGGAGAAGTTAATATGCATGAGCTCATCACGCAAGCGTACTAAGATGGAAAAGTTCGAAATTCAGGTTCCCCAAGTCTTTCGGTATCTGCATCCGTCTAAAGCCAGTTCCAAGTACTGGGTCATCACAGTTGACAAAAAGACCACTTGCCTTCTAGCCCTAGGCCAGGGATTTCAATGGTTGTGAATTGCTCTTGTTGATTGCTTTGGTGAATCGCTCCTGCCCTTCCCATCAGGCTTATTATGCGAAAACAACATTCTTTCCCTTACATAGGCATTATGCAATTGAGGCAATTTTACTCATGTCTCTAAAGCAGAGGCACAAAAATTAATTTCTTTTTCTTTCTTTGGTTTTTAAACAATGGTTTGATTTTCCATTAAATAAAAAAGAAAGTTCAAGTTTGAAAGCTGGAACATTCCTCAATTTAAAAACTTATAAATATAGTACTGTTCTTCTGTCTTTTATTTTGATTTATTTTTGATCTATGTTATAATAGTTTGCAATTTCATGATCATATGCTGGTTTTAACCAGGTGAAAATTGTTTGATAAATGGTGTAAAAATGTGTAAAAACTCAAATCAAGGTCAACCAAAAGCATTGTGGGATTTAGGCCAAAGCTATCAAATATTGAATACCATACCAAACAAAACCAGGTGCAATAGTCAAAATGTTTCATTTCAGTATTTTGTGAAAAGGAACAGTGTGATTTTTTACACTTCATTTCAATTATTTTTTTTTTAATTTAAAAAAGAAATTTCTACAAAATTCAGTGAAATGTAAAATGCTGGCTAAGGAAGAGAAAGAAAAACCTTCTGTTTAAATCTTTCTAATCAAACATTAGTTATTTTAAGTTGGCAAGAAGAATTTTAAATACTTTGGGGGAGAGAATAAGCCACCATTATGAAATCTCTTTTTTACACACATATGTTCAGGATTATTCAATGTCCAAATTGTTAGATGAGGCAATGATATGCAGTGAGCAAAACAGAAGGTCACCCATCTAGTTGAGCAAGGGAAGCCAGTATATGTGGGGGTTTTTTGACTTTAGCAAAGCTTTTCATACCGTCTCTCACAGTATCCTTCTGGACAAAATGTCCAGCACACAGCTAGACAAGTCCATAATATGATGGGTGAACAGGTCAGGCTCAAAGAGTTGTAATAAAAGGGGTGGTGGCCAGTCACCAGTGGGGTTCCCCAGGGCTCAATTTTAGGGCCAGTGCTTTTTAATATTTTTATAAATGATCTTGACAAAGGAATTGAATGTCCATTAAGTTAGTTTGCCAATGATATTAAACTAGCAGGCGCTGTGGACTCCCACAAGGGTAGAGAGGCTTTACAGAGAGATCTGGACAGACTAGAGAGCTGGGCAATCACCAACCGTATGAAATTTAAGAAGAGCAAGTGAAAGATTCTGCACCTGAAACAGGATAATCCTGGTTATACATACAAATTGGGGGATGAGAAGCTGAAGAGCATCCCTGTGGAAAGAGATCTGGGGGTTTGGGCTGATGGCAAGTTGAAGATGAGTCAACAGTGTGCCCTGGCAGCCAAAAGGGCCAACCGTGCCCTGGGGTGCATCAAGCACAGCACAGCTAGCCAGTCGAGGGAGGGGATTGTCCCACTCTACACTGCACTGGTGTGGCCCCACCTCAAGTACTGTGTGCAGTTTTGGGTGCCTCAATATAAGAAGGACATCAGTGTGTCGAGTGGAGGGCGACCAAGATGATGAAAGGCCTCAAGGGCAAGGTTTATGAGGAGTGGATGAGGTCACTTGGCTTGTTCAGCTTGGAGAAGAGAAGGCTGAAGGTTGACCTCATCGCAGTCTACAACTTCCTCAAGGGGGGCAGCAGAGGGGGAGGTGCTGATCTCCTCTCTCTGGTGACCAGTGATAGGGCACATGGAAATGGAATGAAGCTGCGTCAGGGGAAGTTCAGATTGGACATTAGGAAAAGGTTCTTCACCAAGAGGGTGGTCGGTCACTGGAACAGGCTCCCCAGGGAAGTGGTGACGGCACCAAGCCTGTCAGAGGTCAAGGAGCATCTGGACAATGCCCTTAGTCATATGGTATAGTCCTGTGAGGAGCAGGGAGTTAGACTTGATGATCCTTATGGGTCCCTTCCAAATTGAGATATTCTATGATTCTATGCTGTCCTGGTTTAGCCAGGATAGGGTTAAGTTTCCCCAGCAGTGGGGGGGAGCTCTAGCCGGGTTATTCAGATACCATGCTGACGTCACATCCTGGCGCCGAAGCAAGACGGGTTGGTTAACACGTGTGTTATGCCATCGCGCTTCTCACTGCTGTATTGGTAGATATTTTGCTCTGTTCATTATTATTATTGTTACTGTTACTGTTATTGTTGCTGTTTGTTGTGTTGCTGTTGCACTGTTGTATTAAACCTCTCCTTATCTCAGCCCCGGGGCTTTGTATTTCACTCCCTTTGTGGGGGAGGGGCAGCGGCCACGTGGTCTCAGACCCCGGCAGGGACTAAACCACCATATATGCATATTCATGTATTAGTCACTGCCTGATGTGGATACTTGGCAGTGTAGAATATAGAGAACACAGTTTGACCCATTAAGCCAGAGAAATACAAATTGTTCTGGCATTGAGCGGCTGTGTTTATCTGTGGTAGTTTGATCTTGGCTAAATGCCAGGTGCCCAGCAAAGCCACTCTATCACTCCCTCTCCTCAACTGGACAGGGGAGAGAGAATATAATGAAAGGCTTGTGGGTGGAGATAAGGACAGGGAGAGATCATTCACAGATTACTGTCACAGGCAAAACAGACTCAACTTGGGAAAAGTAACTTAATATATTGCCGATCATATCAGAGTAGGGTAATGAGAAATAAAACAAATCTTAAAACACCTTCCCCCCACTCCTCCCCTCTTCCCAGGCTTAACTTTACTCCAAAATTCTCTACCTCCTCCTCCCAAGCAGTGCAGGGGGATGGGAGGCAGGGGTTGCAGTGAGTTCATCACACGTTGTTTCTGCTGCTCCTTTGTTCTCAGGGGGAGGACTCCTCACACTCTTCTCCTGCTCCAGTGTGGGGTCCCTCCCACGGGAGACAGTTCTCCAGAAATTTCTCCAAAGTGAGTCCTTCACATAGGCAGCAGTTCTTCACAGATTGCTCAAGCATGGGTCCCTTCCACGAGGTGCAGTCCCTCAGGAACAGACTGCTCCAGTGTGGGTCCCCCACGGGGTCACAAGTCCTACCAGCAAACCTACTCCATCGTGGGCTCCTCTCTCCATGGGTCCACAGGTCCTGCCAGGAGCCAGCTCCAGCATAGGCTTCCCACGGGGTCACAGCCTCCTTCGGGTGCATCCACCTGCTCTGCCATGGGGTCCTCCATGGGCTGCAGGTGGAGATCTGCTCCACTGTTAACCTCCCTGGGCTGCAGGGATGTGCTTGGTTTGCATGTGTGGCAGAGTTTTTGGTAGTGGGGGAAGGGGCTACAACAGTGGTGCCCCGTGAGAAGCTTCTTGAAGCTCCCCTGGCTCCAAGTCAGGCTCACCTTTGCACCAAGGCCAGGCCAAGTAGCAATGGTGGCTGCACCTCTGTGATAATGTATTTAAGAAGGGGAATCTGGGAGAAGGAGCTGGAGTTGTGAGGAGGACTTGTGAGAACACCTGTGCGAACACCGAGGTCAGTGGAAGAAAGGAGGAGAAAGGGGAGGAAGTGTGTCAGTGCAGAGACCCCCCCTTGCAGCCCGTGGTGAGACAGCAGGCTGCCCCCCTGCCACCCATGGAGGTCTACAGTGGAGCAGATGCCCACCTGCAGCCCGTGAAGGACCCCACTCCAGAGCAGGTGACTGCAGCCGAAGAGGCCAGGACTCTATGAGAAGAAGCCCCCACTGTTGTAGTCGGCACTAGGAGGATTGCAACATGAATTTGTGGAATACCTGCCCTTCCTCATCTAGTATGCTAATCAGCTGATAAGATGAACTTAAAAAGGCAACAGAAAACTTTGCTGTGTGTGCACCCACCATTGAAGCTAGATCCGTGTGCACCCACCACCCAAGATTACCGGACCTGAGACAACGCTGGACCCAGGGGTATGATCCGGATTTCTCTGACTCTCTTTCTCTCCTTTCTTTTTCTTTCCTTTCTTTTCTCTTATTTCTTATAGATTTATAAGAGACCACATTGCTTATTATCCTTTTCCAAGTTTAAATTGTTCTCTACCACAAGTAAAACATTTTACCCGGTCATTTGGTGTCGTTTCACCTTACTTTAACCTAAGGGGATCACAGAACTGTTGCGATTCTCTGGGCTTCCAGTCTGGGTCGTGACAGCAGCCCAGAATACGTTTGGCTTTCTGGGCTGTGAGCACACGTTGCTTGCTCATATTCAGGTTTTTCATTCACTAATACCCCCAAGTCCTTCTCTGCAGGGCTGCTCCCAACTCACTCATTGCCCAGCCTGGGTTTATGCTTGGGATTGCCTCGACCCATGTGCAGGACCTTGAACTTGGCCTTGTTGAATTTCATGAGGTTTGCACGGGCCCACCTCTCAAGCCTGTCCAGGTCCTCTGGATGGCATCCCTTCCCTCCAGCGTGTCGACCGCACCACACAGCTTGGTGTCGTTGGCAAACTTGCTGAGGGTGCACTTGATCCCACTGTTCATGTCCCTGACAAAGATGTTAAACAGCACTGATCCCAATACTGACCCCTGAAGAACGCCACTCATCACTGCTTTTGTTTTGCTGATTAAGGATACCAATTAAACTCAGACACCAGAGTGAAAAGAGCAGGTGTATTTTACTGGTGATAACCAAATAATGTAACAGCGTAATACAGAAAACATGCAGGAAGAAAAGGCAGAATAATGCGCCTAAAGCAACAAACAGGAAAATACAGGGTAATGCATCAAATCATTACTACATGATGGGGAGAATAGTGATTAAGAAAGATCCATCACCACTTGCATACGTTACCATCATCCAGACCCGCAGGCGCTGGGCAGCCCCGGTTACAGCGAGGATTTGGAGAGCCTGTCCCGGCAAGTGGGAAATCCTACGCGGTGCGTCCACCCGTAGGTGAGGCTTCCAAAGTCGCTGTGAGCGGGCCCAGCCTTATATACCAGAGATCGACAAGCCAGAATAGCTGGCACCTTTGTTTTGAGCGGAAAGTTTCTGGTTTCATTCTCCTGTTGGATTCCACCCAAAGCCTGTCCAGGGCTCGGGGGGGAACCAAGGGAGTTTCTAACAAGGCCAAATACTTGGGTTCTCAGCCTTGAACAAGGCTGCAAAAGGAAGGTTGAATACATTCTCTCCTCACTACTGATTATATTTTGTCTTTCACTAGTGAGTTTACATATTTTATTAATGACTCCATGCTAAGTTAGCAGCTTCAGCTTGGGGCCTGTTGTTCAGGCTGCAGTATTTCAATGCTTTAGCACTTTTTACACCAGCATAAGTGGGTTGTTATAACTTAGTACAATACCTACTAGCACAATGGTTATCAGTTATAAAATATACAGGATTCATCTATAGGTCAACTCTGGCTTGGGCCTGTTGTCCAAGCCTTAGCACTTCAGCTCTCCACTTGGACGTGGAGCCATTGACCACAACTCTTTGAGTGCGACCATCCAGCCTATTCCTTATCCACTGAGTGGTCCATCTGTCAATTCCATATCTCTCCAATTTAGAGACAAGGATGTCGTGCGGGACAGTGTCAAATGCTTTGCACAAGTCCAGGTAGATGACATCAGTTGCTCTTCTGTTATCCACCAACACTGTAAACCTGTGGTAGAAGGCCACCAAATTTGTCAGGCATGATTTGCCCTTTGTGAAGCCATGTTGGCTGTTACCAATTACCTCATTTTCCATGTGCCCTAGCATAGTTTCCAGGAGGATCCACTCTGATCTTGCCGGGCACAGAGGTGAGAGTGACTGGCCTGTAGTTCCCCAGGTCTTCTTTTTTTCCCTTTTTAAAAATGGGGGTTATGTTTCCCCTTTTCCAGTCAGCGGAAACTTCACGGGACTGCCCCGACTTCTCAAAAGTGATGGATAGTGGCTTAGCCACTTCATCCTCCAGTTCCCTCACGACCCGCAGATGTATCTCATCAGGTCCCATGGACTTGTGCCCCTTCAGGTTCCTGAGATGGTCTCAAACCTGATCTTTTGTTATGGTGCGCAATTCTTCCTTCTCCCAGTCCCTGCCTTTGCCTTCTGTGACTTGGGCGATGTGGCTGGAGCCCTTGCCAGTGAAGTCTGAGGCAAAAAAGTCATTGAGTACCTCAGCCTTCTCCATATCCCAAGTAACCAATCTCCCATTTGCTTCTGGAGAAGGCCCACATTTTCCCTAGTCTTCCTTTTATCACCAATGTATCTATAGAAGCTTTTCTGTTGCCCTTGATGTCCCTTGACAGATTTAATTCTGTTCTTTGGCCTTCCTAACCTGATCCCTGGCTCAGACAGTTTCTCTGTATTCCTCCCAGGCTACTTGTCCTTGCTTCCACCCTCTGTAGGCTTCCTTTTTGTGTTCGATCTTGTCCAGGAGCTCCTTGTTCATCCATGCAGGCCTCCTGGAGTCTTTGTTGGGATGCATCGCTCCTGAGCTTGGAGGAGGTCATCCTTGAATATTAACCAGCTTTCTGGGGCCCCTCTTCCCTCAAGGGCTTTATTTATTTTCTTAAATAATCCCATTTCCCAGATAGTGAAGAGATATAGATGCTTCTATGTGCATGTCATTTCCCTCTGGAAAGCTTTCCAGGCCAAATATGAAATATTGGCATTTTAGAATGACTGCTTCATTAGACCATTAAAAGTCAGGACAAAGTTAAGTACTTACATTGAAAGCAGTGAATCATACCTGCAACTTTTTTTATTATTTTTCTCACATGGATTGATGAGGCTGACTAATTGTACCAGTCATTTCCTGGCCCTACATCATTTCAGTTTTGACAAAGAACAGAAATTATTAATATAGAAGCAGCATGTGGCAGAAGAGGCACATGCTTAGAGCTGCTGGCACGTCCCGCTCAGACGAGGGAGACAAGTGACTCAGATTCACAAATCCCCAACGGAGCGGACAACAGTGAGACAAGTCTCAAAGTCCAAACATTTATTAACTACCCACAATATACTAATTGGATACACGATAATTGGCTAAGTATATAACAAGTTGTGGCAAGCAATACAGTATGCCTTGCATTGCTTAATGGTAGTGAAGGAAAGGAGGAAAAAGGAAAGGAGGAGATAGAGGGAATAGGGGAATAGAGATCACCAGTCTGGGTTCTTGTGTCGATCCCACCAGCGAGGGTTCCAGGAGGCATCCGTCTTCTTTGCTTCGCTGCACTCTCTGTGCGCCGCCCCCCCCCCTCCCCCCTTTTCTTCCCACCCTCCTTGATTTATACCCACTTTCCTTGGGTCCATCCCCTAGGTCGACCCACATACCTACGTATCCCATGTATGGGGAGGGGTGAGGTGTTTCATGGGATGATGTAATTAGCATGATCATGTTAGCCCTCGTTAGCATATTGAGGGATGTGAACTTTAATATGCATTTCGTGGATAATGAAGCAAAGGTCATTCACCGGACAGATGGCCCTTGAAATTTTGGCCAGGTGCCCCAGAGCAGAGCCATCCTGTCTCCACAGGGCTCCCCCCTCCAGCTGCATCCTGTGTTATCGGGGCAGCCTTATCAGCTTTGACCTCCACACCATCCACCCTGTGACTATAGTTTCATTACTTGCGAGTGTTTGAGGCATTCCTTAGCTTGGAGGGCCTCAACTTTTATCTCTTTCTCAGGCTGGTTTTCTCAGTCCATGTTTCTTGCAGGCCTAGTTTTTTGTCTCTCACAGCTGCCCTTATCTCTGTCAGGGCAAGGTTATACTTACACAATGTAGTATACACAAACCTCAACTCAGTTCAAGGTAGCTACTGTAATGAGTAGACACATTGCAAAACTGCTCAACTGGGTAAATACTAAGCCGTGGTTAGTCTAATACTGAGCTCTGCAGTAGCACACTTTCTTTAAAGCAAGTGCAGGGCTAATTCAGGTATATCTGTACTGAACTACAGCTACAGTGCTGGCATATCCCCATGCTCTGTGTCAGGCTGTGATACTAACATTTCCACACTGCACAAAAGAGAGCTTGACTTTCAAATTTGGCTTTCTACAGGTATAGTCATCTATGTTTATGCATGTAAGAAGAATTTAAATCTTGCCTCATATGTAAGGAATTGGAAGGAAAGTTAATTACTCATTAAAAGTGCTGAGTTTCATTTTAACAGTGTGTTAGTCTGGCTTATGGATTTGTTTAATGTGTCGCATTCTGTACCCTGCCATTTTTCCTGACAGACCTTTTGCAGTGGCCACAAATCAGCAAGTGCAGATCACCTGAACTGGAGACATTTTCATGTTATTGGACTGATGGAAATTTTTATAACCTCACTGCTCCAGGAACAATACAACTATTGTACATGAAAAGGTAATAATATGGAAACAACAAAAGAAGAAGAGACAAGTCATATATTTTGATATGCCTTTTAGCTCGTTGCTGTTAATTTTTTGCTATGATGCAAACCATACTGTTTTTAAGGGCATAAAACTGTGGTTTAAGTACATATTTTTCAATGTCAAAATTTGTTGTTAATTATCAATCATTTTGCAGTGACAAGCATTACTTGGCAGATAATTAAGAAAACATTCTTATTAAATTTAGGTCCAGGTTGCAGAATCCAAAACTGAACATTGTATGGCTTGGGAAAGGAGTTTTTAACAGGGAAGTTCAGTTTATTCCTTATCAACCTAACATGCAAATGTGAGATTCCTTATATCTGTGCTCAGATGTGGAGTTTGGATACAAGCCCCTTTCAATTTTTTATTAAAGTTTTCTAGAACTTCCATTGATCAATTGCTAGATTAAAGTCTGAATATGCAGGTCCAGGTAAAAAGGCTGCTCTGAAACTGGGGGTTATGTTTCATGGAGCCCTGTTCAATTCTGATTTACATTCCATTTAAGCTCTTGTAATTTTCAGGATGTTACAATGATTAGCCTGAAAGAGAACATAGACATTACCAGTAATGGCTATTAAGGAAAATAGGCCTTTTGTTCACAGGAACTGGAGGATGTGAGTTTCTGTTCCATCTAATATTTCAACCTTTTTGATCTACAGATGCTTTCTACTGGTGATGATACATTTGCTTAGCAAACTTAAGCTTAATGGCAAAGCTTGATTTCTTACTTTTCCGAGGCCTCCGAGAAATATAGGGGTCCAAGTTAAAACCACTATTTAAGTGTAAATGTTTACTTGACAGTTGTCAGTGGCATGCATCAAGAGAGTACAAACTTTAAAAATTAATTAAACTCTACAGTAAAGCAGTACCACATATATTGAACAGATCACATTTCATCTTTGACCCAGAAATTAGTATACTGCAATAAAAGATGTGAATTGAACATCCACATTAAAAATATTTCTGTTTTAATGTGCAAGCAACATATAAGACTCAGGAATGAAATATATCACCTAACCCAGTCTCCTGCTTAACACAAAATATAGTGTCTAACCTCGTACACCTTTATCAAGTCCTGACTCTGCCAGAGATACAGCATTTCCTTTATAAAAGTGTCTGGTCTCATCAGTTAAGCACAAGACCTAGTGCTTAGTGGCAGAAATGCTTCTTACTCAGCTTATGTAGCATCTGCCTTTTTACTACTTAAGCACCCACTCCAGTATTGAAGGCTGCACTTGGCATAATTGGTTTTGCTTAATCCTTCTTCTGTACAGCTTGAATGGCTCTTAGTAAGAAAAGGCAGTTACGGTATATTTTTAGCAAACCAAGATTGTAATTTTTTAAAAGATCCCTATTCACTCTATATTTGGGCTGAGAGAGTACTGAGATAAAGAATAGCAGATTTGTTTTTCTAAAGTGACTTCAGAAATACTGAATAAATGTCTGTCACTTTTCCTGTAGGATATTTCTAATAATCTGGTTGTTCCCATTTCGCTTTACTGAAGACTTCTTTGGTTCTAGACCTGCTGCACAGTTTCAGCTTGGCTATATGAAAACGACCCTACACAAGTAGCAGTGTTTCTCAGTCTGAGAATTCATACCACTCTTTATAATTGCTGATTTGTCTTTTTTAAGAGATGAAATAAAATATATTGAAACAAAGAGCTTAACTCAACACTCATAATCCAATATGACTGTTAAGCAGGTATTCTTTATTGCTGTTGTGGTTTGAACTCAGCCGGTAGCAAATCGCCACGTGGCCAGTTGTTTACCGCCCCCCCCCCCCCAATGAAATAAGGGAGGAACAAAAAAAAAAAAAATAAATTTGTAGGTTAAGTAAAAAAAAGTTACTAGCAAAAGCAACAGTAACGATAGTAGTCCAAAACAGGTAAAATGCAGTAGTGGCTCACTCAGCGGCGACCGGTACAGAGCCCGTCCCCAGCAGCGATCTGACCGCACCGGTGAAACTCCACCCAGCCGATCCGGAAACCGAAAACAAAACAAACAACGCCCGTGAGAGAGCAGGCGCCCGCCTATATGCTGAGCATTGCATCACATGCCATGGAATGCTCCAATGATCGATCTGGACCCAGCCCTTCAGCTGTGCTCGCCCAAGGAAAGTTAACTCTATCCTGGCCAAAACCAGGACAGGTATTAAAGAACGAACATCAAAATGTAATAGTAACATGAAGAACAGTAAAATATTACTCAAGCCTATGCCTAATCATGACATTTTAAATGTACACAGACTATGCTGTTTGTGAGAAATAGAACAGGAAACATGGCTTGGACTGCCATGTCATAGGTCTTTGACACAGAGAAGTTTCTCTCACAGGGATGCTCATAATGGCAATACAAGGCATTTGTGTTTTCCATTTGTATTAGAAACCCTCTGTAGGTTGCACTGTATTAATGTAGCATCACCCAGCTACCTGCCAATTTCTGCCACAAAAGACCTCCCTATTTGCCTAATACATGGTGGATGTCAGACATATTTTCAGTGATCACCAGACACTTCAACTGTCATACCAGAGAAATTACTATCCTATAAAAAGAGAAACAAATAGAATGAACTCTAAATGAACCATATTCTGTATATTTGCATGTACTGGGTCTGGCTGAGCCAGAATTGGTTTTCCCCTGTAGCAGCCCCCATGGTGCTGTGTTTGATGCTGGGAGCTGGCAGGGTGTTGATAGCACCCTGGTGGTGTGGCTACTGCTGAGTGGTGCTTACACAGCACCAAGGCTCTTTCCGACATTTCCCCCCCCACAGTGGGACGGGGTGGGCAAGATCTTGGGAGGGGACACAACCAGGACAGCTGACCCCAACTGACCAAAGGGATATTCCAGACCATCTGACGGCTGCTCAGTATAAAGCTGGGAGAAAGGAGGAAGGGGGGGGGTGGGGTCACCCTTGGTCCTCCGAGGCAACCCCTCCGCGTATGGGAGCCCTGCTTCCTGAGAAGGCCCGACATCGCCTGTTCATGGGAAGTAGAGAATAAATCTGTTTGCTTTTTTTTTGCTCCCCCATGCAGACCTTTGCTTCGCTTTGCTTATATTACAACTGCTTTTGTTTTACCCACAAGGGTTGTTTTTTTTTTCCTATCTTATTTTCTTTCCCCTCTTTGCCCTGTTGAGAAAAAAAGGGGAAGGGGGAGGAAGTGATAGAGCAACTTAGTGGGTACCTGGCATTTAGCCAAGGTCAAACCACCACAGTCTTTTTTGGCACCCAACGTGGGGCAAGATCCAGTAGAATGAAGTACGTACCCACACACCAATAAGCAGAGAAAGAATGGGTGAAAGAGAAGCTAGCTCAAAGGAAAATTTCCCTCTCGAGTTTAGAGCAAATACTCCCAATGCCTTGGCATTCCTCAACGGGTGATCATTGAGACTCAAGCAGGTTGACTTCGTCCTGGCCTTCCATCAGCTCTGGCAGCAGACGACACCTTAAGGGTTTGGTACCTGAGAGGCGTCCCAGCTCAGGGGAGGTGCTGGTCACAGGCCCGCTGCGATCCAGGAGAGCTCAAAGGGTCTCCCTTGTGGTCTCAATTTATAGTGTCCAAGATAATTGACTTTTGTCAGATACCATCTGGTGCCTTCCAGCAGTTGCACAAGAACTTGATGAATGTGCAACTCTGTTATTGTTCCCATTTGACCCCATCCCAGGCACAGGTGTGCCAGGCCAGTAGGAGATCATGGGCCATTTTAACCGTTTCTGAGCAATCAGGAGGGGCAGGAGCCACACTCGTTATCAGTCCTTATCTCCACAGATTGGTGTATAGCTCAGGGGATGTGGGTGGAATCACACCTAGCACCAAGTAGCCCAACAAGGAGGGGCGGAGGAGGGGTAAGAATTGCACCACCACAAGCAACCCCTGCTTGGACAAGGGGTTTGAACCAGGAGAGCTCCAGAAGTCCCTTCCAAACTAAATTATTCAGTGATTCTCTTAGGTATGACAAATACTCACTCACCCAGCACTACTAACTCCAAAACCTAGTTATGCTCATTTAAATGACAAAATGGCTAATGTTTTTCTAAGTTTTCAGCAAGGGTATCTATCGAAGAAGTCTATTCTACAGTTACAACATTTACTGATATGAACCCAACTGCTAAAGAGTCCCCACTGCCTCAGCACAGTTTGTTTCCATGGTAAAGCAGGATATTAAGCCTTTGATTAGACACTCCTAGCAGGATTAAAGAGAGGTTGGTATGTCTTGGTCATCAATTCAACATTAGCCTAGAAATGAAGCAATTTATATCTAGTAAGGTGGGAAGAAGCTGGAGGAGGAAGAGTTGTTTTGTTTTCCAATGTAACCACAGGGCTTGGTTGACTCTGATCTCATGGGGATGTTATTCAGCAACCCAATGGGTTCCTACCAGTCTGCTGTGCCTACTTCAAAAAAAAATCCTGGCAGGATACAAAATATGTTAGGACAGGGTAATCTTAACTGGACTTGTTATCAAATTTCAATAACAGAAAAAATATTGGAGTAACTTGCTCCTTTTCATATTTAAGTAGAACCATCAGTTTCCCAGGCTACCGAATGCAGCTTCACCACCAGCACTGCAGCCTGCCTATGGAGCAGAAAAATGTCCTGATTGTAGTACTGAGGTCCAGCTCAACAGCCTTGGCCTTGTGGCATGCTCCCGCACTGAGATGGATGTCTTGGAAACTTTTCTCAGAAGTCTTTTGTGGTAATTTCCCTCAGAAAAAAAGGAGTGATACACAGGGGGAGTATCACTGCTCAGTAGCCATAGTTACATGCACATTATAAATACTGAGAAACCAGAGATAAAGGGAATTGATCAATCTCTGTCACTCACAGAAGTGCTCCCATCCAACTATTCACTGCTGTTCAAAGGAATATTTGCACATGAAGTCCCCCCCTCAGCTGATGTTAATGTTGATGTGAGGAGCCATTTGATAAAATAATTCACGTACTACACAGAGGAGTGAAATCAGGGCCTCAACAAGTGCTCTGCTGAGGTGTTCAGGTTTTGTTTCAGTTTTTTTGGTGTGGCAGCACTGCCCTTGGGGTTATGTCAAGACAGCATCAGGGTGCACTTGCCCCCAATTCCAGTTATCCTGTGGAGACTTTGTGAGAGGCCCCAAGAGAGACCACCAGTGATCTCTGCTCCCACCATGATGCATACTCTCCCCTCAGTGCCTTCACCCTCATCCCCACAGGGTGAGGCGACAGCCTCAAGTACCTCAAACAACAATGGTCCAACAGTAGGCTGGTGGAAGCGGGCCAAGGTGGCCCTCACAAAGTCAGTAGTGGTACAGTCCACCAGCGGAGCTGGGTTCCCGCCTTCAGGTGTCCGCATACACTGGTTCTTCTCAGCTCGCTGTGGGTGAGGTGGGGTGAGGTGGGGTTGTCTTGTTGCCCATATAGGAAGCTCCTTCATCCTGCTCCGTCTTTCAGTTATGCCCACACACTGCGGAGTAAAAGGAAGTGTTTTGAGCGTGTCATGCACCTGAGACTGCAAGAGAGTCTTACTTCCACTCAGGGAACTTTGCGTAAACAAACTGCAGAGGTATGACTCAGTAGGTGTCTTCAGTTGGGTCTGCAATGGTGTACTTCTGTCCTGTTTTAGTTGTTGTGAGGCCTCTGTGAATTCAGATGAGGGGATGGGATTCACTCTGTTCCTGGGTGCCACTTGGATGGTGATCATTTTGATCTGAAAACCATGTTTTACATGTCCTCAGGGTCTTCAAAGAGTGAGTAATTAAAGCAAGTTTATAGTCAATGCAAATGTCAGGTGCTTATCTTAAAGAAGGGTGGAGTTCGGTAAAATGATGAGACTATTTAAAGTGCCTATTATTGAATACTTGCTATATTCAGTTGAGATATGCTGTTAAAAATTCAGAACTTCTCATTTTAGTTTGGTTATAAATACAGGTTTCACTGTTATATGAAGGAAAAATGAAACCTTAAATTAAAATGTCAGATCATCAGCTACAATACTTAAAAAAGAATACTGAGAGACAATGGAGGACAAGGGGGTTAAAAAGAGATTAAATAAAGGCATCAGTTTTATGACAGTAAAAAATACATTTTTATATCTTCAATTTTCCCCTCTGGTGAAATAAATATCATAGTTCAAAATAGGGGTGGGAGGCTTAACAAAAATGCCTTTGGAAGACATAACATATAATAATATAAAGAAAAATAAAAGTGACAAGTTTTCCTGCTGGAAAAATACAACATACAACTGTTGCCTAATGCTGCCAAGTGCTGAGCACATCCTGTCTTCTGAAAGAACAAATGATGTCATGGAATAGAGAAACACACAAACAAAACAGCACACAACATAGCAGCTCCCTGAACTCCCATCCTCAGTCAAAATTCAGTTTTAAGAGAAGAATGATGAAAATGAACAGTGATTGACAAACAGGTAAAACACTGCCCATGATAAGAACTGGAAAAATCCGGGCTTGGCATTCATAGTGTACATTTAGATTATCAACTAATAGAATATTAAGATATGTAATTGTTTTACAAAATTGAGTGTCCTAAATAAATATTTCAAACTCCATTTTAACAACTCATTGCATTGTAATAACAGTTAGAAGACATTAAGATTGCTAACTTAGAAGAAAAAAACAGTAAATTAACTTAGAAGCATTAGGTCTTTAATGTTACATATATCCTTAAAAATTGTTGGTTAAGAAGAAGTTAATTAGCTTTAGACCCTCTGAGGAAACACTGGATACAAGAGAAAAATGTGTATTAAACACACAGAACTAATATCTTTATCTTAATGCTTTGCTAAAGAAGTTACATATACATAAAGACTTGTAATGACCGAAAAAACAATTCAGTTATGTAATTTTGGTTCCTGCTCAATAGTTGTTCATTTACATATCTATTTCTGCATAATTTTACTGTAAGTACTGCTATCTGGAAACCCATTCAGTTTCTGGGTAGTGCACACATTCTAACTTCTGGTTCATCGCTCTCATTTCAATTTATTATTATTTGTAAAAAGACAGTTCATACACTACTACATAGAAGTGATTAGTTTGTTCTGTAATGCATATCTCTGTTATTGGAATTATTGTTTGATGGAGCCTGATTTTCAGAGATATTTTAAATATTTTTAGAAACATTCATATTGTGTCTTTCAGATCCATCCTGCAAATGCATGTTGAAGATTCTAAGTAGAATTTCAACTAGAAATGGGAATTGTGTTAATAATCTAGAATTATATGGGTGCTTTTAAAAATACTGTATTTTTACTCATACAGTAAGGTTTATGTTCTGCAGTGTCTCAACACTGATATTAATGCAAATTGATTATAAGAAAATATTTAAGTAACTTGAAGCCTGAGTAGTTGTGGGAATACAACGGAAGATTGGCGAGGAGGATTGTAAACACACTCAAGTGACTTGCAGCTGGGGTGCCAAAAACCACATATATCACACTAATTGTTGCTTAGCTCTGTGTGCTTGACGGGTAGAATGTCTGCGTTTAGATAACATAGGCCTGTGAGAGACTGAGAGGAACCCTATTGAACATCCTTGAGATCCCTGCCCTGCTGTGTGGGATAGCACGGGCAAGTGCCTAGGACAGTGGGCACCTCCAATGTTTTGGAACTTCACCCCTGAACAAGTGCAGAATCCTGAAAAACTAGTAAAATATTTGGAAAAAGTATACTGTCACCCTGGCAATTCCAGAGACACACAAATCACTACAATGTGCTGGGGCCTGGCCCATGCCTAGCGAGCCTTGTTCAACACTATTCGGTACCCTCAAGGGGAAGAGAAGGTCTCTGGATCTGATAACAAAATGACAGGCACTGCAGCCACTCCAACCCCTGTGACAGTCCCTGCAGCTGAACAAAAAGACCTACCCATGCCTGTATCAGTTGCCCCCATACAGAAGAAGAAATGGACATGAGGGTCATCACATTTAGAAAAGGATGAAGACATTCCTCCTAGGGAGGAGGAGGAGGAGGAGGAGGAGGGAGGAGAAGATGAGATGGTAACCACCTCCACCTCCCAGGCTCTATCCCTGAGTGAGCTGCAGGATATACAAAAAGATTTCAGCTGTCATCCAGGCAAGCACATAGTCACTTGGCTGCTCATATGCTGGGGTAATGGGGCCGGTAGCTTGGATTTAGAGGGTAAAGAAGCTAGGCAGGTGGGGTCCCTTGTTAGGGAAGGGGGCATTGATAAAGTGATTGGAAAAAGGGCACAAACCCGCAGCCTCTGGAGACAGATCTTGTCAGGTGTGAGGGAAGGGTATCCCTTCAAGGAAGAGATTGTATGTAATCCAGGCAAGTGGATCAATATAGAGAGAGGTATCCAGTACCTGAGGGAACTAGCTGTGGGGGAGCTGATTCATTATGACAAAACCAACACGTGGTTACCTGAAGACCCAGATGACATCCCCTGTGGAGTAAGTGGGTCACACTGATAACACAACGGGCTTGAATAGGGAGCCCCAGATGCCCAGTGTTGGAAGTGTGAGAAAAGCAAAACAGTGAAAAAACTGAAAAACACACATTTCCCTAACACGTGGTGCCCAGAACAAACACAGGACGGGATGGAGATTGTCCTGGTTTAGCCAGGATAGGGTTAAGTTTCCCCAGCAGTGGGGGGGGAGCTCTAGCCGGGTTATTCAGATACCATGCGGACGTCACATCCTGGCGCCGAGGCAAGACGGGTCGGTTAACATGTGTGTTATGCCATTGCGCTTCTCACTGCTGTATTGGTAGATATTTTTCTCTGTTCATTATTATTATTGTTACTGTTATTGTTGTTGTCTGTTGTGTTGCTGTTGCTCTGTTGTATTAAACCTCTCCTTATCTCAGCCCCGGGGCTTTGTATTTCACTCCCTTTGTGGGGGAGGGGCAGCGGCCGCGTGGTCTCAGACCCCGGCAGGGGCTAAACCATCACAGAGATCCAGTGATTTGTGTTGCCGTGGCACCAAGGAGGAATGCGAAGCGAGGTGAAGGCTGTGCAGTCCCATTCTTCCAATTTTCTCAAGGAACATTTGACATGACTATGCAGATTTATCTCCTGCTCTTCCCCTTCTCTCAAAGACTGTTTTGCAGAACTCTGCAGACCTTATCTCTCATTCTTCCTCTTTTCCCACAAAACCAGCGCACCCCTCGCACCAAGGAATGTGCTGTGTCGTTACTCAGGAAACAATGGCTTGGCCACAGTCCCACCCACTCACACATACACACTTAGATAAATACTACCCCGAGTTTGTATCTAACTCAGAGGGACGATAATCTGATACCAAATTGGAAGGACAGATAGATGGGTTTGTGCTCCTCGCGCCCCCCCCCCCCCCGAGAAGTGACACCTTTTGGTAAGATTTGGGCCCTTGGCTACGCCGAGTGATTACCTGGGAATTAAGTGTGTGTGATTGCAATTGGGTTTTGTGTGTAGTGCTATACAGCCAATCTGCAGTTTGTGCATTTATCGTAGGCAATCTCAAAGAGTCTGTAGATGTTGCATAAGAACAAACTGTACTATTCGTGACCCTGACTGCTTCTCTTGAATGCCACCGGACCTACAGCATAGGGGCTGTTCGTGCATCTGGTGTCAGGCCTATAGTCACAGCCCCAATTGGCATAGCTATTAAGAGATAAGTCCAGCTGCCCCTAGCCCCTCTAATCTCTGAGGACCGGCTAGAACGCAAGGGGATTCATCTCTTACCAAATTAATTCATTACCTTAAATGCAACAATTAGTAACAGATCATTAATGTAGCAAAGATGGTGAAGCCAAGAAACATCATAATTCTCTGACATGGCTAGAACACCTAAAACAGAGATCTGTGATCACTCATTTCTTATGTAAGATCTGTAGGGGAAAAGGCAAATTAAAACATGTGCTTTTAATGTGCTTTCCCAGCCCTTGTTCAGAGGTCCTACATATAAAAAATAAATATCCAGAAGATAAGGTAAAGACTGGCCTTGTGAAAAATGGATGAAGGGAATCATCAGTGTTATATTTTCATACAACATCTGGGACATTAGTGCTCTGGTTTCTAGAACCTACCTCTGTACAAATAATTAGGTATCTTGATAGTAACAGCAGCAAGAAAATAATTTTGAGCTGACTCAAACAGGAATTGCATACAGCCTTTATCTTGGATTCATTTGGTGACTGTGAAATCACATTGGCTTAAAAATTCATAGTGACAGTTTCAGAGCTTGATTTTGATCACTGTAATAACATCTTAGTTTCCCCCTCTAGACTGCATAACTTCATATTATGATAGTCTTTGCAAGTTTTTCAAGAATTGGATTTTGAAAAAGTGGTGATAAGTGTCTGGCTCTATCAAAGTAAAAAGTGGGCTTTATGATTTGCTTTCAAGGCAGTTCTGTTTGATTCTGTACATTTTAGAAAGGTTCTAAAGAATCTTTCAAGTTCTAGGCTATTTCCTGAAACTGAAAAAATAATTTTCTAGAGCAATTCAGTAGGAAGGCATGATCCTGATACAAATGAAATGGAAAAAAAAAACCCAACACGTCATACAGGAAGGAAGCAGCTTTCTGTATTATATAGCAAAGAAAGATTTTTGTGATGGGATGCCAAAGGGGAAGACTAATAAATGCCAGCCAGGTCATGCATACATTCTATATCCATCCTTTTGACCCAATTGCTGTAATATTCCTTTTCTGGCTATTATAGAAAATATCCATGTCAAGATGAGTGGGAGAGCTATCAGCCTTTTACTGCAGGTTTGCTTTCTTGATTATTCACCTTCCTGCTGTATTTACTCTATGCATTCTTTAACCAACTGTGACCTAAAAAAACTCAGCATTTAAATAAAGACATCAGATAAACTAACTGTGTTAGACCATGAAGAGTGTGAAAAAAATGAAATAAAAATAACACTGAATTCAGTCTGAAAACAGATATCTGCTTTACTTAGTACTACATTCTACTTACAAGGACAGGAACCATGATGTTAGCTATTGTAGAGTCTGGTTTGGTGACAGTATAATTGATAGTCATGGCAAATGGCAAGAATGTTTTAATAGTGTTAGACTGTTGTCATTAAAAGTGGGAGGAAATAACATTCACTGTAATGAAAGCAAATCACTTATGTCTGGAAGCATGCATACATTTAAAATTAATATTTTTGTATTGCAAAGGAAAAAAAAATATCATTCCCTAATGATTTATGGTCTTGCTTCTTTACATTCTCCACTAGATTGGAGGACTTGAGAGTGAAGTTAGAGAATAAAGGACTGGTCAATATCTCATATGTGGTTGTCAACCATCAAGGGAACTTATTCCCAGAGGAACTTTCACTTACTGAAAGAAAGTGTTTCAGACTATATTACTGTCTACCAGCAAGATGAACAGCAAGCTGATGTCTGGACTACCTTAAATGGAAACAAACATGATTTTCTCATCCATGACAGGTTTGTGTTTAGAGGGAAAACCAGGAAAATATTTGCATGTATTTAGAGTAATGCTTTGTAAATGTCTATATTATTTGATTTGCAAATAACCTGGTTACATCACAACAAAGACATCATAATCAACTTCTAAGTCGCACTAAGTAAAGCACTGGAAAAAGGAAGCTACAAAAGAAAAGTCTACTTTTGCTTAAGTAATTTTGAGATAAATACATTTTCCTTTGTAATCACTGTGGATTTAGATTAATATAACTGAGTGTAGCATTTCATAGCATGATTCTGGTCTTACACTGTTTTTATTTTCAGGCAACTTCATTACATCCGTGCATGTGAAAGTAGAATCAAACAAGAAAAACTATCTGAGTTTTCATGAAAACATTTTTACTGGAGTTGTTGAAAATGTCATGTAGCCGTATGGAAAAATTAGTCTTTAAGTGAAACTTAAAACTTTGGAAAAAAATAGCTTTTTGATCATAGGTTTCTGGGACATGTATCTTTTGGCAGAAACAATAATAATTGTTTAATTGAAATGCTGATTTTTCAGTTTTGATGTGATGATAATTATTTGACAGTAATGACACTTCTAATGTGTCCATCTTAATTACTATTATGTTACTGTAACGAACATTCTCAGTTCATACTGAATAAAGAATTAGAAAGTTACTTAACTCTTTTTTTGGTAATATGATGAAATCGCACAAATTAGCTAAATTAGGCTTGTGGGATGAAACTAGCACTGGAATAATCTTTAGAAAGTGATTGCATGTTACAGCAGCAAATACACCTGAGTATGGGAAGTTGCTGTCATATGGCAGACAAACAGAAGCAGGCTGTACGTAGTGCATGGAGGGGCCCCAAAGCTGATGCTTGGCCCACGGCATTTGAAAGGTTGGACAGTTCTGTGCTGTTGACACATAGGATATGCCAGCACAATTGGTTTGGCACTGGTTTGGCCATGATCCATTATGGTTCTAGGAATGTATTTCCTTACTGTGCCTTTATTGGCAATGAAGTTTTTGCCTGTTGCTGGTCCTAGACATGCACTGCAGATGTGTAGGGAGCTAAGGCTAGAAGACTGTGTGTTGACATTGCAGGTGGGGTACTTAACAAGGTGCCCTTGTGTACAAGTTCTGCATTTGCACCAGCTCCTTTGAATGTACCAGTTGTGTAGTCAAGTGCATACCAGAACACTCAAGTACAGACATGGAGCAAATAGGCACCATAAAAATCCCCTCATGCACACTAAATCAGTAATGCAGATGCACCGCAATGCACATTCCAATCAAAATACATGTCATGCTGCATTAAAACATTCCTTGTATGGATGCAACAGCCATGTGGTGATTTGTACCACTATGCAAACAGCCCTCCTCAAGATAGGTCTGTAATGAGTGTACCTTTGCTAGCCTAAATGCCATTAAACCAGAGGCTTCTGCCAATAGAGTTATTATGTCAGCCAGAAACCATGCTTCACACTACTGACCCATGCAGTTGAGTGGGCAGACATTTGTAAGGCAGATACTGTTTTTCCCTGTAAGCTCCTTGGACAGAAACATTCTCCGTGGGACTGTACAGTGCGGGTGGATTGACATGAATAAAATAAGGTATGATAAGAAGACGTATTTAATTTTATGTATATGTTTATGTATATGTAATCACAAAGTCTTTCTCTCCTTAGATGCAGCTTGTGACTAGCCTTGCTGGTGTTACCTTCTTTCCAGAAAAGAGTGGGATAGATAGCAGAGAAATGATAAATGGAATTTATTATGAAACACAGGGACCTATTCTCTTGTAGCATTTACTCCCAAAGAAACCATAAACAAAATTCAGATTCTCTGGCAGTAGAGCAGGTATCTTGAATATAAAAAAAATATTTCCACACAAAAATGTATTTTCACACAAGGAATTAGATTTTAGAATGTAAAGTTTAATTTAAAGCTAAATGCAGCTCAGCACTTAGTACCTTTAACCTCTTAGTCCCTGTAAAACATTCTCATATTGATACTTTCTTGAGAACAACTTTTCTCTTTTTGCACATGATAAACTTTAGGAAAAGTGCAATAATAATGGGATCAGTAGCAAACCCAAGAATATAAAGGTATATGAACTACTACAGTAGAGACAGAATATTATTCCTCTACCTAAAGAATGATAATTTGTTACAGGCCCGTTCAGAAGCCTTTCATTTCTCTTCTAAGATGTGAATGGTATCTTTCAGTCTATCATTTTCATCCATATAAATAAAAAACTGTATGATACACTAAGAAGTACATTTTGACAGTATTATTAGCATGAAAGCAGAATAAGGATATTGCTTTCATTTTTTGACTTGTCTGAACTTTAGGAAACTTTTTTTGTAGACATGATAATTTTAATTTACAGAGCTACATAATCTCAGTCTATTTTTTTAACAGGAAAATTCATAGTTTAATCATAATATTTGTCTTGTATTACTACTTTGAACTGTTTTTAGCCTTGTGATAACTGATGCAGTCAAGAAAATCTAGATGCAAAGTTCTTTGGCTCAGAAAATAAAAGATTATTATCATGTCTACAACAGCTCTGAATTGGAAGATGTAACTTTTTAAGGACTTGTTTCCCAAAAACTAGAAAGTAGCATCTCAAAAGCAGAAGTTAGAAAAAGCAGGTAATGCTTTTTTGATTATTAAAAGTAATTTTGAGTATTAAAACCAGCCATATACTTCCAGTTTTTAGAGGTTTATTAATATTTATGCTAATATGCTTTGAACACACAATGGGTATAAAATTAAGTATATGGTGTACAGCTAAACTGTGATATAAAGATATAACAAATATTTATATATTTTATTTTAAAATAGCAATGAATAATTGTCAAGTATGCATGGATAACAGCTAAATTTTAATAACATTACACGTGGGCTGTGGGCTGAGCCCAGGGCCGGTGGTGCCTGTTTCGAGCGAGGTGTAAACACACCAACGGTCACTCGCCGAGGAGAGCAGCTCACACCCACCCCTCGGTAACGAGCTGGGAGGGCTTCCTAGTTAGCGTGGGCGGAACCAGCACCATCCACCGTTAATTCGGAGATAAGAACCCTGTGGGAGGGCAGCAACCAGGTCACTGCCCACTGAGCTCAGGGTGATCAGACAGTACCTGTCAACCACTGGTTAATAGTACTTGTCAACCACCGGTTAATAGTACTTGTCAACCACCGGTAGCCTGAGCCATGGTCTCCACTCGCCTCAAAAGCACCACCAGCAAGAACATGGCGATCCAGACTGAGCAACCACGCAAACATGCAGCAGTCCAGGTCCCAGGCTGCAGGGAGTGCCTGAGCCTGTCAGTGCTGTTGGAGGGCCGCAGTGACAGTGCCTGTGTGCGCTGCGACCAGCTGGATGACCTGCTCAGCCTGGTGGCAGAACTCAAAGAAGAGGTCGAGAGATTAAGAGTTATTAGGGAATGTGAAAGGGAGATTGATTGGTGGAGTTCCACCTTGGCACCCATGAATCAACAGGAGCAAATAGGGGCTCCAGGCAAGGCAGGTGATCCCTCACCCTCATGCTACCAGGCAGAAGGAGGGGACTTAAGAGATGAGGGAGACTGGAAACAGGTCCCTACTCAGGGAGGCAAGACAATTCTCTCCCAACCTCCCTCACCCTCCATGGTGCCTCTTCACAATAGATTTGGGGTCCTGGAACTTTTGAATGAAGACATGGAGGAAGAGAATGAGACAAACAATGAGGAAGATCAAGGACCACCAAGGCCAGGTCACTCTAGAAAAGGTATTAAAACCAGCTCTGAAAGGAACCCCAGAAGAGTCATTGTAGTGGGGGACTCCATTCTGATGGGTGTCGAAGGCCCCATATGCAGACCAGACCCGCATCATAGGGAAGTCTGCTGCCTCCCTGGGGCCCGCATCAAGGACCTCACAAGAAGACTCCCCTCTCTAGTTAAACCCAAGGACTATTACCCTCTTCTGGTTTTTCAGGTAGGTAGTGATGACATTAGCAGGAGAAGTATTAAATTAATGAAGCGAGATTTCAGGACCTTGGGGAAACTGATCAAGGGCTCAGGGGCACAGGTTGTGTTCTCCTCCATCCCTCCAGTTGGGGGGATGGATGAGGATGAACACCGAAGAACACAGCAGATGAATTCGTGGCTTCAAGACTGGTGTCACCGTCAGGGCTTTGGTTTTTTCGATCATGGGTTGGTATACAGGGCACCAGACCTCTGGGCCTTAGATGGGATGCACTTGTCCCAGAAGGGGAAGAGGATCTTGGGGCAGGAGTTAGCTGGGCTCATGACAGAGCTTTAAACTAGATTTGAAGGGGGAAGGGGGAAAAACACCAGCCCATCTGAAGTGCATGTATACCAATGCACACAGCATGGGTAACAAACAGGAGGAGCTTGAAGCCGTGATGAAACAGGAAAATTATGATGTTGTGGCTATTACAGAAACATGGTGGGATGCCTCCCATGACTGGAGTGCGCCTGTTGAGGGCTACAAGCTCTTTAGAAGGGATAGACAAGGTAGGAGAGGCGGTGGGGTAGCACTGTATGTTAGGGACTGTTATGATTGCCTTGAACACAAGTGCAGTGAAGACAGGGTGGAGTGTCTTTGTGTTAGAATCAGGGGGAAGGCCAACAGGGCAGATGTTGTAGTGGGAGTCTACTATAGGCCACCCACCCAGGACAGAGAGGTGGATGAAATATTCTATAGGCACTTGGGTGAAATCTCACGATCGCTTGCCCTTGTTCTTGTGGGGGACTTCAACTTCCCAGACATCTGCTGGAAATACAGCACAGCAGAGCGGGACCAGTCCCGGAGATTCCTGGAATGTGTGGGAGATAACTTCTTGACACAGCTAGTGAGTGAACCAACCAGAGAAGGTGCCCTGCTGGACCTCCTCTTTGTGAACAGAGAAGGACTGGTGGAGGATGTGGCAGTTGGAGGACGACTAGGGCACAGCGATCATGAAATAATAGAGTTCTCTATTCTTAGAGAGGCCAGGAAAGGGCTAAGCAGGACTGACATCCTGGACTTCAAAAGGGCTGACTTTGTCTTGTTTAGGCACCTGCTTGAAAGGATCCCTTGGGAGATGGTCCTGAAGGGTATAGGGGTCCAGGAAGGCTGGCCGCTCTTTAAGAAGGAAGTGTTAATGGCTGAGGAGCAGGTGGCAGAGAAGACCACCCTGGCTGAACAGGGAGCTTTGGCTGCAACTCAAGGAGAAAAGGAGAGTTTACAGCCTTTGGAAGAAGGGACTGGCCACTCACAGTGATTACAAAGAGGCTGTGAGGCTATGCAGGGTGGAAATCAGGAGGTCTAAAGCCCAGCTGGAAATTAATCTGGCTTCAGTAGTCAAGGATAACAAGAAATGTTTCTATAAGTATGTCAATAGCAAAAGAAAGACCAGGGAGAGTCTCCATCCCCTGCTAGATGCTGAAGGAAACTTGATAACAAGTGATGAGGGGAAGGCTGAGGTACTTAATACCTTCTTTGCCTCAGTCTTTAATAACAAGACCAGTTGTACTGAGGGAATCCAGCCCCCTCAGCCAGATGATAGAGACTGGGAGAACGACCCCCCCGCAATCCAGGAGAGAGTCAGTGACCTGCTACACCACATAGACACACACAAGTCTATGGGACCGGATGGGATACACCCGAGGGTGCTGAAGGAGCTGGCTGGGGTGCTCGCCAAGCCGCTTTCCATCATTTCCCAGCAGTCCTGGCTGACCGGGGAGGTCCCGACAGATTGGAAACTGGCCAATGTGACGCCCATCTATAAGAAGGGTCGGAAGGATGATCTGGGAAATTACAGGCCTGTCAGCTTGACATCAGTGCCCGGGAAGCTGATGGAGCAGCTCATCCAGAGTACCATCACACAACACATGCGGGACAACCAGATGCTCAGGCCCAGTCAGCATGGGTTTATGAAAGGCAGGTCCTGCTTGACAAACCTGATCTCCTTCTACGACAGGGGGACCTGCTTATTGGATGAGGGAAAGGCTGTGGATGTTGTTTACCTTGACTTCAGTAAGGCCCTTGACACCGTTTCCCACAGCATTCTCCTGGCAAAACTGGCTGCTTGAGGCTTGGATGGGCACACGCTTCGCTGGGTAAAAAACTGGCCGGATGGCCGGGCCCAGAGTTGTGGTGAACGGAGTTAAATCCGGTTGGCGGCCGGTCACGAGTGGTGTCCCCCAGGGCTGGGTTTTGGGGCCACTCCTGTGTAACATCTTTATTGATGACCTAGACGAGGGGATCGAGTGCACCCTCAGTAAGTTTGCAGACGACACCAAGTTGGGTGGGAGTGTTGATCTGCTCGAGGGTAGGGAGGCTCTGCAGAGAGACCTGGCCAGGCTGGAGCCATGGGCTGAGGCCAACTGGAGGAGTTTCAATAAGGCCAAATGCCGGGTGCTGCACTTGGGTCACAACAACCCTCAGCAGCGCTACAGGCTTGGGGAGGAGTGGCTGGAGAGCTGCCAGTCAGAGAGGGACCTGGGGGGGTTGATTGACAGCCGGCTGAATAGGAGCCAGCAGTGTGCCCAGGTGGCCAAGAAGGCCAATGGCATCCTGGCTTGTATCAGCAATAGCGTGGCCAGCAGGGACAGGGAAGGGATCTTACCCCTGGACTCGGCACTGGTGAGGCCGCACCTCGATGACTGTGTTCAGTTTTGGGCCCCTCACTACAAAAAGGCCATTGAATGACTCGAGCGTGTCCAGAGAAGGGCAACGAAGCTGGTGCAGGGTCTGGAGCACATGTCGTACGAGGAACGGCTGAGGGAACTGGGGTTGTTTAGTCTGGAGAAGAGGAGGCTGAGGGGAGACCTCATTGCCCTCTACAACTCCCTGAAAGGAGGGTGCAGAGAGCTGGGGATGAGTCTCTTTAACCAAGTAACAAGTGATAGGACAAGAGGGAATGGCCTCAAGTTGCGCCAGGGAAGGTTTAGACTAGATGTCAGGAAGTATTTCTTTACAGAACGGGTTGTTAGGGATTGGAATGGGCTGCCCAGGGAGGTGGTGGAGTCCCCATCCCTGGAGGTGTTTAAGAGTCGGGTCGACATAGCGCTGAGAGATATGGTGTAGATGGGAACTGGCAGTGCTAGGTTAATGGTTGGACTAGATGATCTTCAAGGTCCTTTCCAACCTAGTTGATTCTGTGATTCTGTGAGAATTAAGACTCTGGTTTAACAAAGCACTTTGGTAAAAACTATGTGTAAATGTTTTAATAGACTACAGTCCAACAGTCAAATGACACTTTCCTGCTTTTTGTAAAATTTCCTGTGCTATGCTGAAATAAATATAAAACCCAACTCCCGATTAAAAAACTCACTGAGACAGAACTTCTTTTACATGTGGATTCTAAGTGGGATAATAGCAATAGACTTTTTTTAAGCACATAGACCACCGAAATCTGCACAAGTTTCTTTTTAGATACATTTTGTTTCCTTTCTGTTTGGCTGCCAGTGAGTTTCTGGCAGTAAATATAAATAAAAAATTTAAATGTCTGCTCATTCTAAATTACAGTACAGTATTCATAAGAAGATTTTTGCTTTTACCTTTCACGTTACACTGATTTTCAATGGTTTGTGATGGACCCTTTATCACATTCTGTAAAGTAGTACATTCTAAAATAAGTGAAAAATCCAGTGTTTTTGAATAATTTCTTCACCATTTTAATTTTGGAATTAATTACAATAGAAAACAAAAAATAAACACTATGTTTAAGTACTATTTTTTAAACTACGATCAAAAGTATAAGAGAATAACATACATTTTTAATAACAGAATTTTAAACATAATCTTCTTCTTGGTCTTCCAAGAACTTTCAACCTATTTTTTGGAATAGTTGGAAAAATATACTGCTTTGCTCACTGTAAAGATAGCTGAAAATCTTGCTTTACAAATCAGGGTGGGGTGTTTTTGGGAGTTAACCTTATTTCATTCATCCATAACTTTGGAGGACATAATAGAATCATAGAATACCAGGTTGGAAGGGACCTCAAGGGTGTGGCAAGTGCACTCACCCAATGAAAATAGGGCTTATTGGCTGCTGAAGTGTAGCAGCTACTGATTGCCTTTGCTCTCAGGGCTTCACGGTAGTTGGGGCCTTTGACCAATGGGAGCCACTATTGACCACAGATCAGATTCGGCCTGGGTATAAATGGAGTCCCCTGGGGGAGCCATTTTGAGCTTGTCCCCTGGAGCAGCATGCTGCGGTTGAGGACTCTCCTCTTGGCTTGGGACGCTGCCCTGAGAAGGTCCTCGAGGTTAAGAGCCGTCACTTGTTAGGTGAGTGATAGAGCATTTTGGGTTGTTGTTAAACCCTAAGGAGTTGTTCTTTGTTATGCATTTTGGGTAGTTAAACCCTAGGAAGTTGTTCTGTTCTCCTCTTACAGACATTCAAACCTATAATTTGCGGAGAGCTAGTTAATTGTGTTGATAATAAATTTTTAATTTTTGGTGGTTGGTTGTATATTTGAGAGCCTCCATAACAAAGGGTCATCTGGTCCAACTTTTCTTGGCAAAAGCACAGTCTAGACAAGATGGCCCAGCACCCTGCCCAGCTGAATCTTAAAAGTGTCCAATGTTGGGGAATCCACCACTTCCCTGGGGACATTATTCCAGTGGCTGATTGTTCTTTGTGAAAAATTGTCCTCTTGTGTCCAATCGGAATCTCCCCAGGAGTAACTTGTACCCATTACTCCTCATCTTTTCCATGTGACTCCTTGTAAAAAGGGAGTCTCCATCTTCTTTGTAGCCACCCTTTAAATACTGGAACATGGTGATAAGGTCTCCCCTAAAGCTTCTCTTCCCAGGGCTGAACAAACCCAGTTCTCTCAGCCTTTCTTCACATGGTGGACTTCTCAGTCCTTTGAACATCTTTGTGGCCCTTCTCTGGATGGTCTCCAGCCTGTCCACATCTTTTTTGTATAGCGGGGACCAAAACTGAACACAGTATTCCAGGTATGGCCTGACAAGCACTGAGTAGAGTGGGATGATGACTTCTTTATCTCTGCTGGTGATGCCCTTGTTGATGCAACCCAGCATCCTGTTGGCTTTCTTTGCTGCATCAGCACACTGTTCACTCCTGTTGAGCTTCTTGTCCACCAGGACCCCCAGGTCCCTTTCCACAGAGCTGCTTCTCAGCCAGGTAGATCCCAGACTATGCTGGGATTATGTTTTCCCAGGTGCAAGACCTTACACTTGTCCTTGTTGAACTTCATAAGGTTCTTGTTAGCCCACTCTTTCAGCCTGTCCAGGTCTTCCTGCAGGGTGGCTCTCCCTTCTGATGTGTCCACTTCCCCACTCAGTTTGGTATCATCAGCAAATTTCATCGGGTACATTTGATCCCATCATCCAGATCACTTATGAAGATATTAAACAGCTTTGAGCCCAGTATCAATCCTTGGGGGACCCCATTTGAGACAGGTTTCCAGCTTGAAAAGGAGCTATTTCCCACCACCCTCTGCATGCAGCCTGTCAGCCAGTTCCCCACCTACCTCACAGACCACTTGTCTGGACCGTAGCGCATCAGGCATCTTTTGCAGGAATGACTTATGGACTATTCGTTTAAATCTCACTTTCACTACATAAATCAGCTTAAAGATTCCTAGCCTTCTATTAGTGACCACAAAACTTCAGAAAAAGTAAAGAAGATTGGGCATTTAAAATAAGAATACTTTAAATTACTTCATATTTGAGATTTAACTTATTTAGCAATGTTATTATCCCATGTTTCTGCTTTCACAGATGGACTTCAGGTAAGACAGTGGCATGCAAGAGGAAAGCCTGCTGAGTATTCTGTTAGTAGCTACTTAAACAGCAAAAGTTTGGCATGGTGCTGGGTTTGTGTGTGTGGCAGGGGTTTTGGTAGTGGGGGAGGGGGCTACAGTGGTAGCCCCCTGTGAGAAGCTTCTTGTAGCTTCCCCGGCTCCAAGTTGGATCCACCTTTGCACCAAGGCCAGGCCAATTAGTAATGGTGGCTGTGCTTCTGTGATAACGTATTTAAGAAAGGGAATCTGGGAGAAGGAGCTGGAGTTGTGAGGAGGAGTTCAGAAGAGGACACCTATGCAAACAGCGAGGTCAGTGGAAGAAAGGAGGAAGGGGAGGAGGTGTGCCAGTGCATCCCCCCTGTAGCCCGTGGTGAGACAGCAGAGCCGCCCTTCTGCTGCCCATGGAGCAGATGACCACCTGCAACCACCACACGTGGAGCAGATGCCCACCTGCAGCCCATGGAGGACCCCACGCTGGAGCAGGTGGTTGCTCCCAAAGAAGGCCAGGACTCTGTGGGAAGAAGCTCCCACTGCTGTAGTTCAGCACTGGGAGAATTGCAACACATGGGGGTGACCCACACTGGAGCAGCTCGGGAACAGCTGTGGACTGTGGGAAGGACTCATGTTGGAGAAAGTTCAGGGAGGACTGTCTCCCATGAGAGGGACACCACACTGGAGCAGGGGAAGAATGTGAGGAGTTCCCCCTCCCGAGGAGGAAGGAGTAGCAGGACTGACTGCACCCCCCCATTCCCTGCCCCCTGTGCCGCTCGGGGAGGGGGTAGAGATATTGGGATCAAAGCTGAGCCTGGGAAGAAGGGAGGGGTGGGGGAAGGTGTTTTTAAGATGTGGTAATGCTTCTCACGGCCCTACTTTGTCTATTAAGTGTTGTTGTTGTTAGTTCTGAATTAAATTTATGTTCTTTTTCTTCTCCTAACGAGTCTGTCTTTTGCCCATGACCATAATGGGTGAGTCATCCCTCTCTGTCCTTATCTCAATTTCTGAGCCTTTTGCTTTATTTTCTCCTTTTCATTCCTGAGGGGAAAGGGGGGAGTGAGCAGCTGCATGGTGCTCAGTTTCTCTCTGAGCTCAAACCATGACAGGTGTGTATAGGAATTATAGTTTATTTTGGAAAGATGCAGTGATCACAGTATATAGGATAGGGGTTTGAAAAATTATAACAAGCCAGTTATTATTGGATGGATCTGTGAGTTTCCAGATGGTGTATCAAACTCTCTGCAAATCTCCATTAAACTCCACAATCTATAAAGAAAGGAAGCACTGGGGAACTTTGCTATACAACACTATCTACAAATAAATGTTTTAATAAAGGAAATTTAAAATTGAGAGAAATGATTTTTCTACATTAAATGAGGATTGTCTGCTGCAGTGTTTTAGTTCTTCAAGGCTGTTGAAATATCAGTGATGAAGACACACTTCCAGGGCCTAAAAGTTTAATTCATTAACATTTAATTAAATTTATTAAATTCTTTCCTATCTGTGGTGGTTTGACCTTGGCTAAATGCCAGGTACCCACCAAGTCGCTCTATCACTTCCCCCCCCTTCCCCTTTTTTTTCTCAACAGGGCAAAGAGGGGAAAGAAAATAAGATAGGAAAAAAAAAAACAACCCTTGTGGGTAAAACAAAAGCAGTTTTAATATAAGCAAAGCGAAGCAAAGGTCCCCGCATGGAAGCAAAAAAAAGCAAACAGATTTATTCTCTACTTCCCATGAACAGGCGATGTCGGGCCTTCTCAGGAAGCAGGGCTCCCATACGCGGAGGGGTTGCCTCGGAGGACCAAGGGTGACCCCCCCCCTTCCTCCTTTCTCCCAGCTTTATACTGAGCAGCCGTCAGATGGTCTGGAATATCCCTTTGGTCAGTTGGGGTCAGCTGTCCTGGTTGTGTCCCCTCCCAAGATCTTGCCCACCCCGTCCCACTGTGGGGGGGAAATGTCGGAAAGAGCCTTGGTGCTGTGTAAGCACCACTCAGCAGTAGCCACACCACCAGGGTGCTATCAACACCCTGCCAGCTCCCAGCATCAAACACAGCACCATGGGGGCTGCTACAGGGGAAAACCAATTCCGGCTCAGCCACACCCAGTACACTATCTTAAAACATCTCCATTTTATAAATCCATTTGGATAGCTTACAGAAGCTGGCTAAATACTGATTTTAAGGCTGTTTCAAATTTAAGCTTTACATACATTGAGTATTATAAATTGATTAAAAAATATATGAAGGTATGAAAATTAACAGTAAGTACTTAAAATAATAAGCTTACAATAATTGAATAGCATACCTAAAGGCAGTAAAAATTAACATGATGAAAAAAATCCATTATGGACTATGAGAAATGGTGTTTTCCTAAAATGTCCTTTGTCATTAATTTTCATGTGTTTGTCCTCTTATCACATGAATGGCCATTATTGCTAAAATATTTATTCTTCAGAGTAGGAACTTTTCAGCTGTCAATGGAGGAGATCTAGCCTCTATCAAATATTTGTCTGACCTTCCCTCTGAAAATGTGGTAATTTCAAATTCAGTCAAACTATTGACTTCAGAAAATCTCAGTTTGTATATGCTCCCTAGAGACTTTTTACAGCTGACTACTAAATTGTCAAGACTCAAATCAACACCCCCAACACTGAAAAAGACTTCTCCTATTGTATCTTCAGAGGTAACTGCTGCTCTGTAATTAGAGCTGATGCCAGACTCTGTGTCCTGTAACCGTGCTGTTTCCTTCTGCTGGTGATTAATGATGCTTGACTATAATGAAAAAAAAGGCAGAGACTGGGTAAAACATTGTGGAAGAAATTGAGGTGCAGATGGGAGGGGCAGGTCACAACAGAGCTAGGTCTTCTGGGGTAGAGATTCTAGAACTATGACCCAAGCAGCAACCAATGGTGAAGCGAAATGGCAGCTGCCAAGAGAAAAAGGATAGTATAGAATCATAGAATATCTCAAGTTTGAAGGGACCCATAAGGATCATCGAGTCCAACTCCCCGCTCCTCACAGGACTACATAAAAATATACCGTATGACTAGAAGCATTGTCCAGATGCTCCTTGAACTCTGACAGGCTTGGTGCCGTCACCACTTCCCTGGGGAGCCTGTTCCAGTGACCGACCACCCTCTTGGTGAAGAACCTTTTCCTAATGTCCAATCTGAACTTCCCCTGACGCAGCTTCATTCCATTTCCATGTGCCCTATCACTGGTCACCAGAGAGAGGAGATCAGCACCTCCCCCTCTGCTGCCCCCCTTGAGGAAGTTGTAGACTGCGATGAGGTCAACCTTCAGCCTTCTCTTCTCCAAGCTGAACAAGCCAAGTGACCTCATCCACTCCTCATAAACCTTGCCCTTGAGGCCTTTCATCATCTTGGTCGCCCTCCACTCGACACACTGATAGTTTGATGTCCTTCTTATATTGAGGCACCCAAAACTGCACACAGTACTTGAGGTGGGGCCACACCAGTGCAGTGTAAAGTGGGACAATCCCCTCCCTCGACTGGCTAGCTGTGCTGTGCTTGATGCACCCCAGGGCACGGTTGGCCCTTTTGGCTGCCAGGGCACACTGTTGACTCATCTTCAACTTGCCATCAGCCCAAACCCCCAGATCTCTTTCCACAGGGATGCTCTTCAGCTTCTCATCCCCCAATTTGTATGTATAACCAGGATTATCCTGTTTCAGGTGCAGAATCTTTCACTTGCTCTTCTTAAATTTCATACGGTTGGTGATTGCCCAGCTCTCTAGTCTGTCCAGATCTCTCTGTAAAGCCTCTCTACCCTTGTGGGAGTCCACAGCGCCTGCTAGTTTAATATCATTGGCAAACTGACTTAAGGTATGTTTGATTCCTCCGTCCAGACAATTTATAAAAAAATTAAAAAGCGCTGGCCTTAAAATTGAGCCCTGGGTAACCCCACTGGTGACTGGACGCCAGCCTGATGTAACCCCTTTTACTATAAATATTGAGCCCAACCCGTTAGCCCATTGCTCATCCAACATAGTGATATGTGATACCACAATTTAGTAGTGATAAGATGACAGACACACAATGCAATGAATTGAGATGGATAAACAGAAAATCCAGGGTAGGATAAAGGCAGGATATAAAAACCAGGCTTTAGGAATACTGTGAGTCCAACCACTCAAGTAAAACTTTTTAGTTCGATCACATCCAAATTATAACTGCTCTTAACCATAATTTATCTTGAATAAATGTGTAGTCATAGAATCATAGATTCATAGAACAGTTTGCGTTGGAAGGGACCTTAAAGATCATCTAGTTCCAGCCCCCCTGCCATGGGCAGGGACACCTTCCACTAGCCCAGGTTGCTCAAAGCCCCGTCCAACCTGGCCTGGAACACTTCCAGGAGGGGGCAGCCACAGCTTCTCTGGGCAACCTGTGCCAGTGTCTCACCACTCTCACAGGAAAGAATTTCTTCCTTGTATCTAATCTAAATCTACCCTCTTTCAGTTTAAAACCGTTACTCCTCATCCTATCACTACACTCCCTGAGAAAGAGTCCCTCCCCATCTTACCTGTAGCCCCCTTTAAGTACTGGGAGGCCGCTATAAGGTCTCCCCAGAGCCTTCCCCTCTCTAGGCTGAACAACCCCAACACTCTCAGCCTGTCCTCATAGGGGAGGTGCTCCAGCACCCTGATCATCCTTGTGGCCCTCCTCTGGACCCGCTCGAGCAGGTCCATGTCCTTCTTATGTTGGGGGCCTGTTTTACCAATTGATGGGGTCAACAGAAAGGAGACAGACACCAAGTTAAAAAGATAAGCTTATTTTACTTTAGTTTAAAGCAGCAGAAAGAATAAGCAAGGTAATGCACCTGATCATTACTACATAAAGTTAGCTATAGTGATTAAGAAAGATACATCACCAACTGCCCTAATACTTTACCATCATCCAGATCTGTGCTTCAGCTGGGGAGCCCTGTCACAGCAAACTGTCGAAGAACTGCTCCTGGAAATTGGGAAATCTTACACAGTGCATTCACTCGTAGGTGAAGTCTCCATCTTCACTGTGAGAGGGTCCTGCTTTTATACAGTTTAACAAACAAATCATATAAAAAAAAAGAGCATGGAAACATCTGGTAGATTGGCTTCACTTCACTTGGGCGCATCCTGGATCTGGCCAGGATCCCAGGCATGTCCGAGGAGTTCCTGTCTTCTAGGAAACATCTGGCTTAGGGTCCAAAATATATATTCTTTATCTATAGTTTTCAGAGGATATTACCATTGTCATATTTCATGCTGAAATGATGCTAGTCGGGAGGTTCACTCAGAAGTCAACTCTGGTTTGAGGCGTATAGTTCAGGCTTTGGTTCGAGGCCTATGGTTCAGGCCTTTTTATGTCAGGTCCCCAGAGCTGGACACAGTACTCCAGGTGGGGTCTCGTGAGAGCAGAGTACAGGAGGAGAACCCCCCTCCCTCGACCTGCTGGCCACGCTTGATGCAGTCCAGGATGCGATTGACTTCTGGGCTGCAAGCACACATTTCTGGCTCATATTCAGTTTTCCATCCACTAATACCCCAATTCCTTTTCCACAGGGCTGCTCTCAATCCACTCATCGCCTAGCCTGTGCATGGAATTGCCTCGACCCAAGTGCAGGACCTTGCACTTGACCTTGTTGAACTTCATGAAGTTTGCACAGGCCCACCTCTCCAGCCTGTCCAGGTCCCTCTGGATGGCATCTCTTCCCTCCAGCATGTCGACTGCACTGCACAGCTTGGTGTCATCAGCAAACTTGCTGAGGGTGTAATCAATCCTATGGGAATTATGAATTGGTGGTTAGCAAAATGTAAACTGACCTTGAGGTTAGAAGAATGAGTGTGGATAGCTGAGGCAACATCATGTAACACCATGTTGTGTGAAAAACAGCAGTAAAAAACACCACCTGCAGAGTGTGGTGAGCATGTGAGCAGTAAACAGGCAAAACCTGGAGGTCAGTAGGATGTAGAAGTAAAAACGAACCTATGTAAACAGGTGGTAACAAATTGGGAGCTTGCACACAGTGCGGCAGCATTTGCTCCTCTTGGCAATGCCCCCCCTTCAACAGACTGGCGTGAGTTTGTCATGATTCAGCGCGTCGCCCCGATCCCAGCTGGTCTGAGAGCGGTAAGTGGTGCCCCGTGTGAGCCGTACGGGAAATTGAAGAAGACAGCGGCGTGCTCGTATGCGAAGGAGGAACGTGGAGTCCGGATTACAGTATTCATTTATCTGGTAAGTACCAGACTGCAGCACCCAGCTTTGGGAAAGCTGCCGGCATACGAAAGAACAGAAGGGTTTTTTTCTTTAACTATCAGGTGAATACCAGACGGCAGTACCCAGCTGTGGGAATCTGCTGGTTTGTTTCTCTTATCTTGTGAGTACCACACAGCAGTGCCTAGATGTGGGAAGGTGCTAGCATATGGCTCTACTTGTCCTTCTATTAAATCATATGGGGTTTTTTTTCTTTCTCTTTTTCTCATAAATCATGGGGTCAGGGTTTTCTAAGGAACAAAAGCACTATATACAAGTTTTAAAGCAGCTATTGAAGGCTACCCAATATTCAGTAAGAGATGACCAACTGCATGAGTTACTGTGCTATATCTTTAAGTATCGTACATGGTTCCCAGCAGACTAAACTTTTGATTTAGCATTATGGTGGAAGGTCGGACAGGAGTTTAAAACTAATGAAGACCTGGGGAGTGCATTGCTGACCTCTGTCTTGCTTACGTGGTGAGTGATTTACATGGCTTAACACCCACTGATAGGAGACATACCAGAAACTGTCGGTACTTCATCCCAACAGGAGAAAGAACTAACTCCTACTGCCCCACCTGGCAGAAGCAAGCAGGGATGAAAAGGGTAACATGAGGAACTAGGATCTGTACCCCCGGATTTACCATCTCCCCCACCGGAGGCATTACCTCAGGGAGGAGAATCTAGGCTAGAGACATGTCTTAAGGAGGCACTGAGCAATCGAGATCCTGTGACATTTCCAGCAATCTTAAAACCCAACTAGCAGCCATAGCATGAGCCCCTGCCATACCTGGTATTTAAAGAACTACGGAAAAGCATCAATGAGAACGGGCTTCAGAGCTCATTTACAACAGGTATACTGGAGGCAATCGCTCATGGGTATCAATTGGTCCTGTGGGATTGGCTGGCACTTATAAAAACGATATTAATGCTGGCACAGTATTCTATCTGGAAAACCGAGTGTGTGGATCTCTGTACTCAGCATTCACGCCCCTGCCACGGGGCGACCACCTGCGGCCGAGCCTGGCACTGTGCCCCCGGCCCACGCCCCCCGGCCCCGCCTCCCCCAAACACCAAAAGCGGCAGTTTTTACAGAAGGTGCTGACACTCTGATGCGGTGTCCCTTGTCTGTCACCATGAGAAATAAACTGATTAAGGCTGCCCCACCAGCATATAAAAATGTAATCATGACTCTTTTAATTAATAAGACAGAAAATCCCCTTTCTAATGTGATAATAAAAATAAAGCAGCTGGGTGACCTTGGAGAGTGGGGCCCCTGAGGGAGTGCAGGGAATCGAGACACTCAAGACAGCCCTAGTGAATATATACACAGAGAGGGCTGAATAGTTCTGAAACTAAGGATCCAGGGACAACTCAGCCTACGGCGCCCCTTCTCAAACCTCAACGGGATCCTTCATCTGCTCACAGAGGGCCCCTGTGGGTGGATCAATGGTTCCGGGGGTGAAAGAGGATTGGGCACCGTTTTCTTACTTGTACCCTTTGCAGGAGGCAAGGGAGGGGAATCAATATTATGGTCACCGCAAACTGTAGATGCCCTGATTGACGCTGGAGCGGAAGTTTCCTTAATATATGGGAATCCCAGGAAATTTCACAGAATCACAGAATTGTCTAGGTTGGAAAAGACCTTGAAGATCATCCAGTCCAACCATCAACCCAACATTAACAGTTCCCAACTACAGCATATCCCTAAGCGCTAAGTCAACTTTACTCTTAAACACCTCCAGGGATGGGGACTCCACCAACTCCCTGGGCAGCCCGTTCCAACACCCAACAACCCCTTCTGGAAAGAAATACTTCCTAATATCTAGTCTAAACCTTCCCTGGCACAACTTGAAGACATTCTCTCTTGTCCTATCGCTTGTTACTTGGTTCAAGAGACTCATCTCCACCTCACTGCAGCTTCCTTTCAGGGAGTTGTAGAGGGCGATGAGGTCTCCCCTCAGCCTCCTCTTCCCCAGACTAAACAACCCCAGTTCCCTCAGCCGCTCCTCGTATGACCTGTGCTCCAGACCCTTCACCAGCTCTGTTGCCCTTCTTTGGACACCCTCGAGTCATTCAATGGCCTTTTTGTAGTGAGGGGCCCAAAACTGAACCCACTCATCGAGGTGCAGCCTCACCAGTGCCGAGTACAGGGGTAAGATCCCTTCCCTGTCCCTGCTGGCCATGCTATTTCTGATACAGGCCAGGATGCCATTGGCCTTCTTGGCCACCTGGGCACACTGCTGGCTCCTGTTCAGCTAGCTGTCAATCAACCCCCCCAGGTCCCTCTCTGACTGGCAGCTCTCCAGCCACTCCTCCCCAAGCCTGTAGCGCTGCTGGGGGTTGTTGTGGCCCAAGGGCAGCACCCGGCATTTGGCCTTATTGAAACTCCTCCAGTTGGCCTCAGCCCATCGCTCCAGCCTGTCCAGGTCTCTCTGCAGAGCCTCCCTACCCTCGAGCAGATCAACACTCCCACCCAACTTGGTGTCGTCTGCAAACTTCCTGACGGTGCTAGGTTAACAGTCGGACTCGATGATCTTATGAGTCTTTTCCAACCGAAAAGATTCTGTGATTCCATCAATACCTTACAGAGTTTAAGCGAGAAATACTCAAAGAAGAATACTAAAGCCTCAATATACCTGTCAGCATGCTACAGGGACAATGTATTCCAAACACGAAACTAGGCTGATTGTCCCTAAACAAACCAAAACACAGAAGCAACTAAGAAATATATTTCTTTATGTTATCTTAGACCACATGTCCCAGCAGTCTGACATGCCATCTCCAATTACCAACAAACTTTGAAGTTTCAGAAGGCAGCACAATATGCATTCAAGAATGCATCTGGATCATTTCTCAGTGGGAAAAACACTTCTGGTCACAAGGTGAACCATAACATTTGTCATATTGATACCAATGGAACAGCTCATCCTGGGGCACGATAATAGCAATGTTGACCTTACTTTTCCCAAATGTTGACCTTATTGTTCTACACAGATATGTTGGGTTTGTGTGTGTGGTGGGGGTTTTGGCAGCAGGGGAGGGGCTACAGCAGTGTCCCCTGTGAGAAGCTTCTCGAAGCTCCCCCAGCTCAAAGTCAGACCCGCCTCTGGCCAAGGCCAAGCCAATTAGCAACAGTGGCTGTGTCTCTGCGATAACTTATTTAAGAAGGTGAAGTGCTAAGGTTTGGACAACAGGCCCAAGCCAGAGTTGACCTATAGATGAATCCTGTATATTTTATAACTGATAACCATTGTGCTAACAGGTATTGTACTAAGTTATAACAACCCACTTATGCTGGTGTAAAAAGTGCTAAAGCATTGAAATACTGCAGCCTGAACAACAGGCCCTGAGACGAAGCTGCTAACTTAGCATGTAGTCATTAATAAAATATGTAAACTCGCTAGTGAAAGAAAAAATATAATCAGTAGTGAGGAGAGAATGTATCCGACTTTCCTTTTGCAGCCTTGTTCAAGGCTGAGAACCCAAGTATTTGGCCTTGTTAGAAACTCCCTTGGTTCCCCCCTGAGCCCTGGCCAGACTTTGGGTGGAATCCAACAGGAGAATGAAACCAGAAACTTTCCGCTCAAAACAAAGGTGCCAGCTATTCTGGCTTGTCGATCTCTGGTATATAAGGCTGGGCCCGCTCACAGCGACTTTGGAAGCCTCACCTACGGGTGGACGCACCGCGTAGGATTTCCCACTTGCCGGGACAGGCTCTCCAAATCCTCGCTGTAACCGGGGCTGCCCAGCGCCTGCGGGTCTGGATGATGATGATAATATATGCAAGTGGTGATGGATCTTTCTTAATCACTCTTCTCTCTCTCGTGTAGTAATGATTTGATGCATTACCCTGTATTTTCCTGTTTGTTGCTTTAAGTGCACTATTCTGCTTTTTTCTTACTGCATGTTTTCTGTATTACACTGTTACATTATTTGGTTATCACCAGTAAAATACGCCTGCTCTTTTCACTCTGATGTCCGAGTTTAATTGGTATCCTTAATCAGCAAAACAGAAGGGGAACCTGAGAGGAAGAGTGAGAGTTGTGAGGAGGAGTTTCGAAAAGGACACCTATGCAAACACTGAGGTCAGTGGAAGAAAGGAGGAGGAGGAGGGGGGGAGATGTGCCAGAGCAGAGACTCCCCTGCTGCTTGTGGTGAGAGGACAGGCTGTCCCCCTGAAGCCCATGGAGGTCTAAAGTGGAGCAGATGCCCACCTGCAGCCCAAAGAAAGCCAGGACTCTGAGGAAAGCCCGTGCTGTTGTAGTTCGTTGCTGGGAAGACTACGACATGCAGGGAGCGACCCATGCTGGAGCAGTTTGTGAAGAGGTGCAGCCTCTGGGAGGGACTCATGTCTGAGAAAGTTTGTGGAGGACTTTCTCCTGTGAGAGGCACCCCACGCTGGGGCAGGGAAAGAGTGCAAGGAGTCCTCCCCATGAGGAGGAAGGAGCAGCAGAGACATCGTGTGATGAACTGACTGCAACCCACATCCCCTGTGCCACTCGGGGGGAGGAGGTTGAGAAATCGGGAGCAAAGCTGAGCCCAGGAAGAAGGGAGGCGTGTGGGGAAGGTGTTTTTAACATGTGGTAATGTTACCTTAAAATCCAGCAGAAGAACTCTCTAAGACTCGTTTTGGAGTTTTAGAAAGCAGGCATTCTTTATTGCAGCACTGGGCACACACGCGAATAGCTTCGCAAAGGTGAGCGCGCCCCAGATCTATAAGTGGCAGCTAATATACAGTGAGATTATGCATATTCATAACTTTTCTGAGAAATGAGTTACATATGCATTAGATTTCCTGGAACTAATTCCAATATCTGCATCCTAATTATGCATGCGCTTTCTTGCTGGGTGGTGGTCTCGAGGGGTCCCTGGTGCTTGTTGATAGTCTTCCTCACCATGTCTGCTGGTTGACCTCAGTGCTCACGCATGCTCACAAAGGTCTGTTTAGGAGGTGTTGTGCGGCTGTGTTGTATCTTGAGCTGGTTTGTTTTAATTTGTCTCATCCTTGTTCCTGTTATCTTCAAGAATAGGCCCCAACTGTCTCATTTATTACTGTCTTATCTTCAAACTCCTTTCTTCTTCACAAAAGCACCAACCTTCAGCTGTGTCTGCACATTCCAGTAGCTACATTGACATTGACCTAATTTATTCTCAGTTAAAAAAAAAAAAAAAAAAATTAACAAGACAAAAAGCAAGACGAAGAGGAAAAAAAATTGTTAGCAAGAGATTTTGGCTTACATTTCTACTTCTCACTATCCTACTGTGTTTGATTAAGTGGTGGTGGTGGTGATGTTTGAATTAAATTGATGTTCTTTTTCTTCCCCTATTGAGTCTGTCTTTTGCCCATGTCTGTAATGGGTGAGTCATCCCTCCCTGTCTTTGTCTCGATTCCCAAGCCTTTTGTTTTATTTCTCCTTCCCATTCCTGAGGGGGAGGGGTGAGTGAGTGGCTTTGCGTTACTCAGTTGCCCTCTGGGCTCAAACCAGAACCACAGACATCTGAGCTGCTTATGGATTAACATAAATCACTGGCTAGCACTTTAAGTAAAACTACTGATGTTAGTTTGCTTAAAAATGCTGGCACTGTAAACTATGGCAATTCACTAGAAGATCAAGAGGCTTGTATGGATGGGTAAGGTAAACGTTTGGGCACAAGAACATCCTTGGGTGTCCCAATCTTATCTGATCCTGTCCCTCCTTCCCTATCAACACATTGCTTCCTTGGAGAAGGCAATAACATAATCAAAAGAAAAAATATGAAGAGGAAAATATAAAAAGAAAATACAAAAGGAAAGTTTTTCTTTCATGCATGCACTCAAAAATCTCTTAAAGTAGGTGTGTTACCTGAAATAAAGACTCTCAAAACCAGAAATTAGTTTAGAGGGGAGATATTGCTTTTTTCCATGTTTGTATTTTATGAGAAACATTTGTGTGGACAATAATACATACTATGTATCCTTGGGTGTGATGAGAAACAGTTGTATGGCCTATGATTCCTAGTAAGCAATACATTCTTTCCCATGGGTAGCAAGCACATAAAATTTAAGCAACTTTGAACAAGGCCTCTTGTTCAGGGTAACAATTCCCCCCTTTGGAACTTATTTATAATTCCTCCTTAAATAAGTTCCATTCTTCTTCACTGATTGATTAGCAAGAAAAATGCATAATTTTGAAGCACATTGAAGTAAAACATAAATGCACACAAATATTACAATTGTCACACCAACAATAGTTTAGATCTTCTTAACCCATAGAGACAAATCTGGGAACCAGGAAGTTAGCGAATTCCATATCTCTTGAAACCCCGAAGAGGTATCATCTTTTTGTATTTCATGTAAAACTTTGGTATGTTTCCAAATCTCATTAAGATCTGTAGTGATCTGTCCTGATTGATCTACGTATCTACATCCTCTAATTTTGAAAAATCTGTCCCAATCCATAAATTATTCCAGGATGTATTAAATGGAACAGGTACTCCCATAATGGAAATTCCTTTCTTGGAATGTTCAGGAAAATGAGTTCAGACCCAACAATCGGTTCTATTTGCTGCTCTCATTGTCTTTTGGATCATAGTAAAATGAACATTCTGGTTCCAGGGATCTTGATGGGTTAATGTCAACATCCAATTTATGCCAGTACATATACATATTACCCATGTCAGGATTAAAGATTTCATGTTGTCGCGGATGAAAGTATTGACACGGTAATATTTAGTAAGAAATCTAGGTTTATTAATAACTAACAGCAATTTATTATTATAAAATAATTCAGAAATACTAAAAGAAAGAAAAGCGACTTATTCAGATTCTAAAATGACAAGATTCACACTAACTTACTTAACGGTACCTATATATACATATATACATGCGCATACACAAAACGGACAAACACACAGAAACAAAGGTGTTTGGATTCAGTGGAATGAACACAGAACGCACATACACACACAGAAACAAGGGTACGTACCTCCCCCCCCCCCCACACACACACACAGAGTAAAGAGAAGCTAGCTCAAAGAAAATTTCCCTCTCGAGTTTAGAGCAAATCCTCCCAATGCCTTGGCATTCCTCAACGGGCGATAATTGAGACTCGAGCGGGTGGACTTCGCCCTGGCCTTCCGTCTGGAGCAGATGATACCTTAAGGGTTTGGTACCTGAGAGGCGTCCCAGCTCAGGGGAGGTGCTGGTCACAGGCCCGCTGCGATCCAGGAGAGCTCAAAGGGTCTCCCTGGTGGTCGCCATTTATAGGGTCCAAGATAATTGACTTTTGTCAAATACCTTCTGGTGCCTTCCAGCAGTTACACAAGAATTTGATTAATGTGCGACTCTGTTATTGTTCCCATTTGACCCCATCCCAGGCACAGGTGTGCCAGGCCCTTAGGAGTTGATGGGCCATTTTAACCATTTCTGAGCAATCGGGAGGGGCAGGAGCCAGGCTCGTTAACATTGTCAGTCCTTATCTCCACAGATTGGTGTATAGCTCGGGGGATGTGGGTGGAATCGCACCTAGCACCAAGCAGCCCAACAAAGAGGGGCGGAGGGGGGGTAAGAATTGCACCACCACAGTCCACCCCATGACTAAAGTCAATTTATCTTGTCCATAGAGTGGCAGTGTGGTTGCCTCTTGCCTCTATGCCTATAAACAGATGTAAGGGAAAGAATGTTGTTTTCACATAATAAGCCCGATGGGAAGGGCAGGAGCGATTCACCAAAGCAATCAACAAGAGCAATTCACAACCATTGAAATCCCTGGCCTAGGGCTAGAAGGCAAGTGGTCTTTTTGTCAACTGTGATGACCCAGTACTTGGAACTGGCTTTAGACGGATGCAGATACCGAAAGACTTGGGGAACCTGAATTTCGAACTTTTCCATCTTAGTACGCTTGCGTGATGAGCTCATGCATATTAACTTCTCCGCCCGGGAGAAAGCCAAGGTTCATTTCCATGAACATGCGATGTATGAACACATACATGAAGGGGCGTATCGGTAGGCGGTTCGGGAAGTCTGTACACCCTGTAGTACTCAGCCAATGAGGAATCAGGGGAGGGAACTGGTGGTTGGGAGAAAGGGATATAAACCATTGCATGATGGCTGGTAGGCGCGTCCACTTGATGGGGGTGCCCGGTCTTGCTGAGCCGCTGATAATTGGCAACTGAGCGTTTCTCACACAGAGGATGCCATAATCCAATTACAGTTGAAGGAAATTTTGTGTTTGATTAGCTTCAAAAAGAAAAAAAGTTATTTTGGGATGGTGTACACACGGGGATACTTCTGTAACTGAGTAATCTGTTTAACCATCCTCCAAACCTTAATATACAATACAATTATGAGCAGTAAACATATTAGAATTAGAATTAGAATTAAGAAAATCATGACCGGGTGGAACATGGAATTAAACAGTCCTGTTGCGGTGGGTGACCATCCAGATAAGCTTTCCCACCACTGATGTTCTCCATCCCTTTTGACTCTTGTTAATACTTAATGTATTTCTTCTATATCATGTTGGACCGTGATAAGAGTCTTTTGTCCAGTTTTCTGTGCTTGTTGCAGGAGGTCGATTAAGTCAGGATGTTGGAGGAGTCGTATGGACAGTACCATCTATTAATAAGGAATCACATCATGTTCGCATGCAAACACATCCTTTTCCAACATATATGACTACGCTTTCAGGGGTTTCATTTGGGTGGATCTCAAAGTGACAAATGTTTTGTTCAGTATCAAGACAAATGTCTTGAGCCTCAAGAGTATTTCCTTCACAAATGAAGCCTCGTTCTCGCACAGTACATGCATTTACATCAATTGTTTGCCATTTCCCCTCCTTCTGCGGGCCCATACTTTATGTTCTGAGGGACAGAGTATGTTTCCATTGTGATTTAGTCCTAATGCAAGGATTGGGTATATGTTGTACACTGAAGCATTGCGTATAGTGAGGACAAATGCAATAATCTTATCAGCTTCTGTGTAGTGAGTAAAGTTGACCAATTAGACCTGCCTTTTCTTGTAGTGTTTTGATGCTTCCAGTGTATCTCAGTAATGCAAGATCCCAAGGATTTGATGTGTGAGCCATTGTAAGTGTCTTTACTCTCATGAGCAGAAAAAGGAAGAGAGAAGAAGAGGCGTATAGACACCGTTGTTGTAGCAATCGAGGTATGATGGTGAGGGAAAGGGTAGGCATAATGCTGCAGAGAGTCTCATACTGAAGATGAGGGTTGTTCCCACAGTGCTACTGGTGGACTTGCTGGGTATGGTGTCTGCTTCCACATTGTCGTTGGTGGAGTCGGTTATTTCTGAAAAGGAAAGAAAAGAGAACGGTCTCGGGGGGGGGGGGGGCACGGAGACTGAACAGGTTACCCCTTAGGATGCTGGATAAATCCATCTAGTACTGATTTTATGTTTTATTCCATTATTATCAATAGCATCCCATGCTAGAAATCCTCGTGGCTTGACCAGGGTTACTGGTATTGTTCCTACAGATGGTATTTTTGCCATCACGGGCTGTCCTGCTTTCATTGAGGACCAGGTGAGCTCATTATTTAGGTTTGTTTCTGAAGAAGGTGTTAAGAAGGCTCGAGTAATTGGACTTCCATAGGGACCATATCGATTATTTAACTGCTGTAAAATTTCAGAAAGACGTCTGTCCCATTGTCCTTCATGTGGTTTAAGATATTTTTTCAGCAGTCCATTGGCTCGTTCAACTATACCATTAGATTGTGGGTAATAAGGTGTGTGAAATACCCACTTTATTTCTTTTTGCTTTGCCCATTCCTGTACTTCTTTACTAGTAAAGTGTGAGCCATTGTCACTCTGGATAGAATCAGGGACAGGTAAAATTGAGAACCATGAGGAAAGGCCTCGGATAGTATTCTGTGCATTAGCCTTTTGGCACTTGGTAGCTGTAAGGAGTCCAGATATTATTTCTACACCTGTTAAAATATATTTGTACCCAGCAGAGGATTTTAAAGGACCAATGTAATCAACTTGCCAAGTAGACCACAAAGTTTTCCCCTCTTTAATGTGTAAAGGTGGTGCTTTGGCAGGGTGGTCCATCTGCAATTTTAATTTACACTGGGGGCACTCAGTGAGGATGGTTTCACATGTTTTCCTACTGAGGGGCCATCCCCGGCTTTGGGCTGAGAAGTAAAGTGCTTCTCGACCTGTGTGGCCTAATTTTTGATGTAACCATTCTCCCAATCGATACCATGTGGGGTCTGAGGAATCTTCAATGTCTATTTTCCTAATTTTTGTCAATTCATCCACCCTTTGGTTCCAATTTGTAGCTGGTTTATTGTCATTAGCATGAGCTTTTACCCATCCTATTTGGAATGGTGTTTTTCTGGCCATGGTTAATAGTAATTGCCAGTCTTCAGTTCTCCAGATTGGTGATTTATTTATCTCCCAGTTTAGGGCTTCCCATTGACAAAGCCACTGTGTGGCACCTGCCCAGACAGCATAAGAGTCTACATAAATGGCTTTTGCTTCATTTTGTGCTGCCAAAACAACTGCTCTTAACTCTCCTACTTGAGCACTGCCTTCACCCTCTTCAATAACTTGTTTGCCTGTTTTGATTTCTAATGCAACAGCTTTATATTGCCATTTACCATCCACTCTTTTTGCCGAGGCATCAGAAAACCAGACACCCTCGGTTGGTGAATCTTCAGTGAAGGGAGGTGCATCAAAACCCAGGATATTTTCATAATGCTCCTTGATCGCAAAGCGAAGAGATGTTACACGTTTTTCGCCAGGGAGCAGTAAATTAACTTTTGCTGTCTGGCACACAGTGCTAATTCCTGTGACTCCGGTAATTTTAACCTTTCGCCGGCCAGGTCGTATGCCTAGCTTATTGGCATCTCGCTGTGTAATTATTGAAATTTGTGCACCAGTATCAATCAAAAATTTTATTAATTGTTGTTGAGGACCAACTGGAATTAAAATGTAAGGGCCGTTCTCATTTATCCACTGATAAGCTTCTACTTGCCGGACTGGCAGGCCCAATTGCCGTCCAGACCTTATCAGTTTTTTGATCCTGTGCTTTGCAACTGATCCTCTTGAGGGAGGAAAGGGTTATCTTTTTTTTTTTCTCTGGGAGCTGGCGAAGGGGGGAGGGGGGGGTTGGAGCATTTGAAGCGATGTCTCTGAATCGCGGCTCTAGGAATTCCTAGTGACAATGCTTGCTTCCACAGTTCATTTCTCCACTCCTGACCCCTAGATTGTCGGTCAGAGGGTTTTTGTTCCTGAGAATTATTTTGATGCAATTGTTTAATTTGCCTAACAGTGCGACCTATATTTTTTGTTTCATTGGGAATTTCATTCCATCCCATTTCTCGGGCATGATTTACAGTTTCATGCACTAAAGTTGCCCAAGTGGGTAATACTCTTGGTTCTAATTCTCCTTCCCCACTATTTCCAACAGTTTGTGTTAGATTTACCAATTCATTATAATTTAAGTCTCTCTGGATCTCATCCCGTTTTGCAATGAGAAAAGGTTTGAGCATGGCAGGGGCTCCTTTTATCAGTACTTTAAGTATAGCAGGAGCTACAGTTGCCGAAAGAGGAACATCAGTAGGCTGACGCTGATGCATGGCTTGAATACAGGCAGCCTTTGTAAAAGCTGCAGAGAGGTCATTTAGAGATTTGATAGGTATTAACAGAGGTTCTCCTCTCTCTAAGGCATCAATGCCACCAGCCCAATATGCCACTCTGCTTGTTAGTGAGTGGGGGTCATTCGGGGGGTTGGGACCAGCATCCAAAAAGACACCAGGACCCCAATATCCACTGGCTTCATCGCCATCTAGTAACATTCTATCTCCCCCGTTTAGAGACACTGTCCATAGGTATTCAGTTTCAGTTTGTCCAGGCTTACGGCCGTAACGATCTTGTAAATTGGCTATTTGAATTGGATCAAAAGGGGTTGTTTTGCTGATGCGACTTCTCACACCACCCCGAGGTCCTGTTGCTTCCTCTGTTTTAATAATTGGTCTGACTGCAAGAGGGGGAGACTCAGGCGGCTGCAAATAATTATTTTCGTCTGAGTCATCATTATGTGTATCACTCCAAATGTTACCATCCCAGTCTTCAGGGGACACAATTAATTTTCTGATTTGAACGATATCAGGGGGGTTCGGAGACTGCATTAGCATCATTTCAACACGTTCCCCCAGTTTTTGTTGTTTCAATTGGGATTCCTTAAGTTGCTGTTGCAGCTGCTCTATTTTAATCGATAACAGCAGATTGGTGGATTTGTGCCCTGTAATCTCATCTTGTAAATTTTGTATTTTACGATTAACTTTCTCTCGTTCATGACAGGCAGCTTCCAGGCACACTCCCAACATTTTACAAATCATACCTTTATTTTTTTTTCCAAATTTAGTTGCACCTCGAGCAATAGTTAACTGTTTTTCTACCTCTTCCCAGTTGTGCCAATTATTATAAGCCCAATCCTCTGGGAAGGTGGGATTTGGTTGGATACCGTGTTTTTGTAAGTATTTGGTGATTTTGCTTGTCATCCTGCCGACTACACCAATTTGTCGCGGAAGAAAGTATTGACACGGTAATATTTAGTAAGAAATCTAGGTTTATTAATAACTAACAGCAATTTATTATTATAAAATAATTCAGAGATACTAAAAGAAAGAAAAGCGACTTATTCAGATTCTAAAATGACAAGATTCACACTAACTTACTTAACGGTACCTATATATACATATATACATGCGCATACACAAAACGGACAAACACACAGAAACAAAGGTGTTTGGATTCAGTGGAATGAACACAGAACGGACATACACACACAGAAACAAGGGTACGTACCCCCCCCACACACACACACACAGAGTAAAGAGAAGCTAGCTCAAAGAAAATTTCCCTCTCGAGTTTAGAGCAAATCCTCCCAATGCCTTGGCATTCCTCAACGGGCGATAATTGAGACTCGAGCGGGTGGACTTCGCCCTGGCCTTCCGTCTGGAGCAGATGATACCTTAAGGGTTTGGTACCTGAGAGGCGTCCCAGCTCAGGGGAGGTGCTGGTCACAGGCCCGCTGCGATCCAGGAGAGCTCAAAGGGTCTCCCTGGTGGTCGCCATTTATAGGGTCCAAGATAATTGACTTTTGTCAAATACCTTCTGGTGCCTTCCAGCAGTTACACAAGAATTTGATTAATGTGCGACTCTGTTATTGTTCCCATTTGACCCCATCCCAGGCACAGGTGTGCCAGGCCCTTAGGAGTTGATGGGCCATTTTAACCATTTCCGAGCAATCGGGAGGGGCAGGAGCCAGGCTCGTTAACATTGTCAGTCCTTATCTCCACAGACTGGTGTATAGCTCGGGGGATGTGGGTGGAATCGCACCTAGCACCAAGCAGCCCAACAAAGAGGGGCGGAGGGGGGGTAAGGATTGCACCACCACACACACCCCTTGGAGGCCAGTGGACAAGTGGAAAGAATGAATCAGACCTTAAAGAGACAGATGAGTAAAATTTGTCAAGAAACTCAATTAAAATAGCCAGACGCTCTCCCACTAGTATTATTAAGGGCAAGGCTAACACCAAAGTCAAAGAAGAAGGTTAGTCCATTTGAGATATTATATGGGCGATCGTATCGGAGCCTGTCTCAAGAGCCAGGAAATGAATAAATAATAGGGAGACAAAATATAAAAGAATATGTAATATCTTTGGGAAAAGTTCTTTCTTCTCTTAACAGATATTTGCATCAGAGAATACCGAGTGAACTAGACACAGTGGTCCACCCTTATCAGCCAGGAGACTGGATTTGCTTGAAGACTTGGAGTGATGAACCTCTGAAAGAAAGGTGGAAGGGACTGTTCCAAGTTCTCCTGACAACATATACTGCTGTGAAGCTGGATGGAGTTAAACCTTGGATCCATTACACACGGGTCAAGAAGGGGCCTACACCTGACAGCTGGGAAGTACAACCACAGGAAAATAATCCTTTAAAGCTAAGGATTTGATGAAAAAGTGTATGAATTGCACTTGGGACTCATTTGAATCATATTTTGGACTTGAATGTGTGCAAGTATATCTATGTTTAATATCTTTATATCTTTAACTGTGCTTGGTTTAATAATACTTTTTAGAATTCTTTGTAGACATGTGTGGTGGTGCAATTCTTACACACACACCCCCCCCCCCCCGCCCCTCTTTGTTGGGCTGCTTGGTGCTAGGTGCGATTCCACCCACATCCCCGAGCTATACACCAGTCTGTGGAGATAAGGACTGACAATGTTAACGAGCCTGGCTCCTGCCCCTCCCGATTGCTCAGAAATGGTTAAAATGGCCCATCAACTCCTAAGGGCCTGGCACACCTGTGCCTGGGATGGGGTCAAATGGGAACAATAACAGAGTCGCACATTAATCAAATTCTTGTGTAACTGCTGGAAGGCACCAGAAGGTATTTGACAAAAGTCAATTATCTTGGACCCTATAAATGGCGACCACCAGGGAGACCCTTTGAGCTCTCCTGGATCGCAGCGGGCCTGTGACCAGCACCTCCCCTGAGCTGGGACGCCTCTCAGGTACCAAACCCTTAAGGTGTCGTCTGCTCCAGACGGAAGGCCAGGGCGAAGTCCACCCGCTCGAGTCTCAATTATCGCCCGTTGAGGAATGCCAAGGCATTGGGAGGATTTGCTCTAAACTCGAGAGGGAAATTTTCTTTGAGCTAGCTTCTCTTTACTCTGTGTGTGTGTGTGTGGGGGGGGTACGTACCCTTGTTTCTGTGTGTGTATGTCCGTTCTGTGTTCATTCCACTGAATCCAAACACCTTTGTTTCTGTGTGTTTGTCCGTTTTGTGTATGCGCATGTATATATGTATATATAGGTACCGTTAAGTAAGTTAGTGTGAATCTTGTCATTTTAGAATCTGAATAAGTCGCTTTTCTTTCTTTTAGTATTTCTGAATTATTTTATAATAATAAATTGCTGTTAGTTATTAATAAACCTAGATTTCTTACTAAATATTACCGTGTCAATACTTTCATCCGCGACAACATGAAATCTTTAATCCTGACATGGGTAATATGTATATGTACTGGCATAAATTGGATGTTGACATTAACCCATCAAGATCCCTGGAACCAGAATGTTCATTTTACTATGATCCAAAAGACAATGAGAGCAGCAAATAGAACCGATTGTTGGGTCTGAACTCATTTTCCTGAACATTCCAAGAAAGGAATTTCCATTATGGGAGTACCTGTTCCATTTAATACATCCTGGAATAATTTATGGATTGGGACAGATTTTTCAAAATTAGAGGATGTAGATACGTAGATCAATCAGGACAGATCACTACAGATCTTAATGAGATTTGGAAACATACCAAAGTTTTACATGAAATACAAAAAGATGATACCTCTTCGGGGTTTCAAGAGATATGGAATTCGCTAACTTCCTGGTTCCCAGATTTGTCTCTATGGGTTAAGAAGATCTAAACTATTGTTGGTGTGACAATTGTAATATTTGTGTGCATTTATGTTTTACTTCAATGTGCTTCAAAATTATGCATTTTTCTTGCTAATCAATCAGTGAAGAAGAATGGAACTTATTTAAGGAGGAATTATAAATAAGTTCCAAAGGGGGGAATTGTTACCCTGAACAAGAGGCCTTGTTCAAAGTTGCTTAAATTTTATGTGCTTGCTACCCATGGGAAAGAATGTATTGCTTACTAGGAATCATAGGCCATACAACTGTTTCTCATCACACCCAAGGATACATAGTATGTATTATTGTCCACACAAATGTTTCTCATAAAATACAAACATGGAAAAAAGCAATATCTCCCCTCTAAACTAATTTCTGGTTTTGAGAGTCTTTATTTCAGGTAACACACCTACTTTAAGAGATTTTTGAGTGCATGCATGAAAGAAAAACTTTCCTTTTGTATTTTCTTTTTATATTTTCCTCTTCATATTTTTTCTTTTGATTATGTTATTGCCTTCTCCAAGGAAGCAATGTGTTGATAGGGAAGGAGGGACAGGATCAGATAAGATTGGGACACCCAAGGATGTTCTTGTGCCCAAACGTTTACCTTACCCATCCATACAAGCCTCTTGATCTTCTAGTGAATTGCCATAGTTTACAGTGCCAGCATTTTTAAGCAAACTAACATCAGTAGTTTTACTTAAAGTGCTAGCCAGTGAATTATGTTAATCCATAAGCAGCTCAGATGTCTGTGGTTCTGGTTTGAGCCAGAGGGCAACTGAGTAACGCAAAGCCACTCACTCACCCCTCCCCCTCAGGAATGGGAAGGAGAAATAAAACAAAAGGCTTGGGAATCGAGACAAAGACAGGGAGGGATGACTCACCCATTACAGACATGGGCAAAAGACAGACTCAATAGGGGAAGAAAAAGAACATCAATTTAATTCAAACATCACCACCACCACCACTTAATCAAACACAGTAGGATAGTGAGAAGTAGAAATGTAAGCCAAAATCTCTTGCTAACAATTTTTTTTCCTCTTCGTCTTGCTTTTTGTCTTGTTAATTTTTTTTTTTTTTTTTTTTTAACTGAGAATAAATTAGGA